>NW_027122701.1:2863906-3542421 GCF_030686945.1 Centruroides vittatus
TTTCTAATATCACATGACGTAGAAAGGTTTTTCTTGCGTTTTGGGATTCCTGTATCCTAAAATAAAATAACGTGTGTTATCTAACAGACGTTATTTTATTTTATTTTTTTGCCAAAAACTTGGAAAAGTATTTTTATAGCAGCCTATAAAGCTGCGTCCAGTTACTTATGTTACGTACTGTACGTTAAGGTCACGTTTCTCCTTCCAGGGCCATGGACAGCTTGTATGATAGATGAGACAGAGAAGATTCTTTTTCTCTCTTAGCGGACCTTTAGTCAATTTTTCTTTTGAACAGTTGAAATACGTACAATGTTTGTTTATTAATACAGAGTAGTTTTAAAGATTTTGTTTTCTGTTGTAGTCACGGTTGCCATATTTTGTTTTTGGAGAAAATAAAGGACAAATCAGAAATTGTTTCATAATGAAAAAAGCAGGTCGCGTTTATTTGTTATAAAACTAGAGAGCTTTATAACATTTATTAAACTTATAAAATATAAGCATATACAGTTGAACCTGTCTATCTCAAACATGTTTATCTCGAAATTTATTTTTCCCCTGCGTTTTCAGCCTAAATTCATATATTTTCCATGTTTATCTCAATTTTCTCTCAAAACATCTATATTTCAAATTATGGACTGAAGTGTTGATTGCAAATTCAAAGTTCAGCGACTACATTTTGATAGCATAAATTGTACTTGAGAACAGTGGCGTAGCGAGGGGGGTCAAGGGGTTTTTTTTTGTAATTCTCTTCGCCCTGTGGGCACTAAGAGGGCCTCTTATAGCAAGCCCATTATGGGTTCGGCCAGGCCCACAATGGGGCAGCCGGGTGGTGAGGGACGGGGACCGACATATCCGAACGGACCACCCCCCGAAAAATTCCTGGGGATTATTCGACCCGTTCGGATTCGATCCCGGGTCCCCCAGAGCGGTAGGCTGCCACCTTTACCGCTCGGCCATCCGGCCGTCATGCAAGGGGGTCTATCATGCACTGGACGCTACTCGCAGAGGGGCGCCCCAATGATCTCCAAGACAAACTATGAGTTTCTGGAGTAGGGAGGGGGCGCCAATAAAGTGTCGTGCCCCGGGCGCCAGTTATGTTCGCTACGCCACTGCTTGAGAAACACCTCTTGCAATAAGCCGCGTTTCTTTATGCAGCTCTCGAGAAGCGCTTTACAGCGAGCACACTGAAACTGGTTTCTAATTGGCCAACACTGATCGTGACGTCATTTCGTTACACTCTCTCTGCATAAAGGAACGCGGCCATACAGTATATAGTTGCGATTAACGCTGCTTTTCTTTGATTGGATACGAGTTTGACTTGCATCTTATTGGCTGAAGAAAGTCAGGCATTAGAAAGTACTGACAACTATTTATGTTAAGGTATGTCAAAAATATTTTGTACAGTACAATACATACCTAATAAAAGTATGTACTGTACTTGCTATTGTATTAATAAAATATCGTACCTACAATCAAACCTATTACTGTTTACTCTGTAGGAACCTCCATATCTCGAATCCTGTCTATCTCAAATTTTTTTTTCTCGTTCCCGTACAAGGATTTCCAACGTTTTTGTGTATCGACCCCCTTCAATATTATACATAAATATACACAGTGTGTATATTGAACCAGTCTCCTACATAATTTTTAAAATACGTTTTTCTACATTTATTTGAGAGCAAATATGTAAAATTTTAAATAAATTCTTTATATTTATACTGTTAATAGTCTAATTCTTCCTGAAAAATTAATTGCTATCTTCGAGAAATCTAGTTAAGAACTATTAATGTGTTTGAAAAAATATTACAAAACAATAAATTTATTTATATATTAGCTCTTATGTACTGTACGTAGTCATCGAAATCTAGCAAAAAAGCAATCAGACAACGATCTCAGTGCATCATCAGGAACAAGAGACGTTCGTAAAATTTTAATGCTCAATATGTCCATCCAATTTCTCTTCTAATTTCTTTTCGAATGTTTTTATTTTATTGTTTTTTTTTACTTTTTCACAATAAACTCTCGTTTTCTCATCACACACACACACACACACACACACACACACACACACACACACATATATATATATATATATATATAATATATATAATTTATTTATTTATTTAGTTTGACATCCAGCTCTTCTAATTGTCCCAAAAAAACCACTGTAATAAAAAGTATTTGATTACAGTGGTGCCTCATATAACGTACTTATTCCGTTCCAGGTGCACGTCCGTTAAGTGAAACGTCCGTTATACGAAACGCATTTTCCCATAGAAATACATGTTAAAACATCTAATTCGTTCCGCAGCATAAAATAACCGTACTGTATCATAAAAAAATGAACATGGGGTGCGTTCTTTTATTCCTCCGCGTAACTCTGCGCGAGCGACATCCGTTTAAAAATTCCTGCGGAACGCGTTCCTAAATTCCGGTGGGAGTGCGCGCCGTCGAACGGCAAAAACGGTCGCTCGTAGCAGTAGTTTACAGTGGAAAGCAACATAGCGTCCTCCATGGCTCAGATAGTTTTGTTTCCGGGTCCATTACGTGGTTTTATGAATGAGAATTTAGAAATTGTGAAAGCGCGAGTTAGCGCACGCGGTGATGTAAGTGTCTTTATGAATTTTTTTTCGAGGCTATTTTGAATGCTCTTTCAACAAATAATCCATTTTATGGTTAAATTTTACAATTGGGATCCTTCTTTTGCCTTTTAAAGCTCATATTTTAGAATTATAGATTCCTCCATCACGATACTATCGATATTGCGGGCGCCGCCATCTTTCTTTCACCGTCGTTTCTAAATGCCTACAAACAGCAGTGCACTCCCGTAGTAGCGGAAACGCATTAAAGAACGCACCCATGGAGCAGTCACCAATTATGCCGGAAAGTCCGTTGTTCGCAGCCAGTCCGTTGCTCGAGTCACGTAACGGCCAAACAGAAAGTCCGTTGTTCTCAGCGTCCGTTATTCAAGGCGTACGTTATACGAGGCACCACTGTATAATTTTTATAAACTGCTGTTGAAAAAATGCAACAATTACAAGTATGTTTTAGGTTATGGGTTGGTTAAACAGTTTAAAAACTGTAATAAAGGTAATTAAAATAATTTTTCGAAGTGCTTTGCTGGGTTTAGAAAGGTACGATGGACAATTCGGAAACAAACTGGGAATTTCATCCTTAGTTTGTTGAGGAGTTTTATAAGGAACGTCGATGATTTCTTTTCCATCTTTATATATTCTCAACGAACGAAGAAATTGATGCGGAGAAAAATGCTTTTCACGAACATCGTAGCGTTCAGTCAGTTCTCGATCTGCACACGGTATCGCTCGTTTCCATTTTTTAAATAATTCCAAATCTTTTGGTGCCTTAAATACATTTACTATTTGTTTCTTTGAATAATATTTGCCTTTGCAATTATGCACACGTCATTTAAAAGACATGATTTTGTAAGAATTTCTTTAAAAGACTGTCAAACGAGGCGTTAAGCCTTGGTCACACTATGCGATTTCCAGCCGCGCAGGCGACTGCAACCGCGACAGCTGTTCCCGTTAACTAGTAATCCCCCTCGAAAACCGGCGCGACTGCAACCGCGACTAGAAACAAAAAGTTTGTTCTACTCGCGACGGTTGCAAACGCGCATCCAATCAGAAAACGTCTTTGTGGTACGTCATACAGTAGAGACTCGTAAATCGGCACCCCGGTAATCAGAATCGCCGGTAATCGGCACGATTTTCAGTCGGACTGTGTCGTGCTGAATCGAACGTTTTTGATACTAAATTTACTTCTAAAGTATAATTTTCATGTTTTTATATTCTTCGATATATTTATTTTGTTTGTACAAAATGCAGAAATAATTTTTAACGATACGATAGCCTCGATTATTATTATAAAAATTTTCGTTAGGCTTAAAATCGACGAAAATTCAACACGAAGCGACACGCAACAGAGAAAAATTCAACAGGAAGCGACACGCAACGGAGAAATATTTGAACATCGGACAGGTTAATATATTTTTTCGTACATAAACCGTAATCGGAACAAATCCCTAATCTGAACAACCCCAGTCCCCAATTGATTCCGATTTTCGGTTCACTACTGTACTTTGTGTTGTATATTTGTCAACATATCTTGATTATAACATTTGTATTAACTCAGTTTCAGTACATTTAAATGCTATATTTGATATAAATCAAATCTGAATTTATAAAAGTTATTGTTAGATTTATTTTAAAAAGTTTGATTACTTTTAATAATATACAATTGAATAAAATAAATGCTGATATAAAAGAAAAAATATATCGATTATAAATGAATTAAATCATTCAAGCTTTCCTCTAAACAACACTTACCCTCAAATATTCACTTTTATAAGATTGATAAATAACATCCAAAACTTCTGGGATAATGACTGATATCGAATTATGGGCCATTCTAAGTTGATATGCCAAACTACGAAACGTTTCGCCTAAATTATATATAAGTATTGGTATTCATACGGATATATCCCCTATAACCTTCGGCATCCGAGAGCCTTAATTCATTCATCAGCTGGTGAAAGCGAGATTGTTTAGCCCGTTAATTTTCATTTCGTCAAGTTTTAACCCAGCATGAATGTTTTTTCTTATTTTTCTCTTCGTATATTCTCGCCAGCTCTAACAAAATTATCGCCTTTTTTCTTTTATTCATTCCAGAAAAGGAACTGCTTGCTATTTTAATAAGAAAAGTAGCTATAATTCCGTAAATACTCTGAGGTAGAACGTAAAATGTCGGTAAACACACGAAAGTAGACAAAAACAAGCTACTGTAATTTTATTGGTTTATTATAGGGTCACGTGTTCCGAGTTGCAACGTCAACGAACAATGTTTTACCATGAGAAGACGCGCGCGACTCGCGCTTGTTGCGGTCGCAGTCGCCTGCGCGGCTGGAAATCGCATAGTGTGACAAGGCTTTAGTAAACGGTAAGCAACGATACAGAATGGACTTCCCGATAAGACGGCACCTGGTGGCGAACGTCTGAAGTACGTCCACATTCCTCGCCTGTATTCTTACACCAAGGACCGCACGTCCTGAAAAGGCTTCCTGGCATAAAACAACCTTACATTAGTCGCTCACGTTATGCTGCGTATGCCTGTCTGAACACCAGAGCCGTGGCGTGCTATGATGCAGAGAGGCGGCCGCATCAGGCGGCACCGTAAGGGGCGGCATAAAAAGCATTTAAGGGGCGGCATTTCGAAGACTTGCATGATACTGAGAAAACCTGCAACACGATCCAGCTGAACACAGCTTAAAACACTACGAAAATAATATAAATTGATAAATGAAACTTAAATAAAAATAAAAAGATGTTATTATGTACACTTCTTGAAATAAATGAAACATATTTCAACTGTTACGACTATGCATTCTTTTACTTTAACATTAAAACATGTATATTTTGCTATATTTACGTCAAAAAATTCTAGAATTAGTTACAAGAAAAGAAAGTATCAATGTTGGAATGTGTGTATATGCGCGCGCGGACAAGGACTTTAACAAAGCAACTTTTAATATCTCGAATTTCGTGTAATTAATTGTTTAGAAATTTATTGTTATCTCACCCATCTGATAAAATTACTGTGAAGGTCAAAACTATAAAAATAATAAGAATGATGATGAAGAAAGTTAATTTTTTTTTTTTTTAAATTATTCTCAGAAACTATCGAAACTTTTTGGTGCATTCGTCTTTTGAAAGTGGTGTACACTTTTACGTCAATTTGACGTCAGAAAAATGCACGAATGACATCAACTTGTACACTATACTGACGCAACGATCGTGTCTTATATATTTGATTATATAAATATATTTTAAACATATTTAAATATAAATAAATATGTTTAAAATGAACCATTTATAATTAACTATATTTAACAAAGTAGTAAAATTTTTCTGTTTTAAAATTAGGACGGAAAGTAAGAAAGAAGCAGAAGTAATCTTGAAATAAAAAACAAGAAACAATTATTTAAACTACTCAGCTGTTTAATACATTCATAAATGACGCATATGTATACTGTATATAGACTGTACATATACGGGCCCAGAGAATAACGGAGGTCTAGAACCAAATATAAATTACATTAAAAGAAGTAAACGAAAAAACATTGTATAAGGGTCCCTAATTCCTCGTTCCGAAGGTAGTTTGCTCCTTTTGCCCCTCTTCTGGACGTTTATGTATGCATTGTTTAGTCATTAATTTTTATTTTCTAATTTAAAATATATTAGATTGAAATGATTAACGATACATACTTCGTGCGTCACTCCACCAATTAAATGTGTAAAATATTTTCAGATCATTAAAGGCAGAAATAAAGCTATTACTGGTTTAATTCGAAAATTGCAAGTTAATTGATGTAATGCGTACCAGAAAAGTAAACAAGAATTTTTTTTAAATTAGAAATTATATCATCAGTTTGTTTATCGTCCTTTATTACGAATAGTTATTTAAAGTTAAACTTTTTAAAATGAGAACTTTTATTGAATTATTTTATTGATAACATATTTTTACATTAAATTAATTAAAATACGAGCACTATTAGCAATAAATTTTAGTACGTAATATATAAAAACAAGTAGTCTAATGAATTTTCTAAATAATTAAATTATTGCACAACAGATGGCGATACGTGAAAAGTGACATTCGTTTCGTCTAAATAATGTACTGTACACTTTGACGTTACTTTGTTTTTAACCCTCAAAAATAGAATAAAATTTTAAATAGAACCATTTTATAGGTCTAATTCATTACAACCAATTTATAGATAAATATATAAATACATTTTTAAAAAATAATCAAAGTTTAGCTATTTTTCGCCAAAAACTGCTACGGTTTGCGCAATAAACAAATAAACTCATGTACAGGCTTGTCACTCAAAATTTCTTGTATTATTAAAAATATACATTTCGTTAAAACCTAGAAATTTCTGATAGAGACCGTACAATTTTTGATCCACTTTTGACCTTCTCCTTCCCTGTCGTTACAATGATGCACTTTTGGCAAATCTCCTCACCTTTACATGTACGATAGTTCATGGACCTTCCCTGACATTGAAGAAACGACTTTAAAAAGTTCAGCAAATATTTTATTAACATGACTAACAAGTAAGCTTATAAGAAGAAATTCGCATGCCACTAAAAAAGTTCGCCTCGACTCTGTTATTCCTGTCATGTAGGCTACACAATGTTGTAGGCCTATTATTCGCTAATCCCTATCTCTTTTAAACAGTACACATAATTAATGGACGGCGCCTAGGCAAAGAAATAGGAATTATTATTTTACTATATCTAGTCATATTTATAGTTATATAATTACAATATAAATATGAAATCATTCCTGTTTATAACTACTTGCACTAGTTTCACTAGTTAGCACTACTTGCACTTTTTGACTTGCCCCATTTTACACGGCGAAGTTCGTGATTAGACATAGTTAAGTTCTAATGAAAATCGGTCCTACTCTATTTATGTTATGAACGATAGCCTAAATACAACTTTCTTGATTCTTTATTCCATTTCGTAAAAATTACTTGCCCCATTTCATCGTAAACACACTTCATCACATAGGCTAATAATTTAAAACGTAAAATATTTAAAAGTTTTTAAAAACACGTTTATTTTAAATCGTTACTACAAAGTTTTATTTATATTCTACATGCTGTCACGTAATACTTTATTAAAAAAATCTAGAAAGGAAGTTCACACGGTCTTAACGACGTCTTTGTACTCTACGAAAGGATCCTGAGTAACAAATGAGGAATTCTAGTTACTAATTAGACATTCGCATCCGGATTCAGTTCATTTTACTTCCACAATGAACACGAATTACTTAATTGTACGTCCTTCTACATGTCCTGAGATGATTTTAAACTTTAAAACATAGATTAATGGTTAGAAAACTTACATTTCGCAAGTTATATGGTGTCTAATTTATATACAAACTTTGTTATAAGTAGTATACAAGTCACATTTTTTAATTTTTTTATTTAATAGTAATAATCTCTTTCCATAATTTCTTTTCTGAAAAATTTATTCTCAGAAATTATTTTTACTTAAGTAATTACTAGTGATGGATTATATCAGTACGAATTTAGTACGTGTTACCGACCGGGAAAGGGGAAAACATATGGTTAACGAAAGTTAAAAATTGTATAACCACAATAGCAGTATTAATAAATCATCCCGGATGACATTCGAAGAAAGAGCAAGATAAAAATAATTCATTTATCATAAATAAAATGTGCCATCGTTTCAGCCGTGTCAGAGCCACTTACAAAAGATATATTATAACTTAATTCATAGTACTAGAGAGAGAATTTTTAGCGTGAATAAGAATATAACATTAAACTATCATATTTTATAACATGTATAACGATTTTTATATATTATAACTGCTCTAGGTTGTAACTATAGTATTTGTAATTTCAGTGGAAACCGGGTTTAGAATACGCTTATATATTCAGAAGAGGCTTTTATACCCTATGATCGATTTATAAATATGTCTTAAACTCTTTTTATAATTATAAAGAATAAATTATTTTTTATTTGTATACGGCCAATCTGCCGTGGGGGATGCATTTCGGGAGGACTTTCTATGGGGAAACTGGCCACTATTTAGGGGTGTTAGACATGTGAAGAAAACCCGGAACACTCCACGTGGCCAGTCTGGTGAGGCGAACCCACGACTATCAGTGTTCATTGTTATTCACTCGCTCAGTGTCGGTTTCATAAAAAGTGTTGTAACTTAAATTTCACGTTCACTGGTTGAAACAGTTTTTAAACAAAATAGCCTTTTGTAATTAATATTTATTAATTGTTGATTATCTGAATGTACTGTACTTGTATATGTTATAGAAGAGTTTAAGATAAGTTAAATTAAAACAGCTTAAATTAAAAAAAAAAAAAAATTGAAAACTTTTCATATGGAAGATCGTAAATATTTAATTTCATGTTTTGTTTATTTGATATTTGTTTATTCAAAATTGAATAATTTGATATAATTTATAAGGGGAAAACAAAAATATGAAAAGAGGAAAACATGTTTTTCAATTTTTGTTAGTAAAGCCGAGATTATTATTATCAGAAAAAATTCTAACAGTTTTCAAAGCACAAATAAAAACAAACTTGTAAGTCATATATTTAACTTACACCATAAATTGGATTGATGGAAAAAGGCGACGCAACATTTGGGCGATCTGCCGAGGGGAATGCACAGTACAGTACCTCTCGGAATCACTTTCAATGGGAAACTGGCCTTTTCAAGTAGTAGACAGGTGAAGAAAACTCAAAAGGTGGCCAGTTCTTTGGTGCGGCGCGAACCCACGACAGGCTATCAATGTTTAGTGGTTTTATCCAACACTGGTGGGCCTTGATACTATAAACATAATGTATAGATGAAGGAATAAATACGAATTCGCTCGACAAGTTAAAACTGCCATACGAATTATAACAATGTAAACGAGTCGCCTCTTTCAAAATGTCTATATTATCAACAAATCCGTGCTTTTTACTCGTATAAAAAAATAACATTAAATGTTAGCGCGAACTTTACGTTTCTTCCTCTTAAAATGAATAATGTACTCGTACAACGGAATGTAAATATTTCGAGGAAACATATTTGAATATGATAGAATATAAATTGTAATTTATATATATTTTTTCTTATATAGTGACAGATATGTTATTGGTATTCACGTAATAAAAAAATATTAAAGTTTTCAATCAAAAGGCAAGTATAGATAACTTTTTTAAAATACAATATATGGAGAATATTTAAAGTTACCTATATAAAATCTTTAAATTCAGTTAATCCATTTAGATTGACTAGATAAGATCCGAAGTGTTTAACTTATGAACTTTTAACCTTCGTATACGTAACAAAAATTAAAAAATTAAAAAAAAAAAAAAAAAAAAAAAAATAGAAATTCGACATTATTAATATCTATACACAAATTAAAATTTTAATTGAAGTAAATTACATTAATAATGTTGAAATATATTATGCCAGATGGCCTAGGCCAGAAGTGGTGAATCTTTTTAAGACCGCGTGCCATAAAGTAGCATACTTAGCTTTAAAAATGTTTATGCGTGCCAAAATTTTAGACTTCGAATTTAATTTACAAAACGATATTTAAATAAAGTAAATGAATATGCTTAAATTAAAATAAATGTAAAAAAGCTGATTGAAAGAAAGGATGATTGGGTGATAAGCCGAAAAGATGATTGAAAAAGATGATAAATCGAAATCGTATGATACGTTACGTGCCAGATGATTTCTCCTTACGTGGCACATTGGTCATCCGTTCCATACCATACCTTGCACCACCCCTGGCCTAGGTTGTTAATTTTAAGGCCTCAGACTACCACTCACAGTCAGAGGGACCCGAGGAACTCAGTCAAAATACTCCAGGAATTTTTCGGAGGTGATCTGTCCCGGATATTATAAGCCCGTTCCTTACTACCCATCCGCTCCATTGTGGGCCTTGCCAAACCCACGATATTAATTAAAAAGGCCCGCCTAGTGCCCACAGGATGGAAAGAATAAAAAAAAAGAAAAAGAAATATTTTACATTAATAATTTATAAAAATAAAAATCTAATAAAATTTTATTAGATTTTAAAAAACGATTTAATAAATTGATGTATCTGTACTGTATTTATTTATATATAATTATTTTCATATTTAAATATTTAAAACAAAATTTTGACACACTTCTTTAGAAATTTGATGCTATTAACTGAAAGATTTTGCTGATTCATTAATAAAATAATTTAGCATTATTAAGCATATATTTTTGAAGATTTCAAACAACGTATATTTTAACAGAATTTTAAGAATTATGCATGACAAGGGCGTCGCCAGCCAATGGGCCGGGGGGGCAAGATGATATAAATTGATAGAGGATATGAATTGTATGTAGGTAAAATAAAAACGATTCATAAATTTTAAGAAGCTTAAAAAGATTATTTTAATTAAAACATAATCTTCTTGGGTTTTTCGCGCGGGAATTATAAATCGGGCAATAAATGACTTAGCATTTAAATAATTTTTTTCGCATGTCTAGGGAGGGGCAACTGCCCCTCTGCCCCCCCTCTGGCGACGCCCTTGATGCATGATATTGCCTCATTCATCCGAGCATGTTTTTCAGTGTAAAATATTTTAGAAATAATATAAATATTAAATATAGCTGACTAATTCATACGAAATTAATATATTTTAGTGAATTTATCTTTAAACATTTGAATTATTAAAGAAGAAAAATTATTTTATTGATGTTTATTCGTTTCAGAAACAATGTTTTAAATATACTTGTTTAATTCGATAAATAGTTACTGATTTTAATGTAATTCTATTATTAGTGATGATGGAGTTTATCCTAGTGTATGTGGGTCCCACCCGTGAAAGAAAGGACTTTTTTTTTTAACTCTCTGCCCTATGGGCACTAAGAAGATCTTTTTTAACAAGCCTATTATAGGTTCGACCAGGCCTACAATGCGGTCTGTCAAGTGGTGCAAGTTGTGATAGACCACCCCCGACAAATTCCTAAGGTTTTTCGAACGGTTAGGATTTGATTCTGGGTCCCCCAGAGAAGTAGGCTGCCACGTTAGGCCATCCGGCCGTCCACAAGAAAGGACTATTGGTACAATAGGTACCTTATCTATACTTTATTATTGTTATTAATTTGTTTAGTTTAAAAAGTCTTTAAAATAAGCATATATTACCGTATTTTCATTTTCACATCAACATTTTATGAGTTAAATAGTTTGAAAATATTTACCATTCGTTTTGAAATCTCAACTCTATTATTCAATATATTATGAAAAGTTATTTACAAACAATTTGTACATAATTTTTACTCAATTATTTACTTTAAATAATAACAAAATTTTTATACAGGGTGGGCCAACGAAAACGAAATGGCAGAGTGTTCGTGTTCGTCCGAGCAAATCGCTCGGACGGGTCGATTTTATTCTCGAGGGGACATCTTACGCAATAAAGTTTTTGCGAATCTGAATATTAACTAAACAAACATTTTTTTCGAAATAAATGTTTGTTTAGTTAATAGAAAATAAATGCGTTTTTAAAATTTTTTGTCGTCTGTTGTATTCAGAATCGCAAAAACTTTATTGCAAAAGATGTCCCCTCGAGAATAAAATCGACCTGTCCGAGCGATTTGCTCGGACGAACGCGAACACTCTGCCGTTTCGTTTTCGTTGGCCCACCCTGTATATACACAGAACATTGGTCGTGGGCTCACATCTTACTAACGGGGCTGCCCATGTGGAGTTTTCCGGATTTTCTTCACGTGTCTAAAACCTAAATGGGGACCAGTTTCCCATAGAAAGTCCTCCTGGAAGACACCCACATATTCTGTTGCTGTAACTATCAAACCAAATCATTTCTGGCTCTTTTTGCCTAGTAGGCATTAAAAGGCCCTTTTTTCATATCCATCATGGTTTCAGTCAGACTCACAATGGAGCGGCAAGGTAGTGAGGGATGGGGCCAGCCCTATCCGGGATTTACCACCCATGAAAAATTCATGGGAGTGCTCGCCTGGATTCAATTTCGGATCCCCAAAGCAGTAAGCTAACTCCTTAACCGCCTTGGCCACCCGGCCATCAAATTTAATACTATATTTATATATCGCATAACATTATTTTAAACGTATGAGTTTAGTAAATACAGCAAACCCGATAATTACTTGAAATATCAAACGATCAACCTAATTCATTTATTGAGCTATTAAGGCTAAAGGTATGAGTAAAGTTCTAAATTCAGGCAACTTCGAAAATATTAAAAAGCTGTTTTGTATTAAAAAGTTGTTTTGTATTAAAAAGTTGTTTATTTGATATCCAGAGTGTATCATAGAATGGAATATCAAATGAACAAATATCAAATTGTTTCAAATCGTTCTGTATCAAATATTTTCGTTTTAAATAACCGGAAATTAATTTGGCTACAAAACAATTACAGTATAAAAATTTTTAAATGGATGGTTATAACAAATTTTTAAATGTATTGGATTGATGGGATAAGGAAACGTAACACTTGAGCGATCTGCCAAGGAGTGCCTCCCTGGAGGACTTTTTACGGAAAACTGGCTCCTATTTAGATATGAGGCCCACCAGTGGCCAAGCGGTCTTCGTTCCCTGAACACTGGGAGTTCGGTCGTGGGTTCGCGCCTCGCCTCGAAGGGCTGGCCACGGGGAGTTTTTCGGGTTTTCTCCATGTCTGTAACGCCTAAATGGGGGCCAGTTTCCCTTAAAAGACCTCCCGGAAGGCATTCCCCAGGCAAATAGCCCAAGTGTTGGGTTGCCATAATTTAACAAACAACTATTTAGATATGAATTCGTTCCTATAAGCCTACTTACTTGTCTAGCGAATAAAGCATCAGAAAATGTTTGATGAACTGTTTAAAGTCATTTTTTTTTTAAATTTCAGAAGGTTGTTTACGTAATTAAAGGGGAGATGGTTTGATAAAAGTATAGTTATGTAATTTTGTCAAACCACCATATAGGGAGGGAGTAAAATGTGGCTCAAAAACTGTACACCTAATCAAGGGACGGTTTACATTAAAGTCCAAGAGGTAAACGACCGTTCTTCTGAATTTACTTCTGTTGAAAAGGAGTGATTTGATAACATTAACTTGCAAAATATCAATTGTGAAAATCTTTCATTTTTATTTCTGATATTTTACATATAAAATAACAGAAATAGATAGGAAATACAGTTTAATAAAATGACATATTATAATTTAAAAATACACCACAAAAATTTCCTAGATCAATTCTACTTGAATTAATTAACATTTGCTTGTTTATTTGTTAGTACAGAATGCATCACTTCCTAAATTGTTGATTCTCTTTACAAATAAATCGCAAGAAAGTTTTAACAGATGTTAAACATATAGTACTTCATTGAATAAAGTTAAATGAATTATTTGATATACAGTACTATATAATCAAAATATCGCATATGAAACGGGATGAATTACCGCATTACAAATGTTCATGGCGCAATTGCCATCATTTTGTTCTCAGTTATTCGAATTATTATCATTACGTTATCAAAATAATGACGCGTTCAAAAATTCCATTGTGTCAAGTGATTGTAAACCACCCAATCTATGACAGATGAGTTAACAAAGTAATCTGTATATTATTACTAAGTGAAGTGCTATTTTGCTGACGTATTTTAGTTTTTGATATTTGTTTTGCACATTCCAAAATGATAATATATCTTACTATATTTTTTATTGCACAAATCATATTCTAAGATAAATTGAACAACTTTTATATTAAATTATCTATTGTATTTGAATTTAAATTACAGTCAAACCTCTGAACCACAGACACTGATACTGGAACCTAAAAAATGGCCGTTATTCGGAGATTATTTTATATGCAATGTTATTCAAGGAAAATGTTTTTAGAGAGCCGTTGTTAAGAGGTGACCGTTATTGGCGGTTCGATTGTATAATAGAAAAAATAAACGAAATAACTTTATAAACCTGTATTCAGATTTGTTTCTTTTTAAAAAATGCATACAAAAATAATCTCCAAACCTCCAACGTTAAGAAAAAATCATTTAAGACGTAATAAGATCATTTAAATATTTTGTAAATTATATCATGTTCCATTAATTAAATGATGAAATGTCGCCAGTTAGTCGCCAATACAGGTTACGCTGGTAACATATGTAACAAACACAACTGTTCCACACCACTAATTTTCGATCCAAAAATAGTGACTACTTTATAGTAATTAAATAAATTCTATAGAAAAGTAGATTGGAGTGATATGATAAGGCAATGCAACAATTGGGTGATCTGCCAAGAGTGTACCTACCGTGAGGTTTTCTATAGGAAACTGGACCCTATTTAGGTGTTAGAAACGCGAAGAAAACGCAGAAAACTCCAATATTGGTGAGGTTCGAACTCGCGACTAGTGTTAGTGGTTTTATCCACTCGATCACTGGTGTGCTTTATAGTCGTAAATGATAATACTTCAAAATTGAAGTGAGCGTGTCGAATTAAGTAGGGCTATATAGTATACCGCTATCAAAACTTTGGAATGCAGTTTTGAATAAATATAGATTTATCACAGGAACGGAGTCTGGTTATTTTTATATTAATCTACAGCAAATTCCTTCTGCATGTAAGCAATTTTAGAAAGGACGAGCCTAAATATTGTTGCATTCGATAAAAAGGAAAAGGTGTAAAGCATACAATAATATACAGTACATATTTAATAGTATATTTTAAATTTAGCATACAGTAAAACAAAAATAATTTTAAGAACATCGTTGAAAAGGAAAATAACAAAGAAACGAAATTTAAACATAAATGGTGCAGTGCATATTTTGAAAATTGTTTATATCTAATTTAATATTACATCTATGAGTATAAAGTTAAAAATATAGCCTCTAATTTAGAGACTTTATCTAGAGGGTGGGTATTGTATTACAGAACTTCATGAATATTAAAAGAACCCAACAAAATTTTCTATTTTAAATACAGGGATTTCAATAAGTAGCCTATACAAAATAATATCAAACATAACTTAGACGAATCCAACTGTTCACAGTCTTAGAATCACAATGAATATTTCAATAAATTAAACTCGTCTATGAAATATTTTAGATATAAAATATAAAAATATGTACATTAAAAGATAGCAAAGTTATACAAAATTCATTTAAAAGTTATATAATATTTTAAAATTCATACAAAACAATCTCCAAATAATGGCCATTTTTGTGCGCTGTCAAGGCCCGTTGTTTAGAAGTTTGACTGTATATAATTATAGAATCTCTTCTAAATTAAATATAAAAATAATGCTTCAACTAAATTTCTTAATTTATTCGAAATATTATTTTTAAAGATGATTTGCGCCTATTTTTAAAGCTCATTTATGATTTCCAGTATCGAGTGGATAAAAACTGTAAACGCTGGTTGCGAGTTCGCACCTGACCAATGGATTGGCCATGTTGAGTTATTCGAATTTTATTCACTATTCGGTTTATATCACGTGTCTAATATCTAAACAGGTACCATTTTCTCATAGAAAGTTCTCCTAAGAGGCATTTCCTTTAGCAGATCGTCCATATGTTGCGTTTCCGTATCCCGTCAAACCAAACAAAACATAGCGGCAGGACCGTATTTAGACATTTATCATTGTGGGCGTGGAGACCTGGAGGCTGATTTTGCTGACTGATACCTATGACTAATACCGATAGTTCATATAAAGTGCCAGTCAAGATTGCTGGCTCTCTTCCCATCCCTTATTTTATATATTTTTTAATTGTATGATATTGTATTTCTCTTAATTCGAAAACAATATTCTTTTTTAAAAAAATTTCTTTAGGTGGCGTGACTTTTCCAACTATTCACCGAAATTTGCCGACATTGGGAGGCGCGGTGCCTTCTCAAACTCCCCAGTAGCTTCGGTCATTCCTAGAGGGACATTTCTTTTCATTAAATGTAAGAAAGTTTAGACTAATAAACATTTAATAAGGTAGATTTTTTCTATTTTTTAAAATTAATCTTTGTATCTTTTTCTTTTTTTCTCAGGGGCGGATTTGCAAATAAATTAAACAAGTTACAACTTAGGGCCTCGCGTTATCAATTTATAGCTTAAGGTTTTGCATGTATCATCATTTGATGGAGAGGAAGGGCCTGTTATATGTTATAGCTTAGAACCACAACAAGCCTTTTTCGCCTTCTCTCTCTCTCTCTCGCTCTCTCTCTAATTTATTATAAACTTGTTAACAACTTGTTTATATTAATTTAATTTTATAAAAATTATTTAGACTACGATAATTGCTATTATAAAATGATTCTTGTTCCGGTATCTTGTTACTTTCTATTTGGTTTATAACACAAATAAATAAAATTTACGTTCGAATATTGCTAAAATAATTTAATTTCTCAAAAAAAGAATATATTAGGCCTATATTTTAATAAGATTTTTATTTTGATTGCTTGCTAAGTTGGTTACTATCAATATTTAAGAGAACACTGAACTCAGCTATATCTATAAAACATTCGATTAATTTAAAATTTAAATAAATTTTTACATCAAAAACGAAACATTGTGCAGGCACAAACGATTTATTCTATTTCTAGATCAAAGAATAGCGTTTGGAAGCTAAATACGAACTCATAAATAAAATAACAAAAAATTAATTTTAATATAGCATAATAGAGAAATAATAATAGTCACACATACATTATATAGTCAAACCTCTGAACAACGGTCACTGATGGGCACATAAAAAACGGCCGTTGTTCGGAAGTGACCTTTATTTGGAGGTTATTTTGTATGCATTTTTGTTTAAAAAAAAGTTCCTGACGAAATGGCCGCTGTTTAGAGGTGGTTGTTATTGAAGATTATATAAGAGGTTTATATAAGAATTTACTTGTTTCACGATACTGAACTCGTTTACTCAATTTTTAATCAAAATTCTCATAATCACTTGAGTTTAGTGAAAATTAATCACTTTAACTTTTTACTATACAATAATTAAACTATTAAATATTCAAGAAAATATTTTCTATATTTAGGCTACTTCTTATCACTTTAAATGCTAGATATTAAGTTACAAGTGACTTTTATATAGAATATTACAAGACACTTACTGAATTTTCCTACATAATTTTAAATTTTCTGAGTTTTCTAAAAAATTACTTACCATTCTATATATATATTATTTACCATGGTAAATAGTAGAATGGTAAATTATTTACCATTCTAATATTATAGATTTGGAATTTGATAAAATACATAATTAAATCTTAAGATCAACGCTTACAATAAATTTTCATTGTAGATATTTAACGATTCTGCACTCAATAATAAAAAAAATAATGTATTAATACAATTTCTGCCAAACTTGGCGTACAGTTATGTCTCAGACAGGTATGTAAAATATTACAGTTGTAATTTGATTGTACAGAAGATAATGACATCAGAGTGTCTTAAAATTGCTACTCTAGTATTCTATAAAAAGCCTCGCAAAGGTTCACTGTTTTCACAGTTTTCAATGTGCTTGTTATTTGAAGGTCTTCGATTGCAAGACATGCCTGTAAGATGCAAAGACATTACGGAGTTTGAGAAAGGTCGTATCATCGTGAAGCAGAATGGCCGTTTTGCCATTCTGAGGAAAGTAGAATGGTAAAACGGCCGATTTTCAAGCAATCTGAGCCGTTCTCATCTTACTGTGAGGAGATTTCGGGGATAAGTCAGGACACACACAGCGGGAATTTATACGTCTCAGACAGACCGCCGACAGAGATGATCGTGAGACATGGTTATTTATTGCGCGGAAACTGGTTATTTATTGTAAAAACGGTATGCATTTTTTACAATAAATAACCAGTGTTCTCATCCATCTTTGTGTGATTTCTCCTGCTGCGTCAATAGTGTGTGATAAGTCCTCCATAGAGTCAAAATTTAACGCTCACATTCACTTATTACCATGGCAATCACGTACGCATCAATAAACATTTATTCCATTCTAACGTCCCCTTGGTGCATAAGTTTTCCTGTTAATGACTATATATTAACAGTCGATCTAGTAGCATCATCTGTCAAACATGTATCAAAATTTCCATTCATTTTGAGCGCTTTGATGAAAATCTTGTATATAGGACCTGTATCAAAACCATAAATAAATAAATAAATAAAAGATAAGAATAAAAAATTTAAATAAAAGTTAAAAAAAATTATAAAGAAAATTAATGTCAGAGTAGGAATTTCATTCATAATCAAATACTCTTTAAAAATTTTTAAAAATAGAAATACGGTTTATATAATAATGCTTATACTTTTGGTATTTATTATTCAAGTGATAATTGTTCTTTTCAAGATTATCAACTTACTATTCATTAATATAAGGATCTATTTAGAGAACTTGATAGATCACTGTTTCAGAAATAGAAAATAAGGACGTATTATTCATAATTATTAGAACGTAAAAAAATAAACATAATTTAACCACTTCCTATATATCTTGTTTCTTAAAAAATATATTGACATAACTTTTATCATTTATTAAAATAATAAAAGTATTTTAAAAAATAATAAAAGAATATATTATATTAAGACGTGGAAATAAAAGGTTTTGTTTGGTTTGATGAGATAAAGGCACACAGCATACCAAAAGGAATGCCTCTTGAGAGAATTTTCTATGGGAAACTGGCCCTTATTTAGTTGTTAAACAAGTGAAGAAAACCCACGACCGGTGTTTTATCCACTTGGCCACTGGTGGGCTCAAAACACAATGCATGGAGTAAATAAATAAATAAATAAATATATATATAAATAAATAAATATATATATATATAAATAATAAAAAGTATGTATTATATAAAGTCAGTTGTCAAAACTGTAATAAATAATAAAAAATAAAATATAGAAACTAAAAATATAAGATATAAAAACAAAAAGTCTTGCAAGTGTTGTAATATATTAGTATTAAACTATAAAATTATCAAAGAATTAGCAAAAATAAAATTTATAATAATTTATTAGATGCTTTTGAAACTTTACATTCAACATACTTGCAACAGGAAATGCAATCATATCTCAAACGATTGTTAAGTACTTAAGTAAGTAAATAAAAGAATTGTTCTCTGTTATTTCAACATAATTATATTTATGCAATTATTTATCTTTGAATCATTTAAAACAAAATAAAATTTCTTTAAATTTACTTGAAGCTTTATTATTTGTTTTATTGATTTAACGATGATCAATCATAAAATTAATAATTATAAATTAATTAGGAAGAATAATTTATGTCGATGTGTTTAACTAAATTGATTTAGACGAAAAATTCTAAAAAATGAGCCACGTATTTTTTTATTTTTGACTTTTTTTTTTTTACCTTGTGGGCACTAAAAACCCCTTATTTTCTGCGAAAAACTAGCCCCTATTTAGGTGAACAGTAGGGAAATCTCTCCGGGAAGCACCTTTCTCTTTGACAGATCGTCCACTTGTTGCATTGTCTTATCCTATCACTCCAAATCGACCTATAAATTGGTTTAAATTTATAGCTTTGGATTGGATTGATGAGTGCGGTAACGCAATACTTGGGCGATCTACCAGGCGATACCTCCCGAGAAGTGTAAAGGGGCCCACACACGTTAAGGAACTCCAGCAAACTCCACGTGTACGGTCCGTGGCGCAAACCCGCGACCAACTACCAAAGTTCATTGGTTCTACCCACTCATCACTGGTAGGAACATTTATAGCTTTAGAATGATTTAAAATTACTAATATTTTTTTTTGAAAATTTTAGTATAACTTACAAATATTTGTTTACAATTCATCAAACGCTATGACATATTCGAACAAAATATTTACTTTATTAATCATACTTTGTTAAACCTTCGATTATAAAGTAATTTACTAAAAACTGCAAACTTACTTTTAAAATAAAAGTTTTAAGTTTTTAATATTCATTTGATATTTAAACCAATTACAAGAGTGTTTAAAAACCATTTTTATTGTTATAATTAAATTATTCTAAATTAAGATTTAATGTTAGTGAGGCTCAATAAAGGAGAAGAAAAGAAAATTTTACTACTTCTAAAATTTATTTTATATTATTACAGTCCGTATAATGTAAAATTTTAGAAACCACTAAGAACTATTTAATAAGAATTATGTAAAAAATTTTTATTACGAAATAAAAGCGCAGCAGAGAAATATGATACTTCTGTTTAATTTTGTAGTAAATGATATTTTTGTATTTTAATTTATAAAGCATTAATTCATCAGAAATTAATAATAATAAATAATAAACAAAGAAATTATTTAAAATTATTAAATATAAAAATACGCTAAAATATTAGTGAAAACAAATACAATAATTTCATCCTAAAACATTTTAAATTTTACATTTTATTAACTATTTCTTGATTACTAATTGATTATTGAAATTTCAGCAAATTAAAAACTTGGAATTGATCAAAATAACAGTGCAAACCTAATGGTCTATAATAGGCCCCCCTACCTTATATAAAAATGGAAGACTCCACGACAAAATGCGGCATTCATATTTAATTAATTAAATAGAAATTCAGATAAATACATATGTGAATATAAACGCTCTTCAATTCATTAACCCCTATCAATGATAAAGAGGAGCTATTGAACACTGGTTACGAGCTCACACCTGATCGCGCATGGAGTTTTTCGGGACTTTCTTTATTCGTGCATATAACGAGCAAATAGGGGCAAAAGCACAACTCCCTTTAGCAGCTCGCTCATGTGTCGTGTTTCTTATCCCCATCAATCTTGCAATTTTACAATTTGTAAACAAACATATATTCATCTTTTAATATATATAAATATAAACTTTGATCTTTACTATAAGTTTTCAGATATATAATCAGTTAGCGACTGCTAATTCATCTATGTATAATGTAGAATTCGGCCAGATTAATTAATATGAAGAGAATTTAAGTATTTGTTTGTTCTTCCTAACAACGAACGCTTAAAACCACTTTAATAACTGTATAAAACTCCGGAAAAATTCAGTTTTTATTTCTAGAGGATAATAATTTGAAAAAATCCGGTTTACAATGAAAAATACTTGAATCAAGGCTGAAATCTAAATGCAGGTAGGTGTAAATGCGACAGTTAGGCTAATTGTTTCAGTTGTATTCGGCCTTCAGGTTCAGTATACTGAGTTAACTTTTGAGCATTTAATTATCCAGAATACTTTTTTAATTAATTATTTATTTTATTTTTTATTAATTAATTAATTATTCTATTCTTTATTTTGTAATTACATTCAACAAAGGTTAGTAGTTTTAGTAGATTAACAAATAAAATTAATAAAGTACTGCGTGAAAATAAAAGTTTTTAGGGGTTTGTTTTTCTTTTTTTGACTATTTTGAGCTGTGGGCACTTTTAAGGCATTTTTAAAGCCTATAAGAAAAAGGCCTTGGATTAGAGTGATGAAATAAGGTAACGCCTAATGTCCTCACTATCATGGACATTCTGCCAATGATGGTGAGTACTTTCTATTAAAAACTATTTTCTATTTAGATGATAAACTCGTGAAAAACTCTTGCATTGTTGGTTCTGCTAGGTCCACAATTAGGCGATTGAGTGCTGACGATCGCTATTGAAAGTTTTGTTCCTTAATTTCTCATTTATATAGGCAACTTTGTGTTTTCGTATCATTAAGTACAGTACATAAAGTTTTATTTTTCTAAGTAAAAATATAAAATTCATTTTTTGTAGTCTTTCCATTAAAATTACTGATATTTTTAGTAATAGTAAACAAATAGCAGATAATAAGCCGCTTACTAAACTTAAAATTTTAATTTTCGAAACTTTTAAAAAATAATAAAATATATATATATATTGCAAAGTCATTGTTAATCATAAATAGTGTCTGAATGTTTCATTTTAGGCTCCGGAAAATTTTATTTGTTTATTTTTTGTTTCTGTTATACTATTGTATTATGTTATTTGTTATAATTTAAGATATGCTTTTAGAAAATTTTTTTACGCTTAATATATTTTATTTCAATACTTACAGATAAAATAAACAAACAAATTCTAAGCATTTTTCAATTGTTTATTTTAATCAAAACGTTCAAAATATATATATAAAAATTACGAAATGCATCGTCAGAAAAGAAAAAAATAATAAAAGAGGTTTAGATTGATGTTATGATGCAACGCAACACATAGACAATTTGTTAATGGGAAACTTTCATGGTAAACAAGTCTCCATTTACGCGTTAGACACGTGAAGACAACCCGGAAACTCCACGTGGCGCTGTGAGGCCCGAACCCGTGTGGTTTTATCCATTCGGACACTAGTGGGCTTTGCGATTGTTTCCCAGTCATTGTTAATTATTTTTGAAATGTATATTTTTATACAGAACTAGCAACTTTTTTCTTATGTTAAATATTCAACTAACGTAAAACAAAAATGGGTGCCTGATTTATTTCTTTTTAAAATTAAATTTTAGCGAATATTCTAATAATTTTTTCTGGTTAAAATGTAAAATTAATAGGAAAATAATTTTCTATGTATGACTTTGAAGCGAACATATATTTTACTGCTATTGTAAACAGAATTATTTTTTTGATAGAGTCTGTCTACACTTACGAATTTATGCTTGAGATAAATATAATAAATGCGTCAGTCCATAATGCAGAAAGGCCCTTTAGTGGCCGAGGGGATAAAATCACTGGTCGAAGGTTCGCGTGTGGCCAACTGGCTGGCCACGTGGAGTTTTACGAGTTTTCTTTACGTTAGTAACACCTAAGTAGGGGCCGGTTTCCCATAAAAGTCTTCCCAAGAAGCATTTTCCCTCGGTAGATCGCCCATATGTAGCTTTGGCGTCAACGAATAAAACTAAACTATACCTTAATGCAGGAATTGGGCTATTTTAAAAACTTCGCCCTGTGGGAACGAAAAGGGCTTTTTTTTAAACAAGCTTATTGTGAGTTTGGCCAGACCTACAAGGGGCGGCCGGATGGTGAGGGATGGGGTCGGACGTATCCGGACAGATCACCTTCGAAAAATTTTCTGGGGTTTTTCGACTCGTCCGGAACTCCCAGAGTAATAGATTGCCACCCTAACGACTCGGCTATTCGAGCATGAATTGGGTTAATTTATGCAAGGTGGCATTCAATGGGGCATCCAAAATTGGGTTAATAAATAAATAAGAACAAAGACTTCGTCGGGAAAATGTTTCTTATTATTGAGAATTAGCGAAGATCATTCAACAATTAGGCTTGAAAGACTTTTTGTGTACAAGACGACCGAAAGTTGAGATGAAGACAATTCGTCTGCCTAAGATCCACGGAGGCAGTCATAATTTCTTAATATAAAATTATGATACTTATCGATTTATAAAGTCATCCAAAATAGAAATAAAAATTAATTCAATAAGATTCTGCATAACCAAGGACACAAGATACAGTCAACCTTCGATATAGCGCTATCATTCGTCTCGGAAGTTGGCACTAATTTGAATGTGGCGCTGAACCGAAGAATCTCAATCAATAAAAAGTGTTTAAAATAATTAGATCTACACACGAGTGTAAAATTTGAGATTTTTTGAGTCACTTGATTTGGTGTTGACAATATCTTTTGCAATGCAAAATATAATTTAATTGTTTCAATTAAAACAATAAGTTATATTAAATAAGTAATTTTAAACAAAACCAAGAAGAAACTGCACTATGCTACACAACAGAAATTAAAAGTCACGTGTAACGTTAATTAGATTAATTTTTTTAACAAGAAAATGCACATAAAATATCTTCACCTAAGCTAATTAGGTTTCGTCAGACCCAATTAGCTTAGGCAAAAACCCTTTTTGTCGAATAATAACTAACGTTAAAAGTGATTTAATTTCCAAACAATTGTGCATTTGTTAGAAAAATATACATAAAGCCTGTCTAAAGCGGACCCTACAAAACGAAAACCTGCCTAAATGGAAAACAAATCTTTAAATAGAACGATTTTCTACATAAACTATTACTAAAAACTGGAAACTTGTCTAACTCGAGAACTGAAGAATTTTTTTTAAACATTAATTAGATAACATAACCTGAGTAAAGCGGAATTTTTCAGCGTAACAGCAGTTAAATTCTAAATTATTATTAAAGCACATTTCATGGGTATTGGGTTTTTACAGTTGTTTTTCTTCTGTACACTACATACACGTCTTTCAACTTGTCTCTGAAACATAAAATACATTCTATTAAGCAGTTTTAAATGTGAATTAACATTTTTTTTTTCAAGGCATTTTCTGCATTAATGAAATCACAGCCTCTATAATACGGAAACCTGCAAAAACGGAAAATTCGGCCTGTAAGTAGCATAAAATAAAATAAAATTAGGCCTAAATAGACTTTGTAATGAAAATTGTAATGCATTTTATAAACAGACATTTAGATAAAATTTCATCTTGAAATTTATTATTATTATTTAACCTGTTTGTATTATGCCCTCAAATCTTGCAACTCAAATTTCATCCATTTCTAATTAAGTTAGGTGGTTGAGATTTTGAGAACATGCTCACGTTCGATGACGATGCGTTTTAATAATGTTTTAGAGTGGCCTCACCTCTACCATTCCCACCCGCCTCGAAACCAATATAGACAAATAAGGATTTAATCGGTAATATCAATTGGACACGGGTATGTTGGGGTGGCCCCACCCACGTCATCTCCATCCTCATTCCTAAAAAGTAAAAAAAATATAATTTAATCATTAATCATATGGTATTTGTACATAATATTTCAGATGTGCATGTGTGTATAAATACATTTTAGCTTTCAATCTTTTAAAAAATTATCAACAGTAAAATTTTATCAGTAACGCGTTATATATATATATATATATATTTACTGAAACTGATTGAAATAAAGTCAATCAGTTTCAGTAAATATATTTGTGGATTATATTAAGGATTATTATAAACTGACGGCTAATACAAGATTAGCCGTCAGTTTATAATAATCCTTACTTATCATTAATACTTATAAGGATTTATTATTTCAAAATCAGGTATAATAAGACGTTTATACTGTACTTATAATGTACTTGATGTAGGTGTATTGTATATTATCCGTGGAGTTTTCCGGATTTTCTCATGTGTTAAGTTAAAAGACTTCCTATAGACAGTCCTTTCGGAAGACACCCTCTCTTGGCAAATCGCCCATATGTTGCGTTACTATATCCTGTCAATCCCTTCTCATCCCTACATAAATGTTCTTAGAAATATACTTAATATTTAGATTATTATTACATTTAATACTTAAAATACTGAAAACGAAATTTTCAATATTTTCCCCCGATATATCTTTAAAATAAACAGAAAAAAAAGATATATGGCAAAAAATAAAATGTATATAAACATTACATCCTTTACAAAAATATAATTATAAAAATTATTTAAACTACAGTATTACGTAAACTAATTAACTGTACTGTACAGTACATATACCTCTTTTTACTTCTGTTTTAATGTTCTTTGTGTATGTTTACTGTAATTAAAAATAGCATATAAATTATTATTATTATTAAAAATTAATTGCTAAATAAATGAATATTAATAAGAAAATATTAAAAATTGGTTTTATTTTAATTGATTTTATGGTAATTATTTAAAGACAATCAAGCATAATTAAAATTAATATCGAAAACTAGTATAAATTAAATAATCTGAAAAATAAAACTGATAGTATACAATAGTAGATTCAGAAATCTTTAAAGGAGTGCAGAAAGAAAATAATATACCTTACAAAATCTTTTACTACCCGAGATTACTCCGTTTTTTCTGGGAAACTCCCAGAAGTGTGCAGCTGCTCTCTGCGCACCCCCTAAATCTGCCCCCGACACTATATTTTTAAATGTGTAAAACCTATTATATAAGACTATCTTGCATAATATACAATACATCTACATCAAGAACATTATATGTACAGTGCGACCTTTTAGGTATATGATAGTACAATTACAGTGCGATCTTATTCTGCGTGTTTTCAAAATAATATACCTTTATAACTATTAATGATAAATAAAGATTAATCTCGATTATTTTTTTCTAGTTTTAACTGTGGAAAATTTTGCTTATCGAGTCGAGATGATTGTCGAGATATGAATTGCGAAACAGTGTGAAGTACAATTACCTGGATTACATTTAAAGATGCCAAATGCTAAAGGGCTAGAATACTTTATTAACGGTAAAAAATAAATGTATTTTAAAAATTATTCTCTTATAATAATACACTTTTAAATTATGTAGCAAAATTACATACAGGCTATAATATTATAAGAGAAAAATACCATAAAAGCAGGTTTAAAAATTTTTATTTTATTTTTTTAGAAAATTCAAGTAAATTTAGTATAAATTACGCTCAGTGTATGAATTTTTAAATCAAAATACAGTGAAATCTCTGAACAACGACCGCTGATGAGAATATAAAAAAATTGTGGTCGTTGTTTGAAGGTTTCTTATATGCATTTTTGTTTCAAAAAAGTTTCCGGAAAAATGGCCGCCGTTTAGAGGTGGCCGTCGTTGGCAGGTAGCCATCATTAGAGATTCAACTGTAATAACTTTAAAAATGGATTCTGATATAATTTGATGCAGATTTGTAAAAATAAACATCTGAAATTGATAAGGGTCTATATTCAAATAAATATTCATAATGTTACTGTAAAAATTCAATTTAATTTTCGAAATTTTAGTATCAGTCATTAATCAAAAAATAGATTAGAATTTCTCGTACATTGATTGATTTATCGCATTAAAATAGTTGTTATAACCCCAGAATATGAGCTACAAAATAGAATAAAATTCTGATAAGTAATCTTAGACGTCAGTGATATTAATATGATTGCAGGAATTCTTTTATCGTTTTACTATAAATCTTTATTAACAGAGAATATAATTGTGAATAGATTTCGATTATATTATTTACGAGATATCATTCAGGCAAGTGTGTTTTAAATGAACATTTATATAATTTAATTTATAAGCAAAAAAAAAAAGAAAAAACATAGTTTGGTTTGATGGGCTATGGCAACGCAACAGGAGGGCGTCTGGCAGAGGGAAGCCTCCTGGGATGGCTTCCTGTGAGAAACTCTCCCCTATTTAGATGTTATACACGCAAAGAAAATCCGGAAAATTCCGTGTGTCCGTTCCGATGGTGAGATTCGAATCCACGAGCAGTATAACTAGTCGACCGGATGGCCGAGACGGTTAAGGAGTCGGTCTACAGCTCTGGGAGACCCAGAATTGAATCTAGACGGTCGAAAAACCCCAAAATTTTTTCATGTCTCGGATATGTCGTGCCTCGTCCCTCATCACCTGACCGTTCTTAACATAGAAATGGCTCAACTCACGATGGGTATGGAAAAAGGCCCTCTTAATGCCTACGAAGTGGAGTTTTTAAAAAATACTGTACTGATAATTGCTTAATATCTTGAAATTTCGTATTCACTTAAATTTCGCATATTGTTCTCGTAGTTAGTGATAAATTCAAAAACTACGATTAGAATATGCTGGTTCAAAACTTATCTTGTAAGAATGTAAATCATGTCAATTTTATCTGATGTAAATCAATGTACAGAGAAAAAGATGGCAGACGTACGCAAAATAATGAATGCAGCATTGAATGTGAAAGAATTATACAATAGTGTTATAAATCGTAAAATTTTTATAAATCAGTTTAATTTTAATTTTTTAAATGAAAGAATATTGTAATTTAACCTGAATCATTAATCCACTAACCCCATAGAATTATTTTTTATATCATAATATTAAATGAGAATATTAGAAACTTGTTAAGATTTAGGCTTTATATAAGAAATATTTTATTTATTCTAAATATTAATTTTAGCCCTATATGACCTAGGGTTAAAGCAGCCGTACTTAACTTAAGGCCCGCGGGTTCACTGTGCAGCCCGCCAGGGTTCACTGTGCGGCCCGCCAAGCTTCACTGTGCGGCCCATAGCACTCACACTCATTAAGTACTTCTTTTTAAACTTTTGGCAATTTAGCAAAAGTTTTTAAAACCTCGAGACATGGACAAGAAAAAATATTCGAAAAAATAGTGTTTCGAGACAATTGGGAAGAATCATATTTTGTTGTGCCAAATAAACACGGTTCGCAACTTGTTGATTTGTCGCGAAAGTGTAATATAAAAAAATATAACGTTGTTTGTCATTATACCTGGAAACACAAATTATTTAATGACACTTTTTCAGAGGTCATTTAATAAGATGTGAAAAGTTAAGTTTCTTTAAGAAGTCATTGCAACAACAACAAAATGTTATTTCAGTGGCGTTATCACAATGCACAGGTGACAAGAACATCGCATGAAATTTGCTACTTGGTAAACATCTTAAATTATTATATTATAATGTATAGCAAACTATGTTGCGGGCCGCGTAATGTTACAAGCATATGCACGTGGCTCGAGGAAAAAAAAACCTTGAGTATGGCAGGGTTAGGATGTCAGTTTAACGCTTTGGGAGACTCAGAATCAATCCTAGCAATCTAAAAAATTCCTAAAATTTTTAGACTGCTAGGGTTGACCCCATTGTGGGTTTGGAGAGAACTCAGAATGGATATGGAAAAGAACACTCCCTTAGTGTCCCCAGGCAATCATATAAATGACTTCAATTATTTTAGTGGGAAAGTATAATCAAGAGCATATTTATAATGTAAATCAACCAGGCTTTTACGATTTGCTCACTCAAATAGAAATATAAATGAAATTCAGCTCGGATTTCAAATCTGTTTTTTGCAGTTTTGCGCTTTCTGTCTGTAAATAATCCATTCAAAGAGAAATTTAATCTTTTTTGAAGAATCAATGTACTGTACATAATTCACTTTCGAATTATTAAAAATACATTATGAATCCAACTACTTTGTTCATGTTTAATCAAATAAATATATTCGGAATTTTTAAGCATAACAACTTAAGTGATAGCAGCTTATAAATACACGTATTGAGAAACGAATAGCTGAATGGCTAAGGTTTCAGCTTATTATTGTTCTGGGGACCCAGAATCGAATCTGGACAAGCAACTCTCCAGAATATGTCGGGTCTCACTCAGCACTTTTTGTTTATTCTTTTCATTATGTGGGTATTAAGACAACCTTTTTTGAAGGCCCATTGATGATTCGGCTAGGCCCACAATAAGGCGGCCGCGTGGTGAAGGACGAGGTCCAACACGATGTATCCAGGACAGATCACTCCGGAAAATTTCTGGGATTGTTCCCCTGATTCTATTCCTGATTCTATCCCATAGCAGTAAACTGAGGCCTTAACCTTCTCAACTCTCCGACCGGCATCCTTCATCATTCTGTCTCCCCTTTATGGGCATGACAAAATTCAACGAATACGAAAAAAGGCCATATTAGAGCCCATTGGATAGACACACAAAATAAGTAAAAAAGTATCAAAATATTATCGAAATATACTTTTTAATAGTTATTATGTAAATATTAATATATTTTGATACTATATATTAAATAATGTAAATTATTATTATTTTGATTAAAAAAAAGTAAGTAAAAAGAAACGAAAAATAAATATTGTCGACAATAGAGGGAGAATGTTAACGTGTAGATTCTTTGCTAACGAGAATAACGAATTTCTTGTGACGTCATCGTGGGTGGCCATTTCGTTCATTCGGCTGCATTTTGGTTTGAGTCGTTGTCTGCCGCGGGTAAAAGTGGATAACGAGAAAACAATTGCGGTTTCAATGTGTAGCGACGAAGTAGTAAGTATAATTTCTTCACTAATACGTAACAAAAACGATTAAACGGAAATTTTATCATTTTTGATCGTATCAATGAATCTAATCACGGAAATAACGTCACCAGTTAATAATGGTAAAAATCACAAAAAAGTTGAGAATTTCTGCTTATTTGCCGTTTATAATTTAATTCTCTTTCAATTTAAAGATTTGTTTTTGGAATAGTTGAAAATAGTATTTTATTTTTAGATGACTTCTTCATATTCGATCATTCTTCGAATTTAAGCCTAATAGTCATTTCCTCCAGCCTTTGACATACAAAAAATGCTTCTCGAATATTTTCTTTCAACCTGGCAATTTAAGCAGATAAAACTAGTTTTATCAACGAGAGAAATATCACAGCCTTTGAACAATGTAAATTGGTTAAAAAGATAAGTTTCATTGACCTGTGATTTAAATACTTGTTAAATACATCCAAAAGATCATTTTCCCTTACGTTTTTTATATCTTTTCCCCCTCTTCTGCTCAAAACCGGATTTTCAGCATAATCTGTATGAAAAAATTCTGGTCAATTCTACTCGATTCATACTTGCAAATTTAGAATAAATAATACACCACATTCAAAATAAATATTAAGTAATTAGAATGCATTTCCCTTTATAAAAAGATGAGTTTTTGTCGATTTGCTTTAATGACTCGCTTCCATATGTTAATATCTAATAATCTACACGTAACTATTTTGCTGATTATGATATATCTTCAATTCTGTTTTTAAATATATTACAGCTATTAATTTTTACAATATTTACATATTCATTCTTTTGTATTTAACTTAAAATTTAATAATTAGGAAGAATTAAACTACAAATGCAGTGCTTTTTTTTTTATATGTGGTATGTATGTGTGTATATAAATATAATAATCTTGTAATTTTTTTATGTATATAATAATACAGGAAAAGTTACTGGAATGGTGTTTGAAATCTAGTAATGTTACTTATGTAATGTATTATTCTGAGTTACTTGCAATGGTAGCTATTATTTGTTGTTTATATATAATTTCTTTACTTTTTATTTATACATTCAACATGATATGTACTATAAGTTTGTTTTTTATCTGTGCGTTTTACTTTTTTTTTTTATTTGCGGGATATCTAAATAGTACATTCTTGTTGATTGAGTTTAATTCTCGAGGAACTGTCAGCTCTGAAAAGTTACTTGAAACTACATAATGTTGACATACCATGATGACGATAATATTGTTAAGTAATAAATGCATTAAATATTGGATAATATTCAAAACACTTGTTTCATGAGCTGAAGTTTTGGTTGTGTGTTTTGAGAATATTGTTAGATGTATCTTATGCACAAAGCAGTATCTTAATTTATACAAATTAGAAATCTTATGTAGTTTCAGTACTTATTCCAGGTAGCCAAAATATTAAATGATTTTGTTCTGAATTTGGACGACAGCCTCAAATTGCAACAATTAAAATGTAGAGTTATCTTTAAATTTAACTCTACATTGAACATTAAGTAACTCTAAAATACCATGACGTTACATGTATGTGATAATGAATTAGAAATATCTCAAATTTTAAGAAATATATACTTTGAAATATTGATGACAAAATATATTAAAAAATATTTATCTGCTTACAAAGTGAGGGAAAAAGCAATAATTTAATCATTTTTGATATGAATTTATTTAGATTCAAAAATATATAATTTGTGATCTGTCACACAATGAGAGATATGTATACAAAGTTTATTATTTAAATTAATATATATTTATTCGTTTTATATTACTTTAAATGTTTAGGAGGTTTACAGCTTATTGTTCCTGGTGTCTTTTCATATAAAAGAATTATTTGTATTAAACTGTATGCAACATTATTCAGAATTTTAAGTTAATGTTTTGATATACCTTAACTGATTAATTTGGAATATAGATAAAATTGAGTTTTATCATTTTCAAGTGATAAAATATATACTGAAATTTAGTATTGAATAGAAACAAATTAGATCCCTTAGATATTTCATCTTGTTTGGTTTGTACTTATTACATTGTCTTGAAAAATATTTATATAATTATAAATGTTATTTTGCATAAAATTTGATTACTATTTACTAAAATTTTACACAGTGATAGACCTTGAATATTAATAATTCTGTGGATATTCCTAATACCTTTATGAATTGAATAACTAAAGATATCAAAATAAATTATATGGTTAAGCTGTTTTGATTATTTTATTGTATTGAAATGTGAAGGAAGACTTTTGTAAAAATTTCTATAAATTATTACTTGGTAAAGCTAAAATAGTTTTTGGCAACAAATTTAACTACTTTGTAAACAAGTCAGGAATCATGCATACCTTGCATGAATATTTTCGTTGGTATATTGTTAGACAAATTTGTCAACTTGCAAAATAACCTTATATGATATTTAATAGTTCTTAATTTAATTTGTTCTGTATAATTTATTAAACATTTTTGCTTGACATTTCTATAATTTTTTAAATAAGTATTTAGTTTTGTTTTACAAAATAACTTTAAATTATGAAATTCATGGATCTGTAATAACACTTTTTGATAATTTCTATATTTGAAATGAAAATGCAAGCTTGTTTGCTTATTTCTATTACAGTAATCTACTTAATCATAAAATTGTTACAGAAATTATAATTATTGTAAGCAGCAATAATTACACTAAAATATAACTACAGGAATATCTCACTTAGTGCAACTTCATTTAGTGCAGGTCCCTATAACATGGTTTCTCTATAGCATGCTTTGTATGTGTCAGAAGATTCAATGCAGAATGATTCCCAACAGTTATCCCTTGTTTTATGTGGGATTTGATTAACATGCAAAATTAATTGCACTGCAATTAATTTTGCATGTTAATCAAATCCTGCATAAACTTCTGCCGTGCAATCCCTTATATGCGTGGCAGAAGTTTTAATATAAACTGCTTTACCAACTGTTACTTAACATGGCTATTGTGTTTGATTAACATGATTTTGATATATGCGGTAGCATTGAGGGATTAATTAACTATGTTAAGGGATACCTCTAATATGATCACTGCCAGCTTAAATATTAGAATTTATAATTATAATTAATTTTAAAAAATAATTGTCAGTAATAAAAGGTGGATCATCATGTTATATGTGCTATCAGTTTATATTAAATTTATTTCAATAGAAATTATATATTTTTTTTAGAAGTGCCTAGAAGTTTATACTCAGTTTTTTTATAATAGGTATTTAAAGCAAAAAATAATGTACTAGACGCTTCTAGCAGCAATGTTAATTTAGATTGAGAAGAATTGACAAAATGGCTAGTGACATTGCTTGATCAATCCATTAACTTCTGTGCATATTTTTAAAGAGCTGTTTCCAGATTATTTTGAATGAAGAGCCAAATGCAGTGTTTGTGTAAAAACATTAGAAAGCATAATTTGGTGGAATCAAGAACTTTATGCAAAAAGATGCAAGTCCAAATGTCTTATTAAAAGAAAAAATTTGCAACTGAATTCTTAAATGTTTGAATAAGTAATAGGAATTTAGATTTAATGGTATCTTTTTATGTCATTATCTTTAGTTTTTCAAAATGTTATCAAGTCAGTTCAATCATAAGTTATGAAAGACAGTTTGAATTATCTACTAATTGAAAAAATTATTTTTCGAACAAATCAGCATTTCTGCTATTAAACATATTCCTTGATTATTGTTATAATTTTCTGTAATTTATTATGTATTCAAATTTCTATTATGCCCTATTGATATATACAAAGTTATTGTATTCAGATTTTGATTTAGATTGAATATTAGACAAACATGGGCTAAATAGTTAAACATGATAGTCTTAGTGGAGCATGCAGCATTACTCCCAACTGTGCCCTCAAAGACTGATTTCAGGGGGCTACATCTTGCAAAGGGTTGCATGTAGAAGTGTGGTTTCTTTGACTTTTTTTGTTTCTATTGGCATGGTCTACAGCTCTATTCAGGTTCCAACAGTGTCATTCAGAATTGCAATTGTGTCAGCAAAGGTATTTAAACTGTTTGTTCTGGTTGACTCTTGAAGAAAAAGGTTTTCTTTTGGGGTTTAATGAAGTGGATTTGAGTTTTTTGAGGGAGCTTGTTTTGATAAAAGTAAATTTGAAGTAATGAAAGTTAGAAAATTTATCAAAATTATCATCCTTTTACTATAAACTTTAGGATCAGTTTGTAACAAAATGGATAATAAAGTAATGTTAAGTCTGTTATCCTATCCATTCACACTAGACTTGAAGGTTAATCAACAAAATGGATAACAGAAGTTACTTTGTTTGATTTGTTTTACTGTGTATTTACAAGCTTGGTCTTATGGGGAAAATAACAAGAAGGATGCAGAATAAATGCCAGTTAGTCTGTTTTGTTATCCCATCTTTTTACATGCTTAAGCTAAAGGAGAAATTATGAAAATGGATAATAAAACAGTTGTTAGTACATTTGTTCTGCTATCCATCTATTTGCATGCTAGACTTATGTTTATTTATTTAATGAAAAACAATGGCCATACACAGTATTTATCTGGAGGAGGGAAGGGAAGGAGGAAGGTGAGGAGATAGAAAGAAGAGAAAGGAATGCTAGACCTAAAGGTAAATATACCAAAATGAATAAGAAAATAGATATTAATAAATCTGTTTTGTTGTAAATACAGGTATACCTCAAGTTACGTCGTTTGTCAAAAAAGTATATGGAAAAATAAAAATCAAGTTTAAGTCAGTTTATTTGACTTTAAATCCGTTTGCCACAAACATTGAATATCACTAGAAAAGTGTTGAAAGCACATAACATCATATTAAAATATGTACATTTACAGTAAATGTTAATATAATCATCATAAATCCTAGAGAACAAAACATGAAAACATCTGTGTTTCTGTGTTGTCTTATTTAGCGGTCTTTAAGTGCTCATTATTGGCGTTTAGTTATGATGTAAGTTGAAACTACGACTTACATCGTAACTACACAAGTAAATTCGACTTACGTCGCCTCTCCTGGAACCAATTACCAACGTAAGACGAGGTATAACTGTATACCTTTATATTTACCACTTACACATTAAAGCACGAGACCAACTGCATACAGCATTTTTGAACAAACCATAAGAAACTGTTTCCATTTGGCTATTAATCCATTTGGGATAAATACAAGGTCTTAATCTGACAATTAAAACATTAATGTTTTATAGGTTAGTGTAAAAAAAATCACTCTGACAACTAAACAACAATAACCACAACACTAATGAATTCAACTATCTGAAAGTAGTCCTTTGATAATTTTCCTAGACTTAAAAATAAACCAATTTTTATTTTACAAAGTTGCATTAAAATGACACATCTAGGGATTGCAATCCAGCAGTGTTTTGAATCCAGCTGGATTTTTGCTGGATTGAAATCATTCCAGCTGGATCCAGCGCGGATCCAGCGTGGATGTATTTTTGGTGCAATAGTGTTATCTGTCTATTTATCTATCCTGCAATTTATGTTTTTTTAATGAAACAAAACATTTTAAAAAAATATTTCAGTCTAAATAATAAAAGCTTCTTGTCACTATAAATCAGTAAAACTTCTTACACATTTAGGTAGTAAACTTAACTTTGGTTCGGTTTAACACTTGAGATAGAGATAATTAACTTTAAATGTTTAGTTAGATTATAATTATAATGTAATCTTTAAGTTAAATAAAAGCAAAGGTAATTCTACTGATTAATTTATATTAATATATTATAATAATGTAAGGACGGATAATCAGTGGCTAAGTAACTATCAGTCTTACCAGTTTTCATATATAGGCTCTACATATTAGTCTGTAGTTATTTATAAGTATATAAAACTATGTACTGGAAGTAGAATAAACTACATCTTTACCAATCCAGCAAAATTTAATAAAATAATAACGTTTTCAATCGTTTTTAACGATCTTCCTCGGTTACAAAAAAATGGAACATTAAATATAGAACATAAAATGTGTTCGGAATAAATATAAAAATTAAAGGAAAACGCCCAAACGGACAAAATTATAGATAAATAAACAAAATAAATAGCGGAAAAAATATATACACGGTGTTTTTTTTTAAACTGACGGTACTCAGAAACATCTGTAGAGCAATCTAACAGCCGGACTGTCGCCAAATATAGGAGAGTGGCTAAGGACGACATGGAAAAGAAATTCTGCGAAGAAAAAAGTAATACCTAAATTCGCCGGTAGAGGAGGATTTGGCGCTGTTGTAGCGAAAAAGTTACCAGCCCTTCACTGAAGAAAGGGTCATCAGTCGCTTTTTTCCACTTGCATGGCCACCGGATCTAACCCCATGTTACTTTTTCCTATGGGGTTGCTTAAAGTCCAAGGTCTATCTTGGTAGCGTCCCAAACTTGATGACTTTGAAGGACAACATTTCTCGAACTGTGATGAACATTCCTGCGGACATGTTACATTCGGCCATAGAGAACACGGTGTTCAGGATGCAATGCCTTTTCCAGCAGGACGGTGATCACATTGAAGAAGAGAGAAGGTTATTTGCTGATTAATTAAACTTTCGTTATTACACTGAAACCTCTGTCTGATTATTCATTCGTGTGTTTGTTAATTGCAGCTGGATTTTATGCAGATTCTTAGCTGTTTCGCTACAACAGCGCCAAATCCATCCCTACCGGCAAATTTGGGTACTAGTTTTTTCTTCGCGGAATCTCTTTCCCATGTCGTCCTTAGTCACTCTCCCAAATTTGGCGACAGTCCGGCTGTTAGATTGCTCTACAGATGTCTCTGAGTACCGTCAGTTTAAAAAAAAACACCCTGTACAGTAATACCTCGACTTACGCTATCCCGACTTACGCGAACCCGGAGTTACGTGATTTTCAAATCTCGACGATTAGTCTTTTTTTTGAGTGCCATGCAACCTTTGATTACTCCCCCCCCAAACTATTGTTCAGCTTACAGGTTTGGACGTGTCGCGCGGAATCGACGCATAGCTACAATTTATTTTGTCTTATTTATTTCTGTGTTTGTTATATCTACGGAGACTTGAGACTCTACTGTGTCATCCAAACAAAGTAGAACTGATTCTTCTGCATCAAACAAGAAAAGAAAAACTCCATCTTTAATAATGTTAACTTTACATTCTAAAGACTTCGATACAAAAATGAAAATTTGTAAATTGGCAAAACTTGATCCTTTAGACCCAGTTCAATTAGACGATCGAATGACGGTTGGAAGCTTGACAGAAGGCCTCAGTTTAATTAAAAAGAGGTTACAAATTTTAGAAAATATAGACTCCAACGAAAAGCGCATTTCTTCTACAAAACAAAAAATAAAAAATTAGCATGCTACGAAATTTTGCGGGAGAAAAAAATCTTTGAGCCGTCAGACGAATTTGTTAGATTTTAGGAAGCCTTCTATAACAAAATAACTTTGATTTACGATTTTAATAATATAATTTGTTATACATATGTATTATCTAAGATTTTATTAAACATTTTTTTCTAAATTTTTGTTTTCTTCAGTCTCCGGCCCCAATTAAAAATAATTTGTATGTATTTATATGCGAAGTTATACCCCGACTTACGCGAATTCGACTTACGCGGTTATCGCTCGGTCCCACCTATCGCGTAAATTCGGGGTATTACTGTATATAAGATATAACAACGAAACCAGCATTGTCCGTTAATAACATTAATTAATGTAAAAGGATCTCCACATGGTAGACAATGAGTCAGCATCTCTATGGTTCATACAACCAGTTGTCATGTGCGCCTTGCAGATTTCCAATCTCTCAAGATGTTTGACCGTTTGCCTATTCGTCGTCGTTTTTATAATTGCCACTTGATCCCATTGGACGTTAACATCCTTCTGTCTTGCATATGATGTCAGTGCAGTGTTGTCAAGGTTCTTACTGATTGTATATTTGTGCTCTTGAGCCTTTGTTTTAAACTGCGCATTGTTGCACCCACATAAACAAGCTTGGAATTGAAACGTTGGTTGTGTAAAGGCACTGAATATATACCCGTTGTTGAATTTCGATCCTCTTTCTTTTTATCGTTTCTTAAAAGTTTGAAAACAGTGGGATTACGTCGGTATACAATACGAAAATTATCAGACCTGGCAGTACGTCTATGTATCTTGTTTTAAAAAAATGGGATGTAATTAAGCACTATTCTTTTTATATTTATTCGAAACACATGTTATGTTCTATAGTTAATGTATTTTTTTGTAACTGAGGAAGATCGTTAAAAGCGATTGAATACGTTATTATTTTATTAAATTTTGCTGAATTGATTAAGGTATAGTTTATTTATAAGTAATTTAATTATTAGTGTTAGTAAAGTAGTGAGTAAATAATTAGTAAGTAATTAGTAGCAGTCTAGTAGGTAGCAAAGCGGCAACGTGACAACGTAGACATTTGCGCAATTATTTAGAAAGTTAATTGAGTATTTGCGGATCCGCAGCGCTGGATCCAGCTGGATTGCTGGATGAGGGATCCAGCAATTGCAATCCCTAGACACATCATAATAGTTACACAAAGATAAAACGTGAAAAGCATTTACTGTTTGAAATCCTTCATTTTTGCCATTTTGGTTCATTCCTTTCCTCATAGCTCTCATTTTTGATGGGAAAGAAATTAAAAAATTTTGCACAAAACTCTGAATTAATGTCCGTATTCATTAGTCTAACTACTTGCCATTTTGAAGGCTCTCAAACAGCATTAAGAAATCATGGGAAATGCATAAAAATGATAAGAACGACTTGTAAAATTTTAAATTGATATTTTTTTTAAAGTCTAAATTTAAAGTTCAGCATTATGTAGTTTAGCTTGAGAATAATAGCATCTGTTATCCATTCTGTTAACTTTACCTTTTTGTCAAGCATGTAAATAGTTGGGATAATACAACAGACTTACTGACGTGTGTTCTTATACATTCTATCAACTTCTCCTTCAGACAAGTGTGTAAATAGATAATGACAACAAAGCAGATGTTAAGTCTTTTATCTATTTTGGTACTTTATTATTATTATTTTTTTAATTTACCATTTACCAGTTCTATTTTTCAAAATATAGCTGCCCAAAGATACCATGCTGCTTTTTGTTATATAGTCAAACCTCAGTTTTCAAATGTCACTTTTCCAACAAGTTGGTTTACAAACAGAATTTTGAACTCATTATATAAGCTACTCTGCAAGAACCAGCCACAGAGTAGACAGTCAACTCTCTATACTTTCTATGTTAATTTCCTATAGAAAATTTTCTCTAGAGTCATTCCCACTTGGCCTACACCTCTTGTGTTGTGTTAAGTAAGTTTTCATATTGGTATATTAACTTCTTCAAAGTAAATACAATAAAATACAATATGTTAGTTTCCTTTCAGCAACTGTTTGACAAGTTCATTAGGCATTAAAAATATTTCAGCTTTTGCCAAATTTCAATTTGTTTGATTAATCAACTTTTCATGACCAGGTCCAGTTTTGGACTGATACCTGCCTGCATGCTACAGATATTTGGCCATCTGTTTCAATGTTGATTGTGAGTAAATTCATTACCTAACAACCCATGAAAACCTACTAGTACATTTTCACAATTTCATATAGTTGACGGGGGGAAAAAATTCCATAAAAATATTTGATATATATTTAATTTTATTCATATCAAAGCCACCCCATAGATAACATGTGCCTTTTATTCAAAGTTATATTTTAGTGCTGCCATAAAATAGAATTTGCAAATTAGAATGAAATTAATTTAAAGAAATTTTTCTTACATATATATTGTATTTATATACTAAATATGTGTATATAAAAATTTAAATATGAATATTTAAATTGATAACATTCGTGCACATCTCTTTGTATCAGAACTATGGAATTGTGTAAAAATCTACCAACTCCGACCAGGACAGACTTGTTAACAAAATAGGCCTGGGAATTCTGATGCCATCATGTGATCTCAGAATAAAAGCTTCAATAAATAGTTCTAATAAAGATAGAATGTAGAAACTTTTTTATTCCAAAGCTAAGACTCCTCTAAGTAATGACAGTCAATATATAAATGTGTATTTGATAATTTTTATTTTCCCAGCTGTTATCTATAACAAAGGAAAAGTGTAGTGATCGGTCAAAAAAATGACTCCAAATTTTTGCAGTTGTGGACTTGGGACATATTGAAATGTTGATATGCAAAAGATTCAGTTTTTTTTCTGTATGTATTGATGTTACTTCATGTGGGGCAAGATTTTGTTCACTCTGTTTGAAGCTTAATAACTTCTGTGGTTTTTGAGTTGGATGATTTAACACAGGAGTTATTAAGCTTCAAAGTGGTTGAACTAAATCATGCCCTTCCACACATTCTAATATCTGTGCATACAGAAAAAACCCTGAATTATTTTGTACTTCTTTTTCAAGGCCTCCCGAATCCAAGAGAGTAAAAAATCTGGGGAAGTCATTTTTTGACTGTCATTCTTTTCATTTGATATAGGCCTACACTGTATAACAGTCGAAAGTAATAATGACAACAATTCTGATTACTTTTTTAAAAATACAAAATTAATTAATTTTTTTAAAATAGTTTTAATATTAAAATTTGTCACACTACTTAATATATTAATTCATATTCATTGACTTGTTTAATGATGGCAATGGTATTTGGTAAGCATGTATAAATAAAAACAGTAAATACATTCATACACAAACAAATTAGTTTAATAAAAATGTACATAATATAAGAGTATATTAGGTAATATATAAGTATGCACATACATTAAACATTCAAGAATAAGAAATATAACATTTAGACTGGTAAAGAAAAAGGTTGCTTATTTTGCCATGTTGACTATTATTTTTCATCTGTTATAAACTGAATTACTTCTTAAAAAAGAATCACTTCTATTAAGTCAGCATTCATTGAAGCTCTTAAATCAGATTTAAAAGTTTTAAGAGGGGGGAAAATAAACCTGCTTTACTGAAACTTGGGTTGGTGGCAATGCTGTATGTTAAATAATGTCTGGATAGTACAGTATTGCATTTTTAACATCCAAATTTTAAGAACAGTCAGTGTGATTTACTTTTTCCAGTGCATTGTAAAAATCATGTTTAAATTTTGTAATATTTCATTTTCTGTCTGTGCTCATATTAGAACTCAAGTTTAATTTTGAGGGTAGAGAAGAGTTTTATAAAATTGTGAATGCTAATAACAAGTAAAATATTCCTTAAGTCTGACCACACTGGAGATAAGACACATGACTCCTCCTGTGTCTGCACCCTTTCTACCTAATTAAGAACCAAAATTTAATAGCATTAACACCCTTTATACACAAGCTACCATGCCATATTTTGTTTTCTTAAACTAAGATATTGTTCAATATCTCAGAACAGAAAAATAAAGAAATTAAACAAATTAGACATCAACATGCACTCTCTCACACGAATTTTCCCCTTTTATTTGACATTTTTTTGGGTTCAGGAAGTCTCCAAACATGTAGATTTGCAAAAAACTCAGAGGGTCAAATTTGACACAATTCTAATACTTTTTGTTTTATATACATAACAAGTTGGGAAAGTAAAATGGAATTGGCAGATTTTTGACAACTCTGACTAAAACACCAAAACTCCATGACTGGCTCCAATGCCATGCTTTATATAAATTTCCTGTTGGTTCTGTCAACAATTAAAACGATGGTATAAGTATTATCTTAAGATTAATGGTATGGGATTGAAGGCCCATTCACAATGAAAATTAAGCGGAAACAAAACCATGTACTGTACAGTACCTATGTTATTTAATCCAACCATTCACAATGAGTTGCATAAGTGTACACAAGTTCATCCTTTAAGGGATGAACTTGTGTACACTTAATCACAAAACATTAATGTAAATAAAGCTTGGTTATTTATATCCATAAAATGCACAGCTATACAGTCATCATGTAAACAATCTTTCATCACCAACCACTATACTAAATTATATGTGAACTTTATTTTTTAAAGGTCACTATCAGCTGCCCTAAGAATTTGGCCACCTGCATACATGCATGCACTGCATATTTACCAGAACCAACCCTGTTCATGACTAGTGTTCAATCTTTTCAACCAATTATATTCTCAGTTTTTTACATATAGAAATGCAAACAATGTTTTGATTGTTTTTGTTCATTCATGGTTTGTATTGTCATACAAATCCATTTAGCTTTATTTCATCAAACCAAACAAAACCTAATTATTGTATAGGATTGTTTGGCTCAATGAAGTTATATATAAAGCAATGTCAAAGAACTACAAATATATATGGTATGAGATTTTTAAAATGAATATTTGTAGTTCTTTTTGACTCTACTGTGCACCCTGTATATGTAAAAAAAAGTCCTAACTCAATTAAATAACTTTTGAATGAAGATGGTTAGAGTTATGGAAGTGAAATATTCGTATGATAAACTAACCATGTGCTCACAAATGATTGACAGCAGTGTTCCTAGCAAAAAAAATTAGAAAGTTAGTGTTCTTATCTTGGAAACTGAGAGGTCCAGATAAAAGTTCCAGATCATCATCAGATCAGTAGGATATGACATTTTTACAAAAATGGATGGCTTGCCTGTACATGTGTGTCTGTCACTGGGTTGGCCCATTTGAGGATAAGCTTCAATACTGCCAATCTCTTAGCTATTGAACAGTTCTGACAAAAGATCAATGTGGGGCAGCAGGAAATTGCAAGTCATATTGCTATGCAGCTTCCTTAACATTTTATTCACACTTGCTTTATAGCAATTCTAATCTCACAATATTCTTCATTTGTATAGCTTGCCATAATTTTTTTTACACTGTTCTTCAAAGGATTGATTGTTCTTCAATATGATTGATGATTATTTGCACATTGCCATGCCTGAGTTTTATCTGCAGCAAAAAATGGTTATCACAACAATTTTTTTTACAGGGACGTGTGTATTGCTTATATGCAAATTGATGACATTGCACATAGTTTCTAACCTTCTATTTGCATTATTTGTTTCTGTAAAATGTCATTTCCTACTAATTTGATGACATCTGCATTTTATCATTTTCTTTTTCCTATATAATTATATATATAGTTTGAGACTGGTGTGCTAAATTCCAAATTTTTTCATTAGGTGATGCTTCTATTGGTCTTATCTGGTGGTGTATGGTCACTACCATATCAGTACATCACTTCCATAATTCTAGATAACTTTGATTCTAAGGTGACTTAAGACTTTCATCAATTTCTTTCAATGTTCAGATATAAGAACATTTAGTCTTTAGTGTCCATTGTAAACTTAACATGTTTGTCATCATTCCTTCTAATTCATTTCACTATCTCCTACAAAAATACTGCTATTTATTATTATTTGATCTGTAGAGCTTATTAAATACCATTGTCTTGTAGTTTAATTTCTGCTGAGCTAAAACATTGTGGTGACATTGAAAGCTGGATATACTGTCAGTAAGTTAAATTTTCTTAATAGTAGGGTAGCACATTCTCTGTTTTTGATCTCTACAATTCATATTAGGCCAATGCTAAAGTTTGCAAACATTCTATTCCTTTTTTTGATATTACTAGTATTTCTTTAAAATTAGTCAGTTACTTGCTCCAGGATCCTCACCTTGATGTGGTGAGCAGACTTTCATGTCCTGTAGCCCCTGTGAGCTGTCAGCAGCAGCATTGCTAATGAGAGGGATAGTCATACTGAACAGGTCAGAGGATAACTAAGGTGATCTGAAAGGCAAGGAGTGTATGGATGTGATCTGGTTTGATGTGCAAAAGACTGAGCAAATGCAGGGGTAGGTGTTTTAGTTAGTGTATAGATGGGAGTATAAGCACTGAAAGAAAGACTGATGTAGGTGTGCTTCAAAATAATGATTGTCATCATTGTGGATGCTGAAAAGGATGAGTTTTGGGAAAAGTTATGAGATGTCCTGGATGAGTATGATTCACAGGAGTGTAATTATAACTGGAGATTTGGATGGATGTGAAGAGAGAGATATCTGTGTGTGATGGGTCTATATGGTGATCCCTGAGTGAACAGTAATGGAGAGATTGGTTGAGTTCTGTGGAAAGAGACCTAGAGGGTGTCCAACATTTTTTTTTACACAAGGCCATTCATCAGTATATATGGAAAAATTATATGAAAGGTCATCATGCAGAAAATCTATTTTACTATGTTTAATGTTCTGTTTAATTTAATTGTATTGATGTAACATAATTTAAAAAAAAAAATATTTTATCAGTCTAAATCTGTATTCTACTGTCTGAAGATAAGTTATTTTATTGGAAGTGTTTGCATTTGAGATTGTAATTTTTTTATATATTGTTTTGACTTTTTCTAAGTTTCTAAAATATTGCTGGATTATATTGGGCTATATTACTATTATTATTAATAGTAGTAGCAATGTACCCCAATATAATCCAGCCCTCGTTTGGCTTTAATATATAACTATTAGGTTTTAGATGTTGATATTTGTTAGATAGAAAATTAAGTGATTCAGAAACATTAACTTTTTTCTTATTTTTATGGCCAAAAATAAAATTATTGCTACAATGAATTTTAAACAAAAGTCAAATAACAGATTTAAATTCAGCAAATTCAGTCCTTTTTAAAATAGAACAAAACAATATTTCATTGCTTTTTTTCCATATGAATGCTTTATGGTATCGCATTACTTTTCAGAGAAAAATGCAAATATATATGATTAAAGCATATTGAATAATAGTTTTTACTTTCTAATGTGTCAGAATTCAGTATGGTCATAATTATGGAACATTAAATATTTTGTGTGTTAATTTACATTTGATCACAGTAATTGTTTTGTTTATTAATATGATTGTTTAAGCACTGATATTAAAATATGATGAATAATGACAACACTGAGAATCACTAATAATCTCAGGTGTAAAAAATTTAATCAGATGTCTATCTCTGTTGTTAATAATTATGATAAAAAATGTTTTATTTGGATACAATAATTAACCATCACAACAGACTCTGCATCATAAAATAATCATACTTGTCTAGTGAACTTGTCTAGAAATAAAGCATCTGGAAAATGGATGCTATTCCTTATGCTTTTAATTTCTTCCATAGATGCCATCCCACATACAGAAAATTCTAGGAATGTTAAATTTTAACCTTTACAACACACTACAGAAAATAGTAGTTGAATTCTCTTTATACATGTTTGAAGGGAACTGAGAAAAAGATACGCATAAACAACTTTTGAATTTCTTTCAGAATGAATATAATCATCACAAAAGTATGGTTTGGCATAAATTGACACTACACAACTTAACAAAAGTTGCAATTTATTAGATCAAAATTATCTTCTTAAAACTGGAACAAATCAGACAATCTTTAAAGTCCAGTAACAAAAAAAAAAGTTTATCAAAAGTTTTATTAACCCTTTCCTTGCTGGCGATCTACAGCAAATAATTGAGTGGAATTCGTCATGCGGCGCATTTTTTGCAGTTTTTGGATAATTTTTAAATCGTGATATTTCGCTTCAAAATGGCGCTATGTTTAATCTGTTTTTTGTGTTTGATTAAGAACATATCACAGTTTACGATTGTTTAATTTTTAGTTTAATAGAAATTTAAAATAATATTAAAATTTGAAGCTTACGAACAAAAGAAAAAAATAATTAATTTACAGAAAATCGCTAAACTTTGTACATTTGTTAGTTAGATACATCTGTCTTCTTTTAAATAAAAGAAACCGCAGCTCTCTAGCTAGAGCGGGGGAGAAGTTATTGCTATTATTTACACTATGTCTCTAATTACTTGGCAGGGAGCGGAGTCGATTGTTATCGTAAAGCAACACGTAAAAGTTTATCATCATTTTACCGAAATATTTATGGCCCAGGGATGGTCACAAAACACTTTTTGGCTTAAAGAAAGTCAATCGACCTACTGAAGAGCGAATCAAAACTAAGATCGCTGGAAAATCGAATATAACGCAAAATAATCGAATTTTTTTGATTAATTACGCCTAAAGGCGTATAACCGCATGGAAAGGGTTAAAAAACGTTTTCTACCTTGACCAAGGTAGAAAACGTTTGTCAGGTCTTTAAACAAAATTCCAAATGGGAATGTGCAGAAATTTTTCAAAATATTTTTAAAAATTGAGACAAAAACAAATGCTATATAACAACAAAAATTAAACAGTGGTAAATATAAAATTTAACACATACATAAAAATTTAAGATAGACATAATACCAATTAATTTGTGAACCCCAGTTTTTTGTAGAAGTACTGCCATGCATATAAGAGTTTTTTTTTTCATCCTTAAAGTTAATACATTTGCCAGCCAGGCCAGCCTTGTATATTTCCAAGGCTTCTAGGGTCCTAATAGGATCTGTTTGAATGATTACATTATTAAAATGGCATTTTGGAGATTGACTCTCACGTCAGGCTCAGTGGTGTAAGTGGACAGGGTGGTGGTGTGGTATGCCTTTTGTTCAAATGTCGTAATGATGTTCTTGCACCCCTTTTTGTATTGAGCATTTAGTGGATGCAATGTACAGTACACTAAATCCCTTTGGAATCTGTTGGAACCTCAGGAACACTACATCCTTGAGGTTCTACGTTCATCAGCTTTGTCCTTCCTGTTGTGTAATAACCTATATATTGTGGAGCACTCGTGTATGCAAGCTTGGTACCTATATTGTCAGCAATTTCTTTATAACCAGCATTTACATACCATATGTAATCTTATCACCATGTATTCTGTTGGAAATCCCTTGGGTGTTGGAGGTGTTGGCTTATAACTATATCCTCTGTTTTAGTTCTATTAAAGTGTCGTCCCAATTAGTATGGTGCATATAGACCTATCTTGTTAGTTGCATGGATGGCTGCCACTTTATAAGAAAATGGGTTGGCTGAAGAGAATCCATTCTGCCACTTTATAAGAAAATGGGTTGGCTATAAGAAAATCCATTCTGGCAAACTAGCCAGAATGGATAAATAATGGCAAGTAACAGGGTTTGTAATAAACACCCATTCCTATGCAGTCCTTGTTGAAACAAATGTTAATATTTAAGAAATAAGTGCCAGTACAGTGATAACTCTGTTTTCGTCTATAATCTGTTCGAAAACAATTGGCGAAATCCGAAACTGAGGTAATTATTTCCATATGAATTGATGTAAATCCAATTAATTCATTTCTAGGCACTCCAAAATACCTACCAAAAACACATTTTATAGAAAACAAATAGTGTTAAATACTAAAAAAAACAAGAAAATACAGTAGAGTCGTTAATCGGAACACTGGTAATTGGAATCGCCGGTAATCGGCACGATTTTCAGTCGGACTGTGTCGTGCTGAATCGAATGTTTTTGATACTAAATTTACATCTAAAGTATAATTTTCATGTTTTTATATTCTTCAATATATTTATTTTGTTTGTACAAAATGCAGAAATAATTTTTAACAATACGATAGCCTCTATTATTATTATAAAAATTTTCGTTAGGCTTAAAATCGACGAAAATTCAACACGAAGCGACACGCAACGGAGAAAAATTGAACATCGGACAGGTTGGTGTATTTTTTCGTACATAATGGGTAATCGGAACAAATGACTAATCGGAACAACCCCAGTCCCCAATTGATTCTGATTTTCAACTCTCTACTGTCATATAAAATGAATATAAACAGCTAATAAGATGGTCTTTGAAACAGAATTGCCATATAACTGTTTTTTTATTTATCTAAATTATGACGATAATGACTTTGACATCTTCAATTGTTTGTTATCTCTGTTTCGTTGTCACATTCACGCGTTAATTGCTACATTAGCCTCTTTTATTGCTTTTTTTTTTTTTTTTCTCCCACAATGGAACTTATCATGGATGGCGACTTCCTGTACATATGGCTGATTTCAGCAATCTTAATGCTGCTCTAGTATTTTTCAATGATTTCCTTCAAGTCAACTGTGTTCCTGACCTTCAAAGGGCTGCTGGCTCTGGAAACTCTTTGGTCCCATGATGGAGCTAAAAGGAAAGGAAAGCAATGGAATTGTTTGTTTGGCTAGACACATGGGCTCACACAACAAGAAATGCTGTCACACTGAGCAGGAAAATGCGTGGGTGGCTCTTTTTCACAAAATTAGCAGCGAGGTCACGTGGGCATGTCGATGAAATCTGAGGTAACTGATGAAAACGAAGACAAATTTTTTTGTGGAAAGAATCAATGAAAACCAAAGTCAACGAAAACCAAGGTATTACTGTACTGCTTATCTGATCTAATTTAAGGGTTAGATCATACGGGTTATCATTCATGCATTCTTTCTTGTGTGTTGGATTTATCTGGAGATTTCAGCCATTTTGGCTATCTTCTCCAATGAGCTGCCACCTGGCAGTTATTTGAATTGGTCCATTTGTTGTATATACTGTTCCAAGGCAGCCACGTGCTGGCTTGCTGGTATATCAGCCTTCGGCCAGTAGATCAGAAGTAGTGAATGGTCAGATCGGGATTTATGGAGAGATTCTTGCTGAGGGTATGTCTAGGCCCTTCGTAGCTTGGGCAATGGAGCCAGTAGTGGTGCTGCAATGCTCCTGTGCTGCAATTAGGGCATGCCTGCGAGTTGCTAAGGCAGCAGGAGTATATGAAAGCTTTCAGCGGAGCCGTGTCCATACGGAGACGGGCCAGTAGTGTTTTCATTCTGCAGGATGAAACATGTTGATAGGGCCACTTGGTGAAGGTGTGTGTAGGTGGTTGTACCCTTTCCTGTGCAGGGTTATCGTCCATGTGTCTGTGAGGTTAAGTATCGCCAATCTTCGAATGTTCTGGGATATATCCAGCCCAGATATCGTCTGGCTGTAGTGGGTGCCAAATTGTTCCAGTTTGAGTACCAGTTCATGTGGCCCTATCAGCCTCTTCATTGACTGGAATGCTTGTGTGGCCCGGGGTCCACCTAATGGCGAGGGGGGACTGGCAGTCGCCACCAGGTCTGAGTGGCTGGGACGTGTAAGTGACCATTGCCAATGCTTGGAGGATGGACTGGCTGTCCGATGTGGTAAATGTCAGGCAGTGTAAAGGCTGACAGAGGTGGAGGGCCCTCTGGATGGCTAGGGCCTCCGCTCTGAAGATGCTGCAGTCTTCGTTGATTTGCCATGTCTTCGTGATTCGCTGAGACGGGATGACCACCCCTGCTGTTGTGTTGGTTGGGGTTTTTGATGAGTCTGCTCTTATGAGCACCTAGTCTGCCTAGTAAGTGGAGACCTCCTCTTTGAAGCAGGTGTTAATGGCTGCCGGTGGACTGGATGTCGCCATTGAGAAAATGTTTAGATGTGTAAACAGTTGCAGACTTGTGGCATCCAGTGGGCAGTTCTTTTGGTAGTATGTATACTTTCATTAAAGGTAAACTGATCTGCTGTGCGAGGGAAAAGACCTTCATGATGTAGGGCTCCTGATATGGCCGCCAATGATAGAACAACAAGCTGGGTGCCGTTGTGTATAGATTGTAGAGCGGGCTAAAGGGGCCTCTTGCTAGGTGGGTAATGGCATGAGTCATGGCCTGCATGCGGAGCCTATTCTTGTAGGGGATGTACCCTGTCTCCATGTAAAGTGACAGCTTGGGGATAGTCACTGGAACTCCAGGTCCGTCCAGAGTGCACAGTGTAGTCTTTTTGATGCGGTAAAGCATACTGGGAGGGGCACCCACCAAAATCGGCACACCAAATTCGGCTATTGAGCTGAGGACCATGTAGAATAAACAAAGGTCTGTTGTCTGGGCCCCGTTCCGACGTGACGCAAAGTATTTTAGATATACGCCTGCCCTCACTGGCTTTGTCTTCAGGAATGTTTCATGGGCTGTTCAGGTTAGAAAATGTGAGAAATGGATTCCTAGGATATGTAAGGAGTTGTTTTGTGGGATTTTTTCTAACTGAAGAGTCAGTGAGACTGGCAAACATCGATGTTTAGACGAGAAATCTAGGACTGCGCTTTTAGGAGCCGAGAATGTGAGGCTGCAGGTGGAGGCCCACTGTTCCAGATGGGTCAGTGGCCTGTGAGTGTTGGGTACTTGAGGCTATGAGGAAAAGGTCATTTGCGTAGAGTATGGTCGTAATATCATCTGGGAGTGCTTCCCATAAATCGGATATATAACAGATAAAAAGGAAGGATGCCAAAACACTTCCCTGAGGGACCTCTTGGCGAAAAGAATGGGGGTGATGATGTGATGCCTCTCCAGTGGACTTGAAAGGCCCATTGAAGAAGAAAGGACTGGAGCCATTTGAGCATGCAACATCCGATGCTGATGGCAGATAATTTCACAAGTAGGCCATTTTGGTTTACCGAATCGTAGGCACGTTCCAAATCCAAGGCAATTAGGAGTGTCCAATGGCATCTTGCCCTTGCTATGGTGAGGTGGTGGTGGATTGATATTAATGTCTCCTTGACACATCTGTACGGGAGGGAGCCGAAGTGGATTAGGGTGGAATATTTTTTTGTTATAGAATCTGTGTGAGGAGCCTCTCAAAGCCCTGATCTATAAAATAGAAAACACAACTCTGATGCAACAGTGAAAGGCCAGGAATCATCTAGAAAAATGCAAATCTAGATCTGGCAGCTGTGCCCCTGCCCGAAACTGCTGATGCAGCAAACGTCTTTTTCAGTTATCGTACATACTATACCCATTTGGATTATAAGTGGTAAATTAGGAACTTTTATCATTAAAGATACGCTATAAACAACTAACTGCCACAGGTGTCAATGGTTGAAATTGGTATTATCTTAAAAAAACTTTTTCTAAATCTGATTTTTCAATTTTAAAAAATTGCTACTTTCTTGTTCAATAAAAAATGTGCTTCTCATGGCAGTCAACATGTCAATAAGTTTGTTTGTAACCTCATGAGTTGTTATTCACTCAACATCCTAAAGCCTCTATTGTTTTGCTGAGCTTCACTCATCTTCAAACATTTTGTGAAATAAAATAAACATCATGAAAATGTCATCTAAAGGAAGGAAAGTGATTATGTTGGAGAAGACTATAGAAATACAAAGTAAAAAGTCTATAAACTGTGTTTTGTTGTTAATGATTTTTCCGGATTTTCAGTCATCCAAATCCAGACCCAGTTCCATTTGAGTTGGAAAACAGGGTTGTACTGTACTATAAAACACAATTTATTGACAATGAGTTTGAAAACATTTTTAGTATATTAAACTATTCATATGTCTTCCTCGGTTAGGAAACGTACAGAATTTGAATAAATTATGGATTGAACACACAACCAACATTTCTAAATTTAAGAGAGCAAAGTTTTAACATAAACATAAGAAAATAACACACAATCGTACCAAATAGGATAAACCCTTTGGTATTGTTCTTAATATTTTAAACTCTTGCAGGATATCAATAAGGTGTGTTTTCTATAACCCATGGAAAAAGTTTTCAAACAATAACAGCTATGTGAAAATTTTGAATGTAAGAATTATTTGTTAACAAATCATTCCATCTTCATTGCTAACTTCCAATCATTATTTGACTAATGCCCTCCACTCTGGGCAATGGTGGCACCATCTCATATAACTAATATTTTATCAAATTCCTTAGAAATTTATCTTCTTTAACACAAACTTGCTAATCTCCCATTTACATCTAATCCTGATGAATCTAGATTGGGTCTTCCCTCTTACTGATTGCATTAAATATTTTGATTGTTACTTTTTACAATGTTTTAGTGGTTTTATTCATTCTGATTGGCTTTCTCTGTACAGGTATAGGACAAAATAATAGGAACACCTGTGAAAGAATGCAAAATATTTATTAGTAGGGAGTTGGGCCACCATTGGCCTGAATTACAGCTTGTATCCGACGTGGGATTGACAAATAAAGGTTGTGCAGAAAGTTTAAGGGAATTTGCAGCCATTCTCTCCTGCAGAGAGGTCTCGAGTTCAGGTAGTGTGTGTGGAGGAGGAAACCAAGCACGGACTTTGTTCTCTAAAACACCCCACACAGGCTCAATGATGTTGAGATCAGGGGAGTGAGGACACCATGTGAGATGTTCCACTTCATCATTATGCTCGTCCAACCATGTTTGAACACAGTGAGCCATGTGTACAGGGGCGTTGTCATCTTGGAATAGAGGACATTCTCCAGGAAACAGAGTATGAAGCATAGGATGTAAGTGATCTGCAAGAACACTGCGATAATGCTCGCCTCTGACCTTCTCCCTCAGGACTACGAGTGGCCCCAAACCACGCCATGATATTGCTTCCCGCAGCACCACAGAGCCCCCTCCGTGCTTCACTGTAGGAACCAGACAGTCAACATGAAATGTCTCTGCTGGTGTTTGCCAGATGAACACACGTCCAGTGGTCTGAAATAATGTAAATGATGATTCATCAGACCAGATGACCTGTTCCCATTGCAGTTGTGTCCAGTTTCGGTGGTCTCGGCACCACTGTTGTCGCTTCATAGCATTCTGCGGTGACACTAATGGCTTTGGGATGGCTACTCGGCCATGAATGTTTGCAGCATGGAGCTCCCGTTGAATAGTTTTGGTGGATACGGGGTTCTGGAGATGGGTGTTCATCTCTGAGGTTATCTGTGGCAGTGTAGTCTTATGTTTTCGGGCGACTATCCTCGTCAATGCTCGTCTATCCCGGTCAGTCAACTTTGACTTTCGCCCACTGTTCTGCTTCGCAGAGGACACCTTTCCCAGTTTTGTATAGACTGTCATAACCCTTGACACAGTGGACCTTGAAACACTCATAAGGTTGGCTGTTCTGGACACCGACACTCCAGCGAGGCGAGCTCCAATAATCATGCCTCTTTGCACATCGGACAGGTCGGACATAATGGCGCTTTGCTGGGAACAGAATTTTTTCATGCAACTGTCACATTGCCAAATGCTCGACTGATACCTTCCTTTTCACCCCCACTGGATGGCAGAATGTTGCGAGACGTGGTGGGGCTGTATTGGATGGTCGAAGTACAACACATTTCGAAAGGGGTGTTCCTATTATTTTGTCCTATACCTGTAGGTTCCCCAACGTTTAACCTATAATCTATCTTGCATTTTTACTTGTTTTAGGCTAGCTGTTTCTATTAGGTCTTATTTTTACTGTTCTTCTCAAAACATTTGTAATATTGAACAATTTTTACATTTTGACTTATTACATTTTAAATGCTTACTAGTAAATAGTAAGCATTTAAAATGCTTACTAGTAAATATAAGCATTTTAAATGCTTTATTTTAACTTAACGAACGTACCCATTGTAAGCATTTACATGTGTAATGCTTACAATGGGTACGTTCGTTAAGTCGAACAAGTTAAATGCATTAGTAACGAATTGTTCCAAAAGTAGTAGTCTTGCTCAGTGCACATGCTCCGCAGTGATGATGATTTCAATGAAACTAACGAAGCTCACGAAGGAAAGAGTTAGTTTACTTTGTTAAGAAAAGTTGTTACGATATCGATGTTTCTAAATCTACTCAAGTGTTTAAATTGTGAATTAAAAGGTGAAATGATTGAAATAACTGTCCACCCGAAGCAATCTAAGAAAAATATTTCAGATAAGGCTGCACTAGCAACATTCATATCTTCGATTTTAGAAACAGCCATTTAGTTACAAACGAATTGTTCAAAAAGTCTAACAAAACAAGAATAACGATGACGTCATTCTCCTTTAACTCAACGAATGTACCCTATATAACTAGTAGCCTGGGATGCCCCCTAGTGGGCATTCTAGCAGCATTACAATTCCTATGAGGCACATTTGATGCACTTAATATATGAAAGTTTGATGCACTTAATATATATAAATGTATACAATTCTTCATCTTAAAAACTAAACTTAAAGAATCAATATACACAAACAGCAAACAGTATTTCTATATTAGAAAGTAAAGATATTCTTTATTCAAAAGTTTTACCTTCCGGGAGTCCACTATATAATTTTCAAAACTATTTTAAAACTATCTGTTTTTTCGTTATTTGCTCCCTAGTGCACATTACAGGCATTCTGTGACAATAATAAATTCCTATTACAAATATACTGTTATTGGCCAAATGAATAATAATAATTTATATTATTAATTTAAATGTTTGAAATATGACATATGATAGGTGTGCCTCTAGTGCCCGTTTTTGGCATAATGTTACACGGACAGACATGCGTTCAATGGGTTATATATATAATATGCAACCTTCTCTTGATCTGTAACATATTTTTAAATTTTTACAAAATTTAAGAAAATTCTTAAAGTAGACAATACATAAGTGTTTTCTCACTGTCCTTTTGCACACATGAGGAAAGTAATAGTTCCATGGTGGAGTCGACCTTTCATTTGAAATTGCTAGGACAAATAAAAGTTTTTATTAAATATCCTTTTGATATGTAATTTTCTTGTTTTTTTTCTGCACAATTGTTTGTTATATGTGTGTTTTTTCTTTTGTTACTACTTTTAAGTGTCTTTTTTTATTGTTCTTTGTATAGAACAAAAAAAATTTTTGTTCTAAATTTTGATTTAAATATTTGTATTCTATACAAGGAACGTTTCTGTTCCGTTTTTGTTTTTTGACCTGATGATGGCCTGTTAATCGGGCTGAAAACGTTTGTTTTTCAATTATATATTTTTCTCAGCAACAAATTAAGGTGTTTTATTTCTATGGACAAGTGTTACCAAAACTGGATGATTAATGATCGGGAGAAAGTTTATTCCAAATTATTTTTCCAGTGTGATATTTTGCATAATAAAACCTCTTATTAGAAATAAACTCCAGAATTTTTATTGCTCTAGGATTATTTAACAATTTCTACAATTAATTTTCAAATAGCTGTTGTTCGAAAACTTTTGTCCACAAGTTGTAGTATCGCACTGTATTGTGATTGTTTCAAACCTATTAGTCAACAAGCTATTACTAAACTTTCCTCTCTAAAATGATATACCTGGTGTTTCTTGGAATTAAACAGCATAGAATGTGAAGAGAAGAATACAAGAATAGAACAAAGTATGTTCTAGAAATAAGTTTTCTAAAAAAGTTCACTTTTACTCACACTCACTCTCTATTATCTTCAGAAAGGATTTATAAATAAACTCCATATTGAATTTAGATACATTAATGAAATACTCATTGCCATAAAAATTAGCACACCAAGATGATGTATTGCTGTGAAGCTTGGTATGCAGATAAGTCTTAAGCAGATATGGAAATTATTACACAATGATCCATCACATTATAAATTTAAAGCCTTAGCCTATAAAAAAAAGCATACAAAGGCATCTTGTCTGTAGTTTACCTGTTGTAGAGGGACACTGTATCACTAGAGATACTTTTACATCACAATCAAAGACCATGTAAACAACTGAGTTTGAGAGGGAAAGGATTGTCAGAATGAGAGAAGCCAGATGGTTATCTCATTGAATAGCCCACCACCTAGGCCATTCTGACATCACTGTGAGATGATGTTTGGACCAGTGGATGAAAGAGAGCTCACCATGCGTAGTGTACAGGTTAGGATGTCTTCAACTGACCACTAGCCTGAGAGGACCGCTGGTCCTCCGACAAGCACACATACAGCCAACCATATTGTTGTCTGTCATCATTATAGACCCTGTGCCTTTCTGTACCATTTTGAGGTGCTTGGATGAGGAACATTTAGTATTGCAGTGGCCATTACATGTGCTGGCATTGACATCTGCTTGGAGTGGTGTTGCTCTCAATGCAATTGGAATGGAATCTGGTCATCTACAGTGACAAATTCAGATTCTGTTTGGGAACTGATGATGGCCATGTTTGTGTCTGGAGGCCCTGTGGTAAACACCTCAATCCGGCCTATGCTTTGGAGTGACACTCTGCCCCCACAGCTGGGGTGCGTGCCATCACGTACGACAGCCAGTCACCTCTAGTAGTGATCCAAGGGACGATGACAGCTCAATGGTATGTTAGTGATAATCCTGTAGCCACATGTGTTGCATCTCATGGCAGGGCTGCCAAGAGCCATTTTCCAGCAGAACAATGCTTGACCATACACTGAAAGGGTGTCACAGGACTACCTCTTCCACATTGCCATGCTTTCCTCGTGTGCCAGGTCCTAATTTGTCACTGATTGAACATGTCTGGGATCACTTAGGATGCCAAGTTGGACAGCCTAAGAGTTTGGTTGAACTAGATGATTGCTTGCAACTTCTGTGGACTGAGATGTCACAGGACACCATATGACACCTATATCACATCGTGTATTGACCTCCTTTTCTTTGTGGTTTTTTCTACAATAAAGGATTCTTTTGCTTTCATTCTGTAATCACTTACTTATATCACCGTTACACTCAAATGTTTGATTCTGACAACTACTACTTGGTGCAATAAGTTTTATGTCAATGAGTGTATTTCACTATTGAAGGGAATTTGAAACTAGGAATGTTTTGGGTCTGATGTAAAACAATGTGTAAATGTGAAACCTATAAACAGTGCTCCACTATGTATATAAATATAATTTTTGATATGTTATCTGAAAGATTCTTGGTGTTATAATTTCCACCAAATAAAACAAATTGCTTATATTACAATCTGTAACTAATAATATATTGTCTTGGTTTTCTTATGTTCCATTAGTTAACTGGAAGATAATTGATTAAATTTATCTAAAGGGTTTAAAATTAATCTAGAATCTAAATAGAAGACTAATGTTTTAAATGAAAAAAATCTGAATGTTAAAGTTCTATAGAGAATAGAAAAGATGATTTGGATGGAAGATCAAAAGAATACAATAGATGACTTTAAGGGTTGTCATTTTCTAAACAAGTTCAGTGTCATGATCCTGTATTTAATACAGAATTTCTTTGTTTTGGACAATCTCATTAAAATTAGCTTCTTCACAACAGTTAAAAATGCATTCTTACTGGCAGTTTTTGATCTGTTTTGCTGTTGACTTTTACCCAGGTCCATTGTCATTATTGTACTTGCCTGCAATATGTTTATCATTCATAATTTGGTTTTCCCAATTTTGACAATTGCTGCTTTTAAAGTTCTTACCATGTTGCACTAGAAATCATTCCTGATTAATAATGCTGCATGTAATTTACATTAATGTGATTGTCCTTGCATTTTATAGCTCAAAAGTTTCAGAAACTTGTAACAACTTGTTTCCTGGTCTATTAAACAATATCTTCGAGCATAGTCTTTCCTTATTATGGATATATTGGTATTGATTTAACATTCTTTTGTGCAGAATTGTGATGCCTAATGGTAGCAAGATAACTTATTCCAAGATAAATTTATCTTAGAATAGGTTGCCATAAGTTCAAAACCAGAAATTGGGACTTTGTAAGGATTGTTATAACATTTGATGGATACCCAGCATTAGATAGGCAATAACTACTCTGGAAGATAAATGAATAATTCTAATAAAACTAATTTTATTGAATTGTCAATTATTGAACATTATTTTATCTGTTGAACCAATCTTGTTTGATTTATATACCGTATTTTACGGACTATAAGACGCACTTTTTTCTTCAAAAAATTGCCTCCAAAATTAAGATGCGTCTTATAGTCCGTAAAATACGGTATTTCAAATAAGTTTTTGTTAGAAAAAAACAGCTATTCCCATTGTGGATATGGCCAAATCCATAATGGACATAATGTTCCAGAAGTTAGCAAAAATATACTATTCTTTTTTGTAATTAAGAGAAATATGTTTATTAAAGCAATCAATAATTTAGTTCCAATCAATAATTAATTAACAATCACAATTAAAAGTACTGTATTATGCATTAATATTAGCACTTTCAAAACCTTTTTATTTCCAGTAAAATATAATATTTACTTGCACGAATGAACGTTTTCGTATCTCTATCAAGATCTGCTTTAGGTTCGATAATATTCTACTAATGGAATGCCCAGAGTTCAAAATTGTAAAATTTTGATAAAGATAGCATTAATATTAATTTCAGTTAAATGAGGGCATGTTCTTTTTACAGTGTCTATTGTCATCTCAGCTGTTTTGTTGTTCTTGATCAGAAGTATCAGCAGCATTTTCATATTTATTTTTATCAAAAAAATTTTTTGTGGATGATGAAATAAAACTTTGTTGTTAATTGAAAATTTGTTCTAGTGAGTTGTTTGTTCAGTCGAGTACCAAGTGACTTTTTTCCAGAATTTGTGTTCGAGTACTGAGATAGACACCACAATTGCTGTAAATAATCGGGCTATATTTTGGAAATAATAATTATGAATCTAACCCGATTATTTATGGCAATTGTGGTGTCTATTTGCTGGCATCTGGTTGAGTACTAAGATACTGCTGTATTTTGTTTGTCATTTTTACGAATGAAGTAAACATTTATAGGTAAGTAATACCTACGATTAAAAAAAAGTATAACAACACTTACTTAAAACTGTTTAAATAAACTTTACTAAATATGAAGATCAACCTATAAAAAGAAAACACAGTGACAGTCTTAAGGGTAAAAGTCTGAAAAGAAACAATCACACTTGATGATAGGAAAGTTAGTGCATTTTTTTCCTTCCTTGTTCTATCAATTTTCATTAAAGTAAACCTGACCAAAAGCACAAAATAACTTGAAAATTTCAATATTCTAAAATTCATGAGAAGTTTAACGAAGTTTACACTTAAAAATTGTGAAAGTTTGTACAGAGGATTTCTAAATTCATGTTAGTGAAATGGGATGTTATGTTGTATGAGAGATAGTCCCAGTTTTCAAACTGTGTTGTAGGAATACTGTGCTGTACGAGGCAGTGTTGTGGAGTTGGAGTTGCCAGAGTTGGTAAAATTCGTTCAACTCCAGCGACTCCAACCTCAAACTTTACTATTGGTAAAATGTGAAGTAAGAAGAATACTTTTTAATTAATTAATATATAAAGAAATTTCTTAGAAAACAGATATTGATAAATTTAGATATCAAAATATTAATCCATGAAGGTCATTTCATAGCAAAATGTTATGTATAGCTCATGCAACATGCATGAGCTATGCATAACGTACTTTAAGAAAATAGCTTTTATTAATTTAAGGCCCACCAGTGGCCAGGTGGATAAATCCACTGAACACTTGTAATTAGTTGTGGGATTGTGCCTGGAAAATAAACATTTATGGTATTGCTTTGAAGTGCCAAGCTTATCTTTGCTTCCAAGAAAAAATTTGAATTTTGTTTTGGGTACCATAATTTTTACTTAAAGCAATATTTTTTACATCTTAGATGTTTTACTTTAGATAGCAATTGTTTTTGACTAATTTGACTAAATTTTTTATTTTCCTTCTGTTGGTTTCAAGTTATTTATGACTATTATAGCTTTTATAACATGGTCCTAAAATAGTCGATAGAAAAACAATGAAAAAAGTAAAACCAAGATCAGAACCTAACTTCAACAAACTAAGAGAGGAAGAGAGAACTGCAAAATGTAATTAAGGATTGTTTCAGCTAATTATTTATCGGTTTTAGTCAACCATTGGTAGGAAATTAACTATTTCTAGTGTAGCCGGATTGGGAGAAACTATTTTATGGATCAATTCATTATGTCATTCATCAAATTATTTTTTGAATTTTATTGTATTTAATTTTTCTTCTTGAAAATAATTAAATTTAAATTAATTTTTCATAATGAACTAAGGGGTTATTAAGATTGGCTATTTTGGTGTAGTGTGTTTATATACTCAAGTTTTTCCAAGGTAAATTCATTATATCCATTTTTTGATTCTGGCCATCAATTTTAGTATGATGTTTTATACAGAAATTTTAGATAAAAATATTTGGCTACCCAGTGATGTCTATTATATAAGGAATTGCAGTGTGGCATTGTAAAAGAGGGTAAGGTTGGAGTCAGACTTTGTTTACTGACTCCACCACAGGTATGAGGGATACCTGTATATGTAAAATTCACTAATGACACTTGTTAAAACATTTAATTATGAAATTTAGAAGAAATAACTTATTTCTTCTATAAGTTTTTCTATACATGTATCCCTTGTTTAATGCAGAATTTGATTAATGGTGCAAAATTAATTGCAACGATCTTTTTATATATGCAGCAAGAGTTTTAATTAATGTGCTTTAAATTTACCATGCAAAAACAGCACGAAAGCTGTTTTCTGGCTGAAAGTTGTAAACATTACATCATTCCTCCCACATAACAACACTCCAAGAGCCTGCTAGCCTGCCAGTTACTTTGTTGTCAGCATTAAAAATGGGTATTACAAGCTCCAGTTGTTCTATTGTACAGTAGATCCCCCCCCTATAACACGGTAGATACTAGGGTTTGTCATTTCCCGGTCTTTTGCTTGTCCTGGGATTCCGGAATAAAAGTGAACTGGATCCTGGGACAAAATTAATTACACCTATCCCTTGTTTTACACGGTACTTTTTTTTACACGTTTTCGCTTTTACACGGTTTAAAAAATAAATGTAGAAAATAAACTGGCTATGATCAAAAGGAACAATTTTAAACTCTAATCTACATTTATATTCCAATCCACCTTAATTATATGTTATAGTTGATATTTAGGATACTAGGTGACAGTTTTATTTCAATCTGTCAAATAGTAACCGATAAACCGATATAGGGTACTCCCCCATACGCACGAAGTTGCATTCATTGCACATAGTTTTAAACCAGAAAATTTTAATTTTTCATATTCATAAGTAACAAACGATTATATTATTTTTAATTACATTTTTTACATTACATTACACAATTACATTACATTTTTATGAATCTTTCAGATTTTATTTTTTGTTCCTTTGTACTTTGTATTTAATTAATAAAAGAATATATTTTTTTTTGCCTTTCAATATTTTTGTTTGATTTATGTACCTTTAAAAAATTGAAAAAAATTCATAATTAATAAACAACGAAATTATGCGTTTTTTGCATACTTTTCGATTTACACAGTTTTACATTCAAAAAGATACAAATTCGATTTAAACGTTTTTCTCAGGAACCTATCTTCCATGTAAATTGAGGGATAGGTGTATTTTTAAGATATACAAAATATCATGAAATCAAATAATATAATAATTTATTGTTTTTTAAAGTAATTTAATACATTCTGCAACCTCTAAAATCATATTAATAATGCTGTGTAAGATATATATTAAAAATTACCTTTGAATTACATAGAAATTTTCACAAATAGAAAAAATTTATTAAAGTTTGCTGGAAACTGCATACAACAACAAAAAATGACTTTGAATTGAATTGAAAATTTAAAGAAAAATGAATTTAGATCAAACTTTTAACTTAGAAGGTAATTTTTTATTTTTTTAAATAAAATATTATACAAAATATTGTAAATTTTTATAAGATTTTAAAAAGCAAAGATGGTCAACACTCCGATCACTCGATCTAATTCTAATTTTAGTAATGAAAAGTCTTGCTACCGAAAATGCCTTTTCCAATTCAATTGATGTGATTGGAATTGTGTTTAATGCATTTAAGAGAAGACAAATATTATGTGTTTTTCACCTGTATCCTGAAAGATTTCTAGTTCGTTTTTGAGATTGTAGTACTTCTTTTGTTCCCTAGTATTCTTGATTTGTCTACCTCGACTACTTTAATAGAAACATCATAGCCCAATAATTCGGCAGTTCGTTTGTCTTTAATAATCAGATTATGAAGAAAAACTTCACACTTGCTGACTTTATACTTGTTTGTATCCTTGCCCAATTTGCATAACTTTGCATTACGCAGTCATTGAAGCTACTGGGCGTGGTTAAAAATTAAGACAGCATAAGCACAATTATTCCAGATAATACAGGTTCTGACAAGTAAAGAATTTTGAGAGTCCTGCCACAAATAAGCTATGTATTGTTTATTGACCATTTGTGACGTGCCATAACGAGCAAAAATTAAAAAAACTAATAAGTAGGTTTAAAATTAATAAATACAAATGTATTCTGACAGTTTGAGTTAATTATACTTTCTATTTGCAAAATTTCCTCAACCTTAATGTAAAATAAGGAAAAAAGTGAATTTTTAAGAAATTTGCGGGATTTCCCGGGTTAAAAAAACAACCGGGATCCCAGAATCCCGTTTGAGAAACCCTAGTAGATACGTTCCGTGTTATATGAATCAGTGTTGTATGAGTCACTTAAATACATGAGCCAATCACAGTCCGACACGTGTGCAGTTTAGGGGCTATGGCTGAAAGGTTTTCTTCCATAAAATTAATCGAATCTAGACTAATTTGACTCAACATTTCCAAATCACTTATAATTTTTTGGGAATAATCCATATAAACTATGCTATAAACAAAAAATTGTAGGATTACTTATCGAGCGTGCACCATTCGACGACGCCATTGCTTAATCTTGTTTTCGTTGCGGAGTGGCTCATCGAATGGCAGGTGCATGTTTCCTGATCAGCGAATTTTTAGAGAAAAATAACTTAACTTTGGAGACATCATTAATAAAAATATAATTTTTATGGCCGTTGAATAATAATTGTTTTTTAGTAGGTCCAGTGGTCGTTTAAATTCAACGGTTTGTACAATATTTGCTATTGGTCCAGATTCGATCAATCCTGTCGTGATATGAGTTGTCGATGACATTTTACCATGTTATACAAGTCTCTTTTGATGTGTTATACGAACACGATTGCAGTTTTTTTGCCGTGTTATACAAATGTGTTATATGAACCTGTGTTATAGGGGGGTCTACTGTATTTACAAAGTTTGTAAATTTTAGTCCATTGATTGAAGCATGCTAGTTTGCCAAGGTCTAGTCATTTTCCTAATTGAATTTATGTTTATAAGAAAAAACTAACACTGTTCAGCAATTCTTTAAATTTTTTTTCTAGCTACAGTAACTAATACAGAAATAAGCATTTATTATACTTTGCATTCATTTTTCTATTTTTCCTAAGTGTAGAGACCATAGAAACAAATTTATTAATATAGTAAAGCAATCATGGACAAATTAATTTTTTATTATAGTTCATTAATGCAATTTTGATATAAGCAGCAACATTGAGGGATTAATTAATTGTATTAATCAAGGGATACCTGTATCTGCTTTTGTCTCAATTTGAATGTGTAAATTTTTATTAACTTAATATTTTTTTCCATTCATTTATTAATTTATATTTGTTCTTAACACACAATTTTAGGAGTATAAATAAGGAAATTGCACAAATCAATAATTGAAGAAAATATATATTTTTTTAAGTACTATTATTTTATATTATAATTTGTGTAAAAGTATTTCTCTGGCCATTACTGTCAATTTCATTTTAACCCTGAATTACAAGGATATCCTGAAGATCACTTATCTGATAACTTTACCTTATGTCTATTAAATTTTCAACTTTCATTCCTCTCATTTGTTGTGAAACATAATTTAAATGATAAACTTGAATAATAATTGCTTAATCATACTATATACTGATTCCTGCCTGAATTAAATAGTTTTGGAAATAAAATTTGAGTGAATTCAGAAAATGAAAAAAGAAAAAATCATTTCAAAATACTTTATTATTATTGCAAATGATTTATAATAAATTCTGACAAGTAAGGTACGTCCCATAAATATAGGTCCACCGAATGAAATTAAGCTTATAAAAAAAAAACTGTGCAAAGAAATGAAGTAGTAATTAAATGTTAACATAATTATTACATAAATTACATTCCAATAAATCTTTATTACTTAAAATAGAATAAATAACTTATACAGTAAGTTTTCAATTTTTTTAATATCCCATAAATATAGGTCCAGTATGAAATTTTTTTTAAATTACCAAAATTGATGTAATTAATACATATTTATTACACCAGAGACCTACTTAACTAATTGTAAATGGCAGCATAATTTGAAACTGATTAACATTGTTTTGTGACTTTGCATATGCCAAGAGACTTAAACATAGAAAAGGGGCTAATTATGGCCTGGAAGGAATCTGAACTATCGAACAGACAAATTGTAATAAAACTGAAAAGATTTTGTAATTAACAATTTCATACATCTAGGAGATAAAATGCTCCAAAGAACGGTCTTCAAAAGTAAATCCATGAACAAAATGTTCTGTTTTAAAAGAAATTGGTAATACATCATCTATACGTCAGATTGCTGTAAGACCTGATATTCTGGTATCCAAATAAGCAGTTTCCAGATTTATGAAAAATTCAGACTAATTTCTCTACAAGAAAAGCATATTCATCCCTGTCTTAACAAATGCACACAAGTGGAAGAGGTTGTCATGGGCCAAAGAAAGGATGGGATTGGAAAGAGGAATGAAAAAGAATTATATGGAGTGATGAAAAAAGTTTAATTTGGATATAACAAGTTGGATGGTGGTATTATTAGCACAATTTAAGACAGGAAGAAGAAATATATTCAAGACATCAACCAGGTGGCAGTTCTGTGATATGGGCATCGTTCAGATGGAATAGAAAGTCTAATGTGGCATTCATGCATGGCAGAATGAATGCAAATGACTATCAAGAAATGCTGGAGACATCTCCTACCATTTGCTGAGAAAATAGGCCAAAAATGGATCTACTAACAGGACAATGCCTCTTGGGAAATGCTTGCTAGAGCTGTGTGTGCAGGAGGCAAACAATACTCCTCAGTACATGAATTGAAGAATATTAGCTAAATGAGAGGAAATTTAAGAAAAACACCTGCAAACTTTAATTCAGATTAATACATAATTGTGTATGTATGTAATTTGATTTTGGTTCATGGAGGTTACATTGAGCATTAGGAAATTTTTTGTTTTACTGTTTTTTTCATACTGGACCTATATTTATGGGACACTAAAAATTGAAAAATTACTGTGGAAATTATTTATTAAATTTTAAATATTTTTGTTGAAATGTAATTGTTATATGATGATTATGTTAACAATTACTTCATTTCTTTAAGCAGTTTTTTTAAAAGCTTAATTTTTCTAGGTGGACCTATATTTATAGGACGCACCTTACAAGTAATGTGTTAATTTACAGTTTATTAATTGTATTTATAAGATTTTAAATTTAAATATGAAAAACTTATGGAATTTACTTTTTACAGTTTACAGAAAAAATACTATTCTCTTTGATGGAATATTTGAAAACAACTGGAGAATACTGCAGGGCACAGCACAAATAAACTATCTGTGAGTGTACATAGTATATCATCCTGGCTAACTGTCCTGCCATTTTGACACATTCTTCATATTATCCATATGGGGTAAATTACACTATACTTTTGGCATTAGTTTGTTTGGCATCAACTTGGTGTCTAAAGGTTGGTGTAAAGAAAACAGTAAGACAGAAGAAAGGTGTACCTTATTTATTTCTTTCACTGGCAAGAAGCATATCTACAAACGGGAAGGAATTGCTCAGTTAACTTTTTTTTTCAGCAGTGAAATTAACTATAAAGATTAAATAAGTTTACTTCAGGGATATTAATCTTTGGTGGTTGACTGACCATCTTAATTGCTGTTTGCTTTATACAAGGAATGACAACAATGAAACAGAAGACAATGCGTCCAGCACCGTCCGAGATAACTTACAAAAATATGCGGTTCCTGATTATGGACCGCCCTACTGATGCAACTGTACCTGCCTTCTTAGAGGTATGTTTATTATAAGAATTTACTAGTTTTTAAATCAATTATTTAATTTTTTTGTTAGTTAATCTGTTAATGATGCAATCCTATTCTACAATAACTGCATAAAAATAACTGGTCTTATTACTAATTGGATATGCATAACAGTATTGTTATATAACTTTAATAGTTTCCTACAAAAAACTTAGTTATATAACAATAAATAAAATCAAATACTGTATTTACTTGCATATAAGACGAGGTTTTTATTCATTTATCACAGGATCAAATTCTTAGGTCATCCTATATGCATGAGTGAAGGATTCTTTGCATTTTTGCAAATAATTTTAGTGAATAACGTACCCTGAGAACCTATATCCGGTGTGTGACGAAAAAAACAAAAGAAAAAGTTCACCACAAACGTTTTTGATAGGGTTTCTCATTTCCCAGTCTTTTGTTTGTCCCGGGATTCCGGGATAAAAGTGAACTGTTTCCTGGGATCCCAGGATAGATAGAATTATTTTTAAGATATACAAAATATTTCAAAATCAAATGATATAATTATTTTTCATTTTTTAAAGTAATTTAATACATTCCGCAACCTCCAAAATCATATTAATAATGCTGTGTAAGATATATATTAAAAATTACCTTTGAATTAAGTAGAAATTTTCACAAATAGAAAAAATTTATTAAAGTTTGTTGGAAAATGCTTACATGAAAAATGCCTTTTGAATTGAGCTGAAAATTTAAAGAAAAAAATGAACTTAGATCAAACTTCTAAGTTAGAAGGTAATTTTCGTTATTTAAATAAAACACAATACAAAATATTATTGTAAATTTTTATTATAAGATTTTAAATAGCAAGGATGGTCAATACTCCGATCACTTGATCTGGTTCTTATTTAACTAATGAAAAGTCCTGCTACCAAGAATGTCCTTTCCGATTCAATCCATGTCGGTGGAATCATCTTTAATGCATTTAAGAGAAGATGGATGTTATGTGTTTTTTCTCCTGTAGCCTGGAAGATTTCTAGTTCGTTTTCAAGATTGTAGTACTACTTATGCTCTAGAGTGGTGTTTCTCAACCTCTAACAAATCATCACCTCCCTTCAATAAAACCATTACGTAGTATTGCCCCCTTTACTTCGAAACAAGTTTTGTCAATTGGCTAATCAGGACCCCCGAATATTATAATTTCTGCCACGTGACAGAAAAGGGTTAAAAGTGGAAGGAAGAAGGATTATAGGAATGCTATTTGTTTAATTATTGTATGATATAATAAGATATCTAATTATTCTTAATATAATGTTTTACTATATTGCCCCCGAAAATTGTTTTTTGCCCCCCAAAATATAAATTGTTACTAATTGCCCCCAACATGGAAAAATTGCTCCCGTTGAGAAACACTGCTCTAGAGTAATCTTGATTTGTCTACCTCGGCTGCTTTAATAGAAACATCAAGCTTATAGCTTGTTAATTCGGCAGTTTGTTTATCTTTAATAATCAGGTTTATGAAGAAAAACTTCATAGTTGCAGACTTCGTACTCATTTGTATCCTTGTCCAATTTGCACAATCTGGTGTTATGCAGTTATTGAAGCTATTGGGCATGGTTAAAAATTAAGACAGCATAAGCACAATTATTTCAGATAATACAGGTTCTGACAAGTAAAGAATTTTGAGAGTCCTGCCATAAATAAGCTACGTTTTGATTATTGACCATTTGTGACATTCCATAATGAACAAAAATTTAAAAAAACTAATAAGTAGGTTTAAAATTAATAAATACAAACTAATTCTGATAGTTTGAGTTAATTATACTTTCTATTTGCAAAATTTCTTCAACTGTAACACAAAATAAGAAAAAAGTAAATTTTTAATAAGTTTGTGGAATTTCCCGGGATATTTCTCGGGTTAAAAAAACAACCAGGATCCCATTTGAGAAATGCTAGTTTTCGAACTGTTCTGAGTTCTTTAGGTGTTAAATGGAATTTCTGATGGAACGTGGAACATACAGATTATGAAAATTTGAAAAAACATTCAAATCCGTTATGCAAGCCGTGAATGTGTATTTGTAAGGCTGACAGATCTTGACATTTAAAGATTTAAAGATCCATCAACATCTAGCAGGCTACTGACAAAACCAACTTAGGGCAGATGAGCTTTGCCTGGTTAATAATTAAAGGCTGCCATGATGTCAGGATCAGCGGCGTAACTGGCGAGAGCGGTAGTATTTTTGGGTGTACTATAGATTACTCCCTATGGAATTTCAGGACTTTGATTATATATTTGAACTCGGGACGGAGACGAGTTCAACGGTACGCTATTTTTGGACCGGAGACGAAAAATAAAAAAGTTATCACACTTTTAAGTTACCATACTTTTTTAATGCTCTCATGCAGACGGCACCGTAGTTGCTAGTATTGCCATCTTGCGGTAAAGTCTGCAAACCGTGATGTCGGACTACGGTCATCTCCCGGAGCATTAAACATGCGATACGAGAGTGGAGAGAGCGACGCGACTTCCAATCATCGCGCGATCGCCATTTTGGTTAATGTTACTTATGGCAGCGAACATGGCTGCCCGACTGACCTCTCGTATGGGAGCCACCACACGCCGCCATGTGCTAAACTAGTGATTGATTCACGGTAGTTCTTGAACAAAGTAAAAAAGGGGGAAACGTCTACTAAAGGCAATTTTAACAGCAAGTACGCGACTCCCGATTGCGATAGCGAGGCCGACTTAGCGGAGAGCGACGCGACTCCCTATCATTGCGCGATTGCCGGAAAAAAGTATGATAACTTTTTTATTTTTTGTCTCCGGTCCAAAAGTAGAGTATCGTTGAACTCGTCTCGGTCCCCTGAGTTCAGATATATACCCAAACACACAAAATTCCATAGGGAGTAATCTATAGTATACCCGTATTTTTTGCATGATGTATGTCCGCTATGTGCTCCTGTGATCTGACTCCCAAGGAGCGTTTCGTCAATCCGATATAAAATATAAATGAGGTCCCTATCAAATCTGTTGTCCTTAATGGGGATACTGTACACACCAGGGTGTCTGTTCTGGTTGGGGGGGTCTTTCCCATTGTGGAGGATGTCAAAGATGGGCGGACATCTCCTGAATGCGATCTGAACACTGTGTGTCTTGGCGATCTCGATACATATAGCGTTTTTACGTATGAATTATATGTGATAGGGACCCATTCTACAATGCTGGGATGGTTGTCGCTCTGCATGTCAGTTGCGTTGGTGCATTGCAAGCGTGTGTGGTGATAGCATTCAATCAATTTATGGGTACTCATGTGCGGAGGCAACACGCTGTATAGGCAATAGTTCAGCGGCAAGAGCTTGTACAGTAGATGAATTAGTAAATGTCCTCCTAATTAAAGTGTTGTATGCTGTGATCTTATATGGAAAAGGGTCACATGACCTGACAGGTATGTAGGTGGACGTGGCATGGATGAAATGCTTAACCCTGGTCTGGAACTTGTCGATCAGACTTATGTCTGTGCTATCGCATTGGGTCAGTATGACATAATCCAGCAATTGCAGTTTATAAGTGTCACATTTCATAAGGACCAGGGATTTGGTTTTGTCGGCCCTGACTAGGATGATGTCATTCTGTAGCATCCAACGAGAAGTATGATGCAGTTTTCCCCTAAATTCTACTACTTTGGTGGCTCCTTGGTTTTCTTAATTTTGAGGGTTTCCATCCAGCTGTAATACTTTTGTCTATCAGACATGCCCTGCAATAGGAGCTCCCAAGTCCAGAATGAGATTCCTTGTTTCTGCCTTAGGAGGGGGTGGTCCATATGTCAACACATCTACGATGTAATCCTGTAGCCTTATGTTATCCCAGACCAAAAATGGGAAGGAGGGGTGTTTGGAACACTTGGGAACTTTAACATAAAATCCACTGGAATGTTTTGTGGTACTGTCTCTTCAGGTTGACAGTGAGTGATATCATGAATTCTTACCAGCTTGGCGTTCTCACGTACTAAGATTTCAGAGTCAAGTAGGAATGAGTTTTCGTTTTCTACAAGTTTTGCCAATAGAGAATAAATTTGCTTCTTGGATAACAAATGGCTCCGTTCAAGACATCAGCTTCACCTTCTTAAAAGAGAGGGTCACTGCCAGGTGGGAGACAAATATGAAAAAAAAAAAGACATTGGCAATACTCCATTCTTTTTACAATCCATCAGGAATTTGAGTTGGGCTCTAGCCTTTGTTAGGCTTAAGAGTGTTCTAAAGTATATTTTAGCCGGCATTGCTAAATAGTAAACAACAACAACACAACATCAGGTTGTATTAATGTACCCTGAGAACCTGTATCTGGTGTGTGACGGAAAAAAAAGCCAAAAGAAAATCACCACAAACGTTTTTGAACTGCTCTGAGTTCTTCTTCAGGTGTTAAATAGAATTTCTGATGGAACATAGAATATACAGATTATGAAAATTTGAAAAAACATTCGAATCTGTCATGTAAGTCACGCATGTGTATTCGTAAGGCTGACAGATCTTAACACTTAAAGATTGGCGCCCATCAACGCCTACCAGGCTACTGACAAAACCAACTCCTCATTATAATTGATGCACGTGGAGTTGAGGATCGATTTATATATGTGAATGGCCTCTAACTATTTTAGGTGTTCCGCGCAGGACAAAGTCCGGATGAACTTCGCCTGGTTAAAGGCTGCCACAATATGTTGTTGCCTAGTCCTGGCTCAGCCCAGTTTTATGAAAAAATTTGAAACATTTCAAAATAAATTTATAATTTAGAAAAATGAAAAAAAATCATTGTCAAATCACCAGGCCTAGCAACATTACCTATATGTAAATTTTATTTTCTGGTTGTTACAGTATATAACATAAAGAATGTTGATCAGTCAAATTTTGATCCCTTTTTTTCATGTCATAACTCAAATAGGGTCAGACTTAATGAAAATCTTATTTATTACAGTGGGTGATCAGTTAACGAACAAATCTGATAACGAACACTTTCATAAAAGATTTTTGTTTGGATTACGAACACCTCACAGAACAAACAGAAGCAGCGGTGTAAAATAATGAATACCGATTGGTCTTTCCTTGTCTTCAGGCAACAATTCAAAACTTTGGAACACGGGAGACGTTGACATCGACACTCAACCTGGTATATACTGATCGGATAGTATTCCTTTGAACTTTGAAACACTTCCTTGTAATTTCAGCCTTTTTATTTTTCTGACAGAAACAATTCTTTTATAGTATTTGCGAGACTGTCAGGTGGACACTCGTTAAGTTTCGCGTCAGTTTTCATTTTCAAAAGATGAGAGTATAATAGCAAAGGTAGAGAGTGGACAGAAGATGTCTGATGCTGCTGGGCAGTACGGCTTGAACAGGTCTACAGTAGGCCGCAGTTCAATCTTATCTAAGAAAGATACAGTATAATTAAGAAGATTCAAACAGATTAAGGAGTAACAAAAATCACATCTGAGAAATAAAGAACATTGAAAAAGCTCATAATGGAACCTGAAACAGATATGATGACAGAACACCACCAAGAAACTCTGCGAGATGAAAAAGAGGATTAATGCTGATATCTGCTATTAAAGATCTTTTGAAGAAGTGGGAGGATGTCAGAACAATGGTCTTAGAATGGCATCCAAACCAGGTTGAGGTTAATAGGCTTGGGGATGTCTACAATTACAATGCTATTAATTACTTCTGAAAAATCCTGAAGAGAGAGAGAAGTAATTGACATTGGACAGATTCTTTAACTCCCACAAATGGAAAAAACATGACTAATTAAAAATGCAAGACTGTGTATATATTATTTTTATTATTACATATAAATAAGAAACTCGTCTCTATCCTCAAAATGAAGTCTTTTGCCTTTTCATAATAGTGATGGGACAATACTAAAATTTCTCCCAATTTCAATACAATTCAGATTCTTTTGAATACTTCCTAAAGTTTATTTTACTTTGAAAAAATTAATGGTTTACATTATGAGCATGTTACATTCAATAATTAATAAACATCAAGCTTAAGAATAGAAAATGATTGATTCTGACTTTCTCAATCTTTCAAAAGAAACCTGAAAATTCCATTTTGTATTTTGATATGCATGCTTTTATTGTGTACTACAAAATAAATTTTTTACTCTTATTTCAGATAGTTAATATTGCAACACTTCCCTCAAAGAAATTACAGCTACAGTAGAGAACCGAAAATGGGAATCAATTGGGGACTGGGGTTGTTCAGATTAGTAATTTGTTCCAATTACCGATTATGCACGAAAAAATACATTAACCTGTCCAATGTTCAAATTTTTCTCCGTTGCGTGTCGCTTCGTGTTGAATTTTCGTTGATTTTAAGCCTAACGAAAATTTTTATAATAATAATCGAGGCTATCGTATCGTTAAAAATTATTTCTGCTTTTTGTACAAACAAAATAAATATATTGAAGAATATAAAAACATGAAAATTATACTTTAGAAGTAAATTTAGTATGAAAAACGTTCGATTCAGCACGACACAGTCCGACTGAAAATCGTGCCGATTACCGGGGTTCCGATTTACGAGTCTCTACTGTAATTTCATTTTACTCAAAGAACTATCTCATCATGTCATTTAGGGTCACCATCTTTGAAAATTGCTTCATTGGATGATGCAATGGCTAGGGAAGGGGAAGTTAAATGAGAAGACATACTTTTTTTTATTTTTTAAGTTTTGCACAATTGACATGCCTTGCAAATGCTTTAATTCCATTGTATTTAACACTAAATGAGGTTCAGCAAATGATGCAATGAGCTTGAACAATCATCAAGAGTTAACCAATTTTTGAATTCATTCACTTGAGCCATGAATGTCTAGACTGACTCATCTTGAAAAATCAATTTTTAAAACTCAAAACAGAGTAAACTTAGTGGAAACAAGTATTTTTACTTAGAATCACACATCACATTTTGAAAATTTAACATATTACAGCATCTCTGAATCATAACAAACTTTTATAATTATAATGAGTCACAATATTCTTGTGGATATAAATTATATTTATTTTTTGGGATTTTTTTAAAACTAAAAGTTGATAACAAATAAAGTAAGAAATTGTTCATAAGCTTCAAAGATAGCCAAATTTAGAGTTTGAAACATGCTACTGGAATAATGTAAACTTTCATTGGTCCATGGTGACTTTTGTCACTACTAAATTGTTTTGAATTGGTATCCATCCCCATTGCAAGGACCAGTAATTAGAACCTTCACTCTCATGAAGTAAATAGCACCTTTGTTGTTTATCAAAAATTGATTTATTTTAGATAATGCTTTTAAAAATTGAAAATAAATGAAATAGATCATTACTGGAGATATGTGTTTTATTAATATAAAAAAATTAAAAATTATCAGGCAAAATTAAAAAAAATAACAGTTTGGCTTCCTTACCAGAAAATGATTTCATTTGAGACCACTTATTGAGTTGAGTAATGCAGAAAAACTGGTTTGACTCTGAGAGGTTGTGTGAAATCATCCAGTCTTTGTAGGAAGAGGGAATAAAGGTTTGTAAGAAGACAAAAATGCAAACTTCTTAGAAGCAGATTTTAATCATTGTTCTGAGGTATAAAAATAGTATAAACAAATCAAATTAATTATTAATAAATTGCTTTTTTTAATTTCTTGCTATCAAATAAAAAATGTATACATTTTTAACCACTTCCACTTAAGAAGCTTCTATAGCCAAAGTGTTGCATGTTGAGACCCTAGATTTTTCAGAATTTCCTTTTTGGTCACTTTAGGAAGCTACACACCAAATTTGAGCAAAATATGAGTTGGTCAGATGGAACTTTATGACATGGAATGACTCATATTTAAAGAGATGAAAGTACACTTGATATCAGATTGTATTGAATGAGACAATAAAAGAACAAGCTTTGATAATAGATTTTATTGAGTGAAGATGACACTATAGTTATCAACTAACTAGTAAAAAATTTGGGATTATAAAAGTTAGCAGCAGAAGTAACATGAGATTTTCAAAATTTTTTCCCCGTTTTATTAATAAGGAAAGTACGTAGTAATTTGTGGAAGGACTTAGCATTCATGTGATGGCAATCAAGTGATATATTTTTGCCACTATGATTTGAATACTGTGTAAAAATAAATACTACTACAGGATGTGGTATGAGGAATGTGACTATTTTTTTCAGATCTATTGTGCAAAACTAGGGTCAGTTTTAGAACAAAATCATTCACAGAAAAAACAGTAGTATAGAGAAATTTATTAATTATTGCTTACTTCTTAAAAAAATTTGTCAAGTGGCATCCACAAAGAATGTTCTTGCAATCTGAATTGGAAGTTATCCAGGATTTGATGCAATAAAGCAGTGTTTCTCAAACTTTTTGGACCGCGACCCCCCCTTCTGCACTTAAAAATTTCAAAGGACCCCCGAAGAATAAGTATGTGTCAAAAAACATCCCGGAGGGAGGGGGTTAGGCTCGTATTTAAATATTTATATTATTTATATGTGCAATTTATTTAAGTAAAAATTATTTTATATATTTTTTATTTCTATTATTTCTAAACATGAATCCATAGTAAATTTATAAAATATTTGAAAAAATTGATCTGGCATCAATTTTTCAGCGATCCCCCCCCAAATATTTTTCACGACCCCCACTTTGAGAATCACTGCAATAAAGGAGTATCAATAGTTCAAATTTTGTCAGTGATGTCTTGCTTCAAAATAATGAGTTTGTTGGCATACACTCTCTAGACTTCTTGGTGGCCGGGCAATATCTCCAAATCAGATAAATGAGTCTGGAAAACAATTGCAAAAATTGATTCATAAGCTTCATGCACTTGTTGGAATCAAATGATGCTATCATGCTCAACAGACATCTCCACCATTGCCATTATTTCTTGATGTAACTTAACTGTGACAGTCACACTGCAGTTATGTTCCTCAAAAAAATATGGATAAATTATGCCAAAGGCAGATATACCACACTGTGACACACTCACTATGCATTGATTGTACATGCATCTGCATGGGCTATTCATCATTCTGCTTATCCATGTACAGTACTCAAACAGAAATGTGTATTATATGACACAACAAATTTGTTCTGACTATCTGGATCAGCATTCAAAATGTTACTGAATTGCCATAAAAGTCCAGTTGAACAGTTTTGTCTGTCATATCGTGCACTAACTGAATTTCATACAGATGAAAGAGGTCAGAGTGCAGAATATGCTGAAGACTAGTGCCAGATTTATATAAGGGCGTTTGGAGCCAGTGCCCAGGGCCCCACAAAACTGTTTAAACAATTTTTTTTTACTATATATTTAACTTTACACCAGTAAAATTTATATATATGCAGTAGTTAACTTGCAGATAAAGCGCACAAATGTTTTATATAATTTTTATAAGTTTGCTTTATTTAATTTAAATGTGTTATGTTTAATGTCTATATTTTATAAAATAAAGTGTTGTTTAATTAAATTTTATATGAATTTATAAGAATGATTTAAGCTTTAACACCTTTACAATAATAAGTAAAATTTTTGAAAACATGTTTAAGTACAGTATTTTGTATAAATTTTCTAAATTATCAAATTTGCCTACTCTTAAAGGGGGCCCCACCTTATTTGTGTCATTGGCCTCTGATAGTCTTCAGCAGTGCCGGATTTAACAGTCTGTTGTGTGTAATGCAGTAGAATGACTTCTAGCAGAGTGAGTGAGACTTTGCTGCACTGCTTACTGAACCCTCTTGATAATCTCTGGAGGGAAGACTATTGGTGCAGGACCAGTAAATTGATCTCAAACACTGCTGCTGTTATCAAATCTTTCCACCCACCTCAATATTGTTATGGAAAGAAATTTGTCCATATTGTGCCTCATTAAAATTAAACTGAAATCTCTGGAACCGGATTATTGATTTTCATTCAATGAATGCCTTTACAGCAGGCCTGGCCAACCTGCGGGCCGCATGAGGCCCGTCACGTTAAATTGTGTGGCCCGCTAAGCGATATTATATATCTATTAAAACTTTTGTTTCCCATTATGTGTATCCCAAAACAATTAAATAAATGAAAATTTGCACGTGTCATTGTTATAATGCGCAAGTGTGAGTACGAACTCATGGTATAACAATAAAATCTTATTCATTTTGTATTTGTTTTACTTTTTCAAAAGCATGTTTGCCTAAATTGTGGCCCACCATAATGTTACGCGTGATCAAAGTGACCCGCGAAACAATTTGGGTTGGCCAGGCCTGCTTTACAGAGAACATGTATTCATTCATTGACTAGTTTTTTGTTGTTTGAAGACAGAGCACTAACTGGTCATTTTGATGGTCACAAAGCACAGTACATTTCACCACAACACACTCTGCCCATACAGTATGTATAGCATTGTTTTGAATGAGTTGCCCTAGTAATAAAGTCTGCATTCAAACACAGGACAAATATATCTTGGTCTTGTCTGAAATCAGCTTTAGGTTCTTGCTGTAGAGAAACTGTTTTACCAATCTACACTTTCCATTAATTGCCATTGTGTTCAAATTAAGTTGAGTATAAGTAGGTTAGAAGAATACTGACAAGGCGAGGGTCAGGTCTCCGATTTGTATGAAACTTAGTGAGCTTGTACCTCCTAACACAAAAAGCTCTTTGTCCAAATAACAGGACCCATTTCTCAAGCATTTCTGAAAAACGGGTCTCTGAAAATTGAGTGTTTAGCTTGTAAGTCTGGAAGTTTCACATTTTCAAACAGGGATAGCCGAGTGAATAAGATACTAGGCACCAGAGCTACGAGATATAGGTTTAATTCTTCACAATTTTAGTTTTTTTTGTGTGTAACATAATTTCAATATTTTACTATATCATTATCATTATTCCTCACATTTAAAGCTAATAGTATTGAAATATATAGTGAAAAAGAAGTCTTTGTAGATTTAACTCATGTCATTAAATAAGATTTTATTTTTTTATATTTAATTTCAGATATTTTTGCTTGTGATTACATACTATGTCACCACAAGTATGTAATTTAGACATAAAGTGCACGTGAACATATGGCCCTCTCTTTGTGAGTAGAATATAGTTCAGAAAGGGTCTGGTTTCCAAATCACACCATGACTGCTGACAATTTCTGACTGCTGCTATGACAGATGGAATCAACTGGTTTATTGAAAGATATTGGTTTATTCAGCTCAATTTTTAGAACAATCTGAATCTAATTCTGTGTGTACCATCCTTGTAATCTACTTTATTGGACAATAACCCTTTTGCAGTCTTAAGAAAAACCTTTGCAAATGTACATTTTGACTAGCACCTTGGAAATTTTGACTGAATAACTTTAATACATGAAATCACTGATTTTCAGAGATAAATGTAAGCAATGAAAATAAATATCCATAATTAATGTAATGAAACTGGAATATTTACAATAAGTGGAAAATTAAAGGTATAATCTTTATCAATATATTTCAAATTAGTATTTTCAGTCCTTTTAAAGCAGTCATGAACAACCTGCCTGCTTTGTGAGTTGCCAAAATAACAATAACAAGTAAAAAGGCAAGGCCGTATTTGAGACAAGACTTAGTAGTGGCCTTGGAGACTCACTACCAAGCGGGATCACTTCAATGCTCACGATGGGTCTCATTCTCCAATCATCTTTGGTATCACTGGTTTTGAGTGTGATCATTCAAACTTTGCTGGCTACAGTCACGACCACGAGGTCTTTCGTGATGCATTTTCATTGAAATTAACCTATCAAATGTTGAAATTTCTCTCCGTTGCATGATGCCCAAGGTTGAATTTTTGTCAGTGCGAAAATTTCCTGTTTTTGAAAAAAAATAATGGTGGCTATTGTATCGTTCGCAATTACTTTTTATTTTGCACAAATGATATATATATATATATATATATATATATATATTAATAAATGTAAAAAGATAATTCTATTTCGGAAGTTAGTTTTAATATAAAATTATAACAATGCGCCATCTAATTTCAAAAAGTTCCAATGATGAAACAAGATATCTCCAGTCAATCGGTCAAGGTTAGTTCGTGGCAACCAGAAATATGTGGGGAATAACAGGTAAATGGGTTTTTTTCAAATATTCAAAGATGCATTTTCTCACACTAGAAGCATTAAGAATCCTTAGACGTTACTTGCCAACAATTGACAATTGCGAAGATGATGTTTTCAAGGCATTTGTGATCGTTGAAAAAGAAAGTCGAGACGGTTAAGTGCTCAAAACAAAACACTAAACAAATTTTTCAGTTTTTCATCTACAGAGTAATTGTAAATGGTAGACACGATGTATTGTAAGTTTATACTACTGTATAATGCACTACTGCATTTTATTAATTGTATTTTTTGTGGTTTTTTTCCAATTTCGCTTTAGTCGTCATATCCGATAACTCGACACGTTTCCACTTCCCCTTGGGCTGTCGACTTATGCAGAGTCGACTGTATTTCCTTATTTGGAATTAAACACATATACTGTGCCAATTTTGCTGTAAAGGTTGACTTGCAAGTTGAATTTTTATTCCTGATAGTGACCAGTTCATCAATGCATTGACCATTTTTTTTTTCTGAAGTAAATACATGCCAAATGAACATCCAGATTATATCAGCTTAGGATGTGGCTATTAAATACTAAGTAATTTTGCATAGAGAAGTTTAAGAGTGTTAATGTTAATTGAACTATCAGGCTACTTAGTCTAAATTATTAATAGTTCTGGAGGCAAAGATCAGAGGGAAGTCTGGATAGCAAGCATAACTGGTAATACATCTGCATAGTAAGAGTTGTAGTTTGGGTCCTGTTTCAGGCCAATTCTTCCAGAACGTTTAAAGTAGATATTAATTATTAATTCATAATTATTAAATTTATTAGCCTAGAGGTAGGCAAAATTACTTAATACAGTACATTTTTTGAGATGAGCCAGAGTTAGGGTGTTTTTTTTTTTTCCTTGAGATAAGAGCAAGTTTCAGTTAAGCATCTGCTAGTTGGTGCAGCAAGTACCAAGCTTTGAGAGTATTTCCACTCACAGTACATGTGTTCATTTCACTCTGGAAGGATCTCTGTTGTGTTGTCTTTTTTGCCATTATTTTGCAAAATTTCTTTAGTGATACCATGGGTCTTAAGAAAGTAAGTGTAAAGAGCAGTGATGAAAAGCCAAAACATGTGATTTCTCTTGAAGTAAAGCAAGAAATTATAAAAAAGAACATGAAAGCATAAGAGAGAGATAGATTTGGCGAGACAGTACGAGCATTCTACATCAACGATTTGCACAATATTGAAACAGAAAGCCTCTATAATTGGTATAACAGCAGCCAAGGGAGTAATGATGATTTCAAAGCTATGCACTTCAGTCTATGAGAAAATGAAAAATCTCCTGTTTCTGTGGATAACAGAGCAGCAGCTTGCTGGAGATACCTTGACAAAGGCTATCATCTGCAAAAAGGCGCAAATGATTTATTCTGATTTGATACAAGATGGTAGTGCTTCAGCGGAAGAGGAGTTGGTTCGAAAATTTGAAAAAAAAAGAGGCCTGGCATTCATTCTGTTAGGTGTAGTGAAGTTACCAGTTCAGATGTCAAGGTGGCTAAACAGTTTGTCAAAACATTCTTTTTATAGAATGTTTTTATATAAGGAAAATCTTTTCCTTATATAAAAACAAAGACATTCTACCCTCCAAACAAGAAAACTTCACTTTTAAGAACATTCAAATAGTTACTGTTGTAAATTACAATGCTCATCTTTGTGTAAATTGCAATAAACAATTATGTACTTTGTAAATATAATACTACTTGTTGGTTTTTGTCTTAATAATACAGCATTTAAAAGCACCCAAACTAGCATCTAAAATGGGGAAAAAAAGCACTCAAGCACCCTATCTGTTCTCAAAATCTGGATCTTAGTTATGGCTTTAGTTAACCTATCTGATATTGAAATTTTTCTCTGTTGCCTGTGGCTCTATGTTGAATTCTTTTTGATGTTAAGCCTAATGAAAATTACATGTTTTTTAAAGTAATCATGGCTGTTTTATCATCCAAAATTATTTTTTTATTTTTCACAAACAAAATAGATATATTAATAAATATAAAAACAAAAGAAATTATATTTTGGAAGTTAGTTTTAATATAAAAATTATAACGACCAGCAACATCTAGTTCCAAAAATGTACCAATACTGTAACAAGATATCTCAGGTCAACTGGTCGAGGTCAAAAGTCACAACCCCAAGATATGTCGGGAATAACACTGGATAGATTAATGATACTTGCCTTGTGCATTTTAGAAACATTTTAAAAGGGAGGAAGAAACAAAATCTCCTTGGACATGTTTGTTGAAATGGTCAGCTGATAAAAGTGAAGTGTGTGCACTGTCAATAGCAGAAAAGGTATTCATTATAATAACCATGAAAGAAACAAAAAAGGAAAAAAAGTCAAATTGTGAAAGAATTCAATATTCTATTGTGTACTCTTTAAATATCTGAAAAACAAGATAATTTTGGAGAGCTTCAATGCCCAACAGAATAAGAACAAACAAATGTCTAAATGTGAGTATCCAGATGCTGAGAAGTGCACACTGAATTGGCTTGCACAGTGTAGACAAGAATATTTCTATTGATGGAAAACTACTACTAAGAGAAAAAGATGAACACTAGTTGGGACATACTAGATGTAAAACAAGCAGCAGGTGGCTAGATAAGTTTAAGAGACATAGAATAGTTTTGCTCTTTTTCAGATTATTATTGAAAAGTGAAAGGAGGATTATGCAAAGTGGTTGAAGAGTTTACTAACCCAGATGAAATTTTCAATGTAGATGTTTTTTTTAAATGTGTACTGGACAAAACAATTGTGTTCAAAGGATATTCATGTCACAGAAATAAAAAGAAAAACTTTGAGAGCAAATATGCTAGGTAACAAAAAAACTCTGCAATTTGCTTATACCTGGCATTTTTACATGCATAGATATGCAAATATATTGCAACTTTAAATGCATATAAATCTAGCCCTTAGTAATAAAATTAAACTGTTATAGCTTTCAGAGCAGGAATCAAATATGCATTGCAACTGTCAATAAAAATAATCTCAATGCTTCTGCAATGCCAAGACATCTATATAATTTATGGCAAATAAGAAACTATGGATGATGGCAGAGCATTTCCTAACTGGCTGAAAAAGTTATAGCTATTGTTGAAAACAGATTTTTATTGACAGTTGCAATGCATATTTGATTCCTGCTCTGAAAGCTATAACAGTTTAATTTTATTACTAAGGGCTAGATATATTGCAACTTTAAATGCATATAAATGTGCATATCTATGCATGTAAAAATGCCAGGTATAAGCAATTGCTATATGCACATTAAAATGCCTGAAATATGCATTATGCATGTTAAAAGTAACAGAAGTATATACTAAAATTTGTAGTTTGAAATGCCTATGTACTGTACTGTCTGTGGGCAAATCTTGCTGTATATTATGTCACATTTTAGATAGGAGTGGATAAACATGTAACAATACATGACACAAGGGATTTGAAAATGATATAAAATACCTATTAGGATGTTTCATGTAGGTGGTATGCAATTAAGAAAATGAATAAAATTAATGTTCAATAAAATTTTATAATTTCCTATGCTACCTAATCAATCATTATTGAATTGATTTCTATGTATAAATATATATACACAATTTACAAGATGTTTGAGGATCACTGGGTTCATTTAGTTTCCTTCCTTCTATAGTAACTGGTCTGTTCTAAATCTCACTATTAAGGATTGGATTATAATAATCATTAATCCAGAAATATGTTGTAAATTTAAAGACAAATTTTTTTGAATCCTGAAGTGAACATTCACATTTCTTCTCATCTGTTCTCATCTCTTTCTTGTCAGTCAGAAGAAATGTGGCTGTTGATGTCAGGATTTGAAAAATACATTTTTTAGCTTCCTAAATTTACAATGCATTTCTGGATTAATTGGTCTAAAGTTGTCATATTTGTTTATGGCCTGTACAAATGATGAGAAATGAGTAAATGGTCTTAAGTATTAACTAATTACTAACAACTTCAATGCTAAATTTATAATGTTTTGTTTCCAACTGATATCATGAATTCTATTAAAATTAGTATCAGTGCAACCAGAATTTACCTGTGTGATAAATTGCTGTTTTGGCTGATTTTGATGCTTCATGTTGTGCTGATTAAGGACATTTTCAAAATGCAAATACTTAGTTTCCTGCTAAAAAAAATTTCCATTTGTAGCTTACATTATTATAATGAATTTTTCATCTGTTTTAAATGCCTAGGATCTAAACTAAGTACATGCTTGCTTAGCAGTTCGGTATTAGTTTTTGCTGTTTTATCTATATTGTTAGTTGAATCAAACTCAGTGTAATGGAATCTTTTCTGTTAATGTTCCACATGCAGAAATTTGATTACTTTTGTTCACAAAAAATTATCTTCATTAAGTTGTGTAAATATAATGTTTGAATACAATTTTTTGAAAGATTGATTAAATTAATAAAATAAAATAATTAAATAAAATAGAAATAACATTTATTTTTTAAATTTAATTTCTATTTATTAACTTAATTTATTGGTTATAATATTTTTTTAAAATTGTAATTTATAATATATCTTTTTATTGTTGTTTTTTTTTTGTTTATATTTGTTTATTTTTTGTTAAGACAGTTTTATTTAAATACTATATTTATTTTGGTGGGTGGGGGGGGGGGGGGGGGGGGGGGGGGGGGGTGGGGGGGGGGGAGGGAGGGGGGGGGGGGAGGGGTTTGAAATACTCTTTAATCAAAAAATATTTTTTGAATATCATATTAAAAATTATATTATTTTTTATATTTTTATTACCCCATTTTTTTTTTTCCAAAAAAAACTTTTATTGGTGGAAAAAAAAAAAATTTTCCCCCAAAAAAAAGGAAAAGAAAAAAAAAAAAAAAAAAAAAAAAAGAGTTTTTTTTTTTTTTGGAATTTTGTTTTCCTTTATTTAAAGGCGTCCACCTCTCCTGCCACCCTAGCCCCACCTCCACTCATTTTGTTTTTCTTTTATATTATATTTAATTACATTTATTTATGGAGGGGGAGGGGGGGGGAGGGGGGGGAAAAAAAACCCCCTTGAATACAATTTTTTGAAAGATTGATTAAATTAATAAAATAAAATAATTAAATAAAATAGAAATAACATTTATTTTTTAAATTTAATTTCTATTTATTAACTTAATTTAATCTTACAATAATTTCAATTCAGTTAATTCAAAAGATTTTAAGAATTTGAAAAATGAGATTTCCATGTTATTGCAAATGTGTTTGAGACTAACAAGATGAGAGTTAGATGGTTCAAGTTTAAAACATTTGAATTTTGCATACTCATCTGTAATTGAGTGGGGAAGTGAAATTTCTCACATGAATTGTACATGTACAGTTCATGTGAGAAATTAGCATTTGATAAAAAGCACTTTCCATCATGCAAACAAATTATGAAGTTTATAAAGCCCTTTTTAGTTCTGAAAGTGGTTAAATCTGTAAATTATGCAGTAAAAATCACACACACATTTTATATAAATTTGAAATGTCCATAAAATGCATTTTTGAATGACTAAATTAATCCACTTGAACAGAGTAAGGACCAATTGTGTTAATATAATATCAAGGTTTTAACATAACATTTTAGGAAAAAGTGCATATACAGCCATTACTTAAGATCAAATACTAATTGTAGATTGCCATCTTTATATCAGGAAATCATTCAAAATTTTTGTCTAACAAGCTTTGTATCACAGTTTAAAGATGTAATCCATTTTTAATAACATTCAACATGAGATTGGTGTCAATGTGCTAAGTGCAGTGTAAATGATTAACAAAGCTTGGAATAAAGTTCCACAAAATACTGCAAATTGCTTTACAGAGAAGTTTCAGTGACCAAATTATCAACATTTTGTATAATTTGGAATTTCCATCAGAATTTGTTAACTATGTCAAAGAAGGGTTGATATGACAGCAATAAGTAGTGAAAGTATTATTTGAAGATATATCTGCATATCACATCATTACTGAAGTATAGAACCAAGTGCAAGAAACAAACAAAGAAGAAGAAATAAGTTTTGCAAAGGACAAATATCTTGCACCTGCCTCTGTGTAGAGAGGCCAGAAAAGTTCTCAAGGTTTTAAGGAGGCTTTCTACAAACTATTACATTCATAAAACAAAGCTTTCTAGGCAGCAAGAAGCAATGAATTGTTAATGACAAACTTGTGTAACAAATTTTTTCCACTAATAGTGTAAATATTTTATTTCATACATATCTAAAAATTAAGACTTAATTAAAATAAAATGTATTTGTTGTTTGTATTATGGTGTTTATGATCTCATTAGAATAACGGTAGTTTCTAAAACTTAGAATTTTAATTCAATTTTTCTGTCCCTTTCACTTTGAATTGAGATTATGCTGTAGTAAAAAAATTAAAATTTGTATTTCACATTTAAGTTTAGAATAAAGCTTAAAATTTATATTTTGAATTTGTGAATGTAATTCAACATTATTTTATTAAATTTGTAATAAGATTGAAATGTATAAAATTTTTACTTTTAGTAACTAATCTGAAATAATCATTTAGAATTTGATTACAGATTTGTTTTGTGTGTTTTGTACAGGGTGTTCTTTGAGTTAGTGGAAATATTTTTACAGCATGAACATGCTGTAAAATATTTCCACTCAAAGAACACTCTACACAAAACAAAAGATAGCCCTTCAAAAATCCATTGTTTCAATGCTAGATGAGCAGCATCTTGAGGAGTAGCTAATCTAAATTTTAATTTAGACTTGTGGCCACAGAAAGGCCTGTCTCTGTGCCCTTCATTTTGTTTGCTTGTATTTCTTACTTTTGAAAGCTTGTTTTTTTTTGCAAAAATGTAAGTTTTTGAAGGTAAGAAGCTAAGAGCAAGATTGAACTGTTCTACAATGCTGCAGAGTAACATCTTAGCCCCCTTAAGATGCTGCTCTTCTAGTCCTGAAACAATGTATTTGAAAGTTATCTTTATAGGACATTTTTGGATTCCTTAGACCACTAAAAATATTTCTCCACTATCTTGCTGAACACTTCATATATTATCTAAATAAAGAATAATATACAAATTTCAATAAAATATAAACATTCATTTAAAATTACTCTGCATAATGTTTAGTATACAATTGTGAAAGTTACATTGACTTTTAAATTCATTTTATTATATTAAAATATTATTTATTTTTGAGTGATAATTTTAAATTGGTTTTTATTTTTTCTTATTAAATTATTTCATTTTATAGGAATTACAGAAGAGAAATGTGAAAGATGTCGTAAGGGTATGTGAACCCACTTACAAAACTGATCAGTTGGAACGTGAAGGCATATCTGTATTGGTAAGCTAGAGATCTATTTAATGCATTATACTTATAAGATAACTAAAATGTTAACCTAAATTTTACAACTTCCTTTATGATTATAAAACTTTGATATAAAATTATGTATTGTTTACTCACAAAATTTGTATATTATTATTCAGCTTTAATAAAATTGAATAGCAGATTATATTTAAATTTATTTAATAAATGAGTTTATTCTCAAGTCTTAAGAATTCAAACATAGAAATATTGATTTATCCTTGTCAGATTTTACCAAATAGGTCATCACTTATCAATAATTGATATGTGATAATCTATTTTTATGATTGAACAGTAATTTGATAGACTTGACTTTAGCTTAGCTTAGGTGGCAGGTATGTCAATTATTTTGAACCACAGTATCATTATCTATACACCTTTACTATAGAGAAGTCTTTAAGTTTGAGTGTTCTCACTGAAATAAATTAGGACCAACATGGAAGCACAATTAGATCTATTTAGCTATTTCAGAGCTAGGTACAAATTTTAAATCACTATTGTTGAAAAATGTTACATGAGATGAATAAAAATAGCCACTTTTGTTTCTATTTACCCTATAAATTCAAAATCATTATACTCCATAAACAAATCAATGATTATAGGGGGGAAAAATTCAAAATATGAGATTTCAATTAAAATGTAATGAAATTGATATTAGGACACTATCTTAGCACTGTTTTTTTTAATAGTGTCTTTATAATATGACATTTACGAACAGTTTGTCAAACTTTTTTAACTCTTTCTGCCCTGTGGGCACTAAGAGGGCCTGTTTTACCCAGCCCATTATTGGTTCGGCCAGGCCCACAATTGGGCAGCCAGGGTGGTGAGAGACAGGGCCCGACATGTCCGGACGGTTTACAATTCTTTAAAAGTTAAAAACAAATTGTAAACCAAAAATTGTATGTGTCACCATTTGAAATCAACCTCTAGATTTTTTGCTTAGAATTCTGGTTTAGACCTGTAGGGTGACACAGTGTTAATCTACCATATTAAAACATCTATTGTGTTTTCATTATAAAGTAACTCTATATTGAAAACACAGTGCCTGTTGTAATACAATAAATGAATTACACCATTTTTTGTATCTGCCATGTCAATCTCCCAAATATATGGTAAAAGGAGTATCAATTATTCTAAGGAATACTAATTTATAAAAGTTTGTCTTTTGGACTTTAACTGTGTTTAATTCAGTTTTGGGTACTAAATGTTGTTTTAATTGATTCATAAAAGTATTTAATATTCAAATGCAAATTAGATCATGGATATGGGTTCTAAATCTCTCTAAAACATCAGAAAATTGCAATTAAATAATTTTTATATTTGTAAATTTTGTACATAGCATCCTGGCATTGCTAAGAAGCAGAATCAAACTCAAAGCTCTAAGTATTAGGGCTAGGTATGAAAGGTATTCAAAAAATGAAAAAACTTAACCTTTCACAATAACTACCGACATAAATTAATGTGAAATATGCAATTGTTTTTTTCAAAAGAAACATTAAAATTGGATAAATTTAGTGGCACCCAATATTAAAATTTTTCAATATTCAATATTTTGATTTTTGTATATTTGATTTTCAAAAAGGTTTTTGCTTATAAAGGTACAGTACATAGAAGCAAAAATAGAAAATATCCTCCATACAAACTACTCTTCTAGCAGAGATAGTTGAATTTTCTCAAGTTTATATGCTTTGAACTAATTTGAATATTTCAAAAATGTTAAACAAGATATGCGGCCAATAAATGTTTCAGGGGACCATGGGTTTGGAGACCCGATTTAACATATATTCGGCACATTAGTTTTTATAGCTATTATTGAACAGTTCAAATGATTTATTTGTACTGTATTTGTAATTTAGAATTTTTTTAAAGTAATTAATTGTAAAATGAATTGGTTCTTGACATAATAATTTGCTTCACTCTAATAAACACTAAGTGTTAATGTCTTCACATTCTTAACTTGCACTCACTCAGTTAACCTATATGCAAGTATATAGGGAAAACTTTTTAAGTCTGGAAAAATCTCTCTCCCAAACTCAGGACATTTACACATTTATGTTTAAATTAAACAAGACAGCTGTGTCACTTTAGTAGCCTACAAAGGTCAGAAGTTCATGCTCGTGGTTGCACCAAATTCTTCCATTTTTACTGCGGAGTTGCAGGCTATTTATTTAGCCCTAAAGTATATAAATAGGAAAGGTCATCGTTGCTGCGTGATTTACACTGACTCAGTTAGTGCACTCCAGGCTTTGATCTCGTATGAACCTAGTTCTCACTCCACAGTGATTAAAATTCGTAAGCTGATTTGCCATCTTTTTGCGAGGAATTTCTTTATAAAATTTTGTTGGGTCCCAAGGCATGTAGGTATAAGAGGAAATGAAGCTGACGCAGCTGCAAAGTCAGCAAGCCCTTCTCAGCATACAATGTTCATCGAAGGAGGTGACTTGTCGAAGCTAGTTGTTAAAAAACGACTAGCGGAGAGATGGCAAAATGTGTGGAACTCACAAGTCCACAATAAACTACATGAGATCAAACCTATGATAGAAAATTAGACACAGAAGAAACCCTATGACAGGAGATCTGAGGTCATTCTTACTCGTTTGAGAATTGGACACACTCGACTGACTCATCAATACCTTCTGAAGGGTGATTACCAGCCTGTGTGTCAGTATTGCAATTGTACTGTAAGTGTTAAGCACATACTGAGCAATTGCACTGCCTCTGAAAGGATTCGTAGGTAGCATTTTGGAAATGCAAGTTTTAAAGAGATTTTGGGCCAGAGGCCAAATGTTGATAAACTATTGAACTTTCTAAAACTCACAAATATTTATAAACAGATTTAATTGTTTATTTATTTATATTTACACCTTGTTATATATTTTTGTTATCGGTTCTTTGTTTTTTGTTCCTTTCTGTTGTTTTATTTTATTCTATTTATTATTGTTATTTATTTATGTATTTATACCATGTGTTGTGGCGCAGCTTGGCCTGTGTGGCCCTTGTGCGAAAAAACCTTCACTAACCAACCATCGTGGTGGTTCCTCTACCCAGATCTATAATTTTGTCTGCTCTTATGTCCATAGATGTGGACTGCAGCTTTGTCACTGAAAAACATTCTGCATAAAATTCTCCTTTTCCACAGCCTCTAGCAGGTTATGACAGCTTATCAGGCTTCATAATCCTCTGCTTCAAGCTTACAAACATTTTTTAAATTTGCTTTGTAGGATTTTCCAAGCAGTAGACTGTGGAATAGCAAGCTCTCCACTGAGTCTCCTGATGGATGCAGAGGTGCTTCATGTGATCACTTCTGTACACTTTGCATGGTTTGTGGTGTTACTCAGCTCCTGAAACATTGCAACACTATTTTAATTTTCTGGGGGCCAGATTTTCAGAATTTAAGGGTGAAGTCTGCTTGCATCCATTCATGTCACTCCCTCCATGCAGACAAATACAAACAATGGCTATTCTTTCTTCTATTGTTAGCATTGTTTCACATTAGCTGCAAAAGAAATAAGAAATAACTAAAATGTGGAGAGAGTTCATAATTACCCTATAATCATGAAGTTAGAAAAATTAATTTTTGTTTTACTTTTGAATTTTCTCTATTTAATAACAAAGTTTATCTGCATAATGCAACTATAGTATTTTAATTTTTTTCATTATAAATAACTGGGGGTGAACGATACATTTCAAAATCATTATTTTGGTTTCCGTGTTTGTAAATTTTCAATTTAATAAGGGTAGCATTGTTACTAGGGATTGCAATTGCTGGATCCCTCATTCAGCAATCCAGCTGGATCCAGTGCATTCTTTGGCCTGCTGGATCTGCAAATACTCAATTAACTTTCTAAATAATGGCGCAAAAGTCTACGTTGTCGGCGTTGCCTCTTTGCTACGTGCGCTATCGCTCGGCAGTGAGAGTGACCTTGCCGTTCAGTGTGGGATGTGCTACATCCCCTCTCTATACCGCACCGCCCGCCCGCCCTTTTACCTCTACTGATCTAATTGCCAGTTAACTTTCCGCTTGTGCTAAATAGTGTCTTCGTGACAAATAAAATAAGTAACTCCTCTCCTAGTGCATAATTCTAATTTATGGTCAGATGTTATGTGACAGAATCACGTGACAGAACAATTTATGATTATTTGATGATTCTGGAACCAACTAGCGTAGAGGCAGAAAGGGCCTTCTCCGCAGCGGGATACATATGCAATTCATTAGGAAGTAGGTTGGGAGACACCATCAATACCATTTTCTTGAGATCCTACTTCCAGAAAAGTCAAAAATATAACAGAAGTGATTGATTTAATTTTATTTAATCCTTTAAAATACTTTATTCAAGACAAAATTAATATTTTATAACTTCTACTCTAATTCTATTAAGTAAGAATTTTTAATTTTTATTCTATAAGTGGTTAGTGGGCTACGATAGGCAATTTTATTGTGAAAATTAATGAGAAACTGAGACTACCTAGTTAGTTAGGTAGTTAAATTAATGAGTATCAGTATCTTAGATATATGATGATATGAATGTATGTGATTCATGATTGTGATAACTACTAGACGACTACTCATTACTTACTCACTACTTTACTAATTAAATAATTAAATTACTTTTACTAATAATTAAATTACTTTTACTAATAATTAAATTACTTATAAATAACTACAGACTGATATCTAGAGCCTATATAAGAAAACTGTAAGACTTATAGCCACTTAGCCACTGATTATCCGTCCTTACAATACTATAATATGTTAATATAATTAATTAGTAGTATTACCTTTTGTATTATTTAACTTTAGTTAGATTATACTTATAATGTAATCTTTAACATTTAAAGTTTAACTATCTCTATCTCAAGTGTTAAACCGATCCAAAGTTAAGTTTACTACCTAAATGTGTAAGATGTTTTACTGATTTATATTGACCAATCTAACTAATAAAAGTTTCTTAAGTATTTTAAAAAAATGTTTTATTTCTTTAAAAAAACCATAAATTGCTGGATAGATAGATAGATAACACTATTGTACCAAAAATACATCCACGCTGGATCCAGCTGGAATGATGTTGGTCTAGCAAAAATCCAGCTGGATTGAAAACACTGCTGGATTGCAATCCCTAATTGTTACCAGTAAATAATGTTATATATCCTGCATGTCTTGACAAAAATTACTGATTAGTTAATTACTATTAAAATTACCTAACAATGATTATAAAAAGTGTGGAATTTAAATGTTCTTATATAAGATATAAATTGAAGATTTGATAGGTGTTACTTTTCAGTGATGATTTTTTGATAGATAAAGGATGGAATTATAATTTATTCATATTATCTAACTTATCATTTAAATTAAATTTTTAACTACAAATAATTTTTAAATTTATAGATTCATTATTATTATTATTATTGAGATCAAAATGAAAGTTAATTATCTAAGTTTAGTAGTGTGTACTGTTTTTGAGACTAATAATTAAATATATTTTATTGTAAAGATGTAATCTTGGTCTTTGATTTTCATAGATTATTGTTTAATCATTAATTGCAGTAAATCAGATTCTTAGTGTTTAGATTTGAACATTGATAATAAGAGTACTCTGAATATTAGATTTCACTATAGGAATAAAATAGAGTTAAGATTTTTCTCCAAATTTTTTTACACATTTCTTTTTGCTCTAGCATTAATATCTAATGCTCAAAATGCAAGGTTAAATAATTTATATTTTTTCACATTACATGTTTCCTATATTTAAACTGGTATTAAAAAATTAATATTTACATATTTCATATTTCTTATGACAAAATGTGAACTATACATATTTTCAAATTATGGAAAATTGTAATAGGTCAATTGTAGTAATTTAAGATCAATTTGATTGTATTAGTGCTATATATTTATTAAAGGAGGATATTTGTTGTTTGTAAAATTTAGTTTAATTCTCAAATAGTGAAATAAAAATTTAAATTTGTCAAATGAGACATTGTAAAATTTATTCTGTAAACTTAAATTTCAATCATTTTGGCATAAAGTGACTGGTATCTCTGCTTGCTTTCAATTTCAAGATCTGGGTGCAATGAACTTTATTAATTGAACAACAAAATAACTTTTGACATGTTACAGACATGACAAAGTTGAATGCCCAGTATCTAATGCATCTTTTGATGTATGTATACTATGAAAAGATCTTTCTTTTGATGATGATTGACACTTTAAATTTATTGCTGCTGCTTTAATATTGATTGTTTTTCAGGAGATGCTTGACTATAAATTTTTTGTTCTCTTTGAATGTGTTTTAGTATACTAGGGGTCAGTTTTATTTGTCTAGTTGTTTTATATGATATTGGTGAAATGTAATATAGATTAAATTGCAGTTTCTTGCTAATTTTTTCTTCTTGGTAAGTGTATAAAATTAAACAAAGTTTTATTACATGCTGTAAGTTACAATGTGCCATTATTTTATGGATAATCTAGGTCAAAAATAAGCTTAAAATCCTCAATAAACATCATTTTCAAATTCAGCTTAGTTTTCAAGATATGGCCTATCCCAAACAGATACTTTCCAAATTCCCTGCCAAAGTACTAACACCAGAGTTGTCAACTTTTTAAGGTAATTTCGTATTTTTTATTTTATGCTTCTGACAATGGATTTAGGTTAGTAAATGTTTGCCTGAGTAAGCCCTACTATAATAAATGTAAAGTCTTATCCACAGATATTTACTACTCACAAAAACAATGGAAGATCTTTATTTGTATTAAAACAAGTTCAATTTCCATGTCTTCAAAAAAATTTTAACATTTGAAATAAAGCTTCAATTTGTGCTTGTTTGGTAACACAAATGAAAAACAGCTAGATCTTTTTGGCCTGAGGTTTAAAATTGGTTTCCGATAAGATTATTTTGGCAGGTCAGATCTCGAAAATGAGGTAGAATTTTAAAAACGCTTACAGAGGATTTAAAATCTTTGATCCTACAATCTATCCCTAAAATATTGGCACGGAGTTTCGTTAGCCCTGCATAATACAAAAGCATATTCTCGCAATAATAGTATATTATTATTAGAATGCACTGGGAAGTGGGATGTTGTGTGTAATTATCTCGTTAGTTTTATTTCCTATGATTATTCGAAAAATTGGGGAAAATACTGTTAATAAACTTAAAATTTAAGATACTCCACCTGAAAGTTTATTGCCAGAAGAACTTATGGTGTTATTTTTTTTAAAAAAAAGATTGGGTAACATCCCTTTAAGAATGTGTGTTCACCGACTTTGGTGAAAATTTGGTTAAAAGTACTAACCACCATTGCTTGGCTGATGTATCGAGAAAATTTGATACACCAATGAAGCAATTGACACCAATAACGCCCAAGAAATTGAACTGTGAAAAGTCTGGTTTTGATCAGATAGCTCTAAATTTTAGAATAACACACAGTATAGGTAGGTAGGTACCAGTTATAAAATTCGAACCGAACTGAGGTTGGCGCGCGCGTGTGGTATCTTCGGCAGCCAGAAGGAATTGGAGATTTCTTTTTCCCGGGTTCGGATAAAACTTAAGGGAGCCGTAATGGTTCTACCCACGTAAACTTTTTATTTTCTGTTAGTAAAAATAATATCTTTGACTTCTTTTTTATAGAGAAAAATTCTAGGTATTTTATTAAAAAAAAGCTAAAGGACCCCCGCCCTACCTCCGGACCTCGTAGCTCTGGACGGTCTTCACAGCGACCATCATAAAATTGTTGAATATACATTTTCAGGAAACTCCTGTTTCGGAGACAATTTTCAATGTTCTGAAGGTGTTCGTAATTTGTTTGCGGTGCGAACATCCTTTAAGCTTTAGCCATTTTTACATTGAAAATGACTATTGTACCAACTTTGTTAATAACGTTTTATTGTTTTTATTTATCAGTCGATTTTTTTTACGAACAATTCTTTTGGTAAAAATTTAATCGCGATAAGTACCAAAATCGGTGAATACACCTTAGGTAACCACCCTCGTTAATATTGCCATCAATCAAATATCAAAAATTTCTTAAAGAACAGTGAATTCTCCACATGAAAACAATTTTAAAACAGCGAAGAAAAAGAATGTTCTCGAACGAATTGTTACATTTTAAATATTAAATCGCTGTTTTATATCATTGGATAGGATTGGCAGTTTGATGATGGTTCTCCTCCTCCGGCAAAAATAGTAGACGATTGGTTTCAGCTTCTAAGAACGAGATTCAGAGAAGATCCGGAATGTTGCATCGCTGTCCACTGCGTTGCAGGGTTGGGCCGGTGAGTACTTTTTACGAATATTATTTATTTTTATAAGTATCTGATCACCGTAACTCGTTTTCAGTGCTCCGGTATTGGTCGCTATAGCTCTTATCGAATTGGGGATGAAATACGAGGACGCGGTCGAGCTAATTCGACAGTGAGTATATTATTATTATTATTTTCGGTAAGGTAAATAATACAACGACCGTTTATTTATCGGAAGGAAGCGCAGGGGAGCCATTAACGCCAAGCAGTTGTCGTATTTGGAGAGGTACCGTCCCAAGTCTCGTCTGAAGATCAAAAACGGACACAAGCAATGCGTGATTCAGTGAAGGAATTTACCGCCTCTCGGTCCCAGCCGTACCCCATGACACGAGCCAGGCTATCTGTCACACAATAAAAAAAAAGGATCAATTTTGCTACAGTTTCTACGAACGCGAGGGACTCGATTTTTTCCTTTTCTTTTTACGTAACGGAACGATTCTCGTTTCCGCACTCGGATTTCGTTCTCTTAGAACTGGGTTAACCGATTCGCCAGTCGGTACGGCTTATTGGTGGGGCAGCGCGCCACGGTGTTTCGCTAAATGTTCCAGTTACTTTCCCTAATGAATTTTCACCGTTTGTATACCACCGGAGCAAAACGATATCTAGTTAGTGGTCTTCCAAATTCACCCTCGGACGTCCTCTCTCGTCTACGTAACATTTACCCTCGCCTTTTTTTCTTTTAACGTTTACACCCGTCGGAAAAAGTTTGCAATCGTCACACGGCTTTCTGTGGTATAATTTTTTAAAATTCGGTTGTCCGAAGAAGTGTCAAAATGTGCACTACGCCTCCTCGTCACCTTAGATATAATAAGTTTTTTAATTAATTATTTTTCGTAAGTCCTCGAACGTCGGTAGCGATTAGGTTTCAAGTATTTGTAAAGTAGTTAGGTGGGGTCGGAGGACTAGCGCGCGACGGAGCGAACGGAATGGCGCCCCGCCGCCCGGCGGGGGTGGGAAGACCGGACGTCGAGTTTTGAGTCGGTCGGAACCGCGGGCGAGCGGTCCTCCGCCCGTTTCCTCGGTTTTCCCGTTCGGATTAGTAAATGGTCGACACCCGTGTAAAAAACATTTGTGTTAACGAAATTTTACTCGAGAAATGTAACGCAGTGTAATTTTGCCGTATTTTAATAAACTAGTTGTCGAAAGTCCCATAGTCAGTGATTGAGCCAATCTCCAACACCGGGCACGCGTCGAAGGCCACCGTTCCGTTTTTTCTTTTTAAATTAAGCGCGACGGATTTCCCCGGGACGATATTTTGTAAAACCGCGGTTCGTTAAAACGTTTTAACGAGGATTTTCTAAATTAACGAATTCTACTTAAACTTTCAAAATTTCTTTTAAGATTTTTTATTAAACATTTGATGGATTTGAAAACTCAATGTAAGTGGAACACACACGTTGGCTAAATTGTATATTTACCAATAAACTTAGTTTCAAACCCGAGTGTTTTCCATTTCTGCCCGCCTCGGCCTTTGTTTATTTTTATTTTTTTAAACCGGCGTTCGATTTCCTTCGTCTCGTCCGCTCGCAAACGACGAAATTGGCACGGAGACAAAAGTCGCTCGACGGGAATAACCCCGTTCGTCCTTTCGTCCACTCCGCCCGTCCGCGCAGCATTCTCCCCTTGCCGACGGAACCGGAACAGAGTGTTTAAACCCGACACGCCGCCCGATCGGCGTTTTTTAAAGTTGGCAGAGATGTAAAGGTCCAAATATAATTCGAAAAACGTCGAATCTCGTCGACCTTGCGTTTTGGAGGTCGTTTCGCGGGATCTTATTTCTAGGTCCGTGTCGAAAGGGAATTTTTCTACCCGTTTCCGAGAACCTTTCGCCGAAACGACCGTTGAATTAAATCCTTGGAGAAACTCGATACAGCGACTTGTATATTTAATGGTGGAGTTTCCATTCTAATTAATGAAAATCTAGAAGTTTTCGTTTCGACACCGACGATGACGACATGCCGCGAGCGTCGTTTGGATTTTTAAAATTTCGCGCGATAGAAGAAAAGTGTTTACGTATTGACCTCTCTGTACCGATTAAATCCGACCGTTTCTATATTCGTTTACGAAAACTGCGTGGCTGGCGATTCTTTCCCACGCCTTTTGCCCTTTGTAGGCGATGGGAATAACTGGAAAATGCCGCCTTCGCGTCGTCTAGTGTTTCCGTGCCAAAGTATTTAAAAGACCTCATACTCTATTATTGCTTTTATTCCACTCTGAAAATAGCAGTGTTTTGTATTGGAAGCGAATTATTCTTTATATAATTCTTTTGTAGTCTCGGGTTTGGTGACGAAAAAACGAGAAATTGGAGTCGACTTTTCGAGTTAAATTCCTTAGTGCCACAACGAGTAATCGAAAATAAATTTTGGCGCACGCATCGCTGTTTACTCCACTTTAGTATTTTAATTATCGTCGAGTCTGGTCCTTACTTAGTACATTTTCTATTAATATTAACCCATTACGTAATACGTTCCACGAATTTATATAAAGGTAATTAAATCGTAATTACTATCGATCATTTCGGATAAAAATCTGAACCCGTTAAATATTCCTATATTTCTGCTTTTAATTGTCGAAGATATTAAAAAATCCGTATTTTACCCTAAGATATTATTAGGTGATATCGATTGGTGGCTTGTATTAAAGATTGGGACGGTTGCAGGAATGAGCACGGTTTACCATCTGAAAATCCCGGAATAATCAGAGTTACGATTAGAATTAAGCGGCAGCTTACTAATTAGTAATATTAACTGTGGATTACACTTAAGTTTTTAATACAAAATATTTTGAAGCGTGATTCGTGATTATGTTCCTCCCTGATTCATTTTCTATTGCTGCTTTGATTTCGTCTAATTTGACGAGCACTTTCGAGGTACCGACTTTTCAGCAGCAAATTTTTCTCTTATATACTTAAACAATCACTAACACGACCATCCGATAATTAACATAAAGCAATTTAACCAGTGTTCTGTAGTTACTATATTTGTGTCGACTCCAATCGTGGAAGTTTCTTTACACTTCATTCGCATTCGTATGTTAGAATTTTATAAGGATTAGAGATCACGTACTACAGGACCTCTATACCAGGAGTGGTGAACCTGTGGCACGTAATGTATAAGATTTCAATTTATCGTCATTTTCAATCCTTTTGGTTTATCACCCGATCATTTTCCGCAATCAGCTTTTTTAAATTTATTCTAATTAAAGCGCATTCGTTTAATTTCTTTAAATATCGTTATTCGAAATCTAAAACTTTGGCACGCCTAAACATTTTTGAAGCTAAGTATGCTTACTATATGGCATGCAGTCTCAAAAAGGTTCGCTATCCCTGGTCTATACATTACGTAGTAATTAATTCCGGAGGGGGACGAATTGCGAACGACGCAAGAGGAAGTGGTTGTGTAAAGATATGGCATCATCACTACTTCATCTTTATTTTCGTAGCTGCTGTACGTTGGGTGCTTTCACAAAACTGCAAAATCTCGAGTTTGATATTAATTTACGCCCGACGCACGTTCTCCCCTCACGACCGAAGGAAAGTGCCACGTCACTGTGGTACAGTTCTCTCGAAGCGTGCAGAAACTTCTCTGCACAAAGCTAATTCTGACCAATCCTTTCGTAGATCCTCAATAACAACAGGAAGAACTGGCATCATTTCTTCTTTTGCCCTTAATGTTGCGTGTTTTTGTCAGTGACGAGACGAGACCGTGTCGATAGGCCTAAAACTTCCTTATGGTACATATTTCCCATCTACGTGGGTACTTTACGTCAGCCTATCGCTTTGGAGGATCCTGGATTTTCGACCTCCCGGAATTTTTCATGGGCAATCTGTCCCGGATGCGAAGAAAAATCTTTTTGCAAGGGAATACCCGATCTTTAACGTCACCCGAGTAGGCGAAGTTTCCAACAATACGCTACAAGCGAGAGACAGAGCACGTTACAAGTTCGAATAAACCTATCTTTTTTATTTTTATTCCTCAGAGTTACGGCTCAAAAAGAATACCATCTTTCAGGTCATTTTGCCATATACGATAGTATCCACAAGTTTCCAGAGAAGGTTTGTATTTTCTCTTAGTGTAGCGCCGCCATTAAGATACTGCAAGAATATAGAATTGTAGAATTGAGAATATAATTGATTTTGAAAATACTAATAGAAATTCGTTCATAATGCCCACTTATTCAGTAATTGTAAGGGTTTTAATATATTAAATTATAGAGTATTTTCAATCGTTTTTACACAAGTTAAATTTTTTACTAACGTAAAGAAAAAAGCGTGCTACAAAGTGGGTAAATAGTTTGCGGCAGAATTTTCAACGCGAAAACGTGTACGTCTGACGTTAAGCGCCGCTTTCCTGCAAGCCTAGAAGTTTGACAATGACGTTTGGAATCATGCTCGACATTCCAAAGGCCATTGTCAAATTTCTAGGCTACTATAAAATCGTGGAATAATGACGAGAGAATGGCCACTTTTTGGAATATCCAGCTAATATTGAATACCTTATTAAAAGTAAAGTCTATTACCAAGAAATGCTTGGAAAATAGTCAAGACTCCTATAATTAAGTGGTAAAGTAGCTGAAATTTTAAATAAGGGACCCGCGTTTTGTGACCATTTATTAAGACAAATTAGAGACATTACAAACCCTATCTGCAAGTAGTCATTCTGTATGGATTTGTGTCTAATGATGGCAAAGTTATTTACTAGCTGGATGTACAGTACCGTATAAGCATGGTTGGTTACATTCATTTCCATGTGATGAAAATTTAAGAGATAGTAACTGAAACAGACAATTTCGATGCAGTATGTTTTCATGTACATCGCATACAGCTTCAAACCACTTATAAAAGAACTCCTTGGCTATTATGGCAACCAACCTCTGCACAATATCTACCTGAAATGATTTTATAAGGCATGTCGCCAATGAAAAACTAAAAATTGCAAACCTACACTAACAACTAGCAGTATCTTAATGGCTGTCAAAACACGCCCTCGTGGCAGCATTCAAAAACACGTTTTGGAAACTACTTTATCTGTGTTCGCTTTTAAATGCTGTTTAAATTCTCCTAGTTTCACACACTTCCCATTGATCAAATTTACATGTGAGGTCTCAAACCTTACGACCTCCGAATATGCAAAAAACTGAAATTTAATAATCCGATTGGATCGAAATGTATTTTTCGATCCAATCCAAATCAGATTATTAACGAATTTAGTGATTTTCGGTAAATTACGAGACCAGTAGTGCTATCACGCAGTTTACTATAATCTTTTAAGATATAAATTATCGTACAACGTAAGTTAATCGCTTTAGTGTGTACAGTACATTTCATGTATGTTATGATGTAATATTAGATGGGGTCCACCAGTAATCGAGTGAAGAAAACCAATAATCACTGTTAGTCATGGGTTCGCGACTCGCTAATGGGCTGGCCACATGGAGTTTTCTGGGTTTTATTCACGTTAGTAACACCTAAATAGGGCCAGTTTCCCATAAGACTCCGGGAGGCATTCCCCATCGACAGATCGCTCGTGTGTCGCGTTGCCGTATACGAATAAAACTAAACTAATAGCGAAGTTGAGGCCGAAGGTTTAAACGCGAAAACGTGTACGTCAGACGTTCAGCGCCGCTTTCCTGTAAGCCTAGAAGTTTGATAATGGCGTTTGGAATGTCGAGCATGATTCCACTGACTTTCCAAACGCCATTGTCAAACTTCTAGGCTTACAGGAAAGCGGCGCTGAACGTCCGACGTACGCGTTTAAAACTTCGGCCTGAACCTCGCTATTATTTTAGATGATACTTTCACAGTGATTTTACTTACTGACAGAGAGAGGGAAGGATAAGTAATAACCTATTTTTTGACGATGTAATATACGGATAGCCCCTAAATGAAATTTTATGTAACATATTTTAAATTTTGTATATATTTTTGTATATTTTTCTGTAATTTACTTTGTTAATCTCGTCCCTTTTGGAATGAGGTTAACAACACCAATAAAGAATAAAGGAGAGTTCGAGTGAGGACCTGAAAGTGAACGGACGTGTTTTTATGGTCTCCAATTTTCTTTTGTCTTGCTCACCCTACACTCGACCCCACGACTACGACTGCAAAATAATACGACAATTTATAAGAGTCGACAGGATTACCTTATCCAGCAATGAGTAAATCTAGAGACAAATCCATCCCAGAAACAGGTAGTTCTACCTCTCCTCCTAAACTAAATCTTATTCCGTTTAACCCACGTGGAAAGCTAAGTCTAACTTCGTGGATGAGACTGTTTGAGAAGCAAGCGGCGAGACAAAGGATTGACGAACAAGAGCTCCACTTTTACATACCAGAGTATTTACAGCATGAAGCTTTCGACTATTTTTGTGAAAATTTAGTAGAGGAAACGGATTGGAACAAAATTAAACAAAAATTACTCGAGTACTTTCCACAGGAAGAAGAAGATTACTTCACCGATTTTGTAAATCGACAACACCAGCGAGATGAAGACGTCTTAACTTACTATAGGGACAAAACCTCCTTGGCGGAAAAAGCTAAGTTAAACATGCAACAGACCATTACAGGTCTCAATGCCGGCATAAATGCAGGAAATTAGAAAATATATGATAGCCGCACCGCCAGCCACCGCTGTCGAATGGCTTCAGAAGGCTACTAAGTTAATAAAAATTCAAGAAGAAGCAGATCATCCGCCGAAGACCCAGAAAGAAAATCATCCGGCAACTAAACCGAATCGAGAAAATTACACAGGATCCCAACACTTTGCCAAAAACCAGATACTGTCATGGCCGCACACAAAGAAAACGACGCCATCTTGGATTCCACCACGGGGTCAACCCCAGTACAGAAATTTGGTACATCACATGAGCAGACCGCCATCCCCTTGCCGTTTTTGCTATCAGCAGGGATTACCAGCACAGCACTGGAGAAGAGACTGTCCCCAAAGATATTCAGCTCCTATTCACAGAGACGTCCACAAGGTATCTGAAGCAAATGAGGCAGAACCAACTTCACCATCTTGACTACTACTAACTGTTTCAATGGAGAACAAGACGATGCCTGCGCTCATCGATACAGGAAGTTCCATCAGCCTTATATCCCAAAAACTATTAGATACTTTATCCAAATACTTTCAATACCAATCGGATGTGAAGATTATCACTACAGCTGCAGGATCTACCACAAGCATGGCTAATGTATCAATCCCTCTTAAGATTGGAAACCTGACAAAAAACATTACTTTACATGTAGTATCCAGGTATTTCCCTTATTTAATTTTATCTTATCCAGACATTAGAAAATTTAGTCTTGTCATAGATTCTAGTCTTAATCAGATCTCCCAAAATCAGACTATCCTAGCATTAGATCCTAATACTTTTGAAGTACGTTCAAATCACTCTAGTTCCACAAATAGTTACTATAGTAGAGACATTAATCATTTTTGTAATAGAATAAGTAAAAATAGTAATAGCTTATATAAGATAGATCAGAAGGAGACCCCTCAGGCTCCTAACCTTGTCTTCCCACCTCCTTTGGCTCAGAATGCAGCAGGAACTTGTAGGGGTAGGAATAGTTCTACTTCCTTAAAGGAATCTCTGCTAAATATTTTTAACATTAGGGATGTTGTTAACCCTAATCTGAAGGATGAACAGAAGCAGAAGCTAAAGAGCATTATTTTAGGATTTCGGGAAGTTTTTTCTGCTGAGAAGTTTTCAGTGCCAGCCCTAAAAATAGCTTCCCCTAGAATATTACTTAAAGACGAAAGACCCATAACTTTAAAACCTTACAGAGCATCTTACCGTGATAGGGAAGAGATTGCTAGACAGGTGGAACTATTGCTAAAGTCGGGATTGATTGAACCATCGTCGTCCCCTTACGCTGCCCCAGTCACATTAGCCAAGAAAAGAGATGAGGGAAAAACTAGATTATGTATGGACTATAGGAAGTTAAATGAGAGGATTAAAGTTAACAATGAACCTATTCCCAGAATAGACGAGCTATTGGATAGACTTATAGGTGCGAAAATATTTTCTACGGTAGATATTCTGTCAGCCTATTGGCAAGTTCCTCTCCATTCTGAAGACAAAGAACTAACTGCCTTTGTAACGAATTCTGGTCATTTCCAGTGGAATCGTTTACCATTTGGCCTAAAGACTTCACCCCAGATTTTTCAGCTAGTTCTAAAAAATATCCTAAATAAATATAGATTTCCTTTTCTCATCAATTATTTTGATGACTTGTTAATTTTTAGTCAGAACGTGGACGAACACCTAAAACATTTAACACAAGTATTTGAATTATGTTCAAGGGAGGGTCTCTACTTAAATCTTAAAAAATGTCAGTTTGTTAGATCTGAAATTAATTATCTTGGGTTCAACATCAAACCAGAAAGTTACTCCCCCTCATTACCAAATATAGAAACAATACAAAAGTTAAAATGTCCAACTAATATCAAACAATTACAGGGCTTTTTAGGGTCCATAAACCATTACCATCGATTTATTCCAAATTATGCAAATCTAAGAGCTCCTCTAAATAAGCTTCTAAAGAAAAATCAAAACTGGGTTTGGAAGACTAAATGTCAAGAATCTTTTGAGAAATAAGTGCTCGTTTTAATCTCCAGACCCATCTTAAACATGTATAACCCTTTGCTTCCTACACACCATTATACAGATGCTAGCAAAGATGGTATAGGGAGTATCTTGAAACAGGAACACCCTGTTAAAGGATTACTTCCTATTGCCTATTTCTCCAGGTCCTTACGTGAATATGAAAAAAGCTACACCATTAGTGAGAGAGAATGCCTTGCAATTGTAGCATCTATTGAAAAGTTTCACTTTTATCTTCATGATATCTATTTCACCATACACACTGATCATCAGGCTTTACAGTGGCTGAAAGGTATAAAAAACCCATCTGGAAGGTTATTTAGATGGTCTTTGAAACTAAGCATGTATCAGTATGACATTAAACATCAGAAGGGAAGCCAGAATGTAGAAGCTGATTATTTATCCAGAGCCCCCGTGAGCCATTTTGTTACCACTGAGGAAGTCCTTTCCAACCAGGATACCTCATTACTCACCTCACCCAAATTCTTCCGAGATCGTGAAGATGTAATCTGTATCAGAAAGAAGGGATTTACAAAGAAAGTCATACCTCCATCGCTTCAATACAAGGTGCTATCCAGGGCACATGCACACTATGGTCACCCAGGTATAACACAGATGCTGAAACTAATTAGTCCACGTTACTATTGGCCGAATGTCATCAACGATGTTGTAGAGTTTGTTAAACATTGTGATGCTTGTCAGAAAGCAAAGACATATAACCATAAAAGGTTTGGCTTGTTAGGTGATTTACCTTCATCAAAAGCTCCATTTGACATTTTATCTATGGACACTGTCTCTGGAATGCAAAGATACGGATCTACTAAAGGCTACCTTCATGTTGCCATCGATCACTTTTCTAGGTTTGCTTGGTGTTTTCCATCCAAATCTACTTCTATAAACGCCTACATAGATTGTCTAGGCAAAATATTACAGACAGGCAGCCCGAAACGTCTACTAACAGATAGAGCACCTTCATTTACCTCCTCTAGATTCAGAAGATATTTAGATGTTGTTGATTCCATTCTTTTCTAACAAGTACTCAGCGACCTCAGCACAACGGGATAGTTGAGAGACTAAACGCCACACTTGTCTCTAGACTAAGAATAAAATATTCAGAGAATCCAAAACGATCCTGGACTCAAATGTTACGTGACGTTGTGAAAGAATACAATCAAACGCCCCATACTATAACAGGATTCCCTCCAATGTTTTTAATGTACGGAGAAATCCCCGATTCACCTGACAACTTGAATTATCCCTCTCTCAGCGAAGCACGTAAGATTGTTTCTTTCATGAGCTATTTCAGTTCTTTCGGTGGCAGAGATAAATATAATAGTCAACACCAAACTTCAAATACTACTACAAACCTTTTTCCATCCCGACCAAGGAAAACTTGCTCCAAAGTATCATGGACCTTTCACCATATTAAAGATAGTATCTCCTTGTAACGTAGAAATAGACAGACCTGTCCAATCATTAAATAAATTAACTGATATTGTAAATGTAGATAAAATTATACCGTATTATAATCCAACCAACTTTAGAGTTCAAGCCGATAAATTGTATAACACCCAGCCCAACCTCCCTGAGGCTCCATGATGTCGCCTTTTCAGGAGGGGGGCATTTAACATATTTTAAATTTTGTATATATTTTTGTATATTTTTCTGTAATTTACTTTGTTAATCTCGTCCCTTTTGGAATGAGGTTAACAACACCAATAAAGAATAAAGGAGAGTTCGAGTGAGGACCTGAAAGTGAACGGACGTGTTTTTTATGGTCTCCAATTTTTTGTCTTGCTAACCCTACACTCGACCCCACGACTACGACTGCAAAATAATACGACATATATATTTTTTTTACAATTAATGTTCTACTGAGAGAACAAATCATTTTTAAAAACTTGCAGAACGTTATTTAATAACTACTGGTTCATATTAGTTTTATCTCGAATAGTGTTCGATGACTACATGTAACATTTCAAAAATTATATAAGAGTGGGCGCTTTGCCGGATAAAACGGCTGTATTCAAGCCACTTTATCAGGCAACGTTTCAGTAACACATAATAGAGGTAGCTGTAATGCTATGAGTGGGAATACGTATCTTTATGATGATGCTGTTGGCATATTTTTCTTTGCTAATTTAATATCCAAATCTCTAAAATGAAAATGTTAAAATGATTACAAAATTTGCTAATGAATGTTTAAATTTTTAAACGAGATGCTTTTAGTACTATATAATAAAGTACTACGTATATACATTAGTAAAAGTATACTATTATTCCGATATGAGCGGCATTCACGTGATACGTTTTACTACCGAGCAGGAAGTTTTTTTTTGTAACTGCCCTGTGGGCACTAAGAGGGCCTCTTATAGCAAGCCCATTATGGGTTCGGCCAGGCCCACAATGGGGCGGCCGGGTGGTGAGGGACTGATACCGACATATCCAAACGAATAGATTGTCTACATCTTTTGAATACAAAGAGAAACTGTAGGGAGACATCGTTATAGATCGACGGAAAAAACAATATATATAACCAACATACCAAAAACGAAGCGAAAAAGCACTGAAAACTTACGAGGTAACGCCAGAGCGAGAGATGACTCGCGTTTATGGTTCGTACGCATTTTTTCGGTGCATGCACACTTCGAACTCTGAAGCATCGTTCGAAGTCAGAGACAAATTTTTGTCGAATTAGCGTACGAAGTACAACTGTATTATCTTTAGTAACTGTTAGTACTGTATTATTTTTTCATTTAATCGAACGAGGACGTTTTTAAATATGACCACCTTTTAATACTGTGTCTGAGCCGAATTTTGTTTTCGGTCCGCTCTGTTGTTATAATCGCTTGTCATTTCTGTATATAAAATTAAAATGTCAGTTACGAAGCCTTTGTTTATAAGCTTCTAGAATGTTCCTTTGCCTGTTATTGACTGGAGGGGCAATAAACTTAACGGGAGAGCAGGAGAAGGTATATATTGACTCGTGGTTGAGAGATCGAGGCTCTTTTATTTTCGGTGCCATTACGGGAAGAAACATGAAGGCGACCAGCGACAAAGGACTGTGCAAAGGAAGCGTTACGAAAGTCAACTGACTATGCTCCAATCGATGAGACGACCAGGAGAAGGCAGCGATTGTGCGACACGAAAATTTGAGGAACCTCTTCCGTTATAGTGTTTCTTCTCCCCTGTATTTTTCGATTGCATACTGATGGTAGGATCGTCTTGTATGAAAATTCGCGGATTAGACTAATAATTGTCACGAAAAGTCGAAACGACTGATTGTAACGGAAACTTAAAGCGTTGAAATATTTGAATACCTTCTGATTATTGAGTGTATCGGATTTTCATTTTCTCAACTGGAAGTTGAATTAACATCAAACTTACACTGTAATATGAAATTCAATATCGAAAGAACACTTGTTACCAGAGTCGATAGATATACTGGTCTCCGAGCTACCAATAGCTCTAATGCTATGGAAGTGGCGTAATAAATATTTCTGCTACTTCGAGCGCTGCAATCGCTTTGCGGCTTGAGCATAGGAAGATCAGCTATAACCATTAAAAATTCTTTTAATATATGAAAATGTTTCGTTTTTAACTCAGATATTTCTTTTGTCTTTTTTAAAGGACTGCTTATAAATACTATTTTAATCCGGTTTTGAACATTATTTATTCGTAAATGTCGTTAATACTGTGTTTCTATTTCTATTAACGGTCACTTTCACGATTTTAGACTTTAAATTGATTAGACTGTTGTTTGCTTACAGTTTGTGTTCGTTTTAAAATATTTTTGGGAATTTTCGTTAAAAGTAAAAAAAGGTGGCCAAAAAAAATTTATAGTTAAGCCTGTATATTCATTATTAATATGGGATGTCTTCGGGTTCTCGCGAACACACTGAATCAGGAAGAAAAGGGAGTTGAGAATTATATACATTTAATGATGGAAATGTATAGAAATGTTAATGAATGATTTAAACTTGTCAATGCAAGGAAATCAGACCAATTTTTTTGTTATAATAAAATAGAAGCTTTTTGTAAAAATCTTGATCTCTGATTAAACAATAATTCACTTAATATTACTAAATAGAAAAATAAACACCAAAACATCCCAAAATCTTTTTTGTAATGTTTTAATCTATCCTAACACTTGGTATAAAACCCTTTCCATGCTGGCGATCAACAGCAAATAATTGAGTGGAATTCGTCATGCGGCGCATTTTTTGCAGTTTTTGGATCATTTTTAAATCGCGCTATGTTTAATCTGTTTTTTTGTGTTTGATTAAGAACATATCACAGTTTACGATTGTTTAATTTTTAGTTTAATAGAAATTTAAAATAATATTAAAATTTGAAGCTTACGAATAAAAGAAAAAAATAATTAATTTACAGAAAATCGCTAAACTTTGTACATTTGTTAGTTAGATACATCTGTCTTCTTTTAAATAAAACGCAGCTCTCTAGCTAGTTGTTGGGAGAAGTTATTGCCATTATTTACACTATGTCTCTAATTACTTGGCAGGGAGAGGGTTTATTTTACCGAAATATTTATGGCACAGGGGTGGTCATAAAACACTTTTTGGTTTAAACAAAGTCAATCGACCTACAGAATAGCGAATCAAAGCTAAGATCGCTGGAAAATCGAATATAACGCAAAATAATCGAATTTTTTGATTAATTACGCCGAAAGGCGTACGCCGCATCACGAATTAACGGCAAGTCACGTGACATACGCCTAAAGGCGTATAACCGCATGGAAAGGGTTAACGAAAACATGTCTGCTGGTTAAGCAACTTTAGTAAGCCACAAATTATTTTAAAAATATTTGCTTAACGTTGATTTCCAATCATTTAAAAATATTTCAATTTTTACTGGCAGTTCGAATAATTGTTTAAGAACTTTTTCTCTTGAAATCCATCTTGTGTGTGAGAATGTAACAATACCTGCTTATGGGCTGAACCTATAAGCAGACATTTCTTCACACATTACGCTAACGATGCTGCTATTTACTGCACTCTTTCGAATTTGGTTCACTATTTGTCATACAAATCTTCGTTCGTATTTTTTTTAACTAATTGTTCCCGATGAAGAAAACAATGAGTTGCTATTAAATCTGGATGAGCAATCTTATTTATGTATGCGTGATACCTTATTCTTTCATGTTATTGCCGCTGCCCTACAGTACAAATCCCTATACAATATTTATTGATCTACTCGTGCAAAAGTTTAATCGTTACTTATCCTTTTACAATTTATTGTTATGTATGACAATAAACCAAAGTTTGAATAAACAAGGAAATATTTTCAAAACCATTTCAACTTAAATAGATACTTTATCGTAGTCATAAAGCCATTTTGATATGATTCAGAATTGATTTATCTTTTCTATTTCGTATACGAATATTCTATAATTTTAATTTTATTACTAAATAACAATAATAATTATAAGAAAAAAGTTGTTCAAAAATTTTCGGTACTTAACAGGTTGATTTATTATTCCTAGTTCTTAAAAAATATGTCAGTAATACAAGTACAGTAGACCCCCCTATAACACGGTAGATACGTTCCGTGTTGTACGAGTCACTTAAATACATGAGCCAATCACAGCCCGGCACGAGTGCAGTTTAAGGGCTACGGCTGTTTAAAAGGTTTTCTTCCATAAAATTAATCGATTCTAGACTAATTTGACTCAAAATTTCCAAATCACGTATAATTTTTTGGGAATAATCCATATAAGCTATGCTATAAACAAAAAATTGCAGGATTACTTACCGAGTGTGCACCGTTCGACGACGCCATTGCTTAAGTTTGTTTTCGTCGCCGAGCGGCTCATCGAACGGCGGCGCGCGTGTTTCCTGATCAGCAAATTTTTCGCAGAAAAATAACTGAACTTTGGAGACATCATTAATAAAAATATAATTTTTATGGCCGTTGAATAATGTTTTTTAGTAGGTCCAGTGCTCGTTTAAACTTAACGGTTTGTACAATATCCGCTATTGGTCCAGATTCGACCAATCCTGTCGCGACACGAGGCGGCGATGACGTTTTACCGTGTTATACGAACACGATCGCATTTTTTTCGCCGTGTTATACGAATCCGTGTTATATGAACCCGTGTTATAGGGGGGTCTACTGTATTATGATTATTTCTGCAGAAGGTGGTATTATTTCACACTGCTCTAATTATCATTACACGACCAATGTCATGCTGATTAGTAAATTAGCCTGATGAATTACATAAAGTGATAAAATGGTGGATAAATATACATAAATAATGAGGAGTTGGTGTCGGAGTTGTCAAGCTGAAAATGCCGACTCCCCAGTCCATATCTAGCAGGACCTATACATGTAAGCATGAGTTTATTTAAGTGTTCAGAGGGATTAAGCGTAATTCAAACTTTGTTCATTGTTGGAAAGGTTCTTTCTACTTTAGCAGTTCCAAGGGGACGAAATTATTCTCGAGTCTCCGAAAGAAGGAAATGCATCACTAATGTCATGATATAATTATTATTTTGCGAATTTCTTCGAAAGAGGAATTTTCGGAGTCTAGCATCTTTTAACCTTTTTTGTACAGTTCAATCTGGAAGTGTATATTTGAAAGTCATTTTCAATATCTGTTAGGTATTCAAGTGCAGCTTCAAATTTTAGTAGATCACCTAATAGCAGCGATTCACTTTGAAGAACAAGTGTGAATTGACTTAAGGGCGTTAATAGTATCAAGAAAAGAGCAGCAGAGTTACAATCCAATTCTGAAATTTAAAGAGGCTTCCACTTCAGACGATAAGAATGTACTTGCTGAAAGGTTATGATGATGGAATGAAGATTTGTTACAATTGCACTATTCCTTTGTAATTAGATATACATCGTATGTCACCTTTACTAATGAGTTGCCTGGTTCCTCTAGTATAAACTGAAGAACATGGAGCTGACTTTCCATTTTTGGGGAGTTGTGGAAAGTTCTACCCCAAAAATGCACCTGATTGTTTCAGTGATACTATGCTATGTGCTGCAGCCAAATTAAGCAAGTGGCTACGGCAATGAATATAACGAGAAGAAATTCTAGTGTATAAGGCATTAATTTAACAACTGTTTCCTTGAAAAATTAGCAGCTCCATCATAAGCCTGCCAATACACTAAATCTGTTGAAATATTAATTTCTTCTATTTTTGATTTAATCATATTTGATATATTCTTAACGACAGTGAATTGTAGTTGCTTTAAGAATAGAAATAACTCCTTTGCTTCACCATCCTCCACAAATCGTAAACAAAGTGACAATTCTATTTGCTTCGTAGATCTCTAATTTCATCATCCATAACCGCTATGTAAAGAGACATGCACAAACTTTCGAGAAATTTATTGAGATCCCAAATATATGTAGCAAATAGTAACTCGATTACTGTTGTTGTACTTGTCTACGTTGTATTTGCTGGTGACATTTTAAAAAACTACTTTATATTTCCATCGTAATCTATCTCAGATACGAGGGTCAAGTAATTTTGCATACAGTGTTATATGAGCATGTTCGTTCACCAACAGAAAATTTTCTTTATAAATAATAAATTTATACATGAATTGAAGATTCCTTTGCTTTGTTCTACGCTTTGTTTTTTGTTAACGGAGGAGCATAATAACGCAACGCAAGAGCGATCTGCCAAGGGGAGGTGCCTCCCGGAAGGATTTTCTATGGGAAACTAACCCCTATTTAGAAGTTAGACACGAACAATACCCGGTATTCTTCTCTTTGTTGATTCAATTATGAGTTTAAAGTTGAACATCGCCGTATGTAATACTGCTGCGGCAGCATCCGAAGAAACGGCTCTTTTATGCCATCACTCAAATTCATACTTTTAACAGTTTATTTTTTTTAAATCTGTTTTCCCCTATTTTTGAAAAACTTCTGTTAAAACTGTCTTTAGGAAGACTTCGATTTTTATAAACGATGGAAAAAGTTTAAAAAATGCTTCTCGTGTTGCAGATTCAATGAAACAAGGATTCACAACGGCGCTTTGCGTATTTTAAATATGTTGCTCACGGTTATTTAACAAATATAATACGGTACTCACCTCTTTGTCACTATACGGTTACACCAACCAACAGAGCGAGTAATGAAACACTTAAGCATCAGCACGCTGGCCCCAGCCATTTTGGAAATAGATCATATAGACAGATATCTGCGAAATGAAAAATGGGAAAAGAATTACAAACGAGAACAGTTATAAACTTAAGTTACGAGTTTAATTTTTAAAACTATTTTAATTATTTATTTTAAATTTGACTTCATTCACAACTTCGAACTACGTATTTTGTCTACTTATACCGAATTTCAGTCAGGATGGCACTAGGCGGTAAGCATGGTAAGCAAAGCATCTGGGTGCCTCCTCTACGACTGAAAATTTGAGAAAAAGAATCAGAGGGCAATTTCAAATGATTTTTCCATTATTTTTGAAGTAAATTTTTACTTTTTAAATATCAAAAAATAAAAATCATTTAGTCTACTATTAAAAAAATAATCGAATTCAGAAACAGTCGAACACAAAGGGCCGATAAAGCTGGAGTAAGCCTATATCAATTAGTAATTATCAAGTTTAGTGTCACTCGATACGGCTGTTCCTTAACATTGTACTCTACAAGGCTTAATACGCATCATCATATTGAGTATCTGAATTTAGGTAGCACTACTTTATATGTCAAACACATTTTTATTTACTAATTTTAGGACACCGTCTATAAAACAGCTTTCCTCTCTGATCTTTTATATAACCAGACTAGTACTTCATCCCAGATTGAAGAGCAGCGACGGCTTGCGGACTCACATTACATCATTAGAAGGCTCTAAATTAAAGCGACTTATCACTCTGCATAAGCAGTCAATTCCTACTTTTGTTCTAAGACTTCCCTAGCTTATATAATAAACGTTGTGTAAGATACACATATAATACATTAACATATATATGGTCGATTTTTCGAGAAAAATGGGAAAAAGAAGATCGATATTTTAAAACAATTGCCACAACTTTCGCCGTATTTTGAATGTCGGATAGCACGCGCTCGTTTGTACTGGTATACGTTTTTATAAAACAAATTTTTCTCATTGACTTAACATGAAATGACCTTTAAACCCCAATATCTCTCGTTCTAGATCGAATTTTAAAATTCGGCCTCGTCACTACACGACACGTTATTACTTGTATTAATGTGCAAAATTTCCTTCAAATTGATCAATTCATTACTACGCAAAACGTCAATTTGAGTGGCTGCCAAAGAAGCTTACTTGCTTGGTCTCAAAAATACGGTTGCCAATATTCTTGTAAGAAAAAAAGGAGGTACAGGAGGTACAACGGAGGACATTTATGAGTAGTTTGTTATAAACATTTGTACACTAACTGTAAATTATTAAACATTAGACAATAAATAGGGTTTTAAACTCTAAGAGTGTTACCAACTGTTGCACAACGCCGCCATAAATTTCATTTGCTTTTCCTACTCCGATTAAAAATAGTGTCTTTCTGTTAATTGAGTGATAAAGACGACTCTTACTTTAGAATAATAAAATAAAATAGAATGTCGTCTACCAGTAATATTTCACAGATACAAAGTGTGATTAAACAAAAACAATTAAAACTGTACTAAAAAAAAAAGACATCTGTACATGAGATATATTAAAAGCAAATGTTCCGTCACCGCCGCATACAAATAACGTAAATTTAAAAATTAATTTGATTTACAATTTGTAAATTTCAAAAACAACTTTTAAACGGTTAAATCAATTAAAAATAAAAGCATTGTTTTAATTTTCAATTGATTTAATTTTATTCTTTTTAAATTTAATTATTATTATTTTTATTTTAATTAATTTTTAGGTTTAATTAAAAAATTTTATAATTATAAAAAAAGTAAATATTTATTTATTTATTATTTATTTTATTTTGTATTAATTTTGCCTGCATTTTTAACGCTTAATTATTATTTTTTAATTAATTGCAACGCTTTTTTTTTCCTTTTGCGACATAACTATAGAAATTGTTTTGTAGTTGTTTCGCAAAAAAGATAATTAAATTTAAATATCTTTTAGTAATTTCATTAATTTTTGATTTATAAATTTACCCGCTTTTTAAAATTTTAATTATAAGCGAGTTAACATTGATTAAACTATCGGATCGGGCTATCTAGTTATTGATAAAACGAGGACCAGAGGACAATACAGTTCAAAGGACGACGTTCTCCCAAATAGAGAACGGTTGACAACTCTATATAAAGATAACTACTGTAATTACATTATCAAGTTAACTATAAAGTTTCTATTATGCAGTTTCAAATCTTCAATGTCCTTTTTTAAAATTTTATTTTCGTTAGTTAACTTTACCAACTTAGACTCTAAAGTTTGCTATCAATTTTCGTAATGAAAAACCGCAATTAGCATTTAGGTATGAAAATCATAATTGATTTAAATCATAGAACCTATTTTTTAAAGATGACAATTCATTAAGAATTAAATACTAATTATGATCTTTTATTGACATACTTGCATTTGGAGGATCTGGACTTGTTTAGGCTTTAGTTACTTGTTACAAATGCATTCTCCCCGTGGTAGATGACAACCATAATAAAAATATTTACTACATTTTGTTTATTCCTGTAGATTAATAACTTTACAATTAGAAAGATCGCAGTTGATAGCCGCCATCACTTATTACGAAAGGTGGCTAATAGTTTTTACTTTTTTTTTTTTTTTGGCAGAATTAGCATTGTAGCATTTATATTAATATTTCCGTAACTTTATTCACCGGAAATACGAATAAATTGCTTAGCACTTAAAAAAACCAGCCGTGCGCTGCACTGAATTTCCGCGACTATAAAGCCTAGATAGATCCATCCTAGATTGGTCTTGCAGATTAATATATACATCCTAGATTGATCTTGCAGATTGATCCATCTGAAACGAAAAGTATATACTTTTCGTTTCAGATGGATCAATCTACAAGATCGGATCAGTCTTTGTCACGTGATAGAGATCACTTCTGTCGTGTGTTTTAGTCGGCGGAAAGTATAGAAATAGGATGGAATCGTATTTACTCTGTTAATGAAATTGCCCAAAATGGGAAAGTGCATGCCATGCAAAATTCTCTTTTAATACTTATTTTTTTCATTTCAGTTTATCGGAAATTTTAATAATGATGTTTTTTCTTACCATTTATAAGTTTTAAATACTTTTCATTGTCGACAGTTAAACATATTTCTTTGCTGTCAACTATCAGCTTGATGTTAACCACGGAGGTCGCCATCTTTAATCTTTTTTTTATCCATCCAAACGATCCTACTCAATCTCTATCCGCGATCAAACTATCCCACTCGGATTAGTTTGATCGCGATCCAGTTGATTCTAAATGGCGTTTGTATACGCGGATAGAGATTGATCATATCGCTATAGTTCGTTTGTATATAGGATTTGAATGATTAGAGTAATTTTGGATCAGTTTGATTCCAAAAGTATAGGCACCCCTACATTCCACTTGCAAGTTTGTATCGGCGAGTAATGGCGGCAAAGATATAGAAGTTTAAAGTGATAACGTTTGCAAAGGAACCAATTAGAAACACTAATGCATCTGCCAATTAGATGCACCGTCACACTTTCAAGCATGGGGTAGATTCTATTGTCCTGATGCTAGCCATACATATGATTTTATTGGCTATCGAGAGAGAGCCTTAGAGGAAGCGGCAAATATTCGAAATGGCGGAACTTTCATCGGCTGCGCGGCGAACAGCTATCGCTTGTTGTTGCCAATGGAAACTTGTGAGTGGAAAGCTTAAAGGCCGATTCACGCTATTGCGTAGAGGTTTTTGTGTGTTCCATTCTCGCCGCAGAGAAACCGCGTAGCAGTTCACAAAGGCGCCCGAAAATTCACGCCGCTATCGAGTTAAAATTTTCTCAATGTAAAAAACCGTCGGTTATTTCGCTTTCCAACCGCGCGAGATGACGTCGCGACCCAAATTCCGCGCTGAAACCGCGACAGTGTACACTTAGCGACGCGAAGCGATTTCAACCGCCATAAGCTAAGAGATAGAAATGAGCGTCAAGTATTTTATCACTTTACGTAAAATAATTTCTGCAGGAAAACGAGAAAAATAAGCTTAGGTCTTTTATTCGAAGTTCCTTCGTTAAAATAAAAAAATAAAAAAATCCAAATTATTACGATTAAAACGAAATTAACATCTGCGAAGAAGAAATTTGCAGCCCATTTACATTTTTATTAATTTTGTTCCTTCTTTAAAATTCTAAAGTTTAAAGTTATTAATTTTCAAGATTTGGAGATTTTTTTTACTTTAACGCGAGTTTTAATTTCATATTTGGTTTTAATATATAAGTACGATACGAATTTCTTTTATTTCGTTGGGACAATTACCATAATTAGATTGGTTAGAAAGTGAAAGACATTCTTTCGAAATGCCTTATGCAAATCATTGCTAAGGTGTCCCGGCACAGTAACATCGGGTGAAGTATTATACAATTATATACATAAAAGTGGAGTAGGATTCATCTTTTGATGGAGCATTCTTCGTCCGATCCGTCCCAACAATCCATCACTCCGTTGCAAAGATCTTGCTTAGCCACGCACTTTCCCAGTTGACATCGATGACCGTTACAAGACGAAATCGTGGAAGCGCTTGCCGAATCTTTTTCTGTAGTAAATTAATGATAATTCGTTATCTTCGCCAATGGCAATCCACGCGTAGACGTCATCAAAAACTCACCTAAAATCGAATGCACCCAACTCAAAAAGCTGGTGACTTTTGTGTAGACCCCGGGCCTTCCCGGTCTACCGCATCCGTCTCCGTTACTGGTAATACCCACCACTGTCCAACGACCGTCCGATCGTTGACACAATAAAGGTCCTCCGGAATCTCCCTTTAAATATTTAATTAAATGTAATCAAGTTTATCAAATTACAATCCGATCAGTTCGTAGCTACTCACCAAAACAAGCGTCTCTCCCTCCTCTTTCGTACCCCGCACAAAACATCTGTTCGGTAATTTTATACAATGGAAGAAATACTGTTCTCTTTCGGCATTCTTCCGTATCTACAACCGGAAGCCACACTTCTTGCAAAGTATCGGCTGCAATTGTTAATTTCGTAAATTTGGGGAATATATCGAAATTAAGAACAACAAAATGATCTTGCTTACGGAATAAGTGTCCGACTTCAAATAATTTCCCCCATCCTACTACCGTGCAAAGACGATTGTTCCACTGTTTGATATCTTCGTGCAACCCAGGAAGACACACGGGACGAATATAATCGCTATAAAGTTAAGCGGCTCGTTTTATTTTTTGTCCATTTCTCAAAAAATCGCGCGTTTTTCATATAGTTCCGAATTAAAATATACGATGCCATAGTTAATACCTGAACTGTACTGGATTTTTCATACCCAGAAGTGCGATATCGTTAATAAATCCCGTCTCTTTATAACCGGGATATATTAAAATATTAGAAATTACTCGAATTTCTTCGTAAGGAGATGGGTATTCGTTACCTCGACGTAATAGACCCAGCCGTGCAGTCCAATAAGAAGTTTTAGAACTAAAAGAATTTTTAATTTCATTATAAGTCTATTGATACTTTAATAGTAAAAATATTTCGATTCTTACTGAAAGAAGCAATGCGCTGCCGTCATTAGCCATCGATCATTTATCAGCACTGCACCACATTGAAACTCTCCTTCTCTATAAAGAGCCACTTGCCACGGCCAAGATCCAGATTGGGAGCTTTGTCCTCCTATAATCCTACTTCGATTAACAGATGGAATCGGTCGTATTCCACACTCTAAACAGAGATTCATTAATTGAACCAATATCCAAACATTTTGTAACAGAAAAACCAATTCGTACCTAAAGAATTGCAACTGACGTGGATCATTTCCTTTTTCCGGCAGATTATTTGCTGAACATCAGCGGACGATCTACGACAGAAAAAATCAATACAATCATTCTAATGTTAAATATTAGTCCTAAATATTAAAAAGGATCTTACTTAGATACAATGTTTAAATGATCAAATTTATAGAAATTAGGTGTCGTTACAGATCCGGAACTCTTGACGGAAGAATTGAAATTTCTGCAAATAATCTTCGTTGCATTGATAAATTTTAAAAGAAAATAATAATACGATTTATTTTTCTTACCTATATGTCAGAGTATTACAGACAGATTGTCCTACTTGTTCTATATCCGAGGACTTAAGATTTTCTGAGCACATCATTCCCCATACTCCATTTTTTCTAACGGCAACAAATCCTTCCGAGCTGTAATGATGATGGTCGTAATCTCCAGGAGTTTCAGTTAGTTTCACTAAATAAAGTGTAAATAATATACATCTTTTTAAAATATTAATAATTTTATAAATTTTAATACATAAACAAAGAAATGTATATATATTACTCACTGCAATGACTCTCATCACTACCAAACGGACAGTCCTGAATTCCGTCACATATCCGGAATTTTTCGATGCATTTTTTAGAGTTAGGACAGATGAATTGATCTCGGGAACACCAAGCTGATCGATAATTATCAAATCAATGAGTATTTATTTAAATCGCAAAACCAAAACTACAAATATTAATACTTACGGCATTGTAATTCGTCGGTTTGATCCCAGCAATCGATAATTCCATCGCATATTTTACTATGTAAACGTTGAGCCCAGAAATATTCTATACACGCTGAAAATAAATCAATGTCATCAGTTACATACAAATCCATTTTTATTCAGTTCCACTTACTGTATATAATTCTAGTTTTATAATATTTCAATTTTGGAAATCTCAAAAATATCTACGATTTGTACGCAAAGTAAGGGTTTTAATGTATGTTCTTCAAACATACATTAAAACCCCTATTTTGCAACCATCAATAATTCCGAGCAAAATTAATCTTTATGAAGGGTTTCACTGTGCTTGTAAATTAACAGAACTATGATACTTCAAACTTTACAAACAAGAGGCAAACTTAAAGTCGGCCATACATTTAAGCCAGTGTATTGACTGAATCTAACCAATCCGATCCGGTGGGCCAAACACGAATAAAATCCTCCAGCATAGAGGCGTGATAAAGAAGAATATTTCGATTCGAACTGTTCGTAAGAAATCATAAAGATCCGGATCGGATTCGGATCGCAATCCGCAATACCGTAGTAGTCAGATCAACATAATCTGTCGATTATATTTCAAAGAACATGTAAATATATTAATAGAAAATATAAATTCGTCCGAACTGTAATGTGTACAGTGTTAAGAACGTTGTTTTAAGAAGGTCTTAAGACAACGTTCTTAACAGGATTTTGATGCATAAATTAATTTGTTATATCAACGTTAAGCGATATAATTTCGTGGATATTAACGTGATATTAGCGTATAGATATGCCAAATAAGCTGCTGCTTGATATGCGTCATTATGAAGCTTCCCAGTGAGAAGAAACTCCATTTTGTGGACCTGCTGAAGAAAATATTTTCTGTTGAGAAAACAGCACCAGAAGTTGGTGTTGGGCGTTCGAGTGTATTCAGAATATCAAATAGTGAGTTACCATATCACAAAAATTTAAGAGCTGGCAGGAAGAAAACGTTGAGCGCCAAAACAGAAACGTTTGATAACGACTGGACGTTGCGATACATCATCACAAGTAAAGAGAGAATTGAAACATAGAAGTGAGTACTTCAACTACTCGCAGATGCTTAAAACGTAACAATTTGAAAGTCTAAGAAGCCTAAATTTACCAAATAAACAAACAGAAACGTCTTAATTTTGCCAAACGCTGTACAGACTGGACCTTAGAAGCTTGGAAGATTGAATGGTCAGATGAATCCAAAATTAATAGAGTTAGTTCAGATGGGCGAAAATGGATATGGACTACATCGATAAAGTCTTTAACTGAGCTTGAAGTACAAACAACATTGAAATTTGGTGATGGTAGTCTTATGGTCTGGTGTTGTATTACCTATTTTGGGCCTGGAATGCTGTTCTATACCTAATAAAATGGATAGCGTTATTTACACTGAGATACTTGACGATTATTTGTTACAGCCAGTTGGTTATTGCCACATTGATAGGAGCTCTTTCATTTATCAACAAAATAATGATCCAAAACATACATCCAAGTGGACAATGTCATGGCTTCGGGATCAAAATATTAGTCTGCTTGAGGCCGCCTCAATCGCCTGATCTCAAACCGATTGAACACATCTGGTCCCTTCTTGAACTTCGCTTGTCTGACTACGCAGCTCCGCCCGAAAGCATCCACCAATTATGGGAACGTGTACAGGATGAGTGGAACAAAATAACATTGCACGATGAAGGATTATTATTAATTCTTTGCCCGATCTCATTAGAAAGGTTTTAAAGGCCAAAGGAGACTATAATGATTATTGAAATGTACTTTTTCCACAAATATGATATAGATTTGTCTGCATCAAAATCCTCCCAATGCATATGTTCTTTGTATGTTACTATTATTAATGAAATGATTATGTTGTTCAAATAATTATATTATAATTATATACGTAAACATATAAGAATGCAAATAAACAAAGTTTTTCGTACTAAAATGTTCTTGGCAACATTTTCCAGTTCTTTAAAATAGTCTCCTGCGTTCTTTGGGAGGATTTTGACGCTTACTGTACGAAGAAGGTATCTTTATTAATAAAAAGCAATAAACCTAACGTTAATTTTATAGTAATCAGTACGGTCCTGAAGTTTTCTCCAGGGAAAAATTCTCAGTTCACTCTCTCGACGGCCCTGCCTATGTATTGCATTGCTTTATCCTATCAATCGAGGGTTCGAGCCTAAATGCCTTATTAAACATTTGATATTGAATTTATCCTATAAAATATCTTACAGCAATTCATTTCGTCGGACAGATCTCCGCATTCAAATCTACGATTGCACCTCATGGTCCAAGAAAGACATTTTCCGTCATTCCCACATCGAAACCCTTGAGAACAATCTGAAATGATCCAGTTATAAAATATTTGAAATCAGATTAAAAGTAATATTTCGGTGAAGACACTTACCCTGAGATAATGTAAGATTTTCGTTTTTGTTCATTTGAGAATCTTTATTCTTTGAACTGAAAATTTTCAAAGGCGTCAGATCCTCATCCGATTTTATTTCTTGGGAAATTTCTGAAATCTCCGCATCTTCATTTTGGGATTCGCTTTTGACTTCTACAGGAAAAGGTTTCATTGTGCTGGATAACATCATATTGACCGACATGTCAGACGATATAACTTTCGCTATTCCCGAAAAATTCTTGGAAATCCTTGAGGTGGACATCGACTCCTTCAAGTTATCGTTCGTTTGCTTCGAGTGTACGGATCTATTCGAGCGTTTCAAGGATAAGGTGCGCTCGACATTTAACGATCCATATTCGCTTCCGTATCTATGTTCGGAAGATCCAGAATTTCTATGGCTATTAGCAAGGAACGAGGATTGAGGACGAGAATTATATGAAGGATCTTCGTTCTGAAGAGATGTCTTCCGAGTAGTCGACAACGGATAGATTCGTTTTAAGTTTCCGAACGAGGATGGATTAGGATAACGGTTTTTAAGATTAATATGTAATGACACACCGACGGTCAACTCGGTCGTTGAAACGGGAGTAACGGGAATAAATCCAGAATCTCCTGTTTGTCTGTCTGATTCTAGCGCATATACATGAGCTTCCCCTAACCCGGTTCTTTTTGGTGTCGCTTGAGATTGCTCCGAGTCGCTTCTTCTTCGCAGGGCGTAATAACCCTGCCAACTACTGTTATCAATAGAGGGATGGAAATTAGTGTATTCGGAAGAATAACTTTTAGTTTCTTGTACGGTTTCGTTTTCTTTAAGAGCGAACTTTGTTTGAGAGTTGAGACCGTCATTAGAATTTTGAAGATTCTCGAAAGTAGATCGATTTATTGAAGTAGAATTGAACCTTTTCGATTGCTTCGTAATAAAGATCGGGACCCAATCTTGTTTATCACTTGTATCCGTTCTTTCCAATGGAAACAATTCGGAATTTGATGAGACATTCAAAACTTTCTTAGTTTCGTTCGTCAAACTTTGAAAAATGGAAAGTGAAGAGGTTGGATTCGACGCTTTGACGCTTAGAAATTTATGCAGAATTTGACTATTATTTACTTCTACAGACGGTCTAAGTCGTCTTTCTTCTAATAAATCTTCGTCCTCGTCTTCTATATCTATATTGTGGCTAACGATCTGGGAACGAGATGTAGAAAATGGAATGGTAATGATTCTGTCTGTGGGCAAGGGATTGTTAGTTGGAATGTAAGGGAGCCAAGAACCATAATTAACGACCAGAGATTTCTTAACATTTTGGTGACTTTCGACGCTTTCCGCTTCCTCTTTCGCTTCGATAACTTCGCTCGTACGAGTAGTGGTCTCTGTATAAATATTTATATCTTCAGTATCTTTAGTAGTATCATTGTTTTTCCATTCCCGATAATCTTCTGTTATAACTTCACCGTTTCTTATAGATGTAAATAAATAATTTTCTATCGATTCAGAGATATTCGAAATAAGGAAATCCGGAGTATCTGAAAAAATAATAATTTTAGAACATAACACACTTTCAAATTATATTAATCATCATTTAGTCTTATTCGTACCCAAATCTTCTAATAGGGAGATATTGAATTGTATGTAGTTTTCAAGATGAAGATTTGTAAGACCTTGAGAAAGAATCCTTCTGGCGATTTTTGGTGAATCGCCGATGGTAATGTTATGTAGTTTATTTTGGTCCAGATATATATGGAAATAAATCGAATCGCTGTGATTTCTAGTATAAAAATTATATACTTTATTAATTGTCGACATTTAAATCACATTAAATTATAATTACTTACCCAAACGTATGAACTCGAACACTTTTTATACTATGTTGTAAAATACTACGACTATAAATTGATTGTAACTACGAATAAAAAGGAAAATAAATATCGCATTATTATTAATAAGATTATAATACCAAGATTGTACTGTACTTACTAAGTACTGATATTTGGCAATTTCTGGATGGATTTTTTCAGATGAAATATTTAAAAATGTCGAAGGAAATTGCGTTTCCGTGTTGATTAATAATTTACCATACAAAATGAAAACTGAAACAATTCAAATTTAATGTTGGTCTGTTATATTTAAAACAATATACAAAGTATCGAAAATTACTTACTCGAAGATGATGGGTAGAAGTTTGTAATAACTGAAACAATTTGAAAAATTATTACATTTTGTGTATCTTTTTACGCCCTGTGGGCACTAAGACGGCCTGTTTTTAGCATGTCCATTATGGGTTTGGCCAAGCCCACAATGGGACATCCGGATGGTGAGAGACGGGGGACTACATTATTAAGCTATAATATTTAACTGGAGCGGAAGCGCTTTGTTGCTAATAACAGAGCACGCGAAGCCGGAGGTTGCTTCCGGCTTCGAGTGCAGACACAAGCTTCTACAGAAGTTGCTTCACTGTAGAACAAACCGCCATATTGTGAGAGGAAGAAAGTTTGTTTTGTTTTTGAACTTGACATTGAAAAAGAGAAGATAAAAGCAAAGAACAACATAAAGACGATAAAGAATTTATTCGGTTAGGTCTATTTATCATAGTGCAGCGCATTTCCTATAATATGTTTCATCCGTATATCTATTGCTTCTGGATAAATCTTCGATCTCACTTTTCAAAAATCTACTTAACCAATCTACATAGATTTTTTTCATTCGATGCGGAACACGATTATAATAATACTGGTAATATTTATCCGGCATTCTAGTCAGGCCTCTGCTAATAGTAGTTTTTGATGCTATATCTGATTTTTCAACCCGGAAATTTCTATGTTACATGGATGTTGAGTTACACCTTATTAAAATCGCAAGACCTTTTGATCTGATATGGTTCAGCCGAACTATATGAAATTGAAAAATATCCTTGGAAATTATCCTTTCCAAGGATATTTTTCAAATGCACTTTTTACATTCCCTGCTGCTATACATATACATAACAAGGGAAAGTTTTGGAATCGTGTCAAAATTTATCCTCAGATTTTTTTTTTTTTTTTTTGCAAATCTCGCGTGTGTTGGCGTCTATTTCGTTTAATATTTCAAGATGGGGTAATGATTAAAAAACGAAATTTAGCATGGTAGCAGCTTCTATATAAGGAGAATTGATGCTACCACGTATAAAATTTTGGTGGTTGAAGGTCGAGAGGGTGGGAGATAGAGGGGGTCACTTGTCATATCTCGAGAGGAATCAGACTTAATTTTACTCCTTATTAGCATTTACGATATATATATATATATATATATATATATAATATAAAACCCATCTCTATCCTCAAAATTAAGCGTTTTGCCATTTTATAATATTAATAATATATGACAAAATTTATAACAGATGACCCCGCATGCAATTTTATTCATTATAATTTAAAATATAAAAATTATTTTAAAATAAAATCTCATAACCGTCGGGAGAATTACTCTGTGTTGGATTTTTAAAATTTTTACAATATCTAGCTTTTTGGCTAAGATAAGTTAATTTTTGCGGCCTATCCTTGCCAATTAATTGTATTGATAAAAAATTGTCAAGAATGAACAATTTCGGGTATACTACGCGATTTGATATCAAAAATATCTTATGACATATAAATCTTTTTGCCCGAAATCCTACCGAAGTCATTAATTTACGTTAAAAGTTGGGCTTTGATAACTCGCGATTTCTATAAGCAGCACTTTTCATCATTCTTCTGTATTTAACAAATAAAAGTGAAGATGCAAATTTACATATACAATAAACATATAGTTCTACTACTCGGCGAGTTTTATTTGGGTAACGAGTAGTGTGCCGTGTCTGTTAAATAAAAGAAGTTTAAAACACGTTTTCTTTATTAACTATAAAATTTACTTCCTATTTTTAATTTTAAACTTTTCTAATGTACAGTGCATAGAAGTGGGTAATACTTATGCGAAGGTTTTCAGTTAATCAAAAACTTTAATAAATAAATATCAGAAATGCTTTGTTGAATTACAACTTTAAGCAACGAACTTACTACGTTTCTTCCACGCCTAAGATGGCGACTTCTGTCTTGCGCGCGCATATACTGGCTTCACTTGATTCCAGGGACTGTGGCTCCAATATTATAGCCACATGCCCGACATATCCGGACGGACCACATCCGAAAAATTCCTATCTGAATTGGATCCCTGTTCCCCAGAGCGATAGGCTGCCACCTTAATCGCTCGTCCATCTGGATGTCACACTTTGTATTATAAAAATAATTACATACAGTAGCCTATCGTTATATCGAGCCTCGTTATATTGGATTCGGTTATATCGCGTTTATTTTTGGTCTCCCAAATTTTAAAAGCACTCGAGTCAATAAATTTTAAATTACCAATCGCCATTGAATTTCGTTTTGCAATGAAATACGGTATTTATTCCTACCATTATCCTTGAAACCATCAGGAGAAACAATAAATTACAATAATGCTAAATGGGCGTTCGTGGTATCGATGTTTACGCAAACGTCTTTTAAGACGATATAACCACGAATAAAATTTAGTATTGCAAAACGAAGCTTATTTTATATCAGATACACTTGCTGATGAAAGAATAGAGGATTCAGAGTCCATAGCATGTATAATCTGTTTAGTATAAACCCGGAATTTTTAGTACTCGGTTATATCGCACTTTTTCTTTGTCTCCCGATAAGCGTGACATAACGAGGGGCTACTGTATTAAGCTATTGATTTATAACTTACCTCCTAAGTAAGCAGATAGAGATATAATGGCAAAAATAGCCAAAATGACGACGCTGACAATAGTTACGATGGCACTGGTACTTCGACAGCACTTGATAATTTTCATTTGACATCGTTTCTTCTTACGTTTGCGATGAGGTGTGTATCTGTCTTCCCAGACTAGGTAAGGAGCTTTCTGATGGTAAGAGTTGGTATACGGAAGATAATCCTTCGAACGAAACATATTTAGACGAGCATTAAAAATTAAGTCTTGCAAGTTATCAGTTTGCTAAATGACTCGATAACATGCGCTATTTGCTGCTAGGACTTTAAAATAAGAAAAAATGAACTTCTCTAAAGTGAGATAATCAATAGACAATCACTTCGCCTGATGATTATAGTTACTGTATCATACCATTTTTTTTTTTTTTTTTTTTAAAAGGTTCGATGATAGTCTGCAACTATCAAAAATGATTATCATCAGTCGCGAAGAAACTTGATTTTGTACCAATACGATATTTCACTTAGATATAAATTCCCTCTCTTTTCTTATAATTATTTCGTAGGAAAAAAATCTGTAATGTACTGTACATACCGGTAAAGTAATTTATACTTATCGACCTCCCTTTTATTGTGCTGTATTGGCGAATAAATAAAAGGTTCCATAATTTTTTCCTTTACAGAAGAATTTTTTTCCCGTTAAATTCGAAATCCATTGCATCGGAGTCTGTTAAATCAAAAGCTTACTGCATTTTTTTTAAAAATATTATTTTTCTTATAATTCTGCTTAATTATTCAGAGATGTTTTTATAAAAAGGGCACGTCTTGATAAATTTTTTCGATGTTCTCTGTTAGGTTTCTACAGATAAGAGTACATTACATAATATGCCCAATTTTTTAAAATTACAGCTTTCGACATTACAAGTATTCAATTACTAATAGTTGTAATTAATTCCAGGTTAGCACGTTTTAAGTAATATTTTAATTAAAATTACATTAATTTTATGAATATTAAATCGTTAAAAGTGTTTCAGAGTGTATAATTGGTTTTCTCATCTCGACAGAAATAACAATCAATAACCTTTTCCTTATTCGAAATTTAGAGAACAATAATTGGTGGGATGAGCCAATGCAACAGGTGGGCGATCTGCTTCCCGGGAGGACTATGAGAAACCCCTATTTCGGTATTAGTAAACCATATAAATTTCACGTGGCCGCTCGTTGGGTGCGAGCCCACGACCATTTACCAATGCTTAGTGATGACCACTAGTGGGCACTTTTTTTAATATTAAATATAACGAAAATTACGCTTACGTACAGTTTGAAAAATAAACACAGGAGCTCCCTATTTACGAACGTTCAACTTATGAACAATTTACCAGAAGTACTCTATTTAGTACATCGAAGGATCAAACACTAACAATACATGGTTATACAGTAGAGTGTCGTTAATCGGAACACCGGTAATCGGAACGATTTTCAGTCGGACTGTGTCGTGCCGAATCGAACGTTTTTGATATACTTTAGAAGTAAATCTAGTAATTTTTATGATTTTATATTCTTCAATATATTTATTTTGTTTGTACAAAATGCAGAAATAATTTTTAATGATACGATAGCCTCGATTATTATTGTAAAAATTTTCGTTAGGCTTAAAATCGACGAAAATTCAACACGAAGCGACACGCAACGGAGAAAAATTTGAACATCGGACAGGTTAATATATTTTTTCGTACATAATCGGTAATCGAAACAAATCACTAATCTGAACAACCCCAGTCCCAAATTGATTCCGATTTTCGACTCTCTACTGTACTGTGTACAAATATACTTTCTAGATTAGTTTTTGACTTGCGAAAAAACCTCGGAAACCTAACCTGTTCGTAATTAGGGGAGCGCCTGTATTTGTTTTCGTCAGAAAATACCATTTTTTCTCAGTTTCCATATTAAAAATTATTCGTATGTATACAATTTGCTATTTTATCAAATTAAAACTTAACTTTAATAAGTTATAGCGCTTTTTTAAAATTTTGCCAGGAAAATATTAATATTGCGCGTTTTATATTCGAATAAAAATAATTTTAGCAACTGGAAATGAATTGTTTTCTTTTTCCCGAAACGGTAAGAAATATTCTGAATACGTTATCACATAAAATATATGAATAGCTGAGTATACAAGAACCAGTATACAACAGTATACAAGAAGTATACAGTAAACAGTATACAAGAAACTGTAGTATTGTTTCATCATTGTGATCTTTAGTTAAGATACTGCATTTGGTAACATCACTCTTCTTTTAGTACTTAATACATGAAGGAAACGACGTCAAAATACTTTTAAGCACGTGTTTGGGAGCTGCTCGAAGCGAAAGATGTTTCCCCCCGTTTTTTGATTTTTCTCATTACCGTCTACGATTCTAACAAGATGCGATCTTTATCTGACAAAACGCGAAATTTAAACACATTGCAATTATTTAAGTCTAAAATACTTTTATAACAACAGTTAAATTTCATATTATTTCGCTAAATTTTCGATTTTATATTAAACGAAGAGATAAAATGGCGATCGAAATCTTAGAAACAGAATTCTCGTTAATACATTTAAACTACTGACCCAATGGGAACATGGAATGTTCGTAATTACTACTTTCAATTTAAAACGACGTTAAAATCTGGGAACAAAACTCTATAACAAATAACTCTATTATTGTTCGACTTTAGAACATAATGCGTTCCTAAAAATGTGTATAAACCAGTGGTTCCCAACCTTTTCTAGGATGCAGAACACTTTTGTGAGCAATTTTCTTTAGCGGAACACTTACTTAAGTTAATATGAAATACATAAGCTTGTCATCAGTTATTTTATTAGAATTGAGCAGTTATAATTCAAAATCTCTACTCATATTATTAACGCCAATTCTAAGACAGGAAAAAATATACCTAAATAACTTTAATGGGAAACTTGTGCCTGATGTTTTTTACATATTTCATTCAGTTTTTATCATTGCCTTTATCTTATTCGAAACAGTAGTACACTCGATAAGTACGAGTCGTACATATATATTTAAGTTTATGAAAATTTTATGATTTTAATTTTTTGATATTCGGCGGCTCGAATACGATTGTACACTTTCCGATTTGCGACTAAATCTGCGGAACACTTGGGAGATGCTTGCGGAACACCGGTTGGGAACCACTGGTATAAACTAAGCTCCTCATATCTAAAATTATCATTTGGGACTGCGTATAACATATATATATGCACCACCAAATGGTAATTTTCAAATTCTTTTCTTCGTTAGGCTGAGGTATTCGGGATTTAACCACGAATTGTCTTCACGCCACACCCACGCCTTTCCATCACTGTCATAAACTGAAAAACTTGTTTCATTGCTTAATATAGTATCCTTCCAACAACTGTCTGGCATAAATAACCAGCTTTTACAGATCTTAGATTTATTTCTTATAAGGGTGGGTGTAGCGGCGTCCGCAGAGTATAGAAAGGAGGCATAAGCTATAAAAAAGGGCATCGTCGGTACAGTACATCATATAAAATTATCATATAAAATATACAGTATATATATAGGTATCACTTGATTAACGCAGTTAATTAATCCCTCGATGCTACAGCATATATGAAAATCGCGTTAATCAAACACAGTGGTACCTCGGTACTCGACCGAGGTACCACTGTGCTAGTGGTACCTTCTAGCGGATGGTGGTACCTCTAGCGAGGTACCACCATCCGCTAGAACAAATTTTCGGTTAATAACAAATATTTTTATTTTAATTTTGTCACCAGTAAAAAGTTTTCTGTAATAAAAATGAGTAACTAATTTAGAAATAAAATGAAACCTTACGGCTCCCTTAGAGATTAAAAAAAGACAAATTGTAGTTAACTCCCAATTGTAGTGTACGTGCCCCAAAGTACGGCAAGGGTGTCAAAATGGCTTCCCTGGCAGAGGATCTTGCCCTAAAACTATCGTCCTTCACTATGTTTTATACAATTTGATCTCTTGAAAGAGAAAGTCAATTTTTTGCCCGTTTCATAAAAATAACATCCTCATTTTAAGTTAGTATAATCCTGCCTTTAAATAATTATAATCTGCTTAAATGCTCAAAGGTTGGATGTCTGCCCCCACTCGAGTTGAGAGAGATGGAGATAGCCATAGCTGCCAGAAGTCAGATGAATTTATAAAGCTAATTTATAATCTTTCGGTTATGCATCCGCTCATGATTAGGATTAAGCTAATTGGATTGTTAAATAAGAAATTTAATAGATAACACATAAACCAAAGGATAACAGTTAAGATATTACACGATAGAAGAATGGTGTTAGGTTGCCTCAACTTTAATCTTATATTTAGTATAATTATTATAAGAATACTGTAGTTAAATAGGTTTGAGGTTTGATATTTACTGTATTCTGGGTCTTTTGGAGTGAACACCGCAATAATTTCTGTGGTTTATTATTACGATGGTAATAAAGTACGTTGAGATGTAGCCTTGTGATTAAGATGAATTTGTTGATAATGAATGAAAATTATACCATAAAATAATTTTTGAGAATGAAAGAAATCGACTCGAATTCAATATTAGTTTTATTTCAGTTTTGAAAATGATCAGTATAGGAAAATCTTAAGCTCAAATTAAACTATCTTTGTATTGCTTCTATTCCTCGGAGTAATAAAAATAATTAAATAATTAGAATTATGATGATTTACTAGCGTATTTAAGAATCGAAATTACACTCCAGCATTCTACCAGAAAAACCACGAATTTCGACTAAAATTATTTTACTCGTACTACACGATCAATTTGAATTAAGAATTTTTGCCATCGCGTTCAGAAGAAATAGTCAAACACAGCAAAGCGATTATCTCCAGTTAGATTTAAAATTTTTTCTCATGCCCTTGCACTTTCCATAGAATTCACACCTTCCAGCGAGACAGGTCTTCCAAGTTGAGAACTATTACGTAAGTCTTCTATTTAAAGCAACTTTTTTAATGCCCGAATGTTTGATTTTTTTCAGAAAGAAATATAGGATGATTATAAAATTCCCAACAACCTGAAGGGAGATTAATTGCAAAAAATGTTGAATAGTACTACTCACGTGATATTTGTGTCAGAAAAAATAGCGATGAATTCGAATCTTCAATCGTTTTCGCTTATCTGGGCATTTTAATTGATGCATTCTTTTTTTAATAGACACATCTCAGTTTTTGCTTTTATTATAATTGTAGTTAACTCTTAAACTTAGCGCGTCGTCTCTCGAAATGTCACGTTATCTCGACATTATATTATATTCATATATATCACTCTAAATGATTGCAGTTTTCATGTATTTACCAAAGTATGATAAACGATCATCATAACGCTTTCCAATAGTTAAAAACCTAACAACCTGAAACGATAAAAAACAGTTAATGTTACCTATGGTTCCAAGATGGCGACTCGTCTCTGATTCCAGCAAATAGAAGAAGGGAAACAGTGGGAACGCACGTTCTAACCTAACCTAACCTATTCTAATAAATTACCATAATTATTATCAACAAAATTATCAGAATAGGTTAGGTTAGGTTAGAACGTGCGTCCCCACTGTTTCCTTGCTGGAATCAGACGAGCCACCATCTTGGAACCATAGGTAACATTAACGAAAAAAAAAAAAAAAAAACTGTTTCTCGATTTTACAATATAGTTTTTGTTGATCTTCAACTTTTCATTGATAAAAAATATGATCGGCTTTTAGGAGCAAAATGACAATATCGAATATTTAGGACCGAATTTATCCTCGAGAAACTCGGGTCTGTGGGTTATATTGCTTTTTCGCCTCTTACGAATAATCTTACTTCAGTCCGATTGATCAGCGCGGATGGATACGAAACTGACACAAATCTACCTATTTTCTGAAAACTAGAAAGTTTTTACATACACTGCATATTGGAAAATAGAATACCATCCAAATAAACCGAAAACCATAAATAAGAACCTCCCAGTGCGAATGTACGCACTCAAATATTGAAAGGGTATATATTGAATATCTGGTTAAATAAATTATGAGTTGTCACTTTCACGGTTCAATAAAACTCGATAAAAATCCGATATGAAAAATCTAAGCCATATTTTTCTTACCCAATTGTCAAATATATTTCTGTAATTTAAAAGTTCATATCGCTAAAAACGCTACTTCATAAAAACAGCGAAATAATATTCAGTTAATTCGGAATCAACTAAATAGAGAATGATCACCGCATTAGATACTTAAAGGTCTTCTTCCAATGTCTAACGTGGTGATCATTTTCTATTTGATCGATTCCAAATTATCTGACCAGGTCCAATCATTCACATACAGGAATTAATAAATACACGAAAACGTAGTAAAATTGGTTGGATATATTTCAGAGATTTGCTTACGATAAAACCAAAAACTAATTTTTTAAAAAAATTCTCTCTGCCTCGTGGGCACTAAGAGGACCTTTTGTAAAAGTAAGCCCATTATGGATTCGGTCAGATCCACATGGGGCGGCTGGGTGGTGAGGGACGGGGCTAGACGTATTCGGAGTGATCATACCCAAAAAATTCCTGTCTGGATTCGATTGCGAGTTCCCCAGGGCAGTAGGTTGCCATCTTAACCTCTCGGCCATTCGGCCGTCAAAGTTAATCTCGTTTATATAAATTGGTCTATTCTCTTTTCGTATAATTGCTCGGTGAAAACATTTTCATTGTTCTCAAATACGTACGGATGATGACAATAAAAAAATGACGTAAGACGAAACGCTTATGTTTCGCTTTAATTTCGTCTAAAGTCGAAAACGTTCGACACTAAATTTGTATAGATATAAAAATTAACGGAGGAAATTATTGTTACTCGAATCGCCAGAATTAACATAAAGCGATCTGATTATTATTAACTGAAGACACGAGTGGATGAAGGAATTACAATTATTTAAAATTCTATTGTCCTGCATAGATGGTGTCAAAGAACCGTCTATCATAAAGCATCATCAAAATTCCAGAAATTAAACGACACTCGGGATTTATAAACGGATGAAGGGACTATGTTACATTAAAATTACATAACAGAATCTTGAACATCAGTTTACTCAAAACTTGTAACATAACACCTCAATCCACTCGATTCCAGATTCTCTGGAATATTGTAAACTATTGTCATACGATCTACATTTGACTTTTTTACGCTGAAAACGAATTTATAAAAACAATGCATAACAATTGGAAAAATAAACAAAGCTACAAGAGCATGAAAATTTTCTAATCTCACAGAAATAGCCTCTGAATTTTTTAAAACACGAATTGAAAAACTGGAAAAAACCATTATTTTCAATCTTTATTATGAATAAAAAAGTTATGTAAATTAATTCATTTTGTATGCGCGGTTTTTCTAATACATCGTGACTTGATATCTCGTAGAATAGAGGAAATATGCACCGTAACACAATGTATTTCAATTATTTTTACACGCAGAGATTTTTATATTAACATTTTTTGTCTACATTCTTATCTCGCATGTTTAACGTTTTAATCGAATGATTCATTTATTAACATTCTATATCAATTCTAACATCAACTTATAGTAATATCATCGGAAGTTTGATACAAACAATAGAAATAAAATAATGAGAATCTGTTGTCTATTTTGTATATAAATTTTATCTAAAACGAATATTTAAGCTTTTTCCGCTTGCAGGCAGAATATCTACATTTAATGAAATACTCCACGAATTGCTATTGAAGTTTCATCTTATAAAAATCGTTAACATCAATCGATTGCAGCACGTCCAAAGTCTGTTTCCTTCCACAATATCGGAAACGTTTTGGTTTCACTTATTTGACCTTGGTTACGTTCATTTATTCCTCGAAGAACGAGAAGAAAAACTGGATTCGTTGCAGAAACGAAGAAGAGGTTATCGACCCGCATTATCCTGTTTATCCTAACCGAAAAATTTCTCATTTCGACTATTCTAGACAATTGCAATCCCGACAAAAACCGATAACTTTTTTCTCTTTGAAATCTTTTATTATTATTATTATTATTTTAAATATTTGGCTATCGAACGATTACCTTCGTTGAGAAGTTCAATTACAGATTTAACGCCGGAATTTTTAAAAATAAATATCTACAACTATTACATTAAAATAATAGATTCTTACCTCATCTCGATGTGTCTTATTGTGCATCCCGCGTATCGATCTATTCCAGACGACGTTGGATTACAATTGACTCGACGGGAATAGGGATGGCAATCTCAGTTTCGGCATCGTACTAAGAAGCACGCGGGATCTCATGCGATCTCGAAGGTCATCCAACTAGACAAGAGATGAGTTCTGAAAACTCGTTCGACTGGACTCGGGCTTTATCGAGTAACCTTGACTCTTAGCGGTGTCAATGCGATCGTCTAACTTCTCCCGAAAACACTAATATCTCGCATACATTCTTAGCATTACAAACGCGATCTCTGCCCGTGAATTTCTTACCTTCTCTCTCTTTTGTAAGGAACTTACATTTCAAAATACAAATAACGTTTCCAAACAGCGTTTATTTTAGACAATTAAATTCATATTGTATAATGTTTATCGAAAACAAATTTACATTTATTCTGGGTCTAAAGTGCCTCTTTCGGCGTAAAAATAAATGAATAAGATTGTATTTTCTCGTTTAAATTTCTGCGTATTGAAATAATACATTGATACATGAAAATGAGATTATTTTGACATAGAACAAATCGTATTATTATTGATGAACAAACAAAAGTTGATACTAATACTGTGCTACGATGTGAATGTTATGAGATTTTAATCTGTCCAATATACTTAAAATACATTCTTTATACAACGCCGGAGACACGAGAAAGAATTATTTCTTGAGATGATGATTAAAATAGAATAAACTGATATTGATTTCATTACACTTTCGTACTATTACACTCTCTGTGTGAAATTGTAATAGATTCCTTAACTCACAAAGACAGCTATAATGATGTCAATCGGCGATTTAAAAAAAATTATATATTATACTATAATAAAGTCTAATCTATATGAAAGATGAACTGTCATTGTGCTGATTGATTCATTGCAAAATATCTGTTTCTCTTAAAATTTAAATTAATGGGAGTCCCCGTATAATATTCTTCCACCTTGAATGCAAACATGTTTGTATATTTACAGGTAGTTTCGAGAATATGGGACCCGCTTTCAACTGCTATCTAAAACAGTTTAAAGGGTAACTGGCAGTATCGGACGACCACAATATCAGAAGAATCATGTCTTGCGTCTTCTTTTATTTGGACTTCCTCTAACGGGTGTTTCTGATCTTCTCCTTCCCCCTACTGAAGATCCACTACGAGGGCTATAATTAACACTACGAGTCGAAACTCCATTAATGTTATATGATGATTCGACTGCGGGAGATTCATCTGAATTGTCTAATAAAATAAATTTATTATTAATAGTTTATAGAGAGCGAGAATTTTGCGTTAACAAGAAATGAGCTTTTGAGAAATTACCGTAATCGATGCCTTGTTTTCTTCTACTAGAATCATTGTTAGAAAACTGTTTATTGGGAATGGACGTTGTCGTAACAGAACTCGTATGGCCACGTCTTGGAGTACTGCGTAATTCCGGCGGCATATTCAGAGAAACCCCTCTTGTAGAAACTCGAACTGGTGAGGAATTTTTGGACGTCGACATTCCTGCAAATACGTTTTAAATAAAATTATAGTAATCAGATAAAGAACGCTTTCTCCTTAAATACAACGAATACCTAATTTTTCTTCAATCTCTTGCAATCTTTTCTCAGTTTCAAGAAACTCTTGCACCTTTTCCTTCATTTCTGGCGTTTCTTCTAACAACTTTTGTTCCTGAAGTTCTTTTTGCGCTTGTTGATTCCTTTCTATTGCATGTTTCAATGCTTCTAATAATGCTGTAAACAATTTAAAATTTTTTTAAATATTGTAAAATTGATATTATGAGTTAATAAAATAATTTAAAGTTATTTTAAATAATAATTTCTTTTTAGAATTTAAATATAAGTTAATAAAAACCAGATATTTAAAGTAATAACTTTTATTAATTATACATGTGCACTAATAATTTAAACAAAATGTATCTTCCAACAAAAAATTTTCAGTAAGAAATAAATCAATGTAATATTTTATTTGACTGAACTGGATTTAAATCAGAGAAGGCAAAAATATAGGACATTGTTCTCTGTGTCATATATTAATTTGCATTTGCTATCATAATCTACAATTTTTTAATATTAATTTATATCCAAGAAGGCATTTTAACACCAAACATGGAAAGTATAGAAAGAGATATTTAATATACAGTACAATAAAAGTATATATAATGATACTGTATATTTTAATTAAAAGATATAATTTCACATTACCCACAATAAGAAGTGTGTCTTTTAATTAAAAGTATTTTTGCTTTTTGGCAAGAAAAGCCTCAGTTAAAGTTCAAAAATACAAAATAATTTCAAATGGTTACATTCAAACGATGATTTAAATATTAAATAAAAATAAACAAATTTTTAAATACTAACATTTGTTTTTTCTTTTACAAAATGTTGGAGAATATGTCATTCCTCGTCTGCCCCAAACAATATTTGTGACAGACAAGGAATGACATAATTTCATATAGTGGCATGTTTTAATATGCAAATGTTGCATGCATTGTTAGTCTTAATATAAATGGCTTCTACCAGGAATAATATTTTTTGGTTTCTTGAGCTGAACACCAGCTATCTTGTCCCACTTTAGCTTATAATTGTCCTCTGAAAATAGGATGGCTAGTGCCATTGTCATTCTCATGTATTTTACATCACTCTGCAATCCATTTGATTAAACTTCTCTATGTTGTTCAATGTATAACAAATGTCTGCTTCAAGGTTTTTCTAGAAGCATGGCATATACTCCAGCTCTTTCTTTGTTTCTCATCTATCCCTATTATTACAATAAAATCTATATAAGGTAGTCAGCAATGTTACTGGTATAAGGGAGATTTTTACATAATTTTAATAATTTATATGTCATATTTGCTGCAAAGATACAGGGATGGAAGAAAAATGCAATTTATAGTCTGGAATAGCTGGAGGAAAAGTTCGATGTTTAATTTTGTTGTTTAAATACTTAAATTTTGAAGGTAGGATTCTTTGATAGAGAATGGTGGTGGTAATTTGCTTTTGTGATATACACTAAACTGGAAGCTACTGTTTTGATAGGATATTAACAAGTCAAGGAATGCTATTTTGTTGTAACAATCCTTGCTTCTAGTGTAAAGTTTATAAATTGAAAGATGTTGCTGATATGGTTTAAAAATATAGTAAAATCAGCCTTTTCCATCCTATTAATCAAAACAGGGCAACCATATCTAATTAATCTCTAAATTAATAAATATGAGATATGGAATTGTAAAAGGTCTACAAAATTAGAAGAAATTAAAAAAAAATTGGCTATTAGATATTTCCTACATTATAATTTGTGAAATAAATTCCACAAAATGCAAAATAAAAAGCTGTGAAATCAATCAAAGTTAATAAAAACTATGAAAATATGAAACTGTTTTAAATTATAATAAATCAGTGAAATTTGACTGGCAAAATTAGCACTTACTATATATTTTTAATGTTTAAAAATATTTAATATTTTGGAAGTCTCTGAATAGAAATACATTCAAAAGAATTACTTTTTTCTTTAAATTTTGCAAATCAAGAATTTTTAAAATATCTTTATTTTTTCAAAAAGAAGGGAATAGACGAATTCTGTAATGAGGCTTTTCAATGTTTGGTTAAATGTAAAAATTAATAACAATAAAGAGAAGTAAACAATTATTATAATTAATCTGCATTAAGCAGTACAATGACTTAAAATATCAAATTATGGGTGATTCAGAAATCCTTGACATATCAGCCATTTATGCTACTACATTGTGTCACCATGTTGGCTGTATGAAAGTTAATAATAAACACTTTCATGAGTATAATGCATTTGTAAAATAATGGATGAATGTATTAACCTAATTAAAAACTAACATTAACTTAATTAACTTAATATTGATATATTTAATTTTTCCGTGTTAACAGAAACTGTTACTTTTATTAATATATTTTCTTGTTTAAATAAATATTAAAAATAATATCTCACTGATTTGTGAGTTAGTTTTAGAAACTTCTTTAGATGGAGGTTGCCCAAAAACAACTCCTTTCATTCGTTCTATTGGAGGAGCCCTATTCTGCTGGCCACCAAATTTACCATTGCTTCGAATTCTTTCCCCCGTCCTCGTCAACAATGTTGGACAGTAACCATGTTTTACCACCTAAAAATATTAAATTTAAAATTAATTTTAAAGATAATATATTTAAATAATTTTTATTACATGTTTAAGAAAAAAATTGTTTAAAAGTATTTTCTAAAATGAAATGTTTAGATTTTATCTTAAATGTAAGTAAAGGTATGTGAATAAATTTTAACATTTTCAAATTTATAAAAATATTTTGCCACATCTCTTATAAAAACAGAAGATTGTACTGATGTGATAAAATTTATCATAAACTCTTTAAAAACTTTTAAATTATTGAATTAATTTTAAAATGTGAATTATTTTATTTTATGATATATTTTATTTATAAAATAAAACAAATCATGTTTTAAAATTAATTCAACAATTTAGAAGTTTACTTGATAAAATTTGATAGCTAAATAAAACAAGATTATTTTATTTAGCTATCAAAAAAATTTATGGGCTGTTCATAAATTATGTGATAAAGATATGGATGGGTGGGCATGGAGGTGATGTTACAATGCAAGGGAATGGAGAGGTTCTGCAAAACAATGCTAGCATCTCAACCCTTGGGTAACAAAATGATTCATTTTTGTTTTTAAATGTTGCATAGTGAAGTGTACTGCTTATGTTATTGCTTTGTATGTTATATACGTAGTATCTCATGTTGTGTATTATTCCTTTTACAATTAAGGGAGTCAAACAAGAAAATGTTTTATGTAATTTTGAAGGTGAGTATGTGCAACAGCATTTGGAGTATTACAGGGTGCTGGGACAATAATCAAAATATAAAAATAGCATTATGTAATTCATAGACAATCCTAACATAAAAATAATTAGGTATATTTTTCAAAGTTAGCTTCAATCAAAAATTAAAAACCCACGGCAGGAAATCAAGATTACACTACTTATCACCAATTTTCGTTTGCTTATCCTCATGAAATACAGATTCAAGAGAAAAATTCACATAAAAAGGCATTAAAGAACATTTTAAAAAACGTTTTAATAGCCTGTGAGTGCTTTTGACCTATTTATAAATGTCATCTTCAGGCAGAACTGGAATAAAATAGCTTCTTAAACAGATTTTTAAATAAAATTGGAACAAAAACAGCATTAGCTGCTTAGAACATATGTTACACGAATTTAAATTAATACTCTATGTTTTGTGTTATATTCTAAATGGCTAACGCCGTTCTTGATCTCTGTGCAGTAAAGCGCATGCATGATGATGTTACTTTAAATCTAATATTTTATTTTTAAACTTGATATGTTCTAAGTGGCTAATGCTGTTTTTGTTTCAATTTTTTAAAAAATCTGTTTGAAAAGCTATTTTATTCCGGTTCTGCCTGAAGACGACGTTTATAAATATGTCAAAAGCGCTCGCACTATACTAAAACGTTTTTAAAAATGTTTTTTAACGCCTTTTTATGTGAATTTTTCTCTCGAATCAGTAAAATTGTTGGCATGATATCCACTCTATGTTTTTAAGTTACTTAACATGATGAAATACATTTGAAAATCTAAAAAATAACACCTAAAGTTTGAACAAAACTTTAGGTGTCCTTATATTACCTAAAAATTGAAATTTGATATATGAAATGACTAAAATAGAAAGTTTTTAAACAATATACATACATGTTCTCTGTAAGAAGTAGCATCATCTAATGTATCCAGCACAATAGCATCACCAAGTAACATCCCAAAAACTGGAATATATACAAGAAATAAAACAATTTAATTAATATACAAAAATTTATCATATTTAGAATATACTTCCATCAAGGTGGCTGTTATACGTTACATATTTAGAATATTATTACACACATATTTAGAATATTATTAAATCAAGAATAAAATTTTATATTTTAAATACTTATTTTGAAATTCAGTCCATATTATAATTGCTGCAATAACTTTTCATAATTGATTTTATCAATCAATTATGAAAAGTTATTGCAGCAGTAACAGAAAACTGCAATAAATTCAATTATTATTGACTTTTAAAGCTATAAATTTATAACATAAAATAAATATTAAATAATAATTAATATTACTATATTTGATTATTTTATCAATCTACCTGCTTTAATTTTTATAAAATTTTATTTTTTGTGTATCTAACACAAAAGTTATTTATTCTAATATATTACAAACAAAAATTTAGACAAAAAAAATTAAACTACTGTTATGAAAATTATTAATAATGACATTACTCAATATAAATGATAGAGTCATGAACCAATGCTTAATAGTTTTAACATCATTTTTACTTTCCTGTGTGTGTGTGTGTGTGTGTGTGGGGAGCAGCGTCGTAACTAGCCTTTTATGCGCCCGGTGCGAACTTCTGTAACTATGCCCCAAAACTTGGTTCAGGTCATTTCTGCACCCCACTAGGGTCTACGCCCTGTGCCTGGGCACAGCCCTAGTTACGGCACTGGTGGGGAGAGCATAATTTTGGCACCCTCTTTTAAGCTTTATAATGCCTGTACTTTTTGTTGGAAATTTCTGAAATTTTGATGGGAAGTTTGTGTATTAGGGGAATTGATGCTATTAATTTGTGGTGGTTGACGGTTGACGGAGTGGGGAGAAGATAAAGGTGGGGAGGTCATGTCATATATTGAGTAGGGTCTGACTTAAATTAATGATGATTTTACTCGTTATTAGCATTTACAATTTTTTTTTTTATAAAACCCATCCCTACCCTCAAAATTAAGCTTTTTGTCATTTTATAATAATTAAAAATATAAAACCGTTTTAACAATAAAATATCATAACAAACGGCACCACTCACACAGTTTTAAATGTTGCTGAGAAAGTTAACTTGTTGCTGGATTTTTCTTAATTGTTGAAATCTATAAATATTTTTATTTAATTTAAATCATAGATTTAAATTTAACTTCCATGTAAAAATATATAACACTTAATAAAACAAATGTCGAAGTATTAATTTCATTCTATTATTTGGTTCATTTCATCAAATTTCTATGTATTTTTCCTTTCTTTCTTTTTCAAAAGTCTGAACATTGTTTTGTACAAAGCATTGAAACTGCAAGATCAAATCATTACAAACATGTAAAGACACACAAAAACAAAATTCAGTGTACTCATAACAACTACCCAATTCAGAAAAATATTCAGAGATCATACTCAACAGTGCACTCATTTACAGAGTTCTCACTTTTTATAAAATGAAATTTCAGGACTTTTCAGAAGTCACAATCAAAATTTCCAGAATATGTGGGCCATATTCTGTCATTATAAATGTTCTTCAGTACCAACTGTGATATCTGAATTGAATAATCTTAGTATTACAAATTTTTTCAAAATACACTTAAGAAAATTTCAAAGTTCATTGTTCTGCTTTTATATGGTAATATATTAATATAACATGTACTGAATCATTATACAGTATTTTTATTGTTCTCTACTACATATTAAAAGCATCCAAACTCATCTTTATCTTGAAACTATTCTGTTTTGTTGTTCTGACTGCATGTTCATAAACAAGACAACTCTATTAATTTAATAAAATTCAAGAAGTCAAAATTTATTATTTGATAAAACATATTTCGAGATGATTTAGTTGCATTGTTAGATCAGATCTCAAAATGACACAGACCACTCAAATATAAAGAATAGAACAATTAACATATGAACAAAAAAATATTTTAAATTATTTTTTGTTTGAATGGCAGTTGTTAAATATATGTTTTCGTGGTTAGTATGGTCTAATCTGACAATGAGACTTAAATTGTCTCAAAAAATGTTTTATCAAAATAATAAATTTAATTCCATGAACTTTATTAATGATAGTATCTTATTTACAACATAAAATAAGAGCTGCAGGTCAAGAAATAATAATCATAAAAAAGAGTCAGCTGTATTCCTGTAAGGGAATGATGCTGACCTGTCAATAGATTCTTCAATTTGCTCAAGCATTTGTTAGCCTGGATCTTCTAAAACCTGTACATCAGACTATATTAAAAATATTTTCATCATTTATATTAATCCAATCAATATCAATGGATTAAGTTATTGATTAATTTGAATATAATATATATATACCATATATATTACTATAATTTCATAATAATAATAATCTAGAAATGTAACAATGTATGTAAATATGTAGTTCATTTCACTTTTACCAGATGGTGAAGTGTGTCCAAAAAAAAAAACCAACAAATTTACAAAAACCCTTATTTACTTTAGGAAAATAAATACAGCCACACAATTTTCCTTAATTAGTGAGTAAACTCAAAAAGATTTCCGATCTTTAAGAAACCGCAATATGAGCATCACGCATTACTTTCACAATACCGAGATGATATTCTCTCTCTCTCTCTGTGTTAGGTAACATGTTTTAGTGACAGTTATTATGTAACCTTTTAAATATTTCGGTATCTGTAAGAGGGGTTTGATAAACCAGATCTTTCACATAATCTCACAAGAAAAAGTCTAAAGAGTTATGTCAGGAGAGTGGAGTGGTGACTGAATTGATCTATCTGAACCCATCCATCAGTAAGGAAAAACTTCATACAAAACTTCTAGTTACAGCAACAATAGTACCCTTTGTTTTTGTAATTCAGGAAAAATCTTTTAAGTTTCACTAAAAATTACTGAAAAACCCATACATGTTGATCTGTTTTCCTGAAATACATAATACTTTCTTTGTAATCTGTCAGTTCCATTTTAGACATCCCATGTAGTAAGCCAAAAAAGTTATCATGTAATCTTATTATAAATGTTATGTTAATATTAATATGTTAACTGCTGTCATATTATTAACTATATTATGGATCAATAATATTCTCAATTAGGCATATTACTGTATGCAGTATTCAATTTACAACATTTACTCTCCAAAAAACCTCATAAAAAAAAAAAAGCTTATAGTTGTATAAAATGAAAAATTATTTGAACAGGCCAACTACAAGATAGTGAACAAAATGAAATCGGATAAAACCAAGCATAATTAGAGATTATAATAATGGAATGTCTGACACAGATCAATCAGATCAAATGCTTCCTGATTATTCAATGCTAAAAAAAATAATCAGATAACTAAAAAATTTCATTATATATTCTGGAAATAATTATATATGGTGTATATTAAATTTCTGAATTGTTTTAGTTTTATTTTTAAAAGTATCTGTAAACTGAAATAGCTACTCTATACTTACAAAATACTTAACTTAAAATGATCAATAATGTTTTTCCTTCATGGGGAAAAAGTAGTAATAGTGACACCAGAAATTAAATTGTTTACAAAATTTTTGAACAAATGGGCGAGGCCATAAACCAAGAATATAAAATTGTAATCTGTTAAGAATTTTCAATTATTTTTAAATATTTATTAATCATCATTAATGCCTGCCAGTAAAAGTCAGCAAAATGTATCAAAATATTTTAATTTTTTTATAGTTATTACAAATTTAATGAATAAGTATAAAATATTTATTTAATGTAAATGTAGAAAAAAAGATTATAAAATGATTTTGCCTATTATTATCTACATATTATTAATATTAAATTTCATATTTATGAAACAAAAGCATATGAAACAAAGTTTTCATATTCATTTGGACACCCATCAACAGACCTTACTAGGAGTCCATAAAAAATAATGAAGTTATTATTAGTTTTAAAAATCACAAATCCTAAAATTTTGAGATATTTTTAAAGTTGTTATATCCTATTTCATATCTTAAAAAATATGGCAATGAAATACGTCAAAAAAATATGGAAACTGTACAAAAGTATGTTATGAATGAAATACTAACTTTTATATTTATACAGTAAACATATTTTGTGAAAAAACATAACAGTCAAATCATCCCAAAAGTCTCTTAGGTCCCTTTTTGCATGCGCAGCAACTTACATGAAAATTTCAGTTCATCAAGAATAGCTGTCAGTTGCAAACATTTTGACAAATTTTAAAAACTTAAAAAAATTCCTGGAACTTGAATTCATTTTTTTCTCAGAATCAACCCTCAGAAATTTTCTAGGATTCTCAGGAATTCCTATACCAGAAACACTAGTCTATACTAGCAAAACCTACACATATATACTAGTGTATAATGGATATATGTGTAAGTTTAGTTTTAGTTTACTAAAACTAAGACTATACACATATAAATATATATTGCTTTATATGTATAGAAAGATTGGACATGAACATAAACAAGCATAAAAACATTGCATAACAAAGATAAAATTAGTAAAAATGAAAAGTATTAACATAAATGATTTCTCAGCATAAAGTTAACAAAATGCAATGTCATTAATGGTGTCATCACTCATTGCTTAATAGTCAAAAAATCAGTTATATTAACATCTGTCTATACAATAACTATATAAAGAAAGCCTAATTTCCACAAATATGATCTTGTAAATGATAGTAAAATTATCATCATCTTTTAGATAAATCAGAAGATTCATCAAAATTTTAGAAGCCATTCACTACTTTTCACTATTGTTTTGATTTCCTTTCAGAGTCATTTGCCCTCTCTATTGTCTAACTTCCAACATTAGGAAATTCTGAATTAAAGTCAATTCTTGAAGTGCAGACAAATGGTTAAGAAAAATTATTTGGTACAAATATATATCAGCTCTTGTTTCATTTGTACTTATTATCTAGATATAAATTTAATATTACTAAAATTATAATTATTTAATTATAATCAACTACTTTATAATTACAGTAACACCTCAACTTACGCAAACCTGGAGTTACGCGATTTTCAAATCTCGTTGATTCGTCTTTTGTTTGAGTGCCACACAACTCTTGATTACTCACTCCCCCCACACTATTGTTCAGCTTACATGTTCGGACATGTTACGTGAAATCAACACATAGCTACAATTTATTTTGTGTTATTTATTTCTGTGTTTGTTATATCTACAGAGACTTGAGAGTCTCTACTATGTCATCCAAACGAAGTAGAACTGATTCTTCTGCATCAAACAAGAAAAGAAAAACTTTATCTTTCGAATGTAAAGATAACATTATTAAAGACTTTGATACAAAAATGAAAATTTGTGAATTGGCAAAGAAGTTTGATCTACTGGAATCGACGGTCAGAACAATTATAAATGGTAAAGAAAAAATTCTCAAAGCTATGAAAACTTGACAGAAGGCCTCAGTTCAATTGAAAAGGGGTTACAAATTTTAGAAAATATAGACTCCAATGAAGAGCGCATTTCTTCTACAAAATGAGAAATAAAAAAAATTATTAGTATGCTACGAGATTTTGCGGGAGAAAAAAAACAATCTTTGAGCCGTCAGATGAATTTGTTAGATTTTATGAAGCCTTCTACATCAAAATAACTTTGGTTTATGATTTTAATAATATAATTTGTTATACATATGTATTATCTAAGATTTTATTAAACATTTTTTTCTAAATTATTGTTTTCTTTAGTCTACGGTCCCAATTAAAAATAATTTGTATGTATTTATATGAGAAATTATACCCCGACTTATGCAAATTTGACTTACGCAGTTATCGCTTGGTCCCACCTATCGCGTAAGTTTGGGGTATTACTGTATTAGATAATGCATAATAAAGAAAATAATAATAATTAAATAGTGATAGAATTTTTTTTACCAATTTTGCAACTTTCTGGTTCTTTAGGAAATACAAGAAGATCTCGAGCATAAACTGGATGTCCAGAAGGATTATAAGAGCGTATTTTACAATGTGGAAGAGGCCTATAAAAAAAAAAAAAACAGGAATATAATTAAATTAATTTCACATACAGTGCCATTCCATTAACCTGGCATTGTTGGGATTGACAGAGTGCTGGGTTATCAAATTTGCTGCTTTATTGGATGGTGGAAATTTTTCCTTTTTTTTATTTCCTTGACACAATTTTATATATCTTCATGTATAAAACTGTATAAATCTGCCTTTTATGATTGTTTAATACCACCATTTTAATTTTTTCCAGGCTATCCCTACTCTTGTGAGACCCAGAAATTGTGTTAAAAAAGAAAAATGTAAAATTTGTTAAAGTCAACAGTAAAGAAAACAAGTTGTATAAGTGTCGAGTCAGTGACACCGGACTTTGATGTCGACGCACATAAATAGTAGTGGGAAAAACAAAATTTTAGATAAAGAAAATTTAAAAAGGAAAATATTAAAAATTTAAGACACAGTTTAGAAAGCAAAACGAAACTAGAAAAATTTTCAGAATGAGTGTGGGTGTCATCGTCACCAATTAAATGCGATCAGACTCTAAAAGATGGTGTCGGGTAGACCATTTCTAGCTGACCTTTCCTGCACCTTAAATGAAGCTCCATTTACATCTGGAGACAGGTGGGAAACCAATTGGGAAGCAAGGAGAAAAAGGTTTAACCAATTAGCAATGATTTGAGCCCGATAAAATTATAAAACCTCCAATGCCAATGACAAAGAGAGCTTCCTCTCTAGAATACATCTGTTGTGATCGTCGCCCTCTTCCATTTTTTTTTGTGCTTCAGCATGCCACTATTTTGTGCTTCTCTTGTCGAACATTGATTCAACGTCGCCCTGGGGCTCCACCAGCATTGAAAAAGAAAAGGAAAAAGAACTCATGAAGACTCGTAAACCAAACTTTGGATTTCCAAACATCGACTTAATTGTGTAAGCATTGTCTCCTAAATAAATGGTTTCCTTGTGAAACACTTGTCTTTTCTGCCTCCTCAAAGCCGCCACCCACATACGGATAGACCTTAGCCATCCCAACGGTTGGGAATAAACCCCCCATTTCGGCAAACTTACACTCTTGGTTGACTTGAAACAAGAACACATTATTCTTACTTTGTGCTTTGTACATTTTTAATGTGTATAAATAGAGACAAACTATTTCTGTGATAATTATTGATTCAAAGTGTGCTGAATATTTCTGCTTCTCATATTGAACTGTGCACTAGTGTCTTTGGAAAAGTCTTTAGAAAAATCATACACAAGCTAACTGGTTTTACCTAGTACGGCATCTTGTCATTTGTCATCTCTAAAAGAAACCACATCCTTTCCAAAAACTTCATGTTTTGAGCACATTTTACAAGAAAATCTTAACTCTGGACCTACCCATTGCACTGATAACCCCCTAACGATGAGCTTGAAATGCCAGCTTATTGGGTTTGCTGGCATATCAGATGCAGCATTAACAGAATTTTGTTGTATATCTATTATTTAATTAATATCACATCATGATTGTTAATTTTTTACTGATAAAAAAGAAACTTACTTTCCCCATTCAGGAAGATTTTTTTTATATATTGAATCTAGAGGTAATACTTGTTGCTGTCCATTTGTGCGAGTATGCAGTTCTCGAGCCTGAAATATATAGAATTCAATGAAAATTTATTTGTAAATTTTCACTTAACTCATTAGAAAAGGTCAAACAATTAATATTTACTTCTTTTAAAGTTAAATGAAAATTATTACAGATTTAAGAAATTAAAAATAAAAATTCTAATATTGAAAATATAAAAATTTAAATTTATAACTGGAGTAAGTTTTAAAAATAAATAAAATCTTGTAAACTTACTTTAGACATAGAATGTGTAATTAAACAATCCATATCCGATTGCATATGCCAAGATATAACACGAGCAATGTCATCATCTTCCACATAAGCAAGATGGCCAATCTAAATATTAAATTTTTAATTAATGTTCATTTCTTCAAAAATTCTTTTATGTAAATATGTAAAATAAATTAATATACAAGTGTTGATAATTTGTGAAATAATGCTAGATTTTTCCTTATTGTCATCTTGAACACTATTTGAAGATTTGTGTCATGCTTGAAGATCTTCCCTTCCGTTTACATACCTCTGCCATCTCCATATCCATGCATCATATACTTCCTGGGATCTATTTTTGGACTTATGTTGAAAAGTTGTCATTGTGTGTCTCCTCATCATATGTGAAGCATTGCCTTTCAAGACATTCTTCAGTGATGAAAACAAAAATTGCAAAGGGTTAAGACTAGTGAATGTATGGGATATTTCAAAACTTCTACTCCAACTGTAATATTGGCCATCTAGCATTATCACAATCCAGAAACCACTTCACATTAACCAGTACTGGACATTTTTCATGAAAGACATGACCAAGTTTTTTTTAAGAATCTTAGTGTATCCTCAAGGTACAAAATTGTATTTGCACATTTTGTACTTCAAGGAATACAGATAAAACAGAAACCATTTGAGAAACATAGTTCTTGTTTCAAAATAATTGTCAATGACAAACTATTAATAAAGGGTGTACAAATAAAATCAAGATGACAGGACCTGATCAGTGCCTATGGAGGCTGGCAACTGACACACTTTCTCAAAAGATTGTGTAGGAAAAAAAAATGTGGAAATAATCCCAAAAGTTAAATGATGCATATTTTAACCTATTTTTATTTTAAAAGATATTACATACTTTTCCAAGAACACCGGGCTCGTCAGCAGCTACTGTGAGAGAACATTCTCTTCTTTTTGCTTTTTCTAATTTAGTTTTGGCCATGTGGCATTTTTCAATAGTTGCATTAATCTGAAGAATCTGAAGAGTAAATTAAATTAAAATAATAATTAAACAGTTAAACAATTTTATATTTATTGTTCAATGCTTTTAACAATACAAATTTTTTTAATTGATTAAAATTTGGAATTTAACAACTGAAAATAATAAAGATAAAAATATCACCACACCTACAAAACAAATTAGATAGATATGGAAAGCTGCACTTTCATGATAATAAGTGTTCTGTCCAATTCTTTTTCAGGCTATCAGAAATTTCCTATAATTTGTATGATTAGAAAGTGCTATTGATTGACAAATCAATATAATTAAATAATAATTATGCTTATACATAAAACATACACAGTTTAAATAATTAGGGAATAATTTACTATATATAATCTATATAAATAAAAATGTACTGTACAGTACATGTTCGTTTATTCCTAATAGCTAATCTCCAAAAGTTCTTCACAGATTGCTTTGAAATTTTGACACAACGTTGCATTCAAATATGTGTGTGTTTTTATATAATATAGATGTCAAAATTCCCCCCCCCCTGCAGGGAGAGGGACAAAATTAAGGCTTACTGTGAAGAACTGGACTTCTATTATATTATTTTAGTTGTGGTTTTTTGCATTTTAATAGGGTATGTCAAGAAGATGTACACTAAAAAGGGATTTTTCGAAATTCCCTCCCTCGGGGGGAGTGTTATACATTTATAATAGATACATTTTGAGCCACAGCAATGTGTGCTGAGTACTGCTAGTTATTATTAAAAATTTATGTAATTTTAAGTACATCCATATTCTGAATTATAAGATGCATTCAAAAAGTTAATTCATGGCATTTCCAAATTATTGCACTTAATGCAGATAATCATCCTACCTAATCAGAACATTGTTACTAAATATTTATAAAAACTTTACATAAAGATAAAAAAAAATTATCATCTTCAAAGCTAAGCACATTCAATTATAATAGCATAAGAACATAAAATTTTAAGAAATAAAAATACACAAGTTTATTACTTTTTAATTATTTTTGTTTTCTAAAATGCATTTTATACTTGTACTATATAATATTTAAATAAGATAATATTCAGCATTGTCTTTTTATAAATTACTTTATGTTTGAGCCACAATTTCTTAAACCTAGATCAAATGGTTTGATTAGTTAATAGGTGATTTTAAACTTCAGTCAATCAGCTTTTCAAAGTTAGCATCTACAACCTACAAAGCTTCCCTATGTTAGGAGTACACTGGCTCCACTAATATGAACACAAACAAGTACAAATAAAAAGTTTTCATCCTACTAGAGAACCTTTAAACTTCTCAATAACTAATGTTCCAAAAAAATACAAATGAATCCAAATTTAAAAATTGGATTCATTCTCATTATGAACATATTCTCCATTAAAAAAATTAAAATATTCAATTCTTTTGGAATTGATTACTGACAATCCTAAAAATGATAAATTTTAAAATTAATGAAAGAATTTTGTTTCTAAAGATGCTTTAATCTTCCTATATAAGAACTTTTATATAATATCTGGTAACACTCTAAAACAGAGGTCACCAAACTTTTCTCACAGTGGGCCACATAACAGAGAGAATGACAAGCATGGGCTGAATAACCATTTTGTTCAATACAGCACACTGAATACGCAAAAAATAAAGACGACCAACATATTTATTTACCAATACACAAACAAGATCGCTAAAGCAAGCTTGTAATCGCTTTTCTTAGAAACTTCATTGCAGGTACTTACACAAAAAGTGCTCCAATATCCAAATCTGCAAAAAGTAGCTGAATTTTTTTATTTCACTGATTTTCCTAAAAATTATATTACTGTCAGATGCAAAAATCAGATTGGAGCAATTTTGGCATTTTTACTTACATTTATTTTAAGTTTTCCTACATAGTAAGTTTATCTACAATCTATATTTCCATATAAATAATTATACTTTAGCTCATTTGTGGCACAGTGCAGCAGCGGGCCGGATGAACTAACTTTGCGGGCAGTAGTTTGGTGACTCTTGCTCTAAAACATTAACTTCCATGTCTTTCTAATCAGTTTGGTTGTTCCAAATTAATGCAACACAAGCAACAAATAAAAAATTTGAAAAATGAATAATTTTATATACAGTGGGTGAGCGGTTAACAAACAAATCAGATAACGAACACTTTCGCAAAAGATTTTTATGTTCAGACAACAAACACATGATCTGATAATGAACAACTGACAGAACAAACACAAGAAGAAGTGATGTAAAATAATGAATACCGATTGGTCTTCCCTTGTCTCTGGGCAACAATTCAAAACTTTTTGGAGTATGGGAGACGTCGATATCGATGCTGAACCCGGTATATACTGATCGGATAGTATTCCTCTGAACTCTGAAACTCTCCCTTGTAATTCCAGCCTTTTATTTTTCTAATAGAAACAATATTTTTATAGTATTTACAAAACTGTCGAGTGGGCATTCGTTAAGTTTTGCATGGGTTTTTCTTTTCGAAAGGTGAGAGTTTAATAGCAAAGGTAGAGAGTAGGCAGAAGATGCCTAATGTTGCTGGGCAGTATGGCTTGAACAGGTCTACAGTAGGCCGCAGTTCAATCTTATTTAAGAAAGATACAGTATAATCAAGAAGACTCAATCAGCTAAAGGAATAACAAAAATCACATCTGAGAAATAAAGAACATTGAAGAGCTCATAATGGAACCTGAAACGAATCTGACGACAGAAGAACGCCAAGAACTCTTGAATGAAGAACACCAAGAAATTCGGCAAGATTTTTTTTTTTTCTGAAAAAGAGGATTAATGCCAATATCTGCTATTAAACATCTTTGAAAAAGTAGGAGGATGTCAGAACAACGGTCTTAGAATGGCATCCAAACCAGGTTGAAGCTTGGGAATTTCTACAATTACAATGCTATTAATTACTTCTGAAAAATCCTGAAGAAGAGAGAAAAGCAATCAACATTAGACAGATTCTTTAACCCCCTCAAACGGAAAAAAACATGACTAATAAAAATGCAAGACTGTGTATACATGTATTTTTATTATTACATATAAATAAACATAGTAAGAAAGTATATATTTTTTATTTTTTGGAGTCTCCAGAACAAATTAATTAAATTTCCATTAAAACTGATGGTAAATTGATAATCGGTTAATGAACAATTCAGATAGCGAACAAAGTCTTGGAACGGATTATGTTCATTAACTGATCACCCACTGTATTTTTAAATATAAAAATATTAATTATATGAGATATGTTAAATACTATTAATGTGATAAATCATCCAACATCAAGTGTTAAATGATTTATTATTTAAGGAGATGAGTAAGATACTTGATTAGTATTAATGTGTTTTCTTGATATACATTTTTGAATATTCACTATTAATTAAAAACTAATTAGATTCATTTTATTGAGTATTACATAAATGTCATGATATTTTATCATCATATATTATATTAAGAATCATAAAAATTGATTTGTTCAATAATTTTTGTAGGTCATTTAAAAAATTTTTTCATTATCTATTTAGCTTGAGTTTAACACATTGTCTTCTTGGAGAGGGCCAGATGCCAAGCCAGTAATGACATTAGCCTGCCACTCTTATGATCCAGGTTCAAGTCTGGATCACAAGCCTCAGAAATTTTTTGTGGGTGGTCTGTCCCAGATAAATTGGCCCCTATCCATCACCATCTTGTTTCCCCCCATTATGGGCATGGCAGAACCCATTACAAGAATAGAATAGACTTTCTTAGTGCCCAAAGGGCAAAAAGTAAAATAAATATTAAAAAAGCATTTTATCTTCAAAGCATTTCATTTAATACAATGATTATCCTTAGCAAACTCATATGTTAAATATGTTGGTGTAGATAAACATAAGTAATTGACTAATATAAAATGTTTAAAATAAATAATAAAAAGTATACCATGATAATTTCTACATTATTTATTAATTTGCACATCATTTTACAAATTATATAATTAGATATCTTATTTATCATATTAATATTTTAAAATATACTTTTAAAAATTATTACAGAAAATTACCGTCTGTATACTTTGTATTGAAAGACCAGATTTTTTTAATTCATTCTTAAGTCGATTTTCTTCATTTGAAGCAGCCTTTGCTGCAGCTTTAAAAAATTATTAATAATTATCAATTATTTCATAATAAAAAATATAAATATTAAAAATTATATACTTTAACATACTTTCTAATTCACTCAAAAGTTGTTGACTAGTTTCAAATAATGTCTCATATGTTTTTTTAGCTGTTAGAAGTTTATCTCTTTCTTTTGCAAGTTTTCCCATTTCCATTTGTTTTTGAGCCTCTGTTAACATAAATTTTAGTAATTAATATTTCAATTTAAAAATAATAATACTTACTAAAACTTTCCCTGAAAACCTCATCATAAAAAAAAGTTTTACTAGCATTTTACATACTTTTAAACTTATATGTGAACAATTAAAATATAAACAATAGCACATAAACATAACTAGAAATCAGAAAAACAAAATATAATCAACATATACAATTATTTATGTTAAAAACTATAAGCTTAAACAATGAGCACAAGACCATCAACAACACTTAGTAAAAGGTCACTCTATGTCAGTATTAATCAAATATGCAACCAATAAAGAACTTAATGCAAACTGAGAAGAGATTAAGCTTATCCAAATAACAAAATAAAAATATCTAATAATAATAGCAGAGGAGCTTTGAATAAATGAAAAGTTTTATAAAGGTGAGAAAATAACAAAAACTGAAAAAAGAAACAAATCTGTTAAACTTGTGAATAGGGCCTAAACTCTATAAAAAGCAAAAATTCCTCTAAAAAAAATTGTTTAAATTTTATTGTGTATCAATATTTTCTATATAACATTGACAAGGTCATTGCAAAAAACAAGCAGTTTTTAAATCATGGCCTAAATAAATTCAATTTTTCATATGAATTTAAAGTTCAAAAGCTAATTGAAAGGTTTAACTTTAATTTATGGGTAAGTGTGAAAAACTGTATATATATTGTTAAACTGGATTAGATTGGATTGTATTAACAGGATAAGGTAATGCAACACAAGCACAATCTACTAAGGGGGTAGCCCTTGAGAAAATTTTCTATGGGAGACTAGATTTAAGTGTTAGATATTGAAGAAAACCTAGAAAATTTTATACAACCAGCTGGTGGCCATATGTGGTCACTGATGAGTTATTGTTAAATTATATGTTGTTATCCTTGTTTTTATTTTAATATAAGCTTGTTATAACCTAAAGACAAGGAATTTTAACTCCTCAAAAGTACTTGATAAATTAAAACATAAAGTTCTTGGGAAAAAAGCCATATTTTATTTTTTGAGTATAATACCAGGAGTAATAACAACACTGAATTATACAAATGTCCAAAAATTCAGAAAGGAAAAAATAAAAGTAAAAAAATTATGGCAAAATTAGTTTTATCAATTTTTATATTCTATTCACTTAGACAAACTTCATTAATATTTATTACAAATTTAATAACTAAAATCTTAAACTATAACATGAACAGAAAAGCAATTCTAGTATTATTATTATTTATATTTAATATTTAAATATGAAAAGATATACAGGATGATCATAATTAAAGAGTAGGTGTTCAAAGTTCTCTTTAGAAAGAAAATTATTGGAAAAATCTCAATCAAATTTGTATAGTTTTAATTTTTTGAAAAAAATTTTACTTTAAAATTCAGCCACTAGGATAAAATTTGGTACCTTTAATGTGAATGTTATATATGTTTTCATCTTCTGGATGGTTGTCGACATGCATGTCAGATTAGGGTACCCATGCATGACTGCTGTTTGTTTTATATGTGTTAATTCAGTGGCTAGAGCTTGTGAGGTGGACGAATGAGAAAATTCCCTCCTAACTAAAGCATTAAATGCCGTGGTCTTGTATGGAAATGGGTCACATGACCCCACTGGTATGTAAACAAAGACCAAACACGGTTTTCGGCATACAGAGGTGTGGACAGTTGATCTTTCAACCTTAATGTTTATGTCCAGAAAGCGGACCTCTGTGATGTCAGCTTGTTCGATTTCTATGGTTAAGCCATACGGGTTGTCATTAATCGATTCTACAATCATATCAATTACAGTCTTCCACAATACACTCAACAGCAGAATGTAACAGTGCAGAGTTGTTGCACAATATGAAATTCTATATAAAAATGTTAATGTATAAAATGTTCACATTAAGGGAACAGTAGTACCAAATTTTCTCTTAATAGCTAAATTTTAAAGTAACATTTTTTCCTGAAAATCAAAACCACACACTTGAGAAATCTCAGCCAAATTTGGTGTACCCAAATTGCCCAATTGCTCTCTCTGTAGAGAGCTCTGATCACCTACTCTTTAATTATGATTGTTCTGTATATAAAATTATTCCTACCATTATAAAATAGAAAATGAATATCATATGGTGGAACAGTTATCCCAAGAGGTAAATCTGGTAGATTAGGTGTGCAACGTAGAATATATTCTTTTCCATTAACACCAGGTGTGTTTTCCAGAATTGTAAGATGCTGTATTTAAAAATTAAAAAAAAAAAAATTATATATATTTAGTGAAATTTTTTAGTAGTAAATTGTATTACATATTATATATATAATGAAAATTATACTACAAAAAGAGTAAACTGGATAATACGATTAAAAATTGCAGCCTGGCATTGTGATGATGTCACAATAAATAATTTCTTGTTTAATACTAAAATTATGTACCACGTTTAAAAATATTTATCAGAATTTACTTACTTCAAGAAAAGCTTGACCTCTCGAAATGGGTACTTCAATAGATGTCACATTTCCAACCATACGGGGAATTTCACCAGGAGTAGGAGCAGTAATTTGTACATTTAAAGTTCCACTTAAAAGAAGACCTGCTAAATTATCATACTGATCCTAAAAAAAAATTATTTGAACAAACATGTATTTATATATAACCACAAAAAGTTAAAAATTAACTTTTATGTACTGTATAGTATACTACTACTACTACTACTACATTACTAGATACTATATTAGAGGCAGTCTCTGTTTGTAACATGTAAAACTGTTTGTTATAGTAGACAAACACGAGATTAAAAGTCATCAAAATGCAAATCATATTAGCTGTTACATGATTTTTCATGAGGTGAGTGTGCTTTGTGCTAGTGAATAACACCAGCTGAATGTGAAAATCATCACCTGGCTAAATATAGTGACTTGTGGAGAAATACATAAATCTCATCTCTCTGTTACCCTAGTTTGTGTGTGTCCTATGAGTGTGTATCACATGTAGATCTCTATCCCTTTCTTGATAAAAGTATTTAATATAGCATTCTTGAGTGACCATCCTAGTTATAGAAAGCCAAGTAAAAAAAAAAAAAAAAAAAAAAAAACGTAAACATTAAGAAGCTTGAAATAGTAAAATATTTTGTAAGAAACAAGAGAATACAGTAGAGCATTGATTATCCGAATACTGATCAACCGAAAGCATTTCAGTCAGCAAATTCAAATTTCCACTAGGGCTGTGCACTGCAATATTTAGCTACATCTTGGCTACTCCAATATTATTTTTTGTTGGTGTGCGTGTTTTAGCTGGCAGTACTGGCACGACCATGAGAGGATACTTAAGGACTCCCAATATTTGAATGAGGCTTTTTTCCCATCATGAGTGGTGAGTATTGCTTGTTTTGTGCAATGTTTTTCTGAGGACTGTGTGTCGTGCTGAATCGGAATGTTTTTAATACTAGATTAACTTCTGAAATATAATCTGTTTGTTTTTATATTTTTCAATATATTTATTTTGTTTGTGCAAAATAAAGAAATAATTTTTAACAATACAATAGCCACTATTATTATTTCAAAAACTTTTCGTTAGGCTTGAGATTGACAAAAATTCAATGTGAAGTAGCACACAACAGAGAAAACTTTCAACATGGGATAGGTTAATATATTTTTTTGTACATGATCAGTTATCTGAACAACCCCAGTCCTGAATTGTTTTGGATAATCGATGCTCTACTGTATATGATATTGTACGTGCAACAGACCTAAAGGAATCCACATTATGCATTACCAGAGACAATATTGTAAAAATAAAGAAAACTTGTATAGTAGGAACAATTGTGAGTGCTGTAAAATCTATTAGAAGATCTAGAGAAACAAAAAATGTAAAGACTTTTAAGTTTAGTGTTAAGTATCAAATATCAAACAAAGGCATAATCAGAAGCAAGCTTTCTCACAATTAAACAAAACACATTAGCTAATTATTAAGACCTTAAAAATCTCCAAATCCTGCAGAATTACCACCTTTCAGTGATAGAAGCAACTGTTTTAATAGTCTCAAACTTTTATTCACAATGTTAGCAAAGCCTTGAGTTAAGACATGGAAGCTATGAAATCATTTCCACCTATGTCACAGAAACTGATTGAAAAAAAAATTGGATCATGCTGTTTCAAAAGCACCTTATCATCAAACAATCTGGACTGTGTGATTTTACTGATTGCAGTTTAGTAGTTTTTAAAATTTTAAAATTACTTCTTTTCTCAATTTTTCCATACAGTACAGACTTCCTGCAAAAATGCAAAGAAAAATAACTATTATCCTTCAAAAAGTTTGATATGTTAAAAGTAAATGATTTTTGCTTCTGGCTATTTTAAATGATTTTTATGATTTTATTGTTCTAACAGAGTTAGGAGGTCCCAAATTCCAATGCTATTTTAAATTTTATTGATTTTCACAGGTATCCTCTATTTCTTTAATGCAAGCCAATCAACATGACTGAGGCATTCTTATTTTTAACCAATAACTATATGTTAATGAACTCTTTGAATACTAAGATTCAATTCTTGATGTCAAAATTCCAAAATTTCAGCTTGTAATTGTTGTTGTCTATGTTCCCCATCCTAAAAGAGACATGGTCTTTTATATTTTGTCATGTAATCTCACTTCTATCCTTAGTTTAATGGATTTTAAACTTTTGTTATATTAAAATTTTAACTCATCAAATATCTCATGATCATTGGTTTCTATCTGATTTATCTTTTGAACCTTCTGAATAATTCTTTTTTAATGAAATATATATTTTAAAAAATTTAACACACTATATTAACTTTCCTACATGAAAAAATGCATCTTAGATTTTGCCTTTTCTTATAACAACTCAATTCTGTTTTTATACAATTTGTTTTGATCTAATACATTTTAATAAATTTGCCGTTTTTAAAAATCACCGTCAATTTTTAAAGAAAAATTCTTAGAATTTGCATTTAGAGCTGCTATACACAATTAAATAAATTTTAAGATTTGACTTTTTTTTTTTATGGCTTATCTGAATGTGTATAGCAATAATCAATCTTTCATCAAGACTTTATCTCATGATTGAAGCAGTTAGAAAAAGTTTAATTCTGAGTTTAACAATTTATTGAATGATTGTGTTTCATCCAATTTCTTTCAATACAGAACCTATAGTGGCTGAGTGAATAATACCACCGATCACTAATAGTTGATTGTAGGCTTGTGCCTAAGCAATGGGCTGGCTATGTGGAGCTTTCTAAATTTTCTTCATGTATCTACTACCCAAACAAAAGTCAGTTTCCATGGAAAGTCCTCTTGGAAGGCACCCTATTCTTGGCAAATTACCCATGTATTGCATTGCCATATCCCATTAAGCCAATCCAATCCTTTCAGTATGGAATAATCTTTCAATGCCGTTTAGTGTTAAAAGCTAGAGATATTTTGATGTTTAGTTGAAGAAGTCAAAAAATAAAATTAAAACAAAATCTGTGCAAATAATATAAATTTAATAGATTTTGCTGATAAATTACAATGATCTCTCTTCTGATTTATTAACTAAAATTGAAATATTTTGTTTAAACACATCATATTATATTATTTATCACATTTTTACTGGTTTTTAAAATCTGAGACCAATCTTTCATCTTTCCATAGAGATAGTATCTTTTTTTTATAAACAATTTTTTTGGGAGAATATCCACTGTGTAAAAACAGAATTAGATATACTCATTTCTATTTCTTATCCTGTAAATGGTTTCACATCATATCATTTAGCTGTTTGTTTGGAATTCACTTCGTCTTTTTCTCATCTAAGTCCCAAATCTAAGTATATTTCAATGCCACATTGGTTCTGTATTAATTGGCCTCAAGTCTCACACTATCTCTGCTCCCTCAATTGATCATTTTTTTGCCAACCATTGCATTTCTATTAATAGAAAAATGCATATTACATATGAAATTTTCTTATCAATAATAAATAAATTCCTACCACATAAAAAATAGACACCTCATCCTACAATTAGTTTATCTGTTATTTTTGCAGAATGCAAAATTTCTTGAGAAAACAGTGGCAAAAATGAAAGGTCAGTGGTAGTAATTCTCATTTCCCATACATTCATCAAATAATCCAAAAAAAAAAAAAAATTATGAGATGTATCAACTTAAATATCACAATTATTTCATTTGTGCTATTAGCAATTTTGCCTCAGACTCTAAGACATTTTGAAACTTCATTTCTAAATTCTCAAAACACACATCACAAATTCAGGCTAATTCTTGATGATAAAATATATATTTACTCTCTGTTTAGAGCAAGGTTTACTGCTATTGCATCTGGTTCTCTGTATAATTCTTTAAATCCTGTTTCATTTAAAAATAATCTCTTTTTCAACTTTTTTGATATTAAAAATACCATAGATGAGAACTACTTTGAAGGAGTTATAACAACATTAATGTATAAAAATAAAATAAAATTGTTGCAAAAAAAATCTTTGTCTCATTACTTTTCTGCCATACCATGTAATTATGTACCTTATCAATGGCAGTCTTCCTAAAAAATAGTACTACAAAAAGAAAAAAAAGCTGATTATTTTATTATTCCAATATTCATTTCCTCAGTCATGCTGAAAATTTTTAATTTTCAATGATTTGATGAAATGCAGTATGACTCAATCATGCTGCATTAAATGACATATTTATCTTCTGATTAGCACAAAATTACATCTGACATAACATTGTAGAATTCTTAATCATTCCATGATTACTAATCTGATTACCATACAAACTATTATCTTAGATAATTTAGAAAGAAAACAACCTTTTTATGTATTATACATTGATATCAGTGAAGCTTCTGACTATTATTCCAAGCCTTTTGATAAATATTTTATAAAATGATTTTGACATCTATCCCATTTTTACAGCTTGGTTCAATATTTGTTACATATTTATAAAGTTAAAATTAATGATTAAGTTTTTTAGTTTTATGACCCCTCTGTGGAATTCATCAAGAATCATTTTTTACAGCTTATATTAATGGACATCTCATTAGTCTTAACTCAACTGTAGCAGCATATGCTGATGTTGCTACAATTAGTTTTATGTCATCAGCTTATGCTGCTACAATTAACAATTGTGTTACAATACTTCAGTCAGATTTACTTTGTTTAATTTCTTTGTTTCAATCCTACAACTAGTGATTTAATGTAAAAAAAATCAGTTATTATGCTATTGTGTGTTTCTTCAGCATTCAGAGTTTTGATAGGCAACATTTGCATTTTTTATATTGATTCAGTAAAATTATTGAGTTAGGTGTTTTTAACATACAAAAGTTAGAATAAGTACACATTTGAATTAAATGGTTTACTAAGTGTTTCCTGAATTTGCTGGAAGACAAGGAAGGTGTGAGATTAATTATTGTTAGAATAAGTTCTAGCTTTGAATGACACATTGCTCCTTTGACACGTTGGTTTTTTGGCACCATTTTGGCACACTCCTTTCTCATACCTGTAGTAACCAGAATTCAGCAGTCATCCATTTCAGTAAAATAATCTTGATGTTTTATTTTGACATCAAATTAACATACAACCACCACATAGAAAAATAATAAAAGGTTTAACTATTAGACACAGAATAAAGTGACTTTTGTTGATCAAAATTTCATTAAAAAATTTTCTTCGTAAACTTCCAATTTCTAATAAATTATTATTTACTGGTATAATGCATTGCTGCTCCATCATAGTTAAATCATATTGTTATTGAACTGCACAAAGTATACTTACTATTCAATAAATTGGGTAATTTGCCTTACACAAATTCTGCTAAGGTAGCCTATATCAAATTAGGATTTTCCGATCTCTTTGAATGTATAATGTATTCTGATAAAAAATTTTTAAAAAAGATAATGCTAACTGTAAAGACCCACCCAATTAGATGTACCATCTAATTGGGTGGGTCTTCATGTTTCCTCTCATAATATTCTTAACACTTCATGTATATACATTCAAAAAGCACCAATTATGCATAATGCAATGCTTCATTTTATTTGTACTGCTCACTCAATAACATTTATTGAGTGAGCTCAAGAATGTACTCTATATGAATTTTGCAACTTTTAAGTACCTTTGTAAAAAGAGGTTGTACATTTTTTAAGTTATATATGCTTTTTGTTAATACTCTTAACATTTTAACTTTTTACGTATACATATTTTTTCTTTTTTTACCTTTTTATTTTTGTTTAAAAATAAACAACAAAATTGACAATCAGAAATATTGTTTGAGTGGTAATTTCTTGCTTATCAGAATACTACCAACTGTAAAATTAAAAAATAAAGAATAAATTTAAAATTCTGAGAAAACAAGATCCTTTTGGAAACATATGCCTCCAAGGACCTACATCTCAAAGGAGGGAGCATATACCACAGGATTTGAAGCTGCAAAAGATCACATTACTGTAATGCTGAGTGTTAACACCAGTGCAGACCTGAAATAAAAACCAGATGTGCTTTATCACTACCAATCCATAAGCTTTAAAAGGAATTTGAATTCTATTCTTGGTGTTCATGTCAGATCTAGCAAGAAAGGTTGAATGACTGGACAGATCTTTACAGAAATGATGTAAAAATTTTTTTTTGATTTATCAGTCATTTCACTTATTTTCTAATAATATCTACAATAAACTATTAATGAAAATAAACATGTTAAAAGAAATAAAATGAAAGATGTAAGAGGAAAAACAAAATGTTTGAGATGATACTTTCTAAACTGCATACTGGTGTCATGTTTTTAATGGCCACTTTGGAGATGTGGGTTAGGCAAAGATTTTATTTCTTTGCCTAACCCACACCTCTTTAATTTTTTGCAGAGTATGTTCCAATGTGAGTTTCTGCAAGAAATTATGGTTTTTGTAAATTATCTATTTATCATCTTACCATCTTTTTGATACCATCAGGTTCAAAAAGTCTATCCACAATATCAAAATTATTCTAACAAATAAATAATATTTAATTATCAACCAGTAACATAATGACTTGATAAATATTTGGTATCAATAACTAATTTATGTTAACATTTAGACAAAAATTGGACTGTGTTGTTTGCTAAACTGGATGTGAATATTTGGGTCTGTAAATTTCAGTGATTATTGTTTGGGAAACATTTAAAATTATAAACAGATGTGCTGTGCATATCTAAACTAAAATAAAATTTGAAAAAAAATTGGTGAACTTCTCTAAAAAGTAAGTTCAATGATTTATTTTCAAATTTTGTTATTTTAACAAAGTTATATTCAAAAAATTCTTAATAATTTTTTTAATATAACTTGATCTTTCAAAATTAAGGGAAGTATTTAATTATGATTTGTATGAAAAATATGAAAAAATGTATTATAAATTTTTTAAAAAATCTATTAATTAGCTATCTTAAATCAGTAAACATTATTATTAATTATTCATAATATTAAATATACAATATACTTCATACAGAAAATTAAATCAAATTAAGATATTTCAAAAATAATTACTTTGAGTTCCAATTTTAAATGGCGTACAAGACATCGATGTGCAGCTTTTTGAGTATTTGAAACTGTTGGAACACTAGGATCTTCTAAAGGTGTCATTTTAACTGGATAATCTGGTGCAATAAATATAGGTATCTGTAAAAATAAAATTGGTTTTACAAATAGAAAAAATTCTTATAAATTTAAAAATTTTTTATTTTTAAAAATATTTAATAATCTAAAAAGTAATAGTCTTAACTAGCCAACCAAATAGAAACCTTACAATATAATTAAGATTAAGGTTTATAAAATATTAAGATAAATTTCTTACTCTAATTTTTCTTAAAATTATTCCCTAAGGCCTTATTTTTCATATAGGCTGAATTTTACTATTTTTAATTCCAACAATTATATTAAAATTATTTCTTTACTTTTACATTTTTAGTTAAGACAAATCAAAGAATTAAATTTTCTTTATTTGAAATAGCTATTCAAACCTCTTCATTTATTATGCAATCAATTTTTATACAATTATAAAATATCTTATTTATAAATGTTTATTATTATTAATATATAAACAGTTTAAAGTCATTCGGTTAATAATAAAATAAAATTATAAAAATAAATTTTGCAATAAATATTAATTGCTTGATAACTTTTTGATTGTTCTGTAAGTTTTACTATTAGATGGAAAAAGCAAATCAAAGTACAGTACAGGTAACCCCCGTATAACACGGCACTTCTATAGCATGGATTCACACTGACACTGTTTGAGAATTGGATAAAACCCTCGTATAACAAAATGTAATAAATTTTTACACACTTAAGTACTAACGGTTCACAAAAATAATAATTTTCATGAACTATTAGTACTTAAGTATGTAAATTTTCTTTTCCTGCCTTCTGTCGATACACATGGTCCTTCTCAAAACTTGTTTCAATGTTGCCAGATCTCGACGCTTCTGCTTTTGCTGTTGCCAAATGTTTTTCCCTTATTCCATACTTGCTTTATTCTTCATAAGTGCTTAGCACCATATAAAAAAATTTAAAAAATCTTTTAACTAAAAGCACACAATCTAAAATTATATACTTTTTGAAAAAGGTAAAGATGGATCTGAAGATAATGCAGAAAAATGCTCAGAGGATAACGATAACTTGCCAAAAAGAAAACGCCCTCAGTTAATGGTGCTTAGTGATAACAAAGAAAACATTGTTTAATTTATTTTAATATGTATCACTTAAGAAAATTTTAATAAAGATATTTATCTTAATTATGAAAATATAATAGCATGTTTTTTAATTTTTGGAATCTAACCTCCTTTTCGTACTAGTTCTTTGTTTCATATAACACGGATTTGCATAACACGGCAATTTTTTGGAACGTAACTACCGTGTTATACGGGGGTTACCTGTACATCTATTGAAATTTTCTAGTGCTTAAGTCAAAACAATAATCAATCTCACACCTTACATCTTTCAGCAATACTTTATTCAAAAACACTTTTGGCTTAGTTTAAGGACCTGCTTCAGGTCCTACACATTTGAATTGAATGGTTTGCTGAGTGTTTCCTGAGTTTGCTGGAAGACAAGGAAGGTGTGAGATTAATTATTGTTAGAATAAATTCTAGCTTTGAATGACACATTGCTCCTTTCTTTTCACTTATACTGTTTATACTAGTAAATGTAAATTTTGGCTGCTGATTTATAAACTAAAATCTTTGATTACTTTCCATATAATACCCTATTCCGATGGTGACAGTCCATGCAATGTTCTACAAGCTTTTATTTTCAAAATTTTATGTATCATCCACTCTTACATATTGACTATGGACTGTATAGTGAAACCAGTTACTGGTGATGACATAACTCAATTTCACTGCCACCAGCAATAGAAAATCCTTAAGGATGTGCTCTCATAGCATGTGACCAGTTACTGGAATCGGCGTTCTAATCAGTGAAATTTTTCATGGTTTGGAGATTTTTGTATTTTTCAATCAACTGCAGTTTATTTTCAAGAAATATTTGTTAATAGGTATGCATAATCACTATTTTAGACAAGGTTTGAAATGTAGAAATAAAGTTGTTACTGAAGTTCTACTATTAGTGAACATTTAGCTGATGAAGGGGATATGTTATCAATAGACTCATCACAACTTCACAATAATGGTAGTGAATTTGATGCCTGAAATTCTGATAGTTTTCAAGAAATGTAATGTGAATGTAAAAGTGATTTGAAATAAAACAGTTATTTGTACCAGAAATCATTGATGAATTTAAATAAAATATTTTGCATGTTAGTCTATTTTTGAACATAGTCCATACATTCTGATTACACATGACTTTTAATAAATTGTGAGATCCCGGATTTTAAAGATATTTTATTCCATTTTTAAGAAAATTTTTATATCACTTCTCTTGTGATTGTTATATAAACATCGCACAAGCTACGGATTGAATGATGCATTCTGTTGGCAAATGGATGAGAATCTTAACAGTCAACTGCTAAATGATAACATCCAATTGTGAAAGGAGAGGAAAGTAAGCAACTTTGTCGTGTCAACATGAGTCATTGCTGAACTAGCACCTGCAAAATCAACCTTTGTTTCTAAACAACGGTCGATCACATGACCATTTTCCCAGGCAAATTTGTATATAAGAACAAAGCATCTACACTTTGAAGCATTTTTATCATAAAGAAGTCCCATAGAGGCTACCTTAGTCCTAAAAGAAGAGCATACATCCCATGAAAGTCAAGGATAGGTGTTTGTCACGGGAAGCTTCATAGAAGCATTCGCTTTTATCTGAGGAGAAGACTTATTCTCCATACAAGGATCCAACTCATCAAATCCCAAGCAGACTGTGCAACCATAAGGAAAAATGACACATTCACTATACAACCAAGGAAAGCAATGAGGACAAAGCCCATTGCCCAACAATGCCATATACTCTTTTGTCCTCAATGATCAGCATTTTGAGGTATTTTGACCAAAATTTGTAAACTCTCTCTCCGCGTTTGAGAAATTAGGGATAGTCTCAAGGCATAGAAATTAGAATAGTCGCAATGCCTTGTAAGATTTGACTATATCCTCATGTTATCGCTGTATTTAGCCATATAGTTTGTATTTTCTTTTGTATCCTAGATTAGATCAATATTAAATTTTTGTTATGTTTGTTAAACCTGTTGCCTGACTTTCATTCAGAAAACCGGACATCCTCCCAACTTACCCACGCACACTCCCCACTCCACAGTTCAATAGACCCCCCTATTCAACCTTTGTTTATGATCGCGAGTTAGGACGCGTGTATTTATCCCAACTGGTGTCAGTTCCAGACCCGAAGCCGCAATCTTTCGAGTTGCGTGTTTCTGATAAACTCCAAGCCATCCAACAGACATAGAGATCGGGTTTCACCAACCCATGCTGAGTAAGTGGTCATAAGGGAACCCCGATTTGACCCCCATCTTATCTCACAAAAGAGTCCAGAATCTATCACCACAGGAATAAAATAATTATTTTGCAATTAGAATAAGAATAATTTAATGTTTCTTAATTAATATTACTAACTTGTGAACTTGTAAGAGAAGGCTGATTGTCAGCTTCATAAAAGAACTGAATAACATAATTTCCAGACATTTCAGGTGCTTTCTTTCCACTAAAAATAAAAATATTAAACCAATGTTAATACTTATTATTACAAATTAATTTAAGTTGATTAATACTAATTGTTAATATTTTCATTTCATTTAAATTTTGAATTTCTAATGCATCCTTCATATTATCTTTTCAATAACATTTCTTAGAAAAACAAAATTTTAAATCAAAACTATTTATTTTTTTCATATAAATTTATAATTTATTTTCTGATGTCATGGTTTATGTATAATGAAATGTTATAAAAAAATGGTTCCATACATATAAGAATTTAGTTAATTTTAATCAGACAAAAAAAATTAGGAATGAATTTAATGGTATTAATAGTTTTATTACTAAAAGTAAGATGTAAAAAAGAGAAAATTACAAATATATAGTTATTTTCAATCCTATTATATAAATGACTACAATATAAGCTTTACATTTAAAGTTTAAAAAAAAAAAACTATGTTAAATTCTAGTTCACTCTTCTAAATTCATGTTTTTTTGTTTGTAACTATTCATAAAAAGATTCGAATGATATAAAAGATTTTTACAGAATAGTGTCCTCATCATCAATCATTTTCTACACATTTAATGATTGCATTCTTAGAAATGTATTTTTCGAAATATTTTTTTTATTTAAAAAATTTGCTATATGCATTTCAATCAAACTGAATTTAAATTTACAAAGATTATTTCATAATGATAAAGTTGCTCTAACAATAATTAAAAGTGTAAAGATTTGTAAATATTTTATAATGTGGAAAGTTAAGTTCTGTTATTTATTTCTATACTTTTTAAAATGCTGAAGATGTTAAACTTTTATGTAAATGAAAAATTTAACTGTTTTATTAGATTTTTCATTGTTGTTGAATACAGCAAATGCTAAAAATAACAATATTTGTGAGACTAATACTAATATAATTTTTCATTATAATGCTTACATTTTCTTCACTTACATAAAAAAAACCAAGTCTAAGCATTCTTTTTTAGTTGTAATTTTCAATAATAAACATTTTTAGCAGTAACATCAAATTCTTTCTGAATTTAATGTATAAATAAAATTTATCACGTACAAAAAATAAAATACGTGTGTGATAAAACATTAAATTTAATTCTTGCTTTCATGACACATTAATATTTATAAATAATTTTTAATTTGGTTTTCTATTTGCATCTCTATTAAATAAGAAAAATTGTGAAGACGAAACAGAGATAATTTGTTCATAATAATTGTCATTAAATATATAAATTCTAATGACACAAATCATGGCCACTAAAAAAATTAACAAAAATCAAAGTATTCATTACTTCTAAACCTATTTCCTTTCTTTCTTTTTTTAATCTTTGAAACTACTAACATTTTTAACTTGATAGATTTTTAAAGTATAGAGTATATTTTCCTAACACTGTATGCACACACACACACACACACACACACACACACACACACACACTTAATCCATAAATGATATATTTTATAGTAGTGATGAGCAATCTTTTCTGGATGCAGATCACAAGTGAATTTCATAAGCTTCTGGTGAGCTGCATGCATTTTTTCTTACAAAGCTTGCAACTTTGTAAGAAAAACCTGTTGAGTACAAGCATACTCCATAACCATCAGTATCCTAAATTTTAAAATAATATCTGCTAAAGATATGCAAACTATTCTTAGTAATATATAATTTATTTTCATCTTTTCACCCTTCATGTTTAGTTTGAATGTTCTTCATCATGAATATCAGCTTAATTAGGGTTGCATAATGGCACGAGGCAGAAAACAGGAAAAAATTACATTGCCGAAGCCCCAGGGCCAAACGCCTAATATGTGGATATTAGGATCTTATAGGCTTCAGGTTGCTCATGACTGTCTTAGAGATTAATTGATGCAAAATTTTTTTAAATGTTAAATATATAAGTTTTAAATGTTTACCGAAAACGAAATGTTCCTGCTAAATCTCTGGGATTCATATCTGGAACAAATATAAATGGCTGAAGAAAAAATATAACATTAATCAAGATTAGTATATTATATATTTAAATAAATCATCATATTCTACATTCAAAATAGTAATTTAAATAATTTATTTAAGTATTTATCAATACATGAAAAGTATTTGTTACTGATTTAGCAACTGAACATTTTAAAAATATATCAAGAGAAAAATTTTATTTGATTAAAATATTTTGGATAATATATAATATAACCTAAGAAAATCATCATTTATAATAGTTAAGTATAACTGAATTATAATATATATATTTATATATATATTATACACTTGTTATAATATATATATTATATATATATTATACATTGTTGAAATACACACAATAAGCATTTGATTACATTATAACTTTGGATTTTATAAATTTTTCAACAAAAGATTTTGGATGCTTTAGATAGTTGATATATGCTAAATCATTTTGCATATAATTTATTTTAAAAAGATCAAAAGCACTACAAGAAAAAGAACACAGTATTTCCTACTAGCAAGACATATATTGGAGACGTTTGTAAAAAATTTAAAATCATTTAAATACTCTTCAAAAATAAATAATAATTTTTCTTTATATTAAACACACACAAAAAAAATGTTTATTAGTTATTTACTAAATTTCTATAAAATGACAATGAAATTTTAGCAGCTTCAGGTTAATAAACTGGCTAAGTAGTATCCTAAAAGTTGTGTCAAAACATGTCCACATGCAGCTTAAGATAATGCTTTTCCCTCTTTTTCTCACACATTCCTCATCTGTAATGGCAGGGAACCTTCCACATATTGAAACTCCATTTTTCCTACAACAAATAACTTATAGGCAAAATGTCCATAACATTTTGTCTTCACTTGCTGTTTTATGTTTTGTTCACCATAGGCATGCACAGCTTAATAGTGAAGTGTCATTGGGGTGTTTCAGTTAAGAAGTAAAAGCAAAGAAATATCACAAAAAAAAGCAGGAGTGAAAAAAAAAGCACTGATCATTGTTGAAATACTTACAAATGGCAAATCTCAAGCAAAACTGACTTCAGAATTTAACATAGATGTTCAAACCATTTAGGATATCATTCACAAGAAAGATAAACTGCATAAATTTGTGACTTCATCAAACACATTTAATGATATGGCAAAATGGAAGTTAACAAAGGAGTCAAAATTTCATAACTTGATAATGGCAGTTTTTATGTGGTTCAAGCAGAAATATGCAGAGGAGCATCTGGTGTCAGAGTCTTTGTTAATTGAAAAGATTAAACGATTACATGCAGAAATGATCAGTAAACCATTTTCAGCATCCCAAGGATGATTACAATGTTTCAAATTTCAGCATGGAATTAAACAAATGAGACATTCAGGGAAGAAACTAAGCTGTGACACTAATGCTGCCACTTTATATGTAAAGAATTCAAATATGTTGTGGCTTATGATCTGTCACTTTATCAAATTTACAATAGTGATGAAATTAGATTGTTTGGAAAGCTTTGCCATCAAAAACACCATCCTCACAAGAAAAAAAAAATCTTCTCCAGAACAAAAATCAAGTAAGAAGCATACACAGTGCGGCAATTATATTCCGGGACTGGATCTATAAAAATGAAACAAAACAATTTTATTCAAATCTTTTTATTAAATTATTCAAAATACTCTCCTCCTGCTTCAATACACTTTTTACAGTGATTCAATAGTGATTCAAATGCCTGCTCAAGCTCAATTTTCGGTATTGCCTCTAATATGCACGTAGACTCTCTTTGGATGGTTTCAATATCATTAAAAATGCATCCTTTCAACTTCATTTTCATTTTTGGAAATAAAGAGAAGTCACATGGTGCTAAATCGGGGGAATACGGCGAATGATTCAACACACAGACTTGATTTCGTGCCAAAAATTGACGAACAATCAATGATGTGTGACTCGGTGCACTATCGTGTAACAAACACCAGTCATCAGAATTGCGATATTCTGGTCGAATTCGACAAATTCTTCTCATTAATTGTTGTAAAACTCCCAAGTAGAAAGCAACAGTAACTGTTTGACCCTGTGGGACGAACTCACGGTGGATGATGCCTTTGCTATCGAAGAAAACAATGAACATCGTCTTGATTTTTGATGGAACTTTTCGTGTTTTCTTGGCTTGAAGTGATGATTTTGACTTCCATTCGGCACTTTGACGTTTTGTTTGTGGGTCATATTGAAAACACCAGGTCTCGTCATCAGTAACAATTGATTTGAGGAAGGTTGAGCTGTTATTCGCTGCTCGTACAATCTCTCTGGAATGTTCTAGTCTCATCAATTTTTGCTCTTTGGTTAGTGTGTGCGGAACAAATTTAGCACAGACCTTTGTTTTGCCCAGATCTTCTTTAAGAATTTGTCGTATTGTCTCTTTGTTAATGTTTAATGCCTGTTCCATCATTCTCAGTGTTGCATTGCGATCGTTGGATACAAATTCTTGCACTTTTTGAATCGAATCTGCTGTTCGAATTGTTATTGGCCTTCCCACACGTTTGTCGTCCTCCAGTGATTGTCTGCCTTCCAAAAATTGCTTGTGCCACTCAAAAGTCTTTGACCGTGATAAACACTCACTTCCATACACTTTTTGCATCATTTTGAATGTTTCTGTGGCACTTGTGCCAAGTTTAGCGTGAAATTTAATAACAGCACGTTGTTCCATTATTGTTTTCCGACATGTAACAAAATAAACTGATAAACAAAATATCAAAAACAATGATAAATGTCAACCGATTTAAATAAAAGTTTTAGGTTATGTTCATATATGTCCAAACTTCATATGACATAAAATTTAAACAGATGTTGCTACTGGTTGCTGAGATATAGCTTCAGTCCTGGAATTTAATTGCCGCACTGTGTATAATTATGTTAGCATGTTCTAACACCAGTAATCTGCAAAAATTGAAACTGGTGTGCATTGGAAAATCTAAAAAACAAAGATCCCATAAGGGAACAGAAATGTCATTTTTCTGTTGTTTACTACTATATCCAGGCTAAGGCATAAATGAACCAAGACATTAAAAAAAATTTTTTAATTACTTTGTTCTCTCTGCAAACAACTATTAAAATTTACTTCAAAGAGCAATGATGGTATTGGATAATGGTCCCCTCACGTCTACATGAAAATGTCCTGAAAACAAGCGATGGTTAAATTTTTGTGACTTATCTTCTTTCTAACACATCATCACTTCTGTAGACAATGGATCAAGGAATTTTCAAAGGGTTCAATAACGTTACAGGAAGGCATTTCTCCATTCAGTCCTAGAGAAATATGGTGATCTATGTGAATTTTATAAAAAGTAGTCAATTAAAAATGTAATTATTTTCTTGTTCTGACAGTTGAAATTAAATTCTAAGTTTGAATTTGCAAAGATCATGATGAAAATTGTGTATCAAAGTGATGAATATTAACAACAATGTCAATAACATCTTAACAGAGGGGAATGTTATAACAGCCAAAATACTGCTTCAAAATATCCAGAATGTTAATAGATTTGAAGATGTTTATGAAGAGGACACCAAGCAACGTCTTCTTTCTGATAGCAATCAGCCAGAGCACAAAATGAAAGACAGAAGCCTCATCAAGTGCCAACATCATGCAATAAAGCAGAAATGATGAGACAGACTAAAGAAGTGAACCACCAGGAAATAAAGTTTCTCTTACAGAAGCATTATTGGATTTTCTAGAATAAAGGGAAGAACTCAAGTTTTGTGATATTCTCATAATAAAAAGTGCAATGCAACAAAACAGCACCTCTTAACCAATTTTTTCATGAAGAAATGCTAATGGACATGTCCTGCAAAAGGTAAGTGTCTTATTTTATAAATACAGTACTTGGACATCATGAATAGGTGTTTTTCTGCATTTTTCAGTTATCTGTACTTTTTTTGATTATCCAGAAAGGCAGTCCCAATCATTAGACCAAATAATTGTGGTTTTACTGTATTTGGTGCAGTCTTTTTATAATCAGCCAAAGACTGTACCACAATAAAATTTCATGAAAATGTTTCTACTGATGACAAGCAATCATAATAATGTGAGATCTGGAAATCCCCTTGACACAAAATTATAATAAATTATATCCCAATTAATAATTACCCCCTTTCTTATATCTGGATATAATCCGAATATAGTACGAATTATAATAAAATTGTTCCCTATATCGAATCGAAAATTTTCCTATTATAAACATCCTGCTAAAAACTGTCCTGGATATAAACATCCTGCCTCAAAACAGTCCTGGACGAGAAAATATGCGTCCCCGGCCGTATAACTGTCAACTATCCATTGTTCTTACGCTGAGTACAGATCATCTTGCAACTTAAGTTTATAGTTAGCGCCCGAATTCGCCGTATTGTTTCCAATCCCGGGAACACCTATGGCCTAAGCACCTGCACGTGACCAAAATTCCCAGCTAAAAGATATATATAAGATGTTTCCTTCCTCCCCCGGTGGAGAGTCTTTCATCGATTAAGATCGAGTCGCGATCTTACCCTTTGTGCCTACGGAATATATTTGACTATTGTGCCTCAAGTGCCATCGAACCTTCCCTAGAAAGGAATATTCGATCATCGTGATGAACAGAATATTTGAATTACTGATTGTCCCAGAGGTATGGAACCCATTTATGTGAACTCTCTCTCTCCCGTCGCGTGATAGGGATATATAGCTATATATATATATGTCACCCCTTTTAATGTCAGATTTTTGTAACGTATATTTTGTTTTCCATTAAATCGTTGTTATCCTGTTAAATGGTGTCTTGGTTGCTCGAATATTCGCCTATCGTCTTACCACGACTCCACTTTCCCTCCTACACTCGACCAGATAAAAAGCAGTCCCGTCCCTACGGGATCCCTACCGACAAATAAGCCATCTCTGACTCGTGGGCAAGTCCCTCCGACTTGTTGCCGAAATTAAACAGAGGTCTGACCTCGTCATCCCTCCTCGGTACCCACAATAAGCTATGACCTCATTCCTCTCCTGTTTGCTTATTCACTTTTTATAATCACAATAGTTAATTACGTTCAACTTGGTAGTAAAAATTTTTTCTTTCTAAAAATGTATATGGTATGCATTACATAAGTTATGAGGTTCAAATATTAAGCCTGTAATTGAAATAATTTATGTATTTCAAATTTTTAAAACTTCAAAAACAATTTTTAAAGAAAAAAAAATTCTAAAATAAATTATCTAATCATCCTGAATATGACAATTTTAATAAAAAGTCAGTTAATTTTACTTCAGTTTAGATCAAATTTTTGTTCAAGTATAAAATCAAGTATCAAAACAAAAATTAATCAAATTCCAAGAATTATTTTAAAGTCCAAAACACATTTTAGAAATTCATTTCATTATTTGCTTTACCAATAAGAAATAAATAAATTTTATATCTATTATATTGTATTTATTTTTAATTATTAATACACCAAATCCTCCCTAACTCTCTTCTTTTGCACAAATGACACAATTTGATATATAATAATAATAATTTCAGCTATGAAAGCAATTATGTCTATGCCCACTTTTCTATGTTTAATGTTTTTTAAACATTTTTCCTCCATTTTTATCTAAATATTTCTTTTTCTACTTTTCTCTTTCATGCTGTAATCAGAGTATGATTTACTAGTTTTTCTTATTCATTTTTATAATAAAATTTACCACTCAAAAGTTTACCAAATCCAATAAAATGCTTTAATGGAGTAACAAATTGCATAGAATAAGAATTCAATAGTTTCAAGTTACTTCATGCATCAAGAAAACTGTTGAAACAAAGATTCTATTTGTTATGAAAACATCAATAAAACAAATTTTTACAGAAAATATTAAAGATATAAATATAAAAACCACAATCTTACAAAACTAAATATTAATACTGCAGGGAGCATAACTAAACATAATAAAATTACATGTCATGTAAATAACAAAGTTGTTTAAGTATGGACCATCATGGTACCCATTAACTATTTCCAAGAAGTGGCTTATCAGTATCTCTGCAGTTAACATAATTAACTTTTAAACTTCTTTCATATATCCATACCAATTCTGTCATTTTATAGTAATCTCCAGCATTTAAGGATACTATGGACTTTACTTCTTTACACAATACAACCAGCAACCAGTGCAGAGGCTTATCAAAGGAGTTGACTGATGAAAGTTTGAAAGGGGATCAATGAGAAAATTAGATACATATTCTACATAAATATATATTTTAATATTGTTTAATATGTCTGATATGTCTGATATGTTTTTTAGCTGAAGAAATTTCATTTTGATTTTTTTCAAAGTTTGAAAGTTGTGAAGTAAAAAGTTAAAGTAAGCTGAACAAAGAATAAATAGTGTGTTAAAGTTCACAACTGTTAAAAATATGCAAAAACTTTCTATTCAACTCAATATACTCTTTACTTATTAACCATGGTATCTGAGTAGTGTGTGGAAGCAAAAGTGTCTAAGGGGAAGGTTCTAATATCAATGTTCAAGTGAAAAAGGAATTATTGGGAAGCATTAAAATGGTACACATGTGGCTGATCTGGCAGCAGTGTTTAAGACGATAAAGTCAACAATGTGTGATATGTAAATATTTGAAAATGAAATGGTTTGAAAAAGGAAATGAGAATCTCTTAATATGCTTATGCATGACTTGAATGAAGAATGGTTTAGGAGGCAATCTCATTCCAACTAATGGTCAAACGATGTTAGTTAGAATGTCATAAGATCTAGAAAAACAGATAATGTCATGTTATTCTCAAGAGATTCCAATCAGAACTTATGTGGAAAGCTCCAATTGGAATTCTATTTGCCAACATCATGCAATAAAGCAGAAATCTTCTTATACTCTACATAATTAATAAATTATGTAGAGTATGTAGATGTCCAGAATATGCAGAGTGGCTGGAATGTAAATGTTCTATAGATTAATGCTTCATTTCTTTCTGCTTCCTTCATTTTTATATGTTTAAATCATCTTGTACTTTTTGTATTAGAGTCAAAGTTGAACTAAACTTTTTAAGACAAGTTTTATTACACAACACACACAAATTTTTACATTATACCACTTTCAAAATAAGCTCATTTTGCAGCTACACACTTCTTCCAGCATCTATACTACGTCAAAGCAGTTCTGAAAGTAATTTTTAGTGATGTCTTTAAGGCTTTCATCATTGCAGCTTCCATTTCTCTTTCACCCTTGGAAACAGATAAAAGTTTGTGGGAACAAGTATTTTATGGAACATGTTAAAAGTTTCTGTGAAGGTTTTTCATACAGGTAAGGTTTGCTTACTATTCGAGATATGTCATTTCTTATCTATCAACTTTCTCTGACACTCCTATACAAATTCAGTCCTATCATGCTGTTCATAATGGATTTAAAAAATTCAAATGATTATTATGCATAAACAACTGCTCGTGCACAATAATCACATATGGATTCACACAATTACAGAAAATATAAAAATCCAAAAGTTTGGTTCATTTTTGACTCTACTTTGTATTAAAAATGATAGTATATGATAGTTCTTATTTTCTATAGTCACTAAATCTATTTCCTTACAACTATTCATTTCAAATTAATCTTTCTGAAATAAATGAAAAAGCTAATTATAAAATCCAGTCAGAAAAGAAGAAGATTCTCCTATGTTTTTCAGTAAAAAAAAAAAAAATATATATTATATAAAAAAAAGAAATTCATAATATTTTTGTATAGGTGACCTATTTATAATTATTATGTAAAAAATAACTAATGAATATTGATAGTTATCAAAATCACAGAAATTGAAAATTCAATAATTTGTTTTGATTATGCAGGTTATTCATAAAAAAAATGATGGGGTTTCATAGATGTGTAACTCTGTCAGTTTTTGATAATGAAATGTAATGCATGCATAGATTCATCACTCAGTTGTCCAAGTTTCATCTCATTTAGGGTGATCATTGCAGTTTCTCAGTATGCCTCCTTAGTGGTGCTAAACTGGACAGATGCAAATGACCACCTCTTCCAGTAGCCACTCCAATTCTGACCTAACGCCATGCAACTTCTTCCTGTAAGAGTACATGGAAGATACAGTTTACATATTCCACAATCCACCAATCCCTTTGGGATTTCCAGAAAAGAATCACCCACTCATGATATGGAAATGTGCTCTAACAGATCTGGCAGGAATTTAGCTACCACTTGGATATTTATTGAATGACCAAAGTGTGCATATAAAGAGATTGAGTGATGCACATCACACTTGGACATTTCTGATTGAGACATATCATGACTGTATAAGATAAGAAATATAAAAAAAACTCTACATGTGAAACTCCATCATTCTTTTATGAATATCCTATATGTATTCTACAGCAAGACATTAAACAAGAAACAAGTTACTAAATATTATTATTATTATTATAAAAATATTTCAAACCTTCATATTTTTATTTTGTAGAGCATCAGATTTCCATATTTTCATAAAAATCCGTGCAGACTTTGGTGGTCTTACAATACTACTATCTTCTGCTACAACTTGAACTGTGTAATCTGTAAGAATTTTACTTTTTTTACATATAAAACTTACTTGATATTGCACAGTTAAATTACTTAACCCTAAGACTGCATTTTTTTAATTAATAGATAATCATTTCTATTTTACAAACAGTAATTTTAACAATAGTTTTAAACAATATAGGCAATTCTCAAATTTCAGGCATTTGACTTCATATATAATACTTTGATGCCTTTAAATCATTTTCTGCATGCCAATTTTGGACTTTCATACATTTTCATCCAATAAACAAAAATTTTCTATTTTGTAGTACTGATTTCTGTCAGTTTTGGTTTTGATAACAGCAAGATCATTTGTGAAAACTGATTTTGATTGTCTGGTTTCTGTTTAATCTACAGTTTTAACATTTTAATTATTATTTTATGCATTGTAACAATTATTGTAGAAAAGTAAAAATCTCCTGCCTTAATAAGAGATTTTGTATTATTTCTTTTTAGCCTTCTGGGAATATAACTTCCTTTATAATATGCAATTCTATTGTTTTACTTTCAGACATTCTACTTTTGTACATATTTAGGAATGCATTAAGTTGGGGACTGTCTGTAATCAAATTTTACTTTTACTGTATTAAAAATACAATATTTTAATATTAATCTTTGATTTCAGACATGTCAAATTTTATTATACAAGTGCCTGTTAGGGCATAACCTTTATTTTATTAAAATCATAAATAGCAGCTTTATGTAAGATTTTAAACTGCTCAATTTAACACATTTTGAAAACAAGCTTGATTTTGTTTGGTATTTTGAGCTTAAGCCATTCTTTCAAGAGAACAGAAAATTTCTAAATAAAAGATTAATTTTGGCTTCCGGAAGTAAGTATTTTGTTTATTTTTATAAATAATAGCACCATTTTAAAATATTTTTGTCTGTGAAAATATTTTTTAAACAAATTAATATAAAAATTAGTAAATAAAATGACTAATGAAATTGTTAATTCAAGAAGTTCAGTATAAAAATTTATAACATTATTATTATTTTCTGATCACCTGGAATATGACATACACAGAAGCTATAAACAACAAAATTGAAAAGAAATATGCTAGGAATCAAATTTATTTTTTAAAAAAATTAAGTACAAACATTAAACAAATCATTTCTATAAAAATTAAGCTTTTTGTGTAAGAAATAAAAATTTAACAGGAAGTTTTTGTCCCCATCTCAAACACAAAATTTACAGTTATGTTGTTCTGCAAGCATAATTTTCCAATCAAGTAGTATATCTTCTGCTAGGAGAATTATTGGTTCAAATTTGCATATTAAAGTAATTAGGTGAATGCAGATATGAATATTTCTAGTAAACTTTCTTAATTTTGTTATCATTTATTATTTTATGTTACAAATCATGAGGCATAAAAACTATGTAATGATATGAAAAAACAAATTAATAAAATGTTATGAGAGAGAAAATTGCAGCAAGAAATTGCTAAATTGTTCAGTTATACTCAGAGCACAATATTTGATCTTTGGAAAAAATATAATATCACAAAAAATGTTATTAACTGTCTGCACATTGGCTGTCATAGAAAGACAACTAAGAGAGATGATAAAAATCAAATATATTTAAACAACAGTGATACTACACTGGAGTAAAGTAAACGAACATACCACTGAGCCTGTTACCGGTGTGCGTCTTCTAATAAACAGACCGTTACGAATGTTTTTGAATTCTCAGGTTCTTCTTCAGGTAACTAATAACTCCTGAACGAATGCAATTCAAATTAAATTCAATTGGAACACCAGTCAGAACTCTATTGTATGGATATCGATAATGTCATTTGGGCATGCACCCCTTTAACCGCTGTAGATTATTCTAAGTTCTTGTCTACGAGTGCCTGCCAGGCTGTTGACAGAGTGATTTCATCCTTACGGTTAATGCAATTACCATCTTTGAGTGTAGCCGTGCAGATGTAAATAGCCTCTAGCCATCCTAACTCTAGTACCTTAAATCGCTATACTCTGTGATAACTAAGAAAAAGAATATTTGCATCGCTTATAGAAGATGTGCTACAATATTTGACATTTTATGGAATGGAAAAGACACTCCCAACAAAGAACAACTCCCAGGTGTGTACACCATCCCACTCATGGACCATAGATGGGACAGAAGCCTGGTCTACATAGGATCCACCAAGTGCTCCCTAGAAGTGAGAATGAAAGAGCACACAGCGGATATTCTACATGCGAGGACCACCTCTGCTCTAGCCATCTACACCTCTTCGAGCTTTTATTCCTAGTTTTTCTAAACACATCAACCTGTTCACAATAGTATAAGTAATAATCTGAATTTTTTCCAGTTTACCACCAATTAAAATCTTGCTATTTTAACATTTTTATCAAGACAAATTTTAAGCCCCTTTATCTTATTTCATCTAATACATCTGGTATTTCCTTTTCTTCTCATATTTGCTATTTCATATCAAAGTTAGCTTCCTCTTGTAATAGTTCTGACTTAATTCCTTTCATTTTCTATATCAATCTATTACCCATTGCTTCTTTTGTTAAAAATGTGAAAAGAAACTATGCTATTTAAGGTTGGTTTTATTCTCAGTAATTAATGCTCTTCCATGATTATTGCTATTACTAAAAATATTGTAATTTTTATGTCCAATATTTATTTCTTCTGATATGTTCAAAATATTCAAATATTGTTTGCTTGATTATCGTTATTATTCTATTGCATCTTGGTTTAAACTGATTCAATATTGTGATTTTCAGCACTGATCTACTTTACATAATTTACTTGCAACTCTACACAAAATTTTAATTAATCTCAAAAATAAATGTAAAGATGATAATAATAGGATAATACACAAAGATTTGACTACAGCTAACCAGTTTTTATTGTAATTTTTGACTACATTTTGTCTACTGCTTCACAAAATACTGTACTTTATTGGTGACATTACCTCTTAAAGCCTGGCAACACTGGTAAAAATTAGCAAGTTGTCTCAGGATTGCCATCTGTACAATGTATGATAATTTCATAAATATGTCTTACTCCAAAAACAATAATTAATTTTTGAAAAAAAAAAGTAATTCGCAATCACTATTTTTATATGCATCACGTTTTCATTGACATTTCCTGTCTTTTTTTGTTGCTAGAAGGCTACTAAATTTTTAGAAGTTTTTAGATTAGCTACCACCATATATTCTTGGTTATAAGGAATACTCTTATAAAGCACTTTGTTGTATGTTTCAAGACCACTAACTACTGTACTCTTAAACCTACTGATAAAATGCTCAAATTGATGTGAGAAGAAAATTTGTGCGAATAATCATTCTGTTGAAATGCCATTATGCATCTACTTACACAAAATGTATTAATGTAGTACCTATAGATTAGTTTCCATCTAGTGAACTGTCTAGAACTGAAACTTTTTTGGCATGCGACCACTCAAGGAGTGGACTAAAAGTTTTAGATGGTTGCAAAAATTTGGAAAAACTTAAGATTTATGCACATGAAATAAGTACAGTATATAAAGGAATGTGTTATATATATTTGTTAATGTTTAGTATGTTGAAACTGTATGAAAAAAAAATGTAAAGTTTAGCACATGCTCGTTCAGAGGTTTGTTTTGCATCATATAATATAGGGGAGAGTCACGAAAACTTCATTTTAAAATAGGGTCTAAAAATTATTTTGTTGTAAGAAGGGATCACAGGTAAAAAGTTTACAAGATTTTGACGTAGGGCAAACCTTGTTAATATTTCTACAGATAAAGGGCATAAGTATAAAGGATTGAGATGGATGTACGATAATTTTAAACAAAATACGGTAATTTCAAGGGGTAGCTATGATGATTGTCTCTCGTAAGGTTGGCAACCCTGTATGGTCTTGAGGTAGAGGAGATTATATCTGGACAAATGAGAAAAGTCAGAACCCTTTTCCATAAGAGAATCAACACATCGTAAGTGACAAAAATTTATAATTTCACTAACATTTTCAAGACTTCTACAGTATCATTTTCAAGTGCAAGGAAAGAGTCAATACATTAAGCATTCTTACCAAAAGAAAATAGAACAAATTTCAGTATTTTTAACAATTTTTTAAAATGTAAAATAAACGAACATTCGTGCATAAGCTCCACATCATTTAGTATTACAGAAAGCCATTGTATAACTGGAAAAAGCATGTTTCATATGAGATAAACAATGAAAACATAGATGTCATAAATTTCCCATGTCAATTGTTTTCCTGCATCAGTCATTTTTTCTCCAAGTCCTGCCAAAAACGATAGCTTGAGAATCAACTGTATTTATTTATTTATTTATTTATTTATTGAAAATATGAAATGTTTCTTCAATATCCATGATTTTTTTTCACAGTTAAAGTAATTACTATTTGGATTATTAAGTGATTATTATAGGAATTGTTATTTTTAGTTATAATGATACAATATTTTATTCCTTATTTTATTAAGTGAGAAGACAACTTGTAAATGCAGAAGGAAAAGCAGCTAAAGCAGAAAGAGAATGTTTAGTCTGTTGGTTATTATAAAACATCATAAAAAAAGTTGCTAGAAGGTATGAACAGGTAAGTGCAAAAAAAAAGAAATGGAAGTTTAGAACTTAATTGAGGAAAAAAGTGTTGGCATGCAAGCAAGCAGATATTTACAAAATAACTTAGAAATGAAGAAACAGTAACAAGCTGACGAAATACATATGGATGTCATAATTAAATGTTTTATTTTCAGGACTTTCTGGAGAGCTATTAAAAAAAACTGAAATGTCACCAAATTTGACAGATATACCATTAAAAGCATAAGGAAAAAATTCAATTTTAGTTATCCAGATCTTATGAGATGCTCATATAACAAAGAAAATCAAATTCACAAAAAAGTTTTTTGTTTACCTTCTTTCTGGAAGCTTAATGCTTTAAATATACAATTAATTAAAACAAATATTCTTATTGAAAGTCATGCAAAACATTTGTCTCACTTTACATGATTGCACATCTATCATAAAAATTCTTTTACCTAAATAAGTAAAGGCAGTAGCTACTCTTCATATGATTAGATATTTATAAGAACTTATGGATAGATCCTCTATAAGCTGTGAGAATCAGAAAGTTTGAGAAAACAAAAACTACAGGACAACATTACATAGCATATCCAGAACAATTCTCTAGACATATTACATTCTGCTATTGAGCACATAATATACTAAATGTAATCTTTAATCCACAAAAACAACAGTTTCTCAAATTATGAAAACAATTCCTCTTACACATCAGTAACTGTAATACACAAAAATTAATCTGTACTTTCAGATTCGTCTTTGTTATTCATTTTCCTACATTTTGTAATGCATTTCATCTTGTACAGTGCAATATTTTCATTAATGACAGATTTTGAAATTTTAGAATCCTTTTCTTCATGCTTGGAATAATATACCTACCAAATTTGATGACATCCCAGTTGTTCAATAGAACTCCAAAGTCCCAAATAGGAAATATTTAATTATGGTCATCTTCAATGTCAGAAATATGATTAAAGTATTCTAAGATCAGGCTATATAATTGTAAAAATGATGCTGCCAAAAAAAAAAAAAAAAACTGATGACAAAGTATTAATATGGTTTATCTTAATATTATTGGATTAGACTAAATGGAATGAAGCCAAAAGAAATAAACCTCAAAAGCATAGAAAAGGTTACCTGAAAGACATAGCAGAGGAACTGTCTATAGCATGCCATTTTACCAAAAAGGAGGAAATTGCTAAATAAAAAGAGACATAAACCAAATTATGCCTTAGATTTAATTAATCAGGAATCAAAATCAAAGGTACAAAAAGAATTTATTTTAATTTTATTATTACTACTAATTCATATGTAATGAAATATAAGGAAATAACTAAAGCAAGCTCTGTGATAAAGAATTTGAAGAATTCATTCATAGAGTTTATGTTATAATGACATTCAAAATCTCAAAAATTTGAACTGCTGTTACAAATATAAACCAGTTGAAAATTTTGATGACAAATTTTAAGTGAAGATTTTGAAAACAGAAATGGTTATTATGATAAAACTTGTATTAATATAGTACAAGTTCCAGAACAAATATGCTAATTTGTTCTGGAATATGATGTTTGGTGCAGATATTTTGGCATATAACAATTCACATAAGTCTTTTTGACTACTGTCAACTGACTATTATAGTTAATAATGATTTTAAACATAATTATTAACTCTAAATGAGGACATTTGATAAGTCAAGTGTAAGTGATGTGAGACAATTTTCAAGATCAGAATAATAATTACAAAGTCAAATTCAGATTAGATAAAGAAATGTAATCAAGATCATAAATATGCAAACTGTGACAGTTCAACTGTGAAAGTATCTGTTGTTATTTGACAATAAAATAAATTTATATACCTTATCACTGAAAATAAATTTTTGTAAATGCTACTCAGGAAAATTTTGACAATGACTATATACAACCAAACTATCCATTACCAAATTTTAAAATATTTTGCCACTTTTCCATATATACAATGCACAACAGTTGCTAACCAAAGTTCTTACTGAGCTGTGGAATGTTGTGTGAGCAAAACTTATACTTTGTGAGCCAAAAGAGTTATTTGCATTAAAGTTGTGAGCAAGCCTACATTTGACTATTGTGTAAATTAGTTTTTTAGAAAATTACCACCACTATTATGCAGTACAACAGTAAACAATGACAGGGTGATACAACAAATGTTATTAAATAATTTTTCAAGATATAAATAACTTTAATTCTCACCCAAGTACTTTTTGTTAAGTCAATTAAACCTTTCTTAGGATCAAACAGAACTGAAAACAACCAACAGAACATTAAATTTAATGTTCTGTATCTTTTCACTGTCCAAACCCCAAATTTTTACATTTGCAAAGATACACAAACTAGGGTCTCTTGACCAGTGGTGGACAATCCTCTTCACCCACAGCAAAAAATGAGAAGTTAATGAAGAAATTCATTGCTAACAGAATGGACACCTACAATCAAACAATAACAGACCTAAAAATGTTGGTGAAGCACTTTAACAACATAATTTTGGTTAACAATGAATACATCATGGTCTGTGACTTTGAGTCCCTTTATCCATTTACCAAAATCAAATCTTGTTTTTGCAAACTCCAGCACATTCATGATTTATATAAACATCACTTCCTTATTCTTGAGTTGGTGCATTTTGTGTCTTACTCTTTCTTCTTCCTCTCTGAAGGGGGCATCATAACTGCAAAGAACAGCAGCTCCCTATCAGGCATCCTGTGTGTGCTTGTAATTCATGATATGGAGAAGGTCCTATTGACCTACAATAACTAAATTCTCTTATACACAAGCATGTTTATGCTGTGCTTATAATTTGGTATCAGAAACCTAATATGCACCATTTTCCTTATGCCATAAATGATAATCCTTATGACCTTCACAGATGAGTAAAACAGCAAAGCCACAAGTCAGCACATTTCCTGGACATATGGCCATCCTGTAATATTAAGAATATCTCCACTAAGACACACAGAAAGCCCACCTACTAAGCATTATTTATCCTACCAAATCCCAGAACTTATATAATTTAAAGATAGCAGCTTTCACTGCCTTAGTGAGGAAAGCCTTCTCACATTCCTCCAACATCTTGAATAGATTAAAAGAATTTCAGCATATTAAACAAGTTGCTGAGGAACAAAGGTATCAGACAATCACCAACAGTGTAATCAAGAAGTTTGAATCCACCACCACCAAATTGCTAAAAATATTCAGTAAGTTAACTTGGTAAGAACTTTATTGTACAGTACATTAGGCCCATTATGAAAACCAAAATGACAAAATGAACACTTTCAATAAAATATTAATAGTTTACACAACACAGTGTTGTGACAGAACTACATATAGTATGTGTAGAACCTGATAATATGCATTTGTTCTTATTCTGCCATTTGCATCACTGATGTAAATAAACTAGTGGCACCATCATCATCATACAGTCAGATTTGAAACTATGAATCCATTACACTTTCAGCATTATGTGATGTACTTTGTCCTCTGTGTTAAATGACTTCACCACCATCTCTTTTAGTTGAAAATATTTGTGATCACTTGCTGGTATTACAGTAAATAGTGCACAGTAATTGTTAGGTGTGCCATTTCATTTGATTACCATTCCAAGGTAAAGGTTCATATTTTATACAAACTACAAGTTGAACCTCAGTTTTGGAGACTTATTCAGACTTAAAAAGCTGACTTATATGCTAGCATATATGGCAAATTCCCATATGATGGTCAGTGTAATGCCATCTTATGAGAAGCTATGTAAGTTTCAGTTCAAACTAAAAGCTACTGTTGAGTTCAATATATAATTCCAATACAACTGCAGATTGAATTTGTAATCAGTTTACATTCATATAAAGAATTACAGCATGATTATACCATATTGCCAGCATATAAGAAGCACTTTTTTTTTTCCAAAAATTACTGTCTGAAAATGGAATGCATCCTATATACTGGCAAACGTAGACATTTAAAAAAAAAATGTTTTTGATAAATGGAATGTGTCTTATACACCAGCAAATACAGTAATTTACTGTTAATGTCTTAATATTTATGATTCATGTTTTTTTATAAAAATCAATCTTAAAAATTAAAGTATAGTTCTTTCCATACCTAATAGAGAACTAAAAAGCTATAATTTTCTAATTCAACTCTAGTTAATAGTTAATTTTATTGAAACAAATTTACTTAAGTAATAACTTTGATAACTTTGATTATATAGAATTTGGTCATAATCATTGTCATTTAAATGCTTCAATTTCAAAAGTGCAGTATCATGTTTGTCAAATATAAATATGACAAGATTATGTCATATTTGGGAATTAGAGGAATATTACATTAATTCTATTCTTTAATATTGTTTGAACAACACAATTATAATTAATAAATTCATGATAAAAATATTAATCAGTTTATCCAGCAACAAAAAACAGATATGATTTAAACATCAGCTAATACTCATAGAAAAACATTTGAAAATTTTTATTCTCATTTTTGATTTACAATAAGATTGCCAGAAAAATAAATTGTTCCAAAAACTGTTGTTCTTATGCTTTTAATTTAAATAAAAAAATCAGATAAAAAAACATTGAAAATATTTTTTTATAAATATCAAAGCTGAGTTTTTATATTTAAGTGATCTCATCATACTATTTAATTAAAATTATTTCATATAAAATTTTGTTGTATTTCAACAAAATTTTATATGAAATAATTACATTCAAATGAAGAGCTAGAACAATATAGGAAACATTATAAAAAATTTTAAACTGCATTATTATTGATTTTATCAAGTATGTACAGTGCATCAGCATTGATCTGATTATTTATTGATTATTTATATTGGAGAGGCTAATGACAATGAGCAAGAAAAACTTCTCATTGTTAGGCTTTGAGCAAATATAAAAAATAAGGTTTATGTATTGTGTAGAGTATTCATTTTTACTCCTAATTTCTGTAATATAGTATAAAATAAAAATACATTGGGAGAAAGAACAATTTACCAGTACAAAAATATTGAATGGATGTGTCCCCTCTGTCTCTTATAGATCAATGCCTGTGTCTATGTAAATATGATATAGTAAATAATATATGACTATGATCAATATTCATTAATAGCAACTGACAAGCAATTGTAATATTCATCACTTTCAAATATATATAAATTAAATAAAAGAAACAACCACTTATTTGTCAACAAAAGATTAATTTAAATATAGGTAATATACAACTATTATGTTTGCTTATAATTTTATTTACAGTAATTCATGATAGCTTTTATATGCATATAACAGTCATAGGGTAACAATTAAAACAGATTTGACATATGTAACTTACCAGGTAACTCTTTTCCAACAGTGTAGGTGAAATTTTGATCAAAATCAACATTTAGTGATACTGGTTTAGTTGGATCACATGGCATATGTAATTTTATCAGTGGGCCCATAATTACTGTTCGACCAAAAAATGCCTTAGCACACAAAGAAAATATGCCTCGACAGCTGTGAGTACAAATTCGATTTGGACAAGTTCCTGGTTGTTGACTAAAATGAATATTTAATTTAAATGTAAACTTAATTTATTTAACACACAATAAAAATACAATAAAGTATTTAGATCCAGTTCTTAAAATATATTTCATTAGAAATTTAATTTACAAATACAGTGGTACCTCATACTTCAAATACCAAATTTGACAAAAATTTGCTTTGGAGTTTGAATGATGCTTAAAAGTTTGAACTGCGCACATGAAAAATGCACTGGAAGTGTAAAATAAGCTTCTGAACAAAGAATATAATCTTAAATTGGTAATAATGTGTTAAAATTCAGAACTGTTATAATTAAATTACACATCTATGTTAAATGTGCCGCTCACTTGCCAAATCGATTAACTCCATAAAACAAAAAGTGGAGAAAAGTGACAAAGTAATATACATTCCTTTTTAAAATTTCTTTGGAAGTACAAATTCAAATAAACATTGTAGAATGTATTATTGTAGATGTAGCTTTTATTTAACAACATATAAAATGTATAAGATAGCATAGATATGATATAATCATTATTATTGTTATGATTTTGGTGTGATTGATGGAGTTAATCAATTTTGCAAGTGAAAAATGTAGTAACATTCAGTTCAGTCAGATTCAGTCAGTTTTCACATAGTTTTTTTTATTATAGAAAAATGTCATTATCATAATTTTTTATTAAAGATTTTTTGCAAAAATGAATAATAACTGTTCTGTTACTATTACAATGGTTGTTGTTATTATTTTGTGTAAATTGATTATTCAGGAAAGTAAATGATGTCTTCTTCGTCAGCTGTATTTGAGGTCCCTTCACTTCAATTTGTTCTTAAATTTTTATAAGAATCATGTTTAATAGGAGGAATGAAAGAAATTATTTTTAGTTTCATCCATGTTGATATTATGGTATAACTTTTATTTCTCTAAAAACAGTTGCCACCAAAATTAAAACAATCGTTCAATATTCCACATGTATACTTACTTCTGCGGCAGTTGGACTGTGACTAATTTCTTTTACTTATTTTTTGTGATGAGATAACATTAAATAATTCACCGTTATCTACAAGGCATTGGTCAACACACACTGCAATTGCAATGCTGCAGTGTTGGCAGATTTATGTTATAGTATGGAGTTAATTAGATTGGCTTCTGAAATAAAAGTTTTTTTGAAGGCCAATAAAATTTTGTCATTAAGTGGTATTATTAGGGAAACTTATTATGAATATAAAATGTTACGAGTATATCAAGTGCTTTCACACTAAATTTTAGAAAAATTCAAAATGTGGAGTTAATTGATTTGGTCTGTGGATGGCTCAAAATAATGACAACTGTAAAAATAAGTAAAAATTTTTCTGTTCAACCTAATATCACCTTTACTTATTAATCATGGCATCTGAGAAGTGTTTGGAAGCAACAAAGTCTAACTAGTAAGAGGAAGACTATGAAAAAGGAATTTATTGCGAAGCATGAAAGTGGTATTTGCATTTTTCACTGGATGCTCGCCCTCTAATGTTTAAAAACAAAACTATTCTATCTGGGTCGTTTGATTAATTCTTGTGTATTATCAGCAGTAAAGATGAATAGCAATAGAAAAAGCAAAGCTTTCTGTTGCATTCCAAATTGCAATTTCAAAGACTTACGGGAGCCTAATATAAGTTTTCGTCTATTCCCCACATGAAAAACAGACCATTATTTGGAAATTGGTCAGTTATATTTACAAGCTTCTCCAAATTCTGAAAGAGTGGATTAGACTGTGAAGAATTGGTGGTTTCCTGATTGTCCAACTTTACATGAACAAGTTATGCTGTCAATTTTGAAAGATATTTTCTTAAAGTTTAAAATGCCAGTGTTTTTATCAAGAACTACTACTTCAGATAGAGGAGACAATACATTTAATTCACCAAGCTCAAGCAAAAGTTTAAACTTTATCCAACCCTGTGTCCGACACAGGGTCAGATTTAAGCATTTCGAAGCTCTAAGCTGAACTCTGTACGTCTCCTTACCAACCCTTTACAATTTTAGAAGTCAATCATAAAAAGAAAAGAATTAAATCAGACTATCTCTCTGATTCAATACGGTTATTGGAAGAAAAAGATGTGAGGTTTCACTAGTCTTTTGTTTTATAACTGAATTTAATTAAATTTTTATACCCATTCCACTAAAAATCTTTTTAAAAATTGGTTTTATTAATTTTTTTTAAAGACCTTATGTTAATTCTTAGAAAAAAATTAATGAAATACTACATAAAATAAAAAGTAAAGTATATTTTGTTGGTTTGTAAAAAAATATTTATTACAAAATTCAACTTTAATTTTTTTTTTTGTACAAATGTTTGAGACCCCTTGAAAGTCAAAGACCAAAGCAGCAATTTACATAGCTTTTTACTTGTAATTCCAGCCCTGATAGGACAATGTCAAAGCTGATGTTTTTAACACAAAGGGCATAAATATGTATAGAATGATCTTGCTCACTTGTTTCAATACCACATAATGACATGTCCCGCTAGCAATAATTGTTCTCCTACTATAAAATTTCTCAATAAACAGCTACAAGCAGCATATATCATTATATCGGACAGTAATATATGATTAATTTTACATTACTAGTTACAAGCGACCCAGATAAAGTAGCCATTTTGTAAAAATGCAGCACCCTCTATAGTTCATGAAAAATGCGAATACATGTGGCAGATCTGGCGGCCTTGTTTAAGATGTCAAAGTTGACAGTGTGTGACCAGTAAATGCAATTTTCATTTTATTACATTTTATTTACATATTTTATTTTTTGTTTTTGTGTTTTAATTTATTATTAGGGCATTTAATTGTTCTATTTTTACCTTAAGTTATGTGTATTTGCTGTTTCAAGTTTATTGAAATGAGTATTGTTTTAGGTCTGGAAATGAATTAACTCACTACATATTATTTCTACTAAGAAAAATTGCTCCGAATTTTGAATGTTCTATTGGAACAAATTAAATTTGAAGTATGATGCACCACTATAATTAGATTCACCAATCTTATTCATATATTTTTCATGTAAATATTTAATATTCTAAAAAAAATTAATACTCTAAATAAAAAATAACTTAAGACTAAAATAAATTTAATGATGATATCATTTGAGTGATTTCAGGTCTTTGACTGCATATTCAGAATTTTTAAACAGCTTTATAATGCAATAATCCAAAATATTTTATTAGATTTATTAGCTCTTATAATATTTATATAAACTAAGTATTCTATTGCAAGGGTAGGCAACCTTTATTACAACATGGGCCAGAATAAATTTTACGTTTTTTCCGCGGGCCGTAGTAGTTAATTGACACCATCTTGTGACCCATAATTTTTTAGTCTGCACAAATGGGTCTCAAAGAGAGGTTAGATTCAACAAGGCGTCGCAAGGTAAGAACCTTACCTGCGACGCCTTGTTGAATTTTTCGTTGAGGTTAAGCCTAATGAATTTTTTTTTTATAAAATCATAATCATGTTTACAATGTGTCGTTAAAAATTATTTTTTAATGTTGCACAAACAAAATAAATATATTGAAAATTATAAAAACAAAAAAGTTATATTTTAAAAGTTCATTTTAATATAAAAATTATGATGCATAGCGACATCTAGTATCAAAAACATTCCGATGCAGACACGAAAATATTCGGGAACAATGCTTAAGAGATTAATATTCAATTTAAACTAGACAAATTACATCAAAAAATATTTATTTATAATTCTTCTAAAGATCTCGCAGGCCAGATAGAAACTTTTTGTGGGCCGTAGCTGGTCCGTGAGCTGCCCACCATTGTTCTATTGTATATAAGAATTTCAATAAAATTTTGTTTATAGAATTTTAAGATGTTTGACTACTACAATACTATTAACAACATAAAATACTTACGGAATACTTCTGAAAGTGCTTTTTTGTGTGTGTATTTTATTGTTATTTGATATGTTTATTTTTGCAATTTTGAAAATCACAAAAATGAACATATTAAATTTAATAAACTCACCATAAATTATCTCAGCTTACACAGATTAACATCTGCTTTCTGTGAAAGTTGAGAGGAAGGTGTTATTTTTTAAGGTGTTGGGTAGGATGGTCAGCAATAGACCACACTGACTAACTGACCAACCTGACTACTAACTACTACTACTACTAACTACTACTACTGTCAATAAGTCATTAATTGTTTTATAGTCTTGGAAACAAAAACTCTCTTCCTGATTTTAAGTCAGTCAAATTACAATGTTGTTATTTTATTGTATTCAGAAAATGTTCTCTTTAACAACTAGTTTTGTTAGATCTGATTAATTTTGTATTTTAGTCAGTTTAACTGGTATGCTGGTAATCCCAGGGTTTCCAGCATGCTGCTCATTGGACAAAAATATGGTATGAAAAAGTAGTTTGTTAGAATGTCTTCAACTAGAACAAACTATGTTTATTATTTTTTAATGATTTTGCTTGATCATAAATTTTAGTTTTATATTATATGTAATCCATACACACTATTATATTAGAAGAATGATGACTTCTAAATGGATACTTGTAACTACCCATTTAAAATACACAATTATCTGTTTAAAAGTCATAATTATCTAGATAGTTGGGTCTCTGAATATCTGATTATTCAGAGAATAGTTGTTTACCTAATACCTGTGTAAATCCAAGTAAAAACAGCTACCTGACATTTAATTATATGTAATATTGAACATTTTACCAATAAATATATTTTTTCACTTAACATTCATTCTTTCTCTGAAATAAGTTAATTAAAATATTTCTATTAAGATGGCAATATCCTGAAAAAATTAGTTTTTTCTAACAGTTAATTTAAAATTTAAATGAACAATTATATCTATAACATTATTAAAACTTATAATATTTTAAAGGGGAAAAAAAGGTATAGTATAGATCTAATAGAAAAATTATTAACAAATTCAATAGATTAATTATTAAATTTTTAACATTTGAATTATACCTACTTAGAACGAACAGATATTGTTAATATTCCAAAATCTACTTTTCCTTCGCTATTTGTTTTTATACAGTGAGTGGATGTATTTGGAGAGACCTGTAATTAAAATTTTTTAAAAATCGAATTAAATTTAAATGTATCAAATTTAGTATTTCTATAAATATCTGAAAATGATTTCAATCATTTCAAAAAATCAACTACATATAAAATTCAAAAATTTGAACTAACAATAAAGTATTCCATCATTTTAAATCTAGAATGTAACTATAAATGAGCCATTATTTATTGTGACATCATTGCAATGCATTTAAGTTTAGTACTGTAGTGTCTTGCTCCAGTACATCATACTTTTCCTGTTAACAATGAAGTCATGTCAGTCACATATCTAAGTCTGTTCAGAAGAAAATTTTTTAATTGAAATAATGTGACTTCCTGTCTAAAGCAGAAGTTTGCATATAGTTAATTGGGGCTTCCTGTCCTTAAGCTTTCCATGTCTAGTCTTAACTTTCTTCTATCTATCTAACATTGTTCTCGAGATTAAGAAAGGACAGCCACCAGATAGCAGCAGGAATTTATAGGTCTACAATTTTTTCAAATTGCAGCCCAAAACACTCAGTAATTAATAAGTCTGAATGATTTACAAACAAAGAAAATAAATATTTAAATATACTTGAGTAACTTTCATTTTCACACATCTCCAAGTTTTCTTGCTTATCTACTAATGTATGGATATAAATATGGATCATAGAAGCATATACAGGGTCCATACAGGTAATTCTATCTATGATTTCCTGACTTTTCTAAACCAATTATGACATTATTCCCTGACTTATTAATGTCTGCATTTCCCCTTTCCATTATGTAACTTTCAACCGAGTCTATTTAAGCCCATTTTGTACTCAATTATATAAATTTTTTATTAAAAAACATTTTATTCACTTACAAAAACTTCATGTAAAATCAATTTTGTAATGAGCTATGTCATTTCTACACCATATAAAAAGTTCATGATTTAATCTAAATTAATTCATAAATTTTATTTAAATAAGAAAAAGACTTGTGTTATAAAACCAAATTTTCTTAAAGCAAGGAGGTTGTAAATTCAAAATACAGTAGAGAGTCGTTAATCCGAATCAATTGGGGACTGGGGTTGTTCAGATTAGTGATTTGTTTGGATAACCGATTATGTACGAAAAAATATATTAACCTGTCCGATGTTCAAATTTTTCTCCATTGCGTGTCGCTTCGTGTTGAATTTTTGTCGATTTTAAGCCTAACGAAAATTTTTATAATAATAATCGAGGCTATTGTATCGTTAAAAATTATTTCTTTATTTTGTACAAACAAAATAAATATATTGAAGAATATAAAAACATAAAAATTATACTTTAGAAGTAAATCTAGTATCAAAAACGTTCGATTCAGCACGACACAGTCTGACTGAAAATCGTTCGGATAACTGGCAATTCGAATTACCAGGGTTCGGATTAACGACTCTCTACTGTAATTTAAACACAAGAAATCACACACTCCATGAGAAGGAGAAATCGCTTATTGTGTTTGTCCAGCATAAACCTATTCCCATCCTTTCCTGAAACTTATAGTGGAAGCAGTGGAGTTTTGGTGGGAAAGTTGGTTGTTGTTGATGGTGCTTTGAAAACCCAATTTTAACTCTATAGTAATATTTTGATATACTTCCTAAGTTCTGCAGGCCATTTGTAGACAAAAATTTGCAGTTAGAGAGAAGACATATCACAGATCATCAATCCATCAACATTGGCAGGATTATCATCTTCATATGCTGTATGTGGCCAGCAGCAAGGAATACAACAAATAAAAATAGATATATTGTGCAAGATCTGTCACATGGTCCAAAATGTCCCATACACAATACCGTTAAGTCAACTGACAGTTCTTTCCCTCCCCCACAGCATCAACTGATTGCAATGAGTTAACCAAATGATGAGCAGGTTAAAAAATTGGGAAGGTTGTGTATGGGGCACAATTGAATTTGTTTAAGGTGTAAATCTGTCTTTGTGTTATTATAGGAAGAATAAAATGTAAATGAATGGTGGTTATCATATTCCAAGTCAATATCTATTGTTTTGGGTGGCAGTGCACTTGAAATATTCACAGTTGCCACACACAGTTTTCTCATACTCTCTATACAATCTGCATTGTTCAGCATTAGTTATTTTGGGCTTTTCTGATTCCTTTAAAAATTTTCTTTCCAATGATACGTGTTTCTTACATTTCTGTTCATATTTCCTTTGCAATTTCTTTGACATTATGAAAATTTTCTTCAACTTGCACAGTTATTAACTTATAACTTTACAAATTCTATTTTATCAGGATATTTTATGATTATTATATCTAAATAATATTGTAGATCCTGTCATTCTGTACAAATCAACCCCAATTTCAATGTCCTATCTCTTCATGATCCAAAGTTTCATTGCCTAAATGCTGCACTATGTCACCATTTTCAGTATTCACATGCAACAGCTACCCCCCCACACAGCTGCACCCCCCACTACCAACCATTTTAAATACGGACATAAATCTTCTATCCAACAAAATTTAAATCGTCAGATTATCTTTTATAGTTTACAAGATAAACGGCAAGATTTGTTGTGGTTATGTTTGGCTGCTCCAGTTTTTGTACACCCCATATACTGAACTGAATTTAAAGACATGTCTGGATCAAAAAAGAGTGAGAGCAACAGATGGATTCTGCGATATTTGCAGATTTCCTGACTTTTTCTGCTAAACATCTTATTCCCTGACTTTCCAAGTCTGTATGGACTGCTTATCTCACAAGCCTTGTTATTTTCCTTTCTATACTGTCTTATAACAGCATCAAGTAATTTGTTAATATAATATCAATATTTACTTGCAAACTGCCTTGAATTTTTTAATAAATGTTATGATAATTATGTACAATTTGAAAAATTGCTCAGTTTATAAACAAAAAAATATAATTATGGCATATCAATCTTCAAATTAAGTATTTCATTTATTTTATATATACAGTCAAACCTGTTTTTATGCGGTGGATAGGGACCGCATTAAAAAAAAACGCATAAAAAAAAATCGCACAAAACTTCACGAATGGCTGTAAAAAATAGTTTTCGCAACACAATTAAAAAAATATTTTTTTTTTTATGCAGTCAATAGGGACCGCATAAAAAAAGTCTCACATAGAAAATAACTCAAAACCGTACGAAATAGAATTTATTGACAACAGATGTCAGCACTTGACTGCATCGTCTGGTCTATCGTCTGTTTTACATATTTTTGTCCAGGTGGTGTTTGTTGACTTAAAAAGTAAATTATTTCATTTTTCGCATATTCATGCAATAATATTATATAATAAGTGCATTTATGCTATAATAAGTTTATTTAGCTATAATAAGTCAACGCGAGACATGACGAATCGCACGAGACTAGTCGCCAACTATACTGCACAAATAAAAAATCGCACAAATTAAAAATTTGCATAAAAAAAATCGCACAAAAAAAGACCGCATAAAAACAGGTTTGACTGTACTTTTTATCTGATTTATTTCTCTTGTGCATTAATAAATTTAAGTAGATAGTTTACTAGTAATTAGATAGATTTAAAAATTTTGAGCTCTTGAATGTTTGGAATGCAACCTCTATTATTATTATTATTATGTTGGGTTAAGTGAGAAATACTCGGTTAACACCGGTGGCTGTGTACAATGCCGGACCAAAGTCAAGGCATAGTAACCAACACAGAAATTAAAGAAGTGTATCAGTGTGTGTGTCTGTATTCAGGAATTTTCTCACAATATGACATGTATTCAATATAGTGGCCTTCTGTAGTGTGATGTATGTGTTTCTATTCAATTGTAATGTGCCCAGGCTTTTGTGTAGTGTGTGTGGTATGACACCTGTAGAGGAGAGAACAACAGGTACAATAAGCACCCTATCCATCCTCCACAGATGCCTTATTTCCTGGGCGAGTTCTGTGTACTTGCTAATTTTTTCAGTGCATGCATTTTGTATATTGTGAGTGTTTGGAATGGATATGTCTATAATGTATGTGATTTTATTGTGTTTGTCAATGAGTGTGATGTCTGGTCTGTTGTGGTAAATTGTTTTATCTGTGATTATGGCTCTGTCGTAGTACATTTTGTGCGTGTTGTTTTCCAATACTGTCTGTGGAATGTACTTGTAGTATGGCTTGTGGATGTCTAATAATTTGTGTTTCTTTGCAAGCTCTTGGTGTATTATATTTGCTACTTGATTATGTCTGTGTAGATAATCTGTCTGTGCCAAGAGCTTGCAACCAGAAGTGATGTGTTGTATAGTTTCTGGCATGATGTGACATTTTCTGCATGTGTCATTTGTGAGTGTTGTATCTTTGAGTATGTGTTTTCTGTAGTTTTTAGTATTTATGACCCGATCCTGTATGGCGATCATGAATCCTTCCGTCTCCCCAAAGAGGCATCCCCGAGCTAACCAGCTGTTTGACGCAGTTTTGTCAACAAAATCCTGGGCCAGATCATAAGGATGCCTGCCATGGAGTGCCTTTCGAGCCCACGATTGCTTAATGGTGTCTATGCTTTTTATATGTTGTGTTTGTCCATATGATGTGAGTGTAAGTTTAATGGTGTGTTATTCGAGTCTGCTAGAGTTACTGCTTTATGTAATTGTGATGTTTCTTGTTTTTTGTAGAAAAACTCTCGCAGTGACTGTATTTGTTTGTAGTGAAGGTTAACTATGTCAATCAGGCCACGTCCGCCATCTTTACGTGGAAGGGTTAATCTTTCTGTGGCAGATTTAGGATGATGTTGTTTATGCTTAGTAAGTGTAGTTCTTGTTTTCCTTTGGAGTTGCTCAAGATCTGTGTGAGTCCAATGTATAACTCCAAAAGAATATGTAAGTACTGGAATGACATATGTGTTTATTGCTTTGACTGTGTGTTTTGCATTTAACTGTGTTCTGAGAATAGCATTTAACCTACTTTGGTATTCTTTAATTAATCTTTGCTTTATTTGTGCATGTTCTGTTAGTTTGGCCTGTTGGAATCCTAAATACTTGTAGAACTCGCCCTCTTCCATGGATTCAATAACGTCTCCATTTTCAAGCGCAAAATCTTCTTTCTTCAGGATTCCTTTTTCTATGTAAAGTGTTTTGCATTTATCTAGGCCAAATTCCATTTGTATATCCTTGGTGTATGAATGTGTGATTTGTAGGAGTTGATGAAGTTGTTTTTGTGTGGATGCATAAAGTTTTATGTCATCCATGTACAGTACTGAGATGTGACAGTGTAAAATGTGTTGTTTTTTCATGTCTGATAATGTAGCCATAGTGTGTGTTGTTTAACATGTTGGATAATGAGTTCAGGGCTAAGCAGAACCAGAGAGGACTCAAGGAATCTCCTTGAAAAATTCCTCGCCTAATAAAAATTTGGTTTGTTTGTATGGAAGTGTTACTAACCCTGAGATGTAGTGTTGTTCTCCAGTGCTGCATAGTGTTTTGAAAGAATGCAATGAGTGATGGATGTATTTTGTACATGTGTAGAATATGTAGCAGCCAACTGTGTGGAACACTGTCGAATGCTTTTCTGTAGTCTATATATGCCATGTGTATGTTTCTGTGTTGTTTGTGTGCTTGCCGTAGAATGACTGAATCTATGAGTAACTGTTCTTTGCATCCCCTGTGGTTTCTACGGCAACCTTTTTGTTGTTCTGTAAGAATGTCATGTTCTTCAACATGTTTGTATATTTTGTTTGCGATACAGGATGTCAATAATTTGTAGAGTGTTGTAAGACATGTAATTGGTCTGTATTGTGTGGGGTCTGTGGTATTGTTGTTTTTAGGTTTCATGTAGGTGATGCCCTGGGTAAGAAAATTTGGCATGTCTTGTGGATTGATGATGATGTGTGTTAGATGTTTAGCTAGTTCCTGGTGCAGTGATGTAAACTTTTTGTACCAGAAATTGTGAATGTTGTCTACACCAGGTGTCTTCCAGTTGTGTGTTCTGTTAACAGTGTATTGGAAATCGTGTATGTTTATTTCAGCACAGGGCATAGTTGGTATGTTGGGCAAGTTTCTGTTCTCCTCCTAGATCCAGCCTGCATCAGCATTATGCGTGACAGCACTGGACCAAAGAGAAGACCAATATGTTGTGAGTTCTTCTTCTGTTGGTGTGCCACTGTGCTGTGTATCAGTGTTTGCTTTGTTATTAATTTGTCTGTAAAAAAGTTTTTCATTGTTTGTAAATAATTTATTTTGTTGTTTTCGTACTGTACATGTTTTGTATCGTTTGAGTCTACGTGCTTTGGCAGCAAGTTTTTGTTTTAGTGTATCAATGTATTCTGTAATGGTGTGTTGTGATGTTCATGTTTTGTGTGTGTTTTTATTTTCTTGAAAGTGTTTTTGAGCTGTTTCCTTAATTTGGGTGTTATGTTGTTTTTAGTGTATTGTGTCAGCCTGCCTAATTGCTGTCTAATGTCATTTATTTGTGTTTCTATTCTTCTCTGCCAGGCAGGCTTGTGATAGAATTGTGTTTTCTGTGTATTTGTCTGTGATTGTACTTTCAGTCCATGGTGTGTCACTACTGTGACTGCTCCAGCATAAACTAATGTATGAATGTCTGCGAGTGTAGAAATTGAATGAATGTAGTGTGGTAGTAAGTGAGTGTTTACATAATTTAGTGTTTTTCCTACTTCTTTTGACGTGTTGATTTTTGGTATTCGTGGTCGTTATGTGGGATCTGTACCTGTATATTTAGTGAGTGTTTCCTGAAATATAAGTGAGAGCGTATTAACTAAATCCATGTCTATGTTATCAGTGATGGATGAGGAAGTGTCTGTAGTATCATTAGTGGTAATTGTTGTATGTGTGTTATTATCAATGCTTATTGCTGGATTATCCTGACAGGTTACATGATCTTCATTAATGTTAGATGTTTCTGTCTGTTGATGTATTTGATCAGCAACCTGTTGTTTGATAAGTTCGAGTGTTGTTTGTGGAATAAGGTTGTTGTGTATAATTGTTCTTTTTTGGTCAACAACCCTTTGTTCGGTGACAGTGAGGTGAGGATATTGTTGTGTGAATCTATGGTGTAGTTGTTGTCTGTATGCTGTCATGTTTGTTTCGAGTTTTGTGATCGTGTAGTAAGTACAGATGATAAACTTGTTCATTTCTACTGTCCATTTCATCTCGTTGGCGTGGTTTTCCAGCCTTTGTGGTCTGTGGATGCATTGCCACAGAAACACCAAGGCTGGGTTTGTTCCTCACATCTGTTGAGGGCATTGCAGTAGCCATGCTTGGGCCGGTGCTGCTTTCGCCACCGGTAACCAAGGAGAGACTGTGGCCTATTTTTCGAACGTGAGCCTCTGCCTAACCCACGAACACAGACCTTGTTAACCCGGGCGACGTCCGGAGCCGGTATCACACTTTGTTCTGGTTATTACCATAATAAATATCTCCACAGAATGTGGGTGTGATCACTCTTAGCTTCATTTCTCCCCATAGACCTTACTGGCATGGGTGTCCCTACCAGGAGCTTGTGCTCCAGCCTGCATTGCCCTATGGATCAGTAAAATTACTGGGCTCTCCCACCACGACCAGGTGGTGACCACGGGAGAGTTATTATTATTATTATTTGTTAACGGCTTCCTTAATTATGCATTTTTCTCATTACACGAAAATGTGTTCCCACAAGATCTGTGAAAACACATTAAATAAAAATTTTTTTATGTTTTGATAACAATGTATGTGATTTATTTCAATAAAAGAAAACAAATAATGTGAAGACTTAAGATATAATTCTCCCTAAAATTCATTATCAAGAAGCTGATTTCAGTTTCTTCAATTACAGATAACTCTGTAATTGAAGAACTCTCTTAAACCTTCTTGAACTAAGAAAACACTGTTATAATAATACATTAAGAAAAATTATATCTTATATTTTTCAAATATTAAATGTATCTTTAATGCCTAGCTTGTGAATTAATGATAAATATTGTATCTACCCTAATCTAATCATATCAATGCAGCTTTTCTTTTTCCCCCTCTCTCTTTTTCTCTCAACATGTATCAGAGAGTAAATGAACTTTGACTTTCTGAAACTGCTCTGTAATATTGTACATAAAGTTTTTTTGGTCTTTTTTTAAAAATAAATAAGAAATATCCTTGGCTCTAAAATTTTGTATGAAGTAATATAGCCTATATATCTGTATTAAATTTTATAATCTCAATATAGTGGAGTAATTAAAAAAAATACTATCATTAAAGTATTCTCAGTTAAAAATCTTAAAATAAAGTAACTTATTTTAAGATTTTTAACTTATTTCTTTTACTTAAAATGAAAAAAACTACTTAGTATTAGATTAAAACAAATTTTTCTGATAAAATATTGGGTCAAATCTTGGTTCTTTGGAAAATCAACTTATTGATATTCTATTAGCTAAGTTATCAACATAATCTAGCAGTTATTAATGAATTTGTTAATTTTACATGATAGTATTTTTGAAAACAATCTTAGCATAATTAAAATTATGTTTTCAGTGATGTACTGTGACTGCTTAATAAATCCAAGCAATGACATCATTGAAAACATTGGCAGAAAATCGATTGGTATGACAGATCTAATCTATCAATATACAGTTGCTTTTTCTATCTTTGATCTTTACAAAATAATTAACATCTGGTTAATGACTCTTATTTCATATTTAGAATATTTTTAATAATGTACTTAAATATTATCACTTAACATAATAAATAATACTACTTAAAAATCCAAAAATTTCAACCTATTTAGCTTTACTGATATAGAAATATGATTACTTTTAGTACTGTAAAATTTCATAAATTTGTGTGTGAATAAATATCAGTTGTAACCTGAAGAAGCAGTTGTATATTATTCATTTATCAATATACAAGGTAGCTTCAAAAAGTTCCCAGAATTATGCTGGGTTAGTTAATAATTAAAAGCAATGAAAAAGAGGGCACATGTAATGCATGTCTTAGCTAAACATGTCAAGAATAGAGAATTGTGTTCAAATAAATCCATACTCACTGCAAAGAAGACAACAGTTACCATTCACTGAAGATCGTGTTAGTAAGATGTCATAAAACAGAGTCTGCCGAAAATGTCTGTGGAAGAACAACATGGCAAATATTAAATTTTGTGTTATTTCAGGAAAACTCTCAGAGACATTCAACATGAGCATCTTGATGCATCTTCTATCTGCCAGAAAGCATTCTCAAGTTAATGACTGGCAAAAATGCTTTTTTGAGGAATGAGAGAGTATCGCTGATAATTTGCAAAGTGGTCATTTGTCAACAACGTCTGAGGAGAAAGTATTGGTTGTACACAAGATTGTGAAGTCAGACAGACAGCAGTCAACTGAGCATATCACCAAGATAGTACAGAATTTGGTTGGAAATTGTCATTTCATCCTGCATGATCAATTGAAAACACACCGTGTTTGCCAACACACAGTGCCATGAATGCTCACGGCAAACCTCATGAGATTTCTACCTCTTCCCCCAGTACTCTGTACTCTTCCCCCGGTTCCCCTACCTTCTTGAAAGATGCCATCAAGGCACACCACTTCAAGAATGAGGATATGGGATGAGCTTATACAGAGTGTGACATCTGCATTGCAGGTGCTGTCATGAGACAGCTTCCTAGAATGTTTCTAGCAGCTATACCAGTATTGGAAAAAAGATGAGGTTGCCAAAGGACAATACTTTGAAGGACATATTGTTTGATTTGTCAATTGTACACATACTTTTGAGTAATAAACTAATTCCAGAAACTTTTTGAAGCTACTTTGTAGTATCAAGTTTTATTAACTTCAAAAAATTATTATTAACAAATTATTCTCTATTTTTGTTACATGTACTAATAACTTATATTTAATACTTATTAATACATATTACAATGTTATAATGTTAAGATTAACTGCCCACTTGTCTTTGATATGAGTATTCTTTGTAGTGTGAAAAAGATGGTGCCTGATGTTATGCAGGTTGCAGATAAGAAAATTGCAGTTTTTCAAACAGCATTATGGGTCTGATGATGAAATGGAGAAGTCCCAAAAAGCATTTTAGAATAAATCTTTGACTTCAGAAGATCACAGCTTTGTTAATACAATAAAACTAGTTTAACCTTTGCCCAGCTGGTAGCTGCCCTTAGGCGTATATCATGTGACTATCTGTTAAATCGGTTATGCAAGTTTGCCTTTAGGCATAAATAAATTAAAGAATTAATTAATTTGCATTATATTTGAGTTTTCCAGTGATCTTAGCTTTGATTCACTTTTCTGTATATCGATTGACTTTGTTTAAGCTAATAAATGTTTTGTTACCACCCCTGGGCTATAAATATTTCAGTAAATACATTCCCCTACCATTCTACAGTAAATCTTCGCAGTTAACTACACAGTTGACTGAAAACAATCAAAGGAAAACTTCTTCTAAAGTTTCATTCGGTATCTTCTGTCTTTGTTGACATTACTTTAACTAATCACAGACTTGTGGAAGGAAAAAATTGCTGCGAAAATCCTTGCCTCCAACTTTTGAAGTAAAATGTAAACAATCACAACAAATCTGCTTTTTAGCTCTAATTAACTAATTTAATACACTTAGACATTAAATTAGCTAATTCAACAATATTTGGGCAAGTAAATATGTTTTTAAAACTATCTAGCAATAAATATTCCTGGGAAACTCCACCTCCCTATAATAAGTCTGTGGAAGAAGTTTGTGCTGTTAATTGGCTTTAAAATTTTTATTTCTACGCCTATTATGCTCTAATTGGTAATTTATATTATGACTGAATCAACTTCAACGAATGAGAGTTTTTTTAAAACCATCTGGTCAGGATTTTCCCACGAAGAACCAATCCACGTGATTAAAGTCAGAATGTAAACAAATGTTAAAAAATAGCTATAATCTTCATTTTAGAGCTGTAATTCTACTAGTTTTCATGTTATTTGACTTTACTTAGACAAGAAGATTTCTTGTCAAAAGTGTCCAGCTGAAAAATTTTCCAGGATATTACGTAATCGCAGGAAAAAATTAACTAATTGCTTATTTTAGTGTATTATTGTATAAAGCATTAAAAAAAAATATATAAAAAAGTGTCAAATATTCACTATTTCAAGCAGAAATATATGATGATAAACATTAATGTGTCGCTTTACGATAACAATTGACTCCTCTCCTGGCTAAGTAATTAGAGACATAGTGTAAATAATGGCAATAACTTCTCCTCTGCTCTAGCTAGACAGCTGTATTTTTTGTTTTGTTTAAAAGAAGACAGATTTGTCTACCTAATAGATGTACAAAGTTCAGTGATTCTCTGTAAATTAATTTTTTTTCCTTTTGTTTGTAAACTTCAAATTTTATTATTATTTTACATTTGTATTAAACTAAAAATTAAACAATCATAAACTGTGACATGTTTTTAATCAAATACAAAAAACAGATTAAATATAATGCAATTTTGAAGTGAAACATCGCGATTCAAAAATTATCCAAAAAATGCAAAAAATGCGTTACATGACAAATTCCGCTCAATTATTTTCTGTAGATCACCAGAGGGGAAGCGTTAATGTAAAAGTTTATGTAAACAAAAAACTTTTATTTCATAGAATGTTTTTACATACATTAAAACAACTTTTAATGTACAGTAAATAAAATTAGAATTATACTATTTTAAAACTGCACATAAAATTAACTTTGATATATTTTATATTATCAATACAATTATTTTCATATATATACAAAAGTAACAACAACAACTTATTAATATAATAAATTACTTTTATGTAAACATTTATAAACTTACTTTTAGACCTTCATCAATTCCAAGTTGAACTTTGATATTTGATTCAGCACATGGATTTCCTGCACTATCACACAGTTGTACAACAAGAGAATGAGGTAACTTATTTTCATGATATAATGTGTAGAGCTAAAAAAAAAAAATTGAAAAAATGTTATTAAAAAATTAATTTAATGAATTCTGTAAAATATATAATCAAAACCTTTATACAATAATTTATAACATTAAATTTTAATGTAAGTGTTGGGGTTTGGTAGAATTGAGCTTTCTGAATTTGTAAAAAAAATGATTGTGCTTTGTGTGGTATATTCCAAAAACACCTAAAGTTGTTTATTTGAATAAGTGTTTAAAAAAAGAAGAATTTGAATCTAAAAGTTTGAGAGAATTGGATTTTGGAGAGCCCTTTACAGAAGAGTGTTAAGCTGCTCCTGAAATTCCAAATATCAGCTGTGAATTAAGTCATAGTGATACTAGGATCAGTTAAAGCAAGGGAGATTGACAGAAGAGGCAATGGCAGAAACTGAAACAATGCTGAAGAACCTATTGTTCTTTGAATTAGAAAAAACAGTTTGCTGGTGTCTCTTGATCTGGAATCAGATATAATCATCCTAAGACAGCAGCTAATACCTGTTCAAATATAAGGCTATGTGAACCTTTTGGGAAGCAGGGGAGTGATTTCAGTAGTTAATGTCCCACTAATTCTCCTAGATAATTATATAAATATATATAATCATCCAAGGAAAATCCAATAACAATAACTGTTACTGTGGATTTAGATGAAGAAGCAGACACTTTCTTAATATCTAAAGCTGATGAAAAGCTAGAGAGGAAGCCAAAAAAAGTACTGACATCGAGAGTACCAGAAACTGTAAAGTGTTTCATATTTAAGGGTCATCAGGAGAACAGTCTGATGATGACCATTAAATATGAAACACATTACCAAACATTATGGTAAAGAATGTTTGCTAATGTGAGTTTTTTTTTAATTTTCTGTTGGTGTTTTTTGATATTATGGGCCTGTTGTTTCTGTAATAGAAAAGACAATTATTCTATAGAATGTCTAATTATTGTATAAAATATTTGAATTATATATTTTAACAATATAAAATAACACTTTTAAAAATGCAGCTTTCAATTTTTTAATATTTTTATTATCTTTTTTAAATTCTGTTGTATTAACACAGTGATTCTCAAACTTTTTCGATCCACCGCCCCCTTTGTTCCATAAAGTTATACCCAATGCCCCCGTGTGAGAAAGGATTGGAAATATTCTTAGGAAAACTTTTCTATGAATCTCACACTTTGTGCCCTTACCGTACATTGTTCTTGACATCTGGAAACCATTAAATGCAATGTTCCCTCTTATCCGTTTGACAGAGGAAAGGGAACTTTTACCTTTGATCATCGTTCAGTACCCTGCCTCCAGCGCCCCTAGATTTACTCACCGCCCACAAGGGGGCATTATCGCCCATTTTGAGAAACGCTGTATTAACATTTAAAATACACTATTATAATTACACAAAAATATAATTTATTGACTATTGAAATCATTGAGCTGTATCTCTTCATGATTAAATTCATTTGAATAATAAATGTTATTAACAACTAGACATTTTAATGCTATAAGTAGGCATTTTATTATCTTTTGTTAGCATTAATAAAATATATAATAAACAACTGAAAAAAAATGGCTTAAAGTAAAATTCAAACCCACTCCCACATGTTAAATTTAATAATAATAATAATACAGTAGAGAGTCGAAAATCGGAATCAATTGGGGACTGGGGTTGTTTCGATTAGTCATTTGTTCCGATTACCCATTATGTACGAAAAAATACATTAACCTGTCCGATGTTCAAATTTTTCTCCATTGCGTGTCGCTTCGTGTTGAATTTTTCTCCGTTGCATGTCGCTTCGCGTTGAATTTTCGTCGATTTTAAGCCTAACGAAAATTTTTATAATAATAATCGAGGCTATTGTATCGTTAAAAATTATTTCTTTATTTTGTACAAACAAAATAAATATATTGAAGAATATAAAAACATGAAAATTATACTTTAGAAGTAAATCTAGTATCAAAAACGTTCGATTCAGCATGACACAGTCCGACTGAAAATCGTTCCGATTACCGGCCATTCCGATTACCAGCGTTCCGATTAACGACTCTCTACTGTAATAATAATAAATGTAGCCTCCTGATAATTTTTATAATTAATTTGTATTTGATTTTTTAAATTAATATTTATATTTCAAAATTTCAATAATTTTCTTAAATGATATTAATGTTTAAAAATATCAAAACTTTCAAATAATTTACCTGATCAGTATTGAAATTAGGATAAATTAGCTTGGCTGGAGGACCGGCAATCATTTCTAATCGAACATAATCTTTTAAATCATTCCACTGAATACACAATTCTCGACTTCCTAATTTTCCATCTTCAAATCTGATTCCTTTAATAACAAATCCTCCTGTCTAAAATTATAATTTGATTTTATTTTTATTAATATTAATAAAAATATTTTTAAACAGATAATTTATAAACTGATGTTTATTTATTTAACTCATCATACAGAATGGTATGCAGAAATAGGCAATTTTGAGTCATTCATTTCAAGGCAAGGTATTGTGATGTCATTTTATTTGCCAATCAATGCTGTTCAGTTGCCATGGAGCAGTGATCAAATGTATATTTGTGGTAAAAGCATTTTAGAAAAACAAGTATTGTTATGAATGTGTGTGATGAGAATTTTTGCATCACTTTCAACTTCAGTCTTAAGATCCAATTCCATCAGCTCACACTGTAGTAGTAGTAGTAATAGTAGTAAGACTGGTATGACTCTTTGGTACAACCTGTGTTATGGAAAAGGGGGAGATGGGGGTGGAGGTGAGAAAGGAAAGGGGATGAAAAACAGGTTGTGATCCATGGGTGTCCCGTGACAGTGTTTTATAAGGAAATGTTCAGTAGAAAATACAATAACAATAAACAAGAATGTTACAGAGGAATACAAGTTAGGAGTGCTATGTTACAGCTTGCAAATAGCACTAACATATGTACAGGTAATAACATATATACAGTATGCAGATTAATATTGGTATTGTACAAAGTAGTTACATGTTGAGTGCTGTTTGACAAATCGCAGATAGTACAAACATAAAAAAAGATGACAAACGTATTTACATTATGCAGATTAACTGTGCATAAACTAGATACAGGGTGGGTGGTAGGTGCCAGATTACAGATAGCCCGAACAAATTATCTACAAACATATTTACAATTGACATTCTTAGGGTTACACTAAAAGCACAGACAGTGATTTTTATTAATGTGTGGTGTTAACATTGTAGTTCAGTAGATTTGTATGACTATGAATGCCACTAACAAGGGAACTGTCGGAGTGTCATCTAATAGATTTTAATAAAATTTAGTTAATAATTACGTTAAAAGTATACAAACTCTATGACAAATTTCTAGTATTCACTAAAAGTGTTAATCAGAGTTATTAGCAATCAAATGTCGTACTATTTTATAGTACTTAAACACAAATATGCAAATTTTTAGAAGTGAAAGGGTCGCGGAGGAAGACGGCGATATTACATTTAGAATAAATTCTGGAATTTTCGAAAATGGGAGAAGAATTAATAAAATTTAGTTTAATTACGTTAAAAGTATACAAACTCTGTATTAAATTTGTAATGTTTACTAAAAGTGTTAATCAGGATTAATAGCAATCAAATGTCGTACTATTTTATAGTAGTTTAACACAAATATGAAAATTTTTAGTAGTGAAAGGGTCGCGGAGGAAGATACAGTAATACCTCGATTTTCGTTGACTTTGGTTTTCGTCGATTTTTTGCAAAAAATTTGCCTCGGATTTCGTCGGCGTGCCACATGATCTCGTTGCTAATTTTGCGAAAACAAAGAGCAACCCACGCATTTTTCTGCTCACAAGTCCTCGTGGCGGTGTTTTTTGCTGTACGAGCATTACTCCGCGCGTCTAGCCAAACAATTCCATTGCTTCCATTCTTTTTAGTTCCATCGTGGGACCAAAGAAAGTTTCCAGAGCCAGTAGCCCTTCGAACAAGGCCAGGAACACGATCGAGTTGAAGGAAATCATTAAAAAATACGTGACTGGCATTAAAATTGCTGAAATCGGTCGCATGTACTGTACTTTTCGGGAAGTCATCATCCACGATAAGTTTCGTTGTGGCGAAAAAGGAAGCAAAAAGGAGGCTAATGTAGCGAAAGGCGTAAATGTGCTAATGAAACAGAGACCGCAAACAATTGAAGAGGCCGAACAGTTATTATTAATTTCGATCAATCAAAAACAGTTAGATGGTGATTCTGTTTCGGAGACCATTGTATTAGTTTTTTATACTCATTTTATATTAATTCCTTAATTTTTTTAGTATTAAACACTACGAAAACAGAGGTATCACTGTATTACATTTACAGAGTAGAAGAAGAAATAACTCAAATAAATATTATAAAAGATTAGATATATATACTACTTTAACAATGAAATTTAATATAAAAGTATTGATAGAATAAATATAAAGAAAACAATCGAAACGTAATAAATAAATACATTTTAATAGATATATTTAAAAGTTATTATATTCACAAATTATTAGATGGACAACTATTTACATGATATTTTTCAACAAAGCAAAATAAACAAAGAATCTGTTGGCATCGTGCACATTTAACAAATCGAAGATTTTTGCAATTACTCTCGACACAATTTAAACTGTCAGTGTTTAAAAAAGAAAAACAAACTTGTTTTACATTTAAGAATTGACACTTTTCATTTACGAGTCCAGAAGCGAACCATGCATGTTTAATCAAATTATTAAATATTGGCGCAGATAATTGATGATGAAGAATCGAATGTAATTTTATAATGCCATTTCTAGTTGTCCAAAACAATTTCATCGAAGAATCATTACAGAATAATTGTATAGCATTTAAAATTTCTTTAGCTAAAAGTTTTAATTGTCTATGAAATCCGACATCTAAAGGTTGGCATATAGACGTACACTTTGGTGGAATAATTAATATTTCGCATGAATTTTGATTTGTAGATGTTTGAAATACTGTATTATAAATATTAATATTTGTTTGTCCACTCCACGAGTCAATTATTAATAAAGAGTTTTCTGTTATATTTGGAGATAATACGTCTTTTACATAGTTTGTAATAATTGCTGTAGATAATTTGCCAGATGAGCTAGCTGTAACAGTTACGTTTGGGGCATTGAACAGCGATGCTTGAACTCTACGTCCAAAGGTTCCATGAGCCTCTTGTAAGCAAATAAATACATTACCTACAACTTGTCCGTTAGCATTAATTAAATATTGAACAGTGTAGGAATGCGTTACTTTATTACTTGGAGAATGTGCAAATCCAATAGTGTTTTTTTCTCCTTTATATGAAAGTGTTCTTGGTGAAATCATTTCGTATGAAAAACCACACTGATCCGTATTGAATATGAAGTTACGTGAATAAGACGGCAATAAATTTTTTACTGTTGTTTGAAATTGCGCAGCTTTTACTAATATATCCTTTTCGTTCACTATTTCTGTTTTATTTACAAGTTTTGTAATCTTTCGAGATACTAATCTATATTCTTTTTTAAATTTTGCAACCCAAGAATCACTAGCTGTAAACTTAATTGAACTATTCAGTTGAAGAAATTTCTGTAATGCCCATATTTTTAATTGATTTCCTTTAACAATTTTATAGCTGCCTCGAGCTTCGTCAAACATTTGTTTAGTATGTTCTTTAATGATTTTTAACGTTTCAATTCTATGCTTTCGAGATTTAAATTGTTTTTCCCATTTATATAAATCACTAAAACGTTTTAATTCTTTAGCTCCTTTCCGCTGTAATGTGTGTAATTTCCATTTTGGGTGTTTCTTATGCAAGTTAAGAATTTCTTCTTTTCGTTTTGTTGAGATTATATTCTTATCGAATTTTTCATCATCTGAATATCCCGATTCACAGTCAGTGTCTGCGTTATCAGTTTCTTTCTCTAGAAGCAGACGTGTTATTTTATTATCTGAAATAGGCCTATCTATAATCAAATTATTATTTTCCATCTGACAAAACTCTTCGTCATCTCTACTTACATAACTACTTAAAATATCGCTAAATGCATTAAAAAGCAGTTTGGCTACCTGTTTATCAACGTCTGAAATATTATGCCTACAAATATTTTCTGTAGGCCAAACATTATCACATAAACGTTTAAATTCTGCTATAATGTTTTGAATATTTACATTTAATTCTCCCATTTTCGAAAATTCCAGAATTTATTCTAAATGTAATATCGCCGTCTTCCTCCGCGACCTCTTCACTACTAAAAATTTGCATATTTGTGTTAACACTTTTAGTAAACATTACAAATTTAATATAGAGTTTGTATATTTTTAACGTAATTAAACTAAATTTTATTAATTCTTCTCCCATTTTCGAAAATTCCAGAATTTATTCTAAATGTAATATCGCCGTCTTCCTCCGCGACCCTTTCACTTCTAAAAATTTGCATATTTGTGTTTAAGTACTATAAAATAGTACGACATTTGATTGCTAATAACTCTGATTAACACTTTTAGTGAATACTAGAAATTTGTCATAGAGTTTGTATATTTTTAACGTAATTATTAACTAAATTTTATTAAAATCTATTAGATGACACTCCGACAGTTCCCTTGTAAGTGTTTCTCGTCCTCTCTGCAAGCAACTTGATGTTCTGCAGATAATTATTCAGATGACTGTACATGTCTTTCTCATATATTAGGGCTTGTAGAGGACACAGCCAGTTATGGCTGTTACGAAGTGCAGCCTCAATGAATCTCTCTCTGTTGCTGTCGAAGAGTGGACAGTCAAACAATAGGTGAAGGTAGTCTTGTTTGGTGTTCATGTTGCACCTGCAGGTCTCGCTGTCCTGTAGCTGGAACTGGTGGAGGTAAGCATTGAAGTTCCTGTGGCCAGTGAGAACTTGAGTCAAGGCAAAGTTGGGAACAAGATGCCGGCAACAGCCTGACAGAGATGTCTGGAATGAAGGGATGGCCTGTAGTGCAGTTGTTCCAATCTTCTTGCCAAGTTTGCAAAAGTTGGTTATAGATCCATTTATGGATAGTGGAAGGCATTATCTTACTGTAAGAACAAGGAAAGGATGAGACTGCAGCTCTTTTGGCAAGAGCATCAGCTGCCTCGTTCCCCTCCACCCCAGAGTGGCCACGGACCCAGTTAAGGGCTGGATGTATGATTATTACTGATAAGCATTTTCTGAATGGTGGTAACATTAAGCCATTGTTGTTGGTGTTAGAAATTGAGTGAAGAGCTATAATGCTGTTTGTGTAGATGGCTATTTTCTTTACAGGGGAACCAGTCTTCATTCATTTGGTGGAATGCCTTGGTGATGGCAAAGGTATGTTGCCATCACCAAGGCATTCCAACAGTATTTGCCAAGCTTGAAAGCAGACTGGTGAGTAATATTGCCTGCCTTGTTGTATACAATAAAAGCTGCGCCCACTTGATCCTCTTGCTTGGAACCGTCTGTGTAGATTTTATAATCATGGTCATTCTCATCATGGTAAGTGAGGTCCTGGATGTTCATGGAAAGAGTCATATTTATATAGGAGTTGGGAATTTTCTTTTTGATACTGTTGGTAATGAGGTCTTGGTAGATTTTGTCAGGAAGGTTTGGAAGGGTTTTGTGCTGAATTTTATCTTTACAGTTAGAGAGGTCAATCATGTTTTTGAGATTCCAAGACCACACAGCTGCTCTAATTTTAAGGTATAGAGGGCAGAGTCTGCTTATGACCAGAAGGGCCGAGGTGGGTGCAGTACAGTAGGCCCTGGCAATTCGCAATGCTGCAATTCTCGGGACTTTGTTAAATTTTTTGATATTTGCTTGCTTGTAGGTGGCCTTTCCCCAGATAGGGACAGCATAAAGTATAATGGGCTCTACGGCACCCAAATAGATATATTTGATAGCATTGTATCTGATCCCCCAGTTATTGGCTGCTATACTAATCAGTTTGTTGGAGACAACTGTTGCCTTTTTGCAAATGTCGATGTGCTTCATCCAGGGTTACCCCAAGATACATTAACTCCTTCATCCTAGAGATTCTTGTATTGTTGATTTTAATGGTTGGGCTGTTTTGAAGGCTAGGTGTTTTTTGGAAATATGATGTACTTACACTTGTTGTAATTTATAGGCAGTTTACTATCAGTGCTCCATTTGTAGATGGTGTCCATTATTATATTGTATAGGGGGGTCAGATTGTTGGAGTTTTTGTCGGAAACAAGGGCCACCGTGTCATCGGCATACCCTTGCACCAAGAAGCCCGGTATCCTGATGCAGATGTTCAGAAAGTCATTGTGAACTAGAGTCCAGAGGGTTGGGCCAGCTGTAGACCCCTGAGGGCAACCCTTGGCTGTTTGATGAATGTAGGAGAGATTGTTTGTATAAAAGCCAATGTGCCTATCTTCAAGAAAGCTACTCACAATGTTAAAAATGTTATTAGGGCAGTGATATTCACAGAGTTGATACAGGATTTCCGGCCACCATAAGTTATCAAATGCTCCTTGGAAATCAATGGAAATTAGAACAGAGTGTTTACCATCTTTCTTGGCCTTTTCAATATAATCAATGATCGAGGCCAGGGCTGTGGTAGTTGACCTACCAGGAACAAAGCCATGTTGGTGGATATTGATATAGTTTTTCTTCATAAGATGGTTGGTGATAAATCTGTCCAGGATTTTACCCATGATTGGCAAAAAGAAAATGGGTCTGTAGTCTCTGGGGCTAGTGGGTGGTTGTTCACTGTTTTTTGGTATAAGTTTGACTGAGGCAGACTTCCAGTCAACAAGGAAGTACCCAATCTGAAGGCACCAATTATATAGTACTACAAAGAATGATGGAAGTGCTTCAAAGGTTTTCTTTGTCATTTTGCCTGTTATTGCATCCTTTCCAGGGGCCTTCTTTATTTTCATCTTTTTAAAGGCTTTGGAAACTTCACTGTAAGTGAAAGGAGGATTGTCGCATGTGTTTGGGGTGAATCTAAAGCAATTCCGTTTTTCTTTATGCACACTATTGTCATCAGTTTGGTTATCAGTGAGAAAGAGGTGGTCAAAGATGGTTTTTATTGTATCACTAAAGGAGGTGGTTAGAGTATCCAGTTTGTGGATAGGCAAGAGAATGCCCGTTTTACACTGTTTTTTTGAAGAGAACGTAGTAGGGGGGTCAGGTCCAGGATTTATCGAACCGTCCACAAAACTTCCTCTAGGTTTTATGTCTCTTTTGGTTAATTAAGGTTTTGTAGTTATTAAACTTGTTGATATAGGCAGCATGAAGGGTGTTGTGAAGGTCATTGTTGTGTTGTTTTTGGTATACCTTTCTTAACTTTCTAACCTCTCTCCTTACAGTTGTGAGTTCACTGTCCCACCATGGTACTGAAGTTCCAGCTTTTGTTTGGTGAGAGGTGTTGTGATAGCAGGTTTTTATGCAATTGTTTAAGTGGTGATGCACTTATCAATGTCTTTTTTGTCCATCTGTGTTACAGGCTTTTCAATATTCCAGGAGCATTTAAGTTGTTCATGAAAGGCATTCCAGTTAGTTTTGGTTACATAATTGTTGGTGTGGACAGATTTGCCTGTAAGGTTTAAAGTTTTAATATATCTATGATCACTGGCACTAGGATAGTCTTGTGTGCTACAGTATACAATAAGGTTGTTCATGTTGCTGTTTGAAAGCACCATGTCCATCCAGTTGTCACTTCTGCTGCTGTGATAGGTTGACAAGGGGCTAGTGTTGTTAGATAAAAGTTGATTTGTGAAGGCAAATTCAAGAAGGGCATGGCCCCTTGGGTCCTCTATGTCACTGTGCCATACTGGTGACCTAGCATTGGCATCCCCTCCTATTAGCCACAGGCGACCATTGGTCTGGGAGCTGATTCTTTCCAGTTCCTCCAACAGAGCCAATGTCCCGGAATGGAGAACAATATATTGACATAAAAAAAGCTGGATTGGTATTGTTACTATGTTACTGTGGCAATGGTAGTGGCATATTTAGAACTGAGGTTGGGAAGGAATTGTGTCCACGTTTGGGTTGCAGATGAAAATACTAGTCTTTGGTTTAGCAGTGTATCCATGTGGGGGGAAAGGTCGTCCATTTGTCAAAATGTGGAAAGTAGTCTTTATAAAGGTATAGTTCTTGTACCATTATAACATCTATCTTCTAATCTTCTTCTGTTTTAAGCAGGAGGGAAGTTGGAATCAAACATACTCCAAATCAATCTTCAAAGGACCTTGGCCCTTTAAAGATTGATTTGGAGTATGTTTAGCTTTATGTTGTATGGTTGTTGTGCGTTACTTTGATTTCCTCTATTGGCCATAGTTAGTTTTTTGAATCATTAATGCCTTTGTTCAGACTGTAATTGGGCAGCCTGCAACAAATGTGTTGTGATCTGTTATGAATTTATAGCCTTCTTCTTTGGATTTGGATTTCTTTCAGACTTACAATTGCTCTTCTGATGTCTGGGGTGACTGCAATGACCACAGGCATACAATTTTCTTTCATCTGGCCTCTGTTCAAAACAGTGCTTACTCGACAGACAGATAGAAAATCTTAATTATTATGCCTTTGTGTCTTTTATCTTAATTTAAACTTGTGTCATCTACTGGTACTTTATCAATTAACAGGACTTATTATACTGGATTTATGAATGTAGAAATTGAGTCTTACAGATCAGAAATATTATTATTTAATTCACCTGTACACACATATTTTAACACTGTGTTTCAGACCTGTCTGTCCCTCATCAGCAGGCATTTAAAAGACATTTTCTACAATTAATTTAAAAATAAATTTTTGTTACAATCATAAATAAACATAAAATTTCCTGACAATAACACAATAAAATTCTTACAAATTCTGGGTTTTTAAACACCTTCATAATTCTGAACATATTCAAAGTCAATATTAACCAAATAATTCCATACAAATTCTTGTTTTTTTAAAAAAAAAAAAAACATAAATAATCAAATTAAATTAATAAGTTTATTTGGTTTAAAACTTACTTCATTGATTGTTCTCTTTCACTTAAACTACACCCCAATCTGTTCCTATCCATCCTTTTATACATCACCCTCTCTCCTTCCTCGATAATGCCTCTCCATGATTAGTGTATCTCCCTTCTGGTTGAGTTATTTATTCTATTCGGTTGTTTAATTATATCGATGTGTTCATATAATTGTCTTTTATAATTATTTTCTTCTTTTTTCCTTATTTTCACGGTATTTAAAACAATTTCACAATCTTCTGAGTTACAGTGTTCAGCCACTGCTGAGTTTGCATATTTTCCCTTAATTGCTCAAATATGTTCACTTAATCTTATTTTTAATTTTCGTTTTGTTTCTCCAATATATGTTTTTTTTTGGGGGGGTTACAATTACAATTAAATGAATACACTACACCTTTTTCTTCTGTTATGTTGTATTTTTCTTCGTTTCTATAACACAGATATTTTTTAGTTGAATTTATTTTTTCGGGTATTAAATTAATTCTACTTCTTACTACTTTTTAATTCTTTCAAATAACTTTGGAACAAACCTTATTTTAACAAATTTTTTCTCTTTATCCATTAATTTTAATTGTTTATCATTTTCTAATTTTCCTATCCATTTCTTCAGTAAGTGTTTTGGATAATCATTTAAAATAAACATTTTAATTATTTCTTCTTTTTCTTTTTTTCTGTGTTTCCTTTTCACTTGTTCTTTGTCTTATTTTATTCATATACATTTTAACTATGTTATATTTCATACTAATTGGGATAACAGGTTTTTAATTAATTATTTTAGAAATTTGTATGGGTAATACGTTAAACCACCACCCAATTTTAGGTACCTCTAAAACTACCCTCCTTTTGACAATCCCCTGCTGCTGCTTCCCCTTCCACTAGGTCCGATCAAAAATTCAAAACTTTAAAGTTAATTAACTTCCCCCTAATTAATGTAATTAAGTAATTTTCATACCAGTAGCTTTGAATGATTAGCTGTTTCCAACTGTATATTACAAAAGGTCCTGGCACAAAAAGTTCTGCGAAAAAATCCACTTAATTGAGGAGCACAAACAAGTACAACTGTAGCAGCACGAGCCAAGTAGTATCGATAGCTCACACTGTACAGAGAAGTTGCAAATTTTGAAACAAGTTTATTGGAAGCTCCAGAGCCAAGAAAAATGTTTAAATGCCAGAGCACTCAGAGCCTTGTTCCTGTGGAGTCCACTGTGTTTTGCATCATATTTCATTAGGTTTTTCTCACTGTATTTTGGGCAAAATATTGTCCACATTTAAACTTTCATGTGTACAAGATTCACATAGCCCAGGCTTGCAGCACATAGCTCCATCTGATATCAATAAGAGTTATTTTTGCCAAGCAGTTTTTAGCAAAATATGATGAAAATGAAAATTTCCTGAAAACTTTTGAATATTTGATGAAGCCTCCTTTCATGTAAATGGCTGTTAACAAGCAAAGCTTTCAATACTGGGCTGCTGAGAATCCTCATTTTTTACACCAGCAACTGTTTCACAGTAAAAATGTGTGTGGGGCATGTGATATCCCCAAAAAGAATTATTGGGCCATATTTTTTGAGGACAATGATGGCTGTGTGATTACTGTGACTTCAGAATGATACATCAAAACAATTCAAACATTTCTCAGCTACTAACTAGAGATGTATCCAATGAACAAGTCAACATAGCTACAGCTCATACTGCAATAATATCAATTGCCACTTTATGAAAGCTTTTAATAAACTGTATTATGTCTAAAAATAGCAATATCAGGCCTGCAAAATTACCAGATTTTCGGCATATGGTTATTTTTTATGAGTATTTTTAAAAAGTTAAGTGTTTGCTTGTTGTCCTCACAGCATTAACCCTTTGTCAGTCACATTATAATTTCTAATGTATTTTATTGTACAGGTGACAGTTGTCACTCACCTATTTTTATCATTCAATAAATTTACATCTGTTTGTTTTTTAAAACATTGGTGTATATAAATATGTAAAATCTTACTCTTGATATTATTTTTTGTGTTAATTGAAAGTATTTTAGATTTGTAATGGAATTACAGATTGGAATTCTCAACAATAAATCAAAACTAAAAGGCTTAATTTTATATTCAGTGAAACTTACTTAAGGTGACCACTCTTGTGACCAAGATAATTGGTTACTATAGAAAGGTGGTCACTATATAGAGAATACATACATTATATCAAACAAATCCCAAGGCATCTTGTTTTGTAGGTTTGTAAATTTATTTATATTAATGTCAACAACTGTGATTTTATATAGCAGTATACATATTGTGTCAAAAACTATAAATAGGGATATCCTCTCTTTGAAGTTTTCCATTGTTATGTCATCTACATCATTTGATTCCCCACACAGTACCTTCTCTGAAATGTCATGTCTGCTTAAATGATTTGAGTGAGCCATTTGATGCATAGAAGTTCTGAATATGAAGCTTCTCTGCAAATTTGAATGCTACTTCCTGTAGATTGAGTTAGACAAATGAGCATTCATTCCATGCATTTGCTGAAACCATTTCAGAACAGTAGCATTTATCTCGAAATTTGTTGTCTTTCTTTTTTTTGTTCTTACTTTTCTGGGACAGTCTCTATTTTCAAGGCAGAATACTTTGAATGTCATGAAATGGTTAAAGTATTCTGCTTTACATTTATGAATGTTGTTAACATATGTTTTACTTATCCTGAACTTTGCTGCTGCTTTTTGCTGACTATTGAATTTAAGAAACATAATAACCTCAACTTTTTCTTTCAGAGAAGATCTCTGTATGACTTAGTTTGAGCCATAATTGAGAGCTGCAGAGCTACAAATGAACAGATTTTAGATGCTATCAGTAGTGAATAAAACATATAAAATTACAGAATACACTTATGTATGACAAATAGGAGAAACTTTCAGTACAGTAGAAAATGGTGTAATCTGCAGAATTTTACAGCTTAAACAATAAAATCCAGCCCAAAATTTATAATCACTAGTGCTCAGAAATTCAGATATTGATATAGAAAAACATATAAAAGCAGATTTCAGAGATGATAAATAAGGGTTCCAAAAAATGAAAAATAATTTTAACATTTTTACTGAAATGTGGATTGAATTAGTTTCTCATTCTGTAGAATAAAAAATACATTAGTGAGATATCTAGAGAGTTCAAATTTAGTTTTAATAACTGATGCAAATACAAAGCAAATAAAAAAAATTCAACAATCTAAGATAATTAAACAAATAAACAACCGAAAACAAGACAGAGCATGAATGTAGGTTTTGAGCAATAACTGGGAGTTCAATTTTATAATTACTTGATAAACAAACAAAAGAAATTGGAATAATTTTTTATTTTATTCAAAGATATAGTCTTCATTTAATAAAAGTACAATATTGATAAAATAAAAAAATTAGAAATAATTAAAATATAAGAAAAAATTAACATATATTGAGTGATTAGACTGACATTATGTAATATATATTATATCAACAACAAAAATCTAATATAGAAAGTGATAAAAGTATAAATATATTATAAAATAGTAGTTTTTAATTAACTTTTTACATATAATATGTTTCAGTTAATAATAATATGTAAAGGTAAATTAAAATAGTAGCAAGATTTGTTTACTTTATAAATAATTATGCAATTGAAATGATTTTCAAAATAAATAAGTTAAAGCTACAAAAGTCATGCAAGTGATTGCTACATGTATTAAAAAACTGAAGATTGAATTTCTGTATGACTTTCAAATACAATAGTTCAACATAAAAAGTTATACTAACCTGGCCTACAGCCTTTTCCAAGTGGGTATAATCAATTCCATCAGCTATTATCAATAGATCGACTAAATTTTTAAAAGACAGCTGAAAATAAATTTAAAAATGCAATTTTTCAAATTTCTAAATTTAATTTATAAAAAAAATAAATAAACATGATGCCATCTAGCCAATCTCAATTTGATTTGCTACCACAAATACAGTAGAACCTGGTTAACTCAAGTTGATTGGAGAAAAAAAATTGGTCTTTAAGGTAAGAAGTTTTGAGTTATGACATTTCACTAAAAATTAAGATTTTGTGCATTGGTTCATTGGTAATCATATTAATGCATCTATTCCATCAGTCTTATTATGCAGAATCATTGTGTCAATGTAAACCTCTGGTGTTGTCCAGAAACCCAGTGCTGCTTAACACCACATGGTTAAATAAGCTACTGAGAAGAGAAATGCTTTCCCGAATCCATTCACTTCTAAGTGTTTAGTAAAGACTTTTTAAATTGCAATATTTTTTGCCTAGAATTAATCTGTTTTTTATTTTTATCACAAATATACAACTCTATTTTTAAAATTTTGCCACAAAGGTTAAAATTTTTACACAGAATCAGACTAAAATCCTTTTTTTTAATTAATCCATCAAAAATCATTTATTTACTATGTCAACTAGTCAGATAAATCTATCAGCAATCAAATAAAACAAAACAATAACAAAAAAAAAAACTAAAAAGAAAGCAAGTTTGAATGGCAGTTAATACTGTAACTACTATTCAAACTTGCTTTTTTTTTTTTTTAAACTTTTTTTTGGCTTCCAGACAATGTGTGTGGCTTATATACTGATAAGTCACACACATTGTCTGGAAGCCAAAACCCCCTGCCCACAGTCAAATCACAGAATGTTTATTTTTTCTGTATGTGATTCTCACACTTTATAAGAAGTTTCTGATTAGTTTATTCAATAGATAAGTGTTAATTATTTTATTTAAATTAAAATTCTGGAACATTAAATACAAATACGTCACACTAACCTTGTATAGCTTTGCAGTTAATTTTATAAATGTAACACTAACATATTCAATCCACCCTAGGACCTTCCTTCAGGTGTTCTATAAAAATTTTTCTGGTGCGATCTGAGTTCGATTTAGATTCTGATTTTAAATGTTCCAAATGTTTCCATCTTCAAATTTATTTTAAAAAATATTTTTAAATTTTAAATTTCCAAAACATGTGTGCCTGTGCCAACCATTAACACGCCAGATCATATCAATACATAGCCTGCCATGCTCTCAAAAGTTGTTTTTCATCTTTTAAATTGATTTACAGTCCTTTGCAGTCCACTTTAAAAATTTCTAACGCCTCCAGATTCCGTAGTTGGTTTATATGCCAAGTTTGCCAGTTTATTGTCACTTGTTGTAATTCCAGTGTAATGCCATTTTCGCTGGCATATATAGCTAAGGCCATAGTACTTTTCCTCTTTTCAATATCTGTTTTGTGTTCACGGAGGCATTGTTTGAGTGATCTTTTTGTAGATCCAATATATACGAGGTCTCTATAGAATCTGTTATCTCTTAGCAGGATTTTATAAACTCCTGTTGTTCTTCTGATTTCCATCTGATCTTTCTCACTCCTTAGCATGCTGAATGTATCCGGCTTATGCCTGTAGGCTATTTTTGTATTAGTATAAGCCCCAATTTCTTGATATAGGGACTGCATATGGTGCTAATACATTATAGCGATACGGTAGGGAGACTCATCTTGCTGCAGACCATTTTTCAGAGCTCTATTCAATTTTTATAGCCATGGTTTTCAGAAATTTCTACTATTCTTCTTATTTCCCTCCATTTGTCTTGTTCTTTGTTACAGTGTGTGTAGACCCTTCTGGTAAGCACTATAAAAGCTGCCATTTCGTAGTTGTATGGATTGTTAGAGCTGGCTGGGATGTATATTGGGATGGCACTTGGTTTTCGGTATATCTTGATGTTGTATCCACTACCATTGAATGTAATATTAAAGTCCGAAAAATGAAAAGGTATCTGCAACTGCAAAGATATACAAAATTAGTGAAAAGGATTTGTACTTATTATCGCTTTGTTTGTCAGATAAATTTGATTCTGGAGTGTTTATGAAAATACTGTATCAAAATCCCATATGAATTAAACAGTTCAACAAATTAGAGTTGACCAGTTTGATTTAATGTGTAAATCCTTATGCTAAACAATCAGGGAAAGAAAATGACTTCAAGTAAACATGACTTTGAGTTATCCTAGTTCAAGATAACCAGATTCCACTGTATGTTAAATTTGACATATAATAAAACTTAAAACATTTTCAAATCTGTTTTTTTATAAATCAATGCATTATATATGTGGTTTGGTACAAAAAGTGATGTAACAGTTTCAGATTATGTTGTTATTTATATAGTTAAAGACTTCAAAAAGCTTATTTTCATTGATAAAAATAAGTAAATAAATTACTTCTTACAATGTAATTTTGAAAATAATCAAAACTATTAAAAAATATGAAATGTTTGTATGCTATTACAAAAAATTCACGTAAAATGATGTAAAAAACATATTAATGTAATAAAATACATATAATATAATTAAATATATAAATTATATATTATTAACCCTTTCCCGGCCAGGGTACCGATCTATCGTTACCCTAATTGTTTCGCAAAACGGCCAGGGTACCGATTCATCGTTACCCTGTTAAAAATCGATTTTTATAAAATTTATCGACAACAGATGTCAGCACTTGATGGTATCATCTTGTTTATCGTCTGTTTTACATATTTTTGTCCAGGTGGTGTTCTGTCGATTAAAAAAACTTTTAATTATCGATAGTTTTTCTTTAATTTTTCATTTTCTGATTATTTTTTATTTTATTTTTGCATATCTATATAATAATATTACTATAATAAGTTCATTAATGCTATAATAAGTTTATTCAGCTATAATATGTTAATGCATTATAAATATTCAAGTTATGACCTTCAGTTCTGATATTTTATATATTTTTTTAATTTTTAATTTTCAATTATTTTTTAAATTTAAAATATCCGAAAATGTTACATCTATTGCTACTGGTAATCATATGTTTATTACGAAAATAAATAATCTTGTTTGATATGAAATGAATAAAGTATATTAGTTCATTATATTAGTTGAAAGCAGAATAAAGTTCAAATTTTAAACAAATGTTTGATATAATGTGCGATAATTTCACAACGAATAAACGTACATGCATAAATGTTATATCAAATTGTACAGAACAATATTCTACGTCGTATAGGCTCAGTGACAATAAGAATGGAGTAAGCAGGCAATGTTAATTTTGACAAATAGTGACAAATTTTCAAGTCTGAATGTCAGTTATCATATATTATTATTATTTTTCTCATAAATGTTTCAAACTAACTTTATTGAAATATGTCGTATTTAAAACTAACTATATTGATAAATATATGTAATTTTTTTTCATATGAATAAAATAATAATTTAATTTTTAGTGAATTTTTAAAATAATATTGCCTGATTCACCTATTTTGACCTTGGCCGTTTTACAAAATAAGGGGGCGTGGCAAACGGCAGGCTAAGGGTTAAATAAATAAATTATGTAAAAAATATTTATATTTATAACATGTGGAAAAACATTTTATCACATCATCTTAGTAACAACAACAGAAATTAATACGTTTTTGATAGTTTTATAGTTTTTGTTTAATAATGACAGTTAATTCATCCCCTGTGATTTCTAAGACAACCTTTTTGTTGTTCTGTAAAAATGTGTTCTTCAACATGTTTGTATATTTTGTTTTCAATACAGGATGTCAATAATTTGTAGAGATTTGGAAGACATGTTGTAAGGAACTGAGTCCGAGCGTTATTTTTATTTTATTATTATTTTTTCGTTTTATTATATTTTGTTTGGGGCTTATGTTTATTTAAGATGAAGGTTCCCCACCACTCTCTTATTAGTAATGAAAAAAGAAGATAAACCAACTCACGAAAAAAAAAAACAAGTGCCGTAGGAAAAATCTAGCGCACTTGCGCTGCCCAGAGGAAGTAAACGGTCCGCAGAAAAAAAATGGAGGGGGGAATCCCCACACTCACTAGCAAAGAAATACTTACTAAACCGTCATAACATCCCAGAAAATTGTGCTAAACACTTTGTAAACGGTTTATAAGCTTTTGTCGGAAAATTAAAGCTGCCAGAAAGAAACTTAATGTTAGAAAACTAAGTATGTAAATAAGGGGAGTAACACAGCTGAATTGTGACGTCACCTCACCACATAAAACCAGTACGCTAACCGAAGAAGAACGAGGTGATTTCCAGAGCGAGGTAATTCCTGGTCGAAGTCCAGACTGAGAACTAGGCGATCCAAGGTGTTAAAGAGGAATTCGATTGACGATAGCGAAAAGATTGAGGGAACAGGTTCCTAGTATAGTGAGGTGACAGATAGATGTTTAGTTCGTAAGAGATTCTGTTCATAGTTCCTAAGTATTTGATTTGTCGAATTTTCAAAGGAGAATTAATATTAAGTTAAGCTAAGTAGCTGAGTTTTATTGTCGGGTTCACTTGTTGATTTTCGTTAATAAATTTTGTTCTGGATTATAGACAATTGTACATAGTAAATTCTATTTACTAATTAAATATATTTGAAACTTTTTTGCTTTGATTTGATATTTGTTGTTATTCTTACTAATATTTTCGGTGCACGCGTAAAAGCCTAGGCCTGGCAAACTAATTTCGAATCCGCGTAAAGTACCCGTTAGGTTAACGGAAGTTTTACCGGCCGCAGTTAGTGTCGGTTTCCTAAGATACTAAAAATAGTACTTTACAATGTGATTGGTCTGTATTGTGTGGGATCTGTGGTATTATTGTTTGTAGTTTCATGTAGGTAATGCACTGAATAAGAAATTTTGGCATGTCTCGTGGATTGATGATGATGTGTGTTAGGTGTTTAGCTAGTTCTGGTGCAGTGATGTGAACTTTTTATACCAGAAATTGTGAATGTTGTCTACACCAGGTGTCTTCCAGTTGTGTGTTCTGTTAACAGAGTAGCGGATGTTGTGTATGTTTCTTTCAGCACAGGGCATAGTTGGTATGTTATGCATGTTTTTGTTCTCCTCCTCGATCCAGCCTGCATCAGCATTGTGCGTAACAGCACTGGACCAAAGAGAAGACCAATAAGTTGTGAGTTCTTCTTCTGTTGGTGTGCCACTGTGCTATGTATCAGTGTTTGTTTTGGTACTAATTTGTCTGTAAAAGAGTTTTTCATTGTTTGTAAATAACTAATTTTGTTGTTTTTGTAGTGTACATGTTTTGTATCGTTTGAGTCTACATGCTTTGGCTGCAAGTTTTTGTTTTAGTGTATCAATGTATTCTATAATGTGTGTGTTGTAATATTCATGTTTTCTTGAAAATGTTTTTGAGTTGTTTCTTTAATTTGACTGTTATGTTGTTTTTAGTGTATTGTGTCAGCCTGCCTAATTGCTGTCTAATGTCATTTATTTGTGTTTCTAATCTTCTCTGCCAGGCAGGCTTGTGATAGAACTGTGTTTTGTGTGTGTCTGTCTGCAATTGTATTTTCAGTCCATGGTGTGTGACACACCATGGACTGAAAATACAATTGTGACTGCCCCAGCATAAACTAATGTATGAATGTCTGAGAGTGTAGAAATTGAATGAATGTAGTGTGGTAGTGAGTGAGTGTTTACATAATTTAGTGTTTTTCCTACTTCCTTTGACGTGTTGATTTTTGGTATTCGTGGTCTTTGTGTGGGATCTGTGCCTGTATATTTAGTGAGTGTTTCCTGAAATATAAGTGAGAGCGTATTAACTAAATCCATGTCTATGTTATCAGTGGTGGATGAGAAAGTGTCTGTAGTATCATTAGTGGTAGTTGTTGTATGTGTGTTATTATCAATGCTTGTTGCTGGATTATCCTGACAGGTTACATGATCTTCATTAATATTAAATGTTTCTGTCTGTTGATGTATTTGATCAGCAACCTGTTGTTTGATAAGTTTGAGTGTTGTTTGTGGGATAAGGTTGTTGTGTATAATTGTTCTGTTTTAATCAACAACCATTTGTTTGGTGACAGTGAGGTGAGGATATTGTTGTGTGAATGTATGGTGTAGTTGTTGGTACTGTACACTGTCATGTTTGTTTTAAGTCTTGTGGTCGTGTAGTAAGTATGATGATAAACTTGTTCATTTCTATTGTCCTTTTCATCCTATTGTTGGTATGGTTTTCCAGCCTTTGTGGTCTGTGGATGCATTGTCGCAGAAACACATGGGCTAGGTTGATTCCTCACTTCTGTAGAGACATTGCAGTTAGGGATTGCAATTGCTGGATCCCTCATCCAGCAATCCAGCTAAATCCAGTGCATTCTTGGCCTGCTGGATCCAGTGCTGCAGATCTGCAAATACGCAATTAACTTTCTAAATAATGGCACAAAAGTTTACGTTGTTAGCGTTGCTGCTTTGCTACGTGCGCTATCTCTCTGCGGCGAGAGTGACGTTGCCGTTCAATGCGGCATGTGCTACACCCCCTCTCTACACCGCACTGTCTGCCCTTTTTCCTCTGCTGATGTAATTGCCATTCATCCGCTCTCGCTAAATAAAGTGTCTTTGCGCTAAATAAAATAAGTAACTCCTCTCCTAGTCCTGATGCATAGTTCTAATTTACAGTCAGTTGTGACGTCAATGAATCACGTGATGGAACGATTTATGATTATTTGATGACCCTGAAACAAACTAACGTAGAGGCAGAAAGGGCCTTCTCCGCAGCGGGACATATATACAGTTCATTAAGAAATAGGTTGGGAGACAACACCATCAATATCATTTGTTTCTTGAGATCCTACTTCCAGAAAAGTCAAAAAAAAAATAATAATAACAGAAGTAATTGATTTAATTTTATTTAATCCTTTAAAATACTTTATTCAAGACAAGACTAATATTTTATAACTTCTACTCAAATTCTATTAAGTTAGAGTTTTTAACTTTTATTCTATAAGTGGTTAGTGGGCTAGGCAAGGCAATTTTATTGTGAAAATTAGTGAAAAACTGAGACTACCTAGTTGGTTAAATAGTTCATTAAATTAATGAGTATCAGTACCTTAGATATATGATGATATGAATGTATGTGATTGATGATTGTGATAATAATAACTAACTACTAGACTACTACTGATTACTTACTGACTACTTTACTAACACGAATAATTAAATTAGTTATAAATAACTACAGACTGATATGTAGAGCCTATATAAGAAAACTGGTAAGACTGATAGCCACTTAGCCACTGATTATCCGTCCTTACATTATTATAATATATTAATATAAATTAATTAGTAGAATTACCTTTGCTATTATTTAACTTAAAGATTACATTATAATCTAACTAAACATTTAAAGTTAATTATCTCTATCTCAAATGTTAAACCGAACCAAAGTTAAGTTTACTACCTTAATGTGTAAGAAGTTTTACTGATTTATAGTGACCAGTCTAAATAATAAAAGTTTCTTAAGTATTTTAAAAAATGTTTTATTTCTTTAAAAAAAAAACCATAAATTTCTGGATAGATAGATAGATAACACTTTATTGCACCAAAAATACATCTGCGCTGGATCCAGCTGGAATGATGTTGGTCCAGCAAAAATCCAGCTGGATTGAAAACACTGCTGGATTGCAATCCCTAATTGCAGTAGCCATGCTTAGGCTGGTGCTGCTTTCGCCACTGGTAATGAAGAGAGGCTGTGGCCTATTTTTCGAACGTGAGCCTCTTCCTAACCCACGAACACAGACCTTGTTAACCCGGGTGACGTCCGAGCTGGTATCACACTTAGATCTGGTTACTACCATGATAAATATCTCCACATAATGTGGGTGTGTGGTCACTCTTAGCTTCATTTCTCCCCACAGACCTTAGTGGCATGGGTGTCCCTACCAGGAGCTTATGCTCCAGCCTGAATTGCCCTATGGATCAGTAAAATTACTGGGCTCTCCCGCCATGTCCAGGTGGTGACCGTGGGAGAGTTATTGTTATTATTATTGTTTAAAGGTACAGTAGAGCATCATTTATCCGAATCAATTGGGGACTGGGGTTGTTCGGATAACTGATTTTTCAGATAACCGATTATGTATGAAAAAATATATTAACCTATACCATGTTGAAATTTTTCTCCATTGCGTGTCGCTTCGCGTTGAATTTTCGTCGATTTTAAGCCTAACGAAAATTTTTATAATAATAAACGAGGCTATTGTATCGTTAAAAATTATTTCTTTATTTTGTACAAACAAAATAAATACATTGAAAAATATAAAAACAAAAAAAAAATTATACTTTAGAAGTTAATCTAGTATCAAAAACATTCGATTCAGCACGACACAGTCTGACTGGAAAGCTTTTGGTTAACCGACGTTTTGGTTGATCGGCTTTCGGATAAACAACGTTGTACTGTATATAAAATTTCAAAACTAATATTATACACAAGATATAATAACAAAGAACTTAATATTGCTTTTTGTCTGGTTAAATTTTCAGGTTTTCAGGTAATTCACTACACTTAATTCAATTGTGATTTTATTTCTGGACTTATTACACTAAGGCCAGGGTTCTAATAATATTCATGTGAGGATTCGCCCTATAAATTACATTTTTATTATTTAAAATTTACACTCAAAATTTTGTGTTTATTTCGAAGGAAGTTTCAAACGGAAATGCTCTGATAATGGAAGTACACAGAACTTTCGTTTCCCATCTTTTAAAGTCCAATCCCTTATTTTAAAGTAAAGGAAAGCAAAAATATGACATCTCTGTGTACTAAAATACTGTTTTCTTTAAATTTTGTAATAAATTAACTGACAGAAGAAACGAAAACCATCCATTTCTCGATTGAGAAAAAGGAAGATGTTTTGTTACACTTCTGATGCAAGGGAAGTTGAATTTCCTTTTGCTGATCCCTTATCACCACCTTTATCACTAAACTTTAGCATCATCAAGAGACTCACACCTTGTGATCACCCCTCATACATCCCATTGACATATAGAATATCCCTCATTTTGATTGGACAAAATCCTGAAAATATACCGAATCCCTCATTTTGATCGAGGAGTTCGCCACCGATCATCAAGAAGAGAAGATCCATTCCATATCCGGAAGTTGTCACCCCAGTCTGCCGTTGCAGATATCCACCATTTCTCCAAAGAACTCCGACTGAAATTCCATCACTCACTCCTGATCCATAAAAACATACTTCATGATCATCAGAATTTGATGAGGTAGTAAATAACTTCGGGATTATTGTAAACTCTCTCTGCACAAGATAGGTTTTAAACAGATTATTTTTGTAATTCATTTAAATTTTGTTTTTATTAAATCCTTGTTATTGTTCTAACATGGTCTCATTCTTGACTCAAATCGAACAAACAGCCTTTCCACTTACTCATGACCCTCCCACTTGAAATTCCTGACAAACAAATATAAGCGTGCCTAATGCTATAACAAGCCTGGTGTCAGAAAAAACAACTTACAGGGGATCTTCACGGACTCCTGTTTCTCATTAAAGTCTTAGGAAGCCATCCTTTGCATCCATCTGCAGGCCAGTTTTCCCAACCGGACAGCCGATTAAGTGATATAGGAGTCACAACCACACACTATATCCCTGGCTAGCCCCTCACATTCATATTGCATATTGGAGAAAGAAATAAAAACTAACGATGTAAAAGATTATTACTAGAACTCTGTTCTTTATGTAATAAGTCTGGAAATAAAATCACTATTGAATTAAGTATGGTGAATTAATATCCACAAATAACTGATTAAGATGTTATGGTTAAATTTAAAAAAATATTTTCACAATAAATGAAATCTCATCATCAATTTATTTTACATATAAATAAATATAATATAATATAATCTATTATATAAACATAGATTATTATATACATGAATTTTGTAATCTGTATATAAAAAGAACTATAAAGAGATTTTGTTTATTTTGGAAACGTGTTTTCAAAAAATTTTAAATATGACTTTTTTTTAAAGCTATTTTATTTGTTTACTTAATTTTGTATAGTTGAATTTTATTTTACTCTTAAAATATTATAAAAAATTCTATTAAGAAATAAATAAATTTTTAAATTATTAAATAAAATTTCTTACTTTTTTATATGGATTTCCATGTTTATCTGCAACAGTGACTAGAATGTCTGATTGCAAAACTTCTCCAATTCGCACTTTATCTTTTCCACTAACAGTTGCTTTTATATAAGAAGGATCTCCATGTTTTGGCCTAATAAATTTATATAATAGTTTCAAAGCAATTGTCTTTCAGAATAAAATGAATATAACTTTGATTAATTAACTTACTTTACATTAAAACCAAAATCAATGACATGCCCATTAGACAGACTGACAGAACAATACATATTTTGTTTAACTGACTGAGGAGTTTCAATATCTGGTAATTTCCCAGCAGAAAATAATTCCCTGGAAGGTTGTGCAGTCCAATTAACCTAAGTTTAAAAAGTTTTTTTTAACTGTTATATCAATTTCTAAATTAACCTAAAATATTCCTATTTAACAATAATTAATATGTTTACATTCAAATTTATACCTTTAGTTTTTGTGAAATTTTCTGAGTTATAGCAATTGGTCGACCACCTTCATCAAAAACTTCATATTCTAAAAAAATATACCTGGTTAAAATTACATTAAAAATTCTAAAATGTTCATTACTTATAATAAGAGTTTTTCAGATATTCAAAAGTACTAACAAATATTTTGAGAGAAAGTAAAACAGATGTTAAGTCATACAGTGGCTGTTACACCTCTTTTTAACATTCTAACGAGTTTTCTTCCTTTTTCTTTTACCAACCTTTTAATTCCACAGTTTTAATTGCATTTTATTGTATCCCCCCTTTCATAATTTGCAGAACATACAAGTTTCTTCATACCAACTTTTAATTTTTATTATTTTAATAGAATTTTAACATAACCCCCTTTATAAAATACAGATGTTTTATTCTACATTGAAATCCAGTTGTCACTATTATCTATAACATACATGTAACTTCTGTCATCAAGACTGATGTAAAATTAAAAGGAGGACTGATGAGGTATTTAAGATGTGCTCTATCTGAAACCCTGTGTAACAATTTTACATCCTGCAGTTCAACCCATATGTCATCATTACCTGCATAAATTGCTAGTGTTGTAGTCAACAGCTTCTTTCTTATAAAAGGAAGAAGCTATAAGAAAGAAGCTGTCAACTTCAGCGTTAGCGACTTATGCAGATAATGATGACATATGAGTTGAACTGGAGGACTGATGACGAATATGTCTAAAATGCATACTCCCAGGAATCAATAAAAGCCTGTATAGCCATCTTAATTTTGTGTTCCTGTACAATTTGTTCTCTCAAGCAATTGTACACTTACTCATAACAAAGTAAAACAATTTTAAAAAATACATAAAAATGTTTATATATTATATCGAATACATAAATATTTACTGAAAGAAATTGTTCCTTTGACATAAAATATAAAAAGTAAAAATAAATGAAATTTTCAATAAATATAATGACAACAAACTAGTAAAATACAAAATCAGATATGTAAAAATTAATAAATAACAGCATAAAAATTTGGTGCTATGAATCAATAAAATCTTTCATTTTTTTTTATTTTCCCAATTTCAAAATAACAAAATTAATTTACATCAAGATTGTTTGTTTGTGAAAATGGAACTTCAAAAAACAACATACAGTCAAACTCAGTTATAACAAGCATTAAGAGACCAGCAAGATTTCCTTGTTATAACCATTACTTATTATATCTGTAAAGAGCAGTGATGAAATTAAATGAAAAATGGTCAGCTGCTTCGGGCACGAACATGTAGGGGGTGCCCACAGTTGGCAAAATCTGTAGCTACACCACTGATGATTTGTAAAATCTATCTTTTAATTTTTTTATTCTAAACAAACTAATTTAAAAAAAATGTAAATACATTATATAACTATTAATAAAAATACAGTTTAAACCACAATATAATTAATATTAAACAATTTATTTTTTGTAATTAAAGATAATATTAATTAATAATATGCCTGATTTCAGTTAGTCTTCTTATCTATAAATCTTAAAATTAATGATTGCTTTATTTTTCCACAATGCAGATGTTACTGAAGAAAAACTTTCTACACACTTTGATGTTTTTAGCACCACATTCTACCTTGCAAATAATTTACTTTTTCATAAGCCAAGAGAGACTTTTTTCTCCATAGACATCTTTCTTATAGAAGGGTTCATTTCTAACTAGAGTATACAATAATTTTACAATTGTAGTGATGATTAGGTAAATTGGCAGAGTAAGGCTGAAAGTTAGTCAAGAAATGGGGACAGTCTCCAAAGAGAAACGTAAGTGATAAATAGGCCTGTAATCCATGCAGATTGTAAAACTAATTATCCAGTGGTCATAAAACTAAGTAATCCTTCCAGTTTTATCCCTTCCAAGAATTCAGTATTGCATTTCTTACTACTTGAACAATTATGAATGCTCGTGTGTTTGCATAGCTAACAGAGAAGTCTGAAAGGATCTACAAGTTTAATTATTTATTGTTTATTCAATCTGCATAAAATACTATTATTGTTGTAAAAGCAGAGTTATTACCAGTTATATTCTATATTTTAATACAGTTTATTTAATGCAATTTTTACTTAATTCTATACTTATAAAAATCTTTTGTATCTTATGTTTAGTAAAACTTTATTATATAAAATGAAATGATTTGTATGTAGGTGGTTAAGGTTATCTAAACATGACAATAAATGAATATACTATTTTATTACGTTCACGAATTAAACAATTGTTTTCATGATAACAGCATAATTTAAAAATAATACAGTAATATATATTTTTTAACAAAAAACAAAGAATGTTAATGACTATGACTAAGAATAAAATGATACTATTAAAGAATTTAATTTAATACAACAGAATTTCTATTTACTGTAATCATAGATAATGTTTTCAGTCATTTAATCCTATCAAAATTAGCAGATCAACACAACTTATAATAGGCTATAAAAACTCTGTTTTTCTAATCATAATTCATTTACTGTTATTATTCATAGAAAATGTTCTATCTGTGGAACATTTTCTAAAACTGACTTAAAAACCCAATGATGGCCTTTGGCAGTAGATTGAAAACATTTGTTAAAAGAGAATTCTCTCAGCAAATGCTCAGGTGTTGTAGTAAGATTGTAATCTAGCTCTGCTGCGTGCTTCTGGATTGAATATACAGTTGAACCTATCTCAAACACATTATCTCAAAATTCATTTTCTTCCCTGGATTTTCAGCCTAAATTCAATATATTTTCCAAGTTTATCTCAAATAATTTCGTGCAAAACCTCTATTTCAAATTACAGACTGAAGTGCCAATTACAAATTCAAAGTTCTGTGACTACATTTTATAGGTTAAACAGTAACTAAAAAATATCTCTTGCAATATAATACATAGTTGCAATTAACACTGCTTTCCTCTGAATGGCTACAAATTTAACTTGTCTCTTATTGGTTGAAAAAGTTGGATATAAAAAAACTATTGGTAAACTATTTCTATTAAGATATGTCAAAAATGTTTTATTTACACCTAATACAGGTATCTACTGTATTGCTATTGTATTAATAAAACACAACAGCAAGTACGGTATATACCTCCAATCAAACATATTACTGCTTACTGCATAGGAACCCCTATATCTCAAAATCTAGGCCTATCTCAAATTTTTTTTTTCTCATTCCTGTGAGATTTAAAAACAATAGGTTCAATTGCATTCAAAGCAATAAATGCATATGTAGTCCCATTACTCACATATTCATTTCGAGTAATACACTGGACACACAGAACACCACCACCATTAACAAAACATAACAAACACTACCCTAAATCCTCCTTAAAAAGACTGAATCTTTCTCAAAGAGGGGGGATGAGACCTCACAAATATAATTAATCTTCATTAAAAACAAATACAGACATTGCAACAGGTTTTTAATAAAAAACAAGGCAGTAATTTTTGCAGACAAAAACAGTACACCATTAAACTTACACAACACTGACCTAGATCTAATACAGTACATAAAATGCACAGACACCATCAGGCAGTCTTGGGCTCAGGAGCTCCACAGTAGGCCTAACGATCTTAACCAGGATCATGTTGACAGAACTGCATCAAACTGCTGCTTGACTCATGGATATCTCTTTGGAGAAACAGAAGGATTCATGATTGTCAAACAAAACCAAGTCATAAATACAAGAAACTACAAAAAGCACATCTTAAAAGACAACACTAACAGACAACACTCATGGGAAATGTCACACCAATGATGAAACTATACAGCATATCACATTGGGTTACAAGCTTTTAACACAAACTGACTACTTACAACATTACCAAACAGCAAATATAATACATTGAAGGCTTTCACCCAAATACAAACAACTACACACAAGCAACCATACTACAAAAACACACTTCGGACAATCACAGAAAACATACAAAATATGCTGTAATCAAGCTATGAATCCAAACAGAATGGGATTACCATTGTGATATCGAGGGGGGTAGGCGGAAGCCGTGTCTCCCTATTCTCCGTCTCTCGTCAGGATAGCTGTTACGTTGCTGGCACTTTACGCGTTACGCGAGTGGATAGGAGGTGAGATGGGGTCGACGATAAGGCGAAGCGATATTCGAGACACAGAGGAGACCATTTAACAATAAAACAAGATTTATTGAAATTAACAAAAGACACCAATACAAAATCTGACTAACTTCCCTAAGTCGCGTAGGGTTCCAAAAGAGAGCATACAGTTCAGTTCATACCTCTTAATTCGTTTCGTCGAGTTAGCACTTGATATCCACGAGGTGGAGAGTAGCATTCGAAATAGGCACAGGTTTATATAGTCGCGACTGAGCGCGGAGACGTTCGGACAGTAGGTCCGAGTCGGTGACGACCGGCGATGGCGTTTGTCCGGCAGATGATAAGAGACTCCCCCAAGGGGGTGGAATGAGTGGCTTTTATAAGTTTAGCCTGGGAAATTAGGTCACGTGATCGTAGGTGGATGACGATTTGTGTCATAAGTGTTCCCGGGATTCAAAATACATGACAAATTCGAACGTTAAGTATAAACTTAGGTTGCAAGATGATCCGTTTAAAGCTTAAGAACAAAGGATTGTTGACAGTTATCTGGCCGGGGACGCATATTTTCTCGTCCAGGGCCGTTTTTAGACAGGATGTTTATATTAGGGGAAAATTCCTAAAACGAAGTATTACAAGTGTAATTCTGAGGGAATTCCAGATCTCACACCATCACAACAGGCCAGACATGACATTTATTGACAAACAAAACAAAGACATAGCAGTCCTAACACACACAACATACAAATCTCATACACTGAAAAAATTTGTAAATACTCAGAACTCATCCATGAAGTAGTGTGTCTGTAGAAAATAAATAAAGTACCTATAAGTGCCAGTGGTCCTTTATTGCATAGATGTCATATCCCACATACAAGTCAAATAATCAGAAAATTCTTACGCACAAATATATATATATGAATAGCACATAAAACAACAATTTTTCCTGTTCCTTAATCTCAATCTAAAATAGCACTAGATATCAATCAAAGCTGAATAAGACCAGCAAAAATTATTCTGACATCACCACAATGCCAGGCACCAATTTTTAATCATATTTTTAATTTATTTAATTTATAAAATATATTGTCTTGATTTTAGTAGTGTCTTGCCCTTGTACATCAAACTTTTCCTTATAATAATAGTCATATGGTCATCTATCTAACTCCATTCTGGAGAAAATTTTTGAATTGAAATTGTGCAACTTCTGGTCCAGACCAGAAGTTTCTACATAGTTATTGGGGTCTCCATATCTAAGCTTTCTATATCTGGTCTCAATTTTCATCTGTCTATCTCCATTCTTGAGATTAAAGAAAAACAAACAGACAATGGTCATTAGTGGGAATTTGTAGGTCTGCAATTTGAAAACTGCAGTTCAATAAATTCCACCAACACCATAATAATACTGTATTTTTGTGGAATGATTGGCATGTAGGGTTTCTCATTTCCCAGTCTTTTGCTTGTCCCGAGATTCTGGGATAAAACTGAACTGCTTCTCAGGATAGAATTAATTATTTTTAAGATATACAAAATATCTTGAAATCAAATGATATAATTATTTTTCATAAAACATAATACAAAATATTATTGTAAGTTTTTATAATAAGATTTTAAAAAACAAAGATGGTCAATACTCCAATCACTTGATCTGGTTCTTATTTAATTACCGTATTTTACGGACTATAAGACGCACTTTTTTCTTCGAAAAATTGCTTTCAAAATACAGGTGCGTCTTATAGTCCGTAAAATACGGTAATGAAAACTCCTGCTACCGAGAATGCCCTTTCCAATTCAATTCATATGGGTGGAATCATGTTTAATGCATTTAAGAGAAAACAGATGTTGTGTGTTTTTTCACCTGTAGCCTGGAAGATTTCTAGTTCGTTTTTGAGATTGTAGTACTTCTTTTGCTCTCTAGTATTCTTGATTTGTCTACCTGGGCTGCTATAATAGAAACATCAAGCTTATAACCAAATAATTCGGCAGTATTTTTGGCTTTAAAAATCAGGTTTATGAAGAAAAACTTGTTTGTATCCATGCCCAATTTGCACACAACCTGGCATTAGGCAGTTATTGAAGCAGCTGGACATGGTTAAAAATTAAGACTGCATAAGCACAATTATTCCAGATATTACAGGTTCTGACAAGTAAAGAATTTTTAGAGTCCTGCCACAAATAAGCTACGTATTGATTATTGACCATTTGTGACATGCCATAATGAGCAAAAATTCAAAAAAACTAATAAGTAGGTTTAAAATTAATAAATACAAATGAATTCTGACAGTTTGAGTTAATTATACTTTCTATTTGCAAAATTTCCTCAACCATAACACAAAATTAAAAAAAAGTGAATTTTTAATAAGTTTGCGGGATTTCCCGGAATGAGAAGAATTTCCTGGGATATTTCCCAGGTTAAAAAAACAACTGAGATCCTGTTGAGAAACCCTACTGGCATGCCAGTCTATCCACAAAGACCAGGAAATCAGATATTTCCATATGGTATGCCAGTTTAAGTGAGGTTATACATCCTTATCTAGAGGGTGCATTAAAAAAAACGAACAAGCTATGTCACATAAAAACAAACGAGTTTTTGTTCTAAAACTGTGAAACTGTAAGCATTACATCAAAAACTACGATTATACATTTAATTTTTTTATTTTGTCTTCTTTCTAATGACATAAAGCTTTTTTAAAATTCCAAGAGTATTTTTTTTATGTGTATTTTATTATTTGATTCAAAAATGCAAAAGTAAACATATTAAATTTAAGAAACTCTCACTGTAAATTATCTCAGCTTACCCAGATTAACATTGGCTTTGTGTAAAATTTGAGAGGAAAGTGATATTTTTAAGGTCAGGGATGATGCCCACACTAACTAACAACTACTACTACTTAATTAATTCTTGAAGACAAAGTCCTTCCCAAATTAAGGGATCACCATTTATTGTGTTCCGGACATTACATTTTTGGCGACTGACCTTTCCTTTTAGGCTACTAGCCACCAAGCATTCCTTTAAAAACACAAACATATAACTAATTAAAAATATAAACATTTTTAAAAACAGTTACTGGTGATGTACGGACTTGGGGTTGTTTCGGCTTTTATCTACAACGAAATAGGCGCTGGTAAAACGTAGATGAGGAAAGCTGCCCCCTGGTGATGATACTTCAAAATTATGTCTGTAAATCTTCGTCCGATGGCGATAATTATAATTAATTAATTCTTGAAGACAAAGTCCTTCCCAAATTAAGGGATCACCATTTATTGTGTTCCGGACATCCGTACATCACCAGTAACTGTTTTTAAAAATGTTTATATTTTTAATTAGTTATATGTTTGTGTTTTTAAAGGAATGCTTGGTGGCTAGTAGCCTAAAAGGAAAGGTCAGTCGCCAAAAATGTAATGTCCGGAACACAATAAATGGTGATCCCTTAATTTGGGAAGGACTTTGTCTTCAAGAATTAATTAATTATAATTATCGCCATCGGACGAAGATTTACAAACAACTACTACTACTAATGTCAATAAGTCATTAATTGTTATGTGAACAAAAACTTGCTTCCTGATTTTTTAAGTCAGTCAAATTACAATGTTGTTATTTTATTGTACTCAGAAAAATGTTTTATTTAACATTTAATTAATGGCTAGTTTTGTTAGATCTAATTAATTTTATATTTTAGTTTCAGTTTAACTGGCATGCTGGTTCCCCCATTTTTGTGAGGCATGCTGGTCATTCCTTGAAAATACAGTACTATATCTTTAAATTATACATGTTTTTTTAATGTGAGTCAATAAAACCAGAATTTTCACTAATTGTAGTCTTATTTACATAATTAGTTTAATGTTATTAGTTAATCATCATCATCATCATTAGTAAAGCAAGTCTCCAAAATGATTACAATAAGCAGATTCTATTGTATATATATTTTCACTATTAATTTTATAAATGTCATATATTATTAATGGACATTTCTATAAATAATAAATTGATTAAATTAATAAAACATACCCAAATTATTAATAATATCACCAGCTGGCCATACAATATCTTTATCTTTTTGAATTGGTACTCTCTCACCATTTTCTCCAATATAACTTACTTGAAGAGATGCTGCTTTGTGACTTGGTTTCACTATTATCTTTCTTGTAACAGTAGCTATTTCCTTGTGATTCTAACATAAATTATTTTATAACAATAAAATAAATATCATTTTAAACTTTTTAATACAAATTAATAGGATAAAAAAATTTAATACTTAAAAATATAACATTACAATTAAGAAAGTTTTAAAAACAAAAAATATTCAACTACTATTATCTAAAATAACAATAAATGTATAAGAATTGTTCATTGTTATATTGAAATAAATTTTTTGTAAATATTTATGCATCCTTAAATATTTATTTTAAAATTAAAATAAATACATTGTTCAACATAGTTCTATTTTGATGTACAATTCCAGTTGTTCTTGCAGTATGCTGCTGCAAACTTTTGAAATATCTCAGTTTAAAGATTGCAATTAACGGTTCTTGATTAAAACAACACTACTTTTCATCATATCTTACAGATATTACAATATATAAATCTACAATAGGTATGTAATTGTCTTCTAGAAATAATGACAAAATGATGTTTATACATTACTATAATAGAACCAAAAACAATAAAATGAACATAACGTTATCAATATGATACACAGTATATAAAATTCAAACATTATTAACTTTATCAACTGCAAACAGTTAACAAAAAAAACAAAAACATTTTAAATAAAAAAAAATCAAGCAACAATTTGCATCAGTTTCCCAGCAAAAAATATTTGTTTAAGAAACACTATGTAAAATTGTATGTGATGCCATCTGATAAAAGATTTTACTTAAAAATAATTTTTATATTATTCATTATTATAAAAAACCAAAAGGCTTAATTCTGAGGGTAAAGGTGAGTTTTATAAAAAGTTGTAAATGTCAATAATGAGTAAAATTTTCATTAAGTGTGACTCCACTTGAAATATGACACATGACCCCCCCCTCTATCTCTCCATCCCTAGACTTTTAACAACCAAAATTTAATAGCATCAATGCTCCGTATATCCAAGCTACCATGTTAAATTTTGTTTCTTAATCTTCACCCCTTCCTGAGTTATTAAACAAATAGACACCAACACACACAATTTCCCCCCCTCTTTTTTAGACTTTTTGAGTTCAGGCATTTCAAAACAGAAATTTGCAAAAAACATCATGGAAGTTCAAATTTGACACAACTATAATACCTTCCTGTGTTATATACATAACAGCAAGGAAAATAAAATTCAAAGCTTGTACTCTAGATTAACAACTATTTGTATTTTTGTTTATTAATGTAATAAATAATTATTTGTATAAATAAAAATACTACTACTACTTCAATAAAGAGACAATAATTTTTATATTCTTCACTTGGTCAATCAAAATTTATGATATTTGAAGTTATACACTTACTGTACTTATTGTATTTGTACTTTCAAGTACAACCTTAACCCATTAGCATAATCTAACTTATTCCTAAAAACAATGTGAATATTGAAAATTCTGATATAGGAAACTGTCTTCTATCATTTCTTATGGGAAAATTTTAACCACATATTGAAAATGGACAAGATTAAGAAAAATGAATTCAGATGGATTTTCATTTTTCAATGTGAAAGTCAAGAAAATTTTATTTTCACTCTATTCACTTCATCTTAACCTTACATCATTGTCATTGTTAAACTTTAAATGTAAAAAGCAACATTTTTTGTTAAAAAAACAAGGTAAATTGACTTTAAATAAACTAGAAGACATAATGAGGAGTCAAGACTTTACAAGCACTTACAAGATTATCTGTGTTGTTTGAAATATATTTTTAATAAAACCCTAAAACAATCAGCAAATTAATAGCTTTTTGCATTGTCATTCAAAACTATTTTGATTAAATTGTAAATGGAATCTTAATATCATTTTCATAATCTGAAACTATTGCTGACTTGCATTAGGTTAAAATCATGAGATTAAAGTTAAGTTAATAATATAATGTAAAAACAAAAATAATGTAATCTGAACTGATCAACACAAATACAGACAAAGAGTATAAGACAATATTAAAATTATTTTCAACTTACTATTACTTCAAATTTTGCAGTCAATGTTTCACCACCAAACATATTTTTTAAATGTAAAGGAGGTCCTGACATTTTGCTTTTTCCACTAGTAGATAGATCACCAGTGTACATAGGCAAAGAAGAATTATTAGAACCTGAAAACTAATTAAAATAATACAATTGTTACAAAATGATTTATTTTAAATTCAAATTAATAGCTTAATGATATTAACAGTACCTTACAAGTAGCTATTAACTTTGGTTCACAGGTACTATTTCCAGCCATATCTATAGTTGATATTTCAAATTCAGGAGAACTTCCATTTTCAATTTCAATATCCTTTTCAGGAATAACTAAAAGTTTATGAGGTGGACCTAATACATAAAAATTAACAATTATGTTAATTTTATTAGAAAATAAATTTCATAATCACTTAAAATTCTGCTTAAATTTTTAACTTAAGAAATTTGTTTTAAGTTTAATTTTCTCTGTTCTTAGTAACAAATTGAGGAAAATAAGTTAAATTTAGGGAAATGATTCCCGTGTTTTCTAAAACTATTTATTAATTATAAACTGCAATACGATATATAATACTTTTAGTTTACTAAAGGTTATAGCTGTTGAATATATCACTCAATCTGTAAAAAAAAAGTTCTGATATTGTTTATTTTGGTTACAACTCAAACTCAAAAATAAAATTATCTGAGAATTTCAGGGACCATATTCTGGTCACTGGTCTCTCACAAGCTGGTCGCTGATTGGCTAATCCAAATGATTAGCCAATCAGCAACCGGCTTGTGAGAGATGCAAGACCAGAGACGGTGACCAGAATATGGCCCCAGGTTTTCTGAAAAGTGTTTATTCTCTCTGTCATCTCTTTCTATATATATGTGATGGAATGAAACATACATACATGATGTGTGTATCTATGTATGAATGTATGTATGTATAAAGTTTCCCTCCATTTTCAATCTCTGCATATGAAGTATGAAGCTTTTGTGATCAGTCAATTAATAATTAGCTGTAGATATCTTATATTTGTTTATATGTATGTGATCAGTTAGGTAACCTTCGTGCATTTGAAACTTCTTTACAATTTTTGTTAATTATCATAATTTTTAGTTATTCATTCATTTTTGAATATCACAATTATTGTATTGTTTACAAGCTTTATAAACTAAAAAATGAATGCAAACATTATAATTCTTCATTATGCCAAAGTCTCTTTTAACAAATAATAAATAATTTGAGAGAACTCAAAAGTATATATAATTGTAAATAATAAAACCAAATTTATCAATTATTTTTCACCATCTATTTTATATTTTAATGCTTTCTTTAATTTATAAAATGTCAAAAATTATCTGCAAAATTACATAACACAACCTTAACATGTAAAAGTAGAATATCATTATAATTAATTTATATGTCTCTATGTCCTTATTTTCAATTTGTTATATATTTTGTCTATGAGGACTTAGCCTATTAATGAGATGTATTGCACTGGTGTTATGGCTTTAGCAATCGAGGAAAACCTTATTCAGAGAAAACAATCTTTATTGATCACTTTGTATTATACCTGGTATAATACAAAGTGATCATTTTGTATTAAGGCATAAAGGCAGTTCAAATACAGGTATAATACAAAGTGATCAATAAAGATTGTTTTCTCTGAATAAGGTTTTCCTCAATTGCTAAAGCCATAACACCAGTGCAAAACATCCTATTAATAGGCTAAGTCCTCGTAGACAAAATATATAACAAATAGAATATCATTCCTTACTATACATTGAAAACCCCATGTTAAAAAGTATATAGTATTTTTAATATGAATCCTACAGAATTTTTTAATGCTTATTTATAATGACTTTACTAATAACGTTAAGAATTATGACAATCAATAAACCTATTATTAATCAACAGAATCATTAGATTTATGATCTGAAGGCAACAAGGCAACTAAAAGTACAAATATTATAATATATGACAAAAAGAGGGAAAAAAATTAATTTGTAATGATTATAAGAAAAATAAAAATAAAGTAGAACAAAAAAAAAAACAAAGACTTAATAATGACTACAACAAACAAAAACTAAGATGAATCAACAAATGACTGAAGAACAGATTTATACAACAAAAAATAAAAAAATACCAAATTAAAATAAATTTTCTAAATTACATGAACTGATGCAAGAAAATTCTTATTCTCAGATGCTACATATCAAAATAAACACCAGAAATAAGATTCTGTTAGATGAGTATCAACAATGAAACAAGATAAATCAACAATTTATCTTGTTTCAATTTAAAAAAAAAAAAAAAACATTTTGAAACATTGTATTTAATTAAAATAAAAATCAAGAAATTTGGAGCATTTGTCATTCCTATTACAACATTGTATAAATAATTTTTTGATGAAATTTGAAATATCAACAATATGTTATCCTGTTGAGGATTGTTACATTGTTGAATCAAGATAATGTTCATATATGTTTATGTTTAAAGTCAACACAAAGTTTATTATACACATAAATTGACCTCTATAAAACTCAGAGTTATTTCTATTTAAAAAAAAATCAAAATTACTGTTTCTCTCACATGTCAACTTGCTAAAAATGGACACAGACATCTTGTTACATACAGGTATAAAATATACTGATTCTGAATGTTCAGTTTTGGAATCATGTCTGATTTTCATTGGCTGCAATTGAAAAAAGAGTACAATTTAGTCAGATCTTTGCAACTTTTGTGGTATACAAATGTCGGCTCTGACATAAATTGCTATGATTTTCAAGGAGATCATAATGTGTTCACACCTTTTAAGACATCACTGATCATAAGACAATTCTCTATGTTGAATAAATAAAAATGAATAAAAAAAAAATCAATGTCAGAATCAAGAAAAGACTAATTAATTTCTGGCTAAAATCTTCAAACAATATATCACAATTATTTTATTTTTTCAGAAAAATTAAAAAGTAATTATACAATCTGTCAGATCTCTCTGTATGTAATATCATTATTTACAAAAACTGAAATTTTAATTTTTTTATAGACTATTTATAGACTATATAGCTATCCATATATGAGGATTGAATAAAGTTGATTCAGAAAATGTAAGATTTTAAATATAGCTATAATATTAGTACATATTTTCATTTATCATTCAGTTCTTATATAAGAATTAAGGATTATATCAAAGTTAAACTGTTTCTTAAATTTGAAACCAAGTTAAAGATCAAAAATAGCTTGCTATCAAACTACAATCAAAAGCAATTTGAAAAATGTGATAGTTGCTGCCACAATATTCAGCCTTACAGTATCGTGTTTTCAAAAAAAAAGAGAAAAAAAAAGGTCATTGGAAATTATGTGGAGAAGCTTTAAACAAAGTATCAGGGGCAAGGGTATAGTGTATTAGTTATATGATAAATCATTCTAGCTTGTAATACTGTCACATATGGAAATTAATTGTACAAAATTCATATGCATAGTCAAATCACTTTCAACTAATGTAGGCTCAACTGCATAGTTCTGTAACTAACTGGTATATTGTGAATATTGAACTTGTTCTTTTTAATACTTAATATGCAGATGATGGCAAGAACACAAAAAAATTACTGGATTTTTATTCTTATTTTTAGCTTTATTTAAATACAACTAAAACAACAACAACAACAACAACAAATTCAATCCTTACAACATACCAGTTAGTTACAGAACTATGCAGTTGGGCTTACATTAGTTGAAAATGATTAGACAACACACATGAATTTTGTGCAATTAATTTCCATATGGCAGTATTGCGGACCCAAAATGAGACATCACATAACCAATACCCTATAAACTTGCCCAATGCTTAGCTTACAAGCTTCTTCACATAATATCCAATTGCATATTTCTTTTGGAAAACACTGTATTCTATCAATACTTCCATATATAATATTTCTAGATAAACAAAAACTGTTTTTAATTTCATGTGAAAATTCAATTAATTTATTAATTTTCATTAAAATTTGGCATTTTTATCATTCAAATTCTACATACATAATGTTAACAAGATTAATTTCCATTTATTACATTCAGATTTTCAAACAATCACTATCACACAAAATTACATTCAAAAATACTTACCAGGTAAAAGTCTAATTTTTAAATTTTGTGTATCTTCTTCTAACCCTGGAATTTTTACAGAAAGCATGAAATTCTGAAATTATAGGAAAAAATTAAACTTGAATATTAAATTGTACAAAACTTCATAAAGAAATAATAATAAAAATTTATTCAAATATATATTTTTAATTAACCACAAAACACACAGTACAATTATGCTATTAATATATGTGTGATATGTATATATATATATATATATATCACACATATTGGAATTTAATATATATATATATATATCAAATTCCAATTATGTCCAATTATGTTTCAACATAAATTGAGTTTGTTTTTGTTACAGTTAAATATTCATAAGGATATTTAGGAATCAATATATGTTAATAAATCAATAAACTATTTTAAATTAACTGCATTGATTGCATGCACTAGATAGACATTTAGGAATAAAAAATTTATATAATGTAAATATTTTAATTAAAAATATATTTTAATTGTAATGTAATATTTTAATTAAATTATAAAGAAAGTAAATTTTAAAAGATAAAACAGAACTGCACGGTATAATGAAACCAGATGCACTGCCATTATTAAAATCTTGAATAGAAATCATGTTCATCTCAAAAAATTATAAACATGAAAGTAATTAGAAAAATATTTCATAAATATATAATTATCATCAAAATATATGTACATTACAAAAAAAAATTTTAAACCAAAAGTGTGCTGAAAGTACTTGAAATCCCCAATTAAATCTTTAAAAAAAGTGAAAAACAATGATGTCACTTCTGGTTTGCTGGAGTGTGACATTAGACTTTTATGATTACGTAACTGGAGGATCGGCACCTCTTCAATGCCACATCAGGATGACACTGCTGTGTCCCATTCAACACAGAAGGCACTACAGCACATAGTTTTTGTCTGAAATTAGGTTTACATGAGTAGTTGCATGCAGAAGCAATTGGATTCGAAATGGAAAAGTGTGAGACAGCACGACAGAAGTAATGCACTAAGATACTAGGTTAACAAAACAAATATTCTTTGTTATATGATCTACATGCTGACAGTAGCAAGACAAATAGATATCTGATACTAGAGCGACATCAAAGTGTTCAGAAGAGAGAGAGTTTACATGAAATCATGTATTGTGATAAATACCTAGATATATCAATAGAAAAACTTTGTGGATGGGACGATCAATCTGTTGACAGAATCTGGCACTATCGGAACAGTCTGAAGAAGGAAGGCATTAACATATTCATCTATTGGAGGTGATGATATTCATCAAAGGAGATGCTTGGTCTATATTGATTGAGGAGCAAGCTGTGACTTTAATTATTGAGGGACTGGCAATGACTTCTTATGTCATGGAGAAATTGGCGATGACCTTTACTTTTAGAGAAACTGGCAACAACTGACTCAACTAGCTGCTAGTTGTTATATTAAAACAATGAAATCAGGACAGCAGGTCAGAAGGTCACGAGAACTTCGATGCTGAGAACTTAAAGGAAGATGTACTCTCAGGTATGAAAGTTGACAGATATTCAACAAAGTTATTATTAAGATGTTATGTTATTTAACCTGAAGTCCGGATTCTCAGAATTACACAAATCTAACATTGCCCACCAGCAAACCAGATTACAGAATGTGCCATCTATAACACATGATCTTATTCTTTAATCTGAACCTCTGATTTTGATTGACTGCATGTGACATTTTTTGATGCTTATTCCTTTATATATACACTCCTCAAAAGTGAAATTGCAACACCACAAAGGATTGGTAGAGATGACAAAGATATGCAAATGATTAAATTTGCATATGCATTGGGTCATGTGATATCCAATTTTGGGCTATAAAGACCAGCAGCCGGCTTAGGCCATAAATGCTCTCAGCAATGGTTTGCAACAGCTAAACTTTTGAAGAACTGTAGAAAACACTTCAGAGACAACAGTGAGCTGAATACCACCAGTTAATGGCTGGGGAGTGAGACTGTATTCTGAAGCTGTGTGACCTTGGTTTGTCAATGCACACAGTTGCCATAAGTACTGCGCGTGACGCAAGTTCCATCCGGCAATGTGTAGCACAACAGATGAAGGAACATTTGTGAACATGCCAAAGAGGAAGTGGATCACACTGGTGCATGATAGAGCTCACAGACTGGCAGATTCCTCAAACGGTCTGTCAGGACCCATTTTCAATGGCATGGGACATCTGAAGCCACTTAAACCATTCAAAACAGGTTGCATGAAGTTGGACTGCAAACACAGCAACCAACAGTCAGGGTGCCATTAACTGCTCGACACAGAGCTGCATGCCTGGTGAGATGTCATCATCATTGCAACTGGACCACTGAATGGCATTGGGCATTGTTTATGGATGAATTCTGCTTCTATCTGTGGAGGAATGATGGATGTGGACAAGTGCGTCGTTATCTCAGGGAATACAACATGACAGTCCTTTTTGAAGAGCGTCACACTGGCCCCATACCCAACATCATGGTTTTGAGAAGCATCATGTTCCACCAGCAGACAGCCATCGTGCACATTTCCAGTACTCTGACAGCAGACCAGTATGTCACATGAATTATGGGGATTGTGGTTCAGCCACTGGTGCAAGCTGCATCTGATAAGGTGTTCCAGCAAGATAATGCCCAACTGCACATCACATGGTAAACTCTCACCAGCCTGAACAGAATTCACATCCTTTTCTGGCTGGCAGCCTCACCGGATCTCTCTCCCATCAAACACCTGTGAGACCTCATCCAACATGAAGTGCACCAGGGACCATCACCACATACTGTACATGACATGCATGCTACAGTGGATGCAGCTTGGCAAGGGATATTTCAGGCAACTATTATCACCTCAATGATGTATGCCTTAGCTGTATAGCGTGCAGTGGGATCTGTATATTCATTACTGTATAAAGAGGTCTGTTACATATCTTTGTTCATTCTTTTAATCACTTGCATATCTCTCACCTCTACCGGTCATGCAATGTGCATGTGGCTACACACATTTCTTCATGGTGTTGCAATTTCACTTTTGAAGAGGAGTGTATTTAAACAAATAAGCAAAATAATAAATATAAAAAAACATAAAAAAATTATTTTATGTTTTATATATTTATATATATATGAGAATCCAGACTTCAACATAAACAATTTAACGTCCTAACATCAACTTCGTCAACTTTCACACCTGGGAGTTCATCTTCTTTTAAGTTCTCAGCATCAATAAAGAAGCTTTCATGTGACCTTCTGACTTGCTGTCTGATTTCATCATTTCAATATAACAACTATCTAACAACTAGCTGCAGCCATTGCCATTTCCTCAACTGGGCCACTCATTTTCCCTGTGCCTCAAATTTCAGATACATTTGGATACATTGTTCTATTATATCATTGGATACATCATTTTAATTATCTCTATGGGTATGTCATCCTTCTCGCCTGAGGCCATACTATCAACTGTTGACCTCTGAACTAAGAGCTATCATCTAGAACTTTCTTCTTTTTGACCAGCAAGCATCCAATCTCCAACTCCTCTATAAGGTATTTATCACCCTATGCACTCTAGTGTAAACTCTCTCTCTTGCAACCACATCTATATAGTTGTTTCAATATATGTATCATAAATCTTTTTTTCCCTCTTTTTACAAATAAATGGTTATTAGTTTGGTTAACTGGAATCTGAGTGAGTCACTTCCAACCCACTGTCTCACAGTCTACATCCTGAATCCGATCGCCCACACATGCAGCCGCTTGCATGACCTGCTTTTAAAACAAACCTTGCCGTCGCAACTTCCGTGTCCACAACACTCTGTGGTGTCAGTCCTGGAGGTACCAAAGAGGTGCCGACCCTCCAGTCACATACATATAACATGTGTCTGTGTATGTTTTTTTTTATTTGCATCTTTAATCTACAAAATTAATATTCAATTTTCTGTAAAAGATATTATAATACACATTACCATTTAACCAATTTTGTATGAATCTATTCTACAAAACTGTAATGCCATTTCAATTAGAATTACTTTTGAATCAGTAACTAAAGAAGCCTGATTAATTAAGGCAGAAGCAATTTTGAAATTTATTTTCTTCTTCATAGTTTATTAAATTACAACAGCTTAGTGCTATTTTAATACTTTTTGAACATTATGAAATATTTTGTGTGAATGAACAGTAAAGATGAAGAATCAATCAAGAATTTGTTAAATATTTTTTTGTTCCAATAAATAAATCATTGAATGTATTAAAATACTGATTGAAAATATTTACTTTTTGAAAATGTTTTTTTCTTCATTTTAAGAACAATTTACTATGCATTATATACAAACATTAAATAAATGTAATTCAGTAACAAGCAAAATAATCTAATTTGAATATCCATAAATAAAATTCTATTTATTTCATTCTGAACAAAAACATACCGTATTTACTCACATATAAGACGACTTCGCATATAGGGCGAGGTGTGACTTTAAAGATCAAAATAAAGAAAATCAGATTTATTAATACAATTCTAATATTATTTCGTTTAATCCCAAGTAAAATATCAAATGCATGTAAATGCACACATTGTCCTGCAAAATCAACAACATAATTTGTTCACGTAACGCTGGACAATCGAAAACCATTTTTTTTTTTTTTTGGCCAATTCTTAACAGTCGAATCCACTCTCCATTCATTACACTTACAAGTTTCAATTTCTCCAAATTCTGATTTCCGAATAATCATCTGTTTACACATGGGAATGGATTAAAACATATCGGGCTCACGTGTGATTTTGATATTTCAAATTGGAATTCAATTCAAAAGCTCTGCTTTCCCTATTGCTATTCATCTTTACTCTTGACAATATACAAGAACAATTCAAACAACCCAGATGAAATACTTATATTTTTAAATACAAGAGGATAAGCATCCAGTAAAAAATGTGAATACACGGTTGACAAAAATTATCTGCAAAAACTCAAAGAATCTTTCGCTCGCACGTATAGAACAACCTAGGAATTTGAAGCTGTGATAAATGAATAAAAATCTCGTCTTATATGCGAGTAAATATGGTACTAAAAGAATATTTCAACCTGTTTTTCAAATTCACCAAACTTCTTCAAAGATTGACGAATTTGAATTGAAAAGTTTGATGAATTTAAACTCAACTGCATAAACTTAATAAAACCAGCCTTAAAATATATAAAATTTGTAACAATAAAACGTTTTTATTTTTAACTTCAATTACATCTATTCCAAGAAACTTAGAGTAAATCAGTATGCTTTCTCAATCAATATATACAAATATCAATAAAGAATTAATATACAGTGGAACCTCGCTTAAACAACATAATTCGTTCCAGAGTCGTACTCGTAATGTGAAACACTCGTTAAGCGAAACAATTTTTCCTATAGAAATTAATGTAAAATACAATAATGCGTTCCACACCAAAAAAAAAAAAAAATACTTAAATGTTTTATGTATAAGGTTTATTCAAAAAAATTTATACAATAAATATTGTTAAGGAGCATGAATCATCATCATCTTTTCTTCTAGCATGAAATGAACCAATCTGAAATGAGAATTCAATTTTCAGAAGACCAAAAAAAAAAAAATAATAATAATAATAATAATCGCAGATAATATGATAAACACTCCAGATGATATGCCAAATTCTTGGGCTACGTAAAGGTTATAATTAAATAATAGTAATTAATTATTGGGTTGTTTGGAAAGTAATTTCGTTTTTTTATTACTAGAGAAATTAGATGTATTTTTACCAGCCAATTTTATTTTAAACCACATTTTCATTATATACTTCAACAGCTGATATTTTAAGGCTTATTTGTAAAAAATTTTGTTTGATTCTGTACAATTGTTTTTTTTTTCAGTGATCCATCAAATATGGAAAATCGAAAGCATTATTTTCAGCATATTTTGCTTTTTTATAACTAAAAAATCAAAATGCTGTTCAAACAAGAAAAAAATTGTGGTACATGTTTGGAGATGATGTGTTGAGAGAAAGACAGTGCCAAAACTGGTTTACAAAATTGCATTCTGGCAATTTTAATATCGAAGATACACCACATTCTGGATGGCCATTTGAAGCCAACGAAAACAAAATAAAGATACCGATCGAAGCAATCTGCCATATAACAACACGTGAAATCACTAAGAGATTAAATCTGTTAAATTGAACTGTTTATTATTACTTAAAACGAATTGGTTTCGTTTCAAAGCTCGATATATTGGTTCCACATGTTATTAGAGAGATGCTGTCTATGGTGGAATTTTAAAGAAATCTTTTTTGAGCTTTTACCAGACAATTTAACAATTGATTCGAAAGTGTACTGTCATCGAGTAAACAAATTGAGTAATATCATCAAACAAAAAAGGCCAGAATTGATCAACAAACAAAGTGTAGTGTTTTATCATGATAATGCCAAATTTCACACAAGTTTGGTAACTCGTCAGAAACTGTTATAGCTTAGATGGGATGTGTCATCACACCAACCATATTCGCCAGATCGGGCACACTCAGATTATTACTTGTTCCGGTCTATACAAATTTTTTTAACTGTAAAACATTTACTTGAAATGACAATGTCAAAAATCATTTGGATCAGTTTTTTGTAAACAACGATCAAAATTTTTATGAATGTGAAATCATGTTACTACCAGAAACAATGACAACAGGTATTTGATCAAAATGGTAAATATATAATTCAAGAAAATATTTATTTATTATAAGAATATTGCATTTATTTTTCTATGGAAAAAATGAAATTACTTTCCGAACAACCCAATAATTTGACTAGAGGTAGGCAGTTATGCTTCCATCTCGTAATAAATTTAATAATTATAAATAGTTAATTTTTAATTCAGACATTTTTAAAATTTAATACGAGATGGCAGTGTAACTGCCTACCTCCAGTCAAATTAATTAATTTCTATTATTTAATTATAACCTTTACATAGTCTGAGAATTTGGCATATCGTTTTGGGTGTTTATTATATAACAAGCTTTGGTTGTTAATGTTTATAATATGTGTGAACACAAGTTTGGAAAAATATGTGATCACAAGCGACACTAAGATGCTAGCAGAACGAGTGCTAAACACAGACTGATGGAGCATGCACACAATTTGGGACTTCCCCTCTCCTCGTCACTCGTTATCCAAAACATTGCTCGTTAAGCGAGGAAAATTTTTACAATTTGTTTTTGCTCGTTATGTGAAATACTCGTTGTGTGAGATGCTCATTAAGTGAGGTTCCACTGTATACAGTTGAGTCCGCGTAAGTCATCATTAGGTATAACTCAACACCATTGGATAAGTAATCAGTTTTCTGTGGTCCCGGCCGTCTTACATAGGCATTAATGTTAAAAAAAAACTGGTTTACTCAACACTGTTTAACTCGTCACCATTGGATAAACTGACATACTTTTGCTGTCCCACACTCATTTAGACATCTGATAAGTCGACTCCCCTCCTGAAAAAAATGAGTTCACACCACACTGTGTGATGTGAACTCATTTTTTTCAGGAGGGGAGTCGACTTATTTATTAATATATAGATATTAATAAAAAGGCCTTAACATTTTATGTATTTTTATATTAAAATAATAACAGATAAACAAAAAGAAAATATACAATCTATATCAATGTCACAGCAGAATTCGATTTTGCATTTTCACACGTCATGTGTTATTTGTAGCATGTGTTTCATATTTCTGTTAGAAATGAGTGTCCGAAAGCCAACAATGCTTACGCTGAAAGAAAAATATGAACTCATGTCTGAATTTGAATGTAAGAAAACTTTGCAAGCCAAATTTGCAAAACAAAAAACCTTCCAAGAACAACATTGGTGGGAATCCTGAAGAACAAAAAGAGGAAATTAAAAAACTTTCTTGGATTTTTGTCGTGGTGTCTCAAAAACACCAGAGAAAGTCGCTGTACAAAGATGTTGAAAATACTTTGGTATGTTGGCTAAACAAATTCGTTCATCGAATCTTCCTGTTTCAAAACTGATACTGAAACAAAAGGTTATGGAAATTGCTGGGGTACTTAGAGTAGAAACCAACTTTAGTGCCAGTGATGGATGGTCAGAGAAGTATTGTACATTGCACTACTGTATTTTCCTAATTGTAGTTTTGTAGTTTTATGCAGACTCGACTGTATGTATATATTTTGATATAGCAATAATAAAAATAATATATATGCATTTAAAATAAACAGAATTACTTACTTTGCCTGTACTACTTTCAACTGATCCTTTAGCATTAATTCCTTTAATGATTAATGTATTTCCTTTGATAACTGTTATATCATAATTCAAATCTAGTCCCCTGTCAACATATTTATTATGAATAATAACACATCACAAATAGTAGTGTAATAAAATTCTAATTTAACACTAAAAATAAAATATTTGTAGTACTAAAGTGAAAAGATTTATCTCATATTTTAAAAGAAAAAGTAGCGTAATAAATGAATTTATGGTGTTATATTTTATTTTTAATTGAAAATATCATTTTAAATATATTGAAAAATGTTTTAACAAAAGAAGGATGATCACTTACGCTGCTTTAAGAATTGGTTTTAAATCATTACTAGGTTTTGTAGGATTTCCAAATTTATCCTGAAATTCAAGAGGTATTTGGAATGGTGAACCAACTCTGAAAGGTCCATCTAGTACACCAACTGTAAATTTTTCAGGTTCAGCTTCTAAAAAAGAAAACAGTTATTAGTTTCTTTTGAAATAAAATACATCATTTTACATTATTTCAAATATGAAAATTTATATTTGAATTTATTTTTATATTTGAAATAATGATAAAATAGGAAACTGATTAGTTTCAGTCATATAAAATCATTTTTATTCATAAATATAAAAAACTAAAATGCAAATGTCTTGGAAACTAATATATTTGTCATTTAGTTAAAAATGATAAATATAAGAAGTTAATTACACAGGGTTCATGGAAGTTTGGTCATTGTAAATTTTTTGAAAAAATAATGTTTAAATCACGTAATTATTAACAATTTATTTTTGTCTCTATCAGATGGTACTATGGTAAGCACATTTATATCGTTATTATTTTATTCCAGTGTTGATAATTTACTCTACAGAACTTATGATATAATAATATAATTAAAATAATTTTTCAATTTCCAATAAATCTAAATATTGTATTTTTTTGTGCAATTTTTAATCTCTCATATTAGAAATAAAATAATTTTGAATGTTTAACAATGTTAAGCTATATAACGAAATATTACTAATAATATAACCTATGTATCAAAAATTATTATTTTTTTTAGCACTTTCAATACTACTTGTAACTACTATTATCAATATTTTATTCTTCAAACCAAAATACATGCAGATTTTCCTCATTTGAACAAACTTGCAACTTACTGGCAATCTTGGTTCTACAAGTAACAATTGTTTCACTAGCATGTCAGATTTTTCACTCAGTGTTGCATCATTGAACCAATCAATGATGAGATCAACATCATGTGTTAAATTGCATTCTCATCATTCTTGAGAGAAATTAATGATCTAACATATGCTCAGAATAACTCATAAATTGTATTCCAGTGGAATGTATAAACATCTAAATTGCCAACAAATCTTGTCTGCATGTTTTTGGATACTATGAAATGTTAGCAGTAGTCATATTGTGTAAACCAGTCTTAAGACAATACTTTTAAACCAGAACGATTTTTTCTAATTAATCAAATATAATTAAGTTCATTATAAATTCTTTTAAATAATTTAACTCACCTGTTACTACAAATTTTATCTTATGAGATGGTAACTCTTTGCCAGAACATAAAACAGTTTCACCTTCATTTAGCATTGCTTGCAAAATTAACGTATGTGGACCTAAATTCTTAACAGTTTCTACAAAAAAATATACACACATATATATAATAATAATAATAATTAAAATATAATTCTACATATAATTTAAAAAAACAAGCAAACATATTTAAAAAAATCTTCATCTTTTAATAATTAATTAAAAATTAAATTTAATAAATAATTTAAACTTATGTCGTCTACTGGTACTTTATCAATTAACAGGACTTATTATACTGGATTTATGAATGCAAAAATTAAGTCTTACAGATCAGAAATAATATTGTTTATTTAATTCACCTGTACACATACATTTTAATACTGTGTTTCAGACCTGTCTGTCCCTTATCAGTAGGCATTTAAAAGACATTTTCTACAATTAATTTAAAAATAAATTTTTGTTACAATTATAAATCAAAATTCCCGACAATAATACAATAAAATTCTTACAAATTCTGGGTTTTTAAACACCTTTTTAAACATTAAATAAACAATATTATTTCTGAACTGTAAGACTTAATTTCTGCATCCATAAATCGAATATAATAAGCCCTGTTAATTGATAAAGTACCAGTAGACAACATAAGTTTAAATTAAGATAAAGGACACAAAGGCATAATAATTAAATTAATAACTAATTGTTTATATTAATTTATGCGAAAAACTAACACTAATTCAGCAGTCAAATATAATTAGAAATATATATTATTGATGCCCGATCTTTAGTCAATGTGGAGATAAGGAAGACTTAAAAACTAGAATATATTCCATCCTCTTTCCTTAAAATTACACTACTAGCTATTAAAATTGTAACATTGAATAAAATGTATCATATTGGAGTCTAGTTCTTGTTCTCTGGACTAGCTTTATGCTTTGTCATCATAGTGCAGTGATTTCCTTCTTTGGAGTTCCCTTGAAAGCATCCATTATAACAACAAATAGTAAACAATTGTTATTTTGTTGAAAAACTAAAAACTAAAGCAAATAAAAATTGAAGAGAAAAAGTGTATAAATTTTTCAACTGAAAATCGTGCGATGATGAAATTATTTATGATAAACAGAAACAATAACATTCTCATATTCAATTTGTGAGTTTAAAATCATCAAAAAAATTGAATATGTCCATGTCATTTTATGAAGAATTCAAATAGTACATGCCTTAATCTGTAATTCAAAAATTAACTCATCTTGAACATGCAAGTTAATTCAGATTTAAAAGTTAAATCTGGAATTAATGTATAGTGGATACCAATTTTAACTAAACTTGCAATTTAAATCTTAATTTAATTCGAGGTGGTGAATGCAGCCATTAGTGTCTAACATTGGTACTTAAACACAACCAAAAGATACTCTTCTGGCTGAGCATCAGTACTCTTGCAAAATCCTGGAGTATGTAACATAGTGTCCTATTTTGGATTTATACTGTAGTTGTTTGATCCAAGTTAACCTATACTCTCTTAAGACAATAATTTTAAACCAGAATGAATTTTTTCTAATTAATCAAATATAATTAAGGTTATTATAGTTGGTGGCCTAGAATGCTTCACAAAAACTGTCAGATTACATATTCAACACAAGCATCATTATTACTGGAGCCATGTCTATAACTCTAGATGGTTCTCTTGAAGTTTTGTTGGGCTTTCCTTCCTTTCACAATTTTATTCAGGCTGATGCAAAAAGGAACTTCTATAGGCTTCAGTATAACCAACATCAGTTTATTCTCAGATTATGTCCTTTTGGTCATTTTGAAAGACAATATCTTTTTGATGAATTTTAGTACAAAGTTATTTGAGGTAACATTTGAGTTATTTGAGCTCCTTTCCTATTTGCCTTGATTGGCATCTGGAAAAAGTAATCTTACGTCTACAAAATTTAGTCTGCTTTACAGATGGATCCAAACTTGATAGCAGTGCTGGTACTGGTATTTGTGAGGATGTTCAAGTAGAAAATTCTATATCTCATTCAGCAAGCTCACTACCATGTTTCAAGCAGAAGTATTACCAAGTGCCTTCATGGACATTTATTTAAAATAGTGCAAACATCAAATAATAGCTAATACTATTATTTGATGTTTGCACTATTTTAAATAAATGTCCTTGAAGGCACTTGGTTCTTAACTCTTCTTGATCATTTCAGCACTTTTCTGAAAATGTTGTTTGTCTCACTTAACTAACTTTCCACAATAGTTTTTCTTGTGTAAGCTAGAGCATGAGGGAATTGCCAGCAACACAAGTGTAAGAGGAATGCTTCATAGATCTTTATTGGGCCTGAAACAGCTCTTCGTATAGTAGTAAATAACCAAATGAGTCTGCTGGCCTTATTGATATAATTATCAGACTTATCCAACATCTTTCTGATTTCTTTAATTAATGCTTAACATCCTGGAATGAATTTTGGCTTTGTTAATAGCCCTCTTCAGCTGGGTTACACATATACATATTTCAACAATATGGTATTATAATTAAAATACACATAAAAGTTGTTAATGAAATAAAATACAATAATCAAATAAACCAATATTTACATTACTAAACAATCACTACATACAAGATTATAAGAATAATTATAAAAGACCTTAATAAAATTGACATTGATTTACCAAACACTGTAATTATACTTAAAGTTAATTCTATACCTCACATATACTGTTAAGTGATATTCAGTTCTTGATGGTGTTTTCATTTTGGTGTGTTCTTTATTTTCTTTTTCAAGTCCACTACACCATAAAACCAAAACCATCATACTTTATACAATACTGTTTGTTGACCCCCTGTTACATCAGTCAAATGTATTTACACTTTCTATTTATATACTATAACTATTATGAGAATAATACAATCAACATAATAATGTTAACTATAAAATAAGGTATGAAACAACATTAAAGGTTACAAACATTTTAAGTTGACTAAAATGTTTGGCAAGTTCACTCAAAACATCATCCTATTACATGACTATTTAGAGACATGTTATCTATGTTTTAAAATTTATATATGACCACCACGACTTTTCATGTTCTCTTCCTAAATTATCATTTATTTGGTTTTTCGATACAAATTTGACTGTTTGTACATACATCTTAAGTTTTAGACAACTTAAAATGTCTTTAATAATCATTGTTATAATGCTGTATGTAGTGATTGTATAGTAATATAAATGTCGATTTATTTTATTATTATATTTCATTTTATTAACTTCTTTTATGGGTATTTTAATTATAACACCATATTGTTAAAACATATATATGTAACCCAGCTGAAGAAGACTATTAACAAAGCCAAAATGCATTTCGGGATATTAAGTGTTAATTAAAGAAATCGGAAAGGTGTTTGATAAGTCTGATAATTATAACAATAAGGCCAGCAGGCTGATATGGTTATTTACTACTATTTAATCAATTAACAGACTAAAAGCTCAATTGAGCTCTTAGTTATTTTTAAATACTTGTTAAAGTTGTAAAAAATTGGACTATTTCAAATCATTTAATACAGTGGAGAAAAGCTACTGAGTTAAAATAGAGTATGGTATTTTTGTCTAACTTGTATTTTTATGCAAACTATAGATTTTCTTGTTTTTAGCAATAATTATATTTGCTTTTGGTTATTTTCATAATAATTGTGGTTGTCATGATAAGTTTGGGTTTGATGTATATTAATGGCCAATAGAAAATTAATACTTTCATAATCATTTATGCTAACAAACTCTCCTCCTCCTCAGCCTTTTATCATATTTGTCTGTGCAGGCTTTTGTTTGGAAGACTTGCTCATCTGGGTTCTAATTTTTTGAGTCCGGCTAATGTCTGCCAGCTGTCCTTTAGAAGTCTGTTATCCTTCTAGGAAGAGATCAGACTTCTGAAGTAATTTCCTGTAGGATTCAAAATGAAATTCTTAGGTCAAATTGCTTCTGGTTTTGCTACTAACTGTACAACCTACAATCAATGTACTAGAAAATTATTGTAAGGCTTAACATGCAGTTGATCTCTCAACAATTTTGTACTGAAATTCTATGAAACTATTGAAAAAGTTTCTTCTTGCTATTTTTATTAAAAATATAATAATTAGTTTAAATAAACTTTTGACAGCTTTAATATTTCATTTTAAAAAATTAGAATGTTAAGTAGAATATGCAAATTGAAATTCAAATGTCTTTCTATTCTGTACGTCTCCATATGCTTAAAAATAATTTATATGAATGTACTGTATTTCTTTGATTCTAGAAATCTATTCTAAGTAGAGAGAGTCTTAGAATCAATGGCATCACAGTCTAAAGCAATACCAGCAGTCATTGTGAGTAGATCATACTATACACTAATAAAAGATGCTTTTGGATGTAATGCTCAACAGTTATGTCAGTTCAGGTGACCTTTGCAGATAGCAAGCATTTAATTTAAACTCTTTTTTTTAATGAGTTAAAATGCTAATTTTAATAAGACATTATCATGATGCAGCATTAAAACAAACAATTATTGTATATGCAGAAGAGTATGGATATGAGCTTATAAATATTACCTACTTATGGCATTAGTATTGTTTTTCTAGCTTGCAACTTAATAAAATTATTATAACATTTCTCCCTCCATAAACAAAAAATCTTGAAGTTCAATTTCAAACCCATCTTAGAATAAAGTAATATGGTATTTTTTTTCAGTTTTATATTGTACTGTAAAGTTCATTGCTATTGTAAATTAAAAAAGAATAAACTGTTATTGTTACTTAACTGTCACATATTTGCAAATTAAAAATAAAATTCTATAAATTATATTATTAAAAATTATTATCAATAAAACATTAACATTAAACAGAAGTTAAATATTAATCTTACCCATTTTACGAAACCAATATGGCCAATTTTTTGCATGATGACATTGATAATGTGCAACCATATTATCTCCAGAAGGTGCTGAAAAAATTCATTTATTTATATTAATACGAAAGATAGATAACTATATATATACACACATATACATGCATGCACACAAAGGTAATATAAGTTACAATCAAATTATTTTATATTACAAAAATATTTTTCTAGAGGAATAAGATGCATAAAAAACAAACCAACAGCACTATAAAAAACAACTCAATGAGTTTTCTTCCAACATTTTATAAAAGTTTCATATGTCTCCATTTTGATTGCCTTGGATATATAAATGAATGAAACAATCAATTTTATTTCAAACCTTCTACAAAAAGTGGTAACTGTAAAGTGGTGATTCGATGAATTTCAATTATTTCAAAAAATTTTCTTTGAATAATATTTTTTCTTTTTTAAGAATTTTGACACTGTCAAGTGAGATCTTACATCCTGCATAATTGCAGTGTATGGTGACTGCTGAGTTGGTGTAATCATACTTCACAGTCCTTATATGTTCTCTTATTCAAATTTTTAACATTCTACTATGTAATAGTATTTTGGCTGACATGTATAAGTGAAGCTGTAAATCAAATTATTATTTAACAAACAAAATTCACAGAATGAATTTAAACACTGGCTTTCTCATCAGTGAAATCTGGCAGCCATTACTACCAAAATAGAAGAGTCCATTTTAAGATGTTCTTCCTCCCCCATTCCATTTTAATTCACTGTATCATACAAAATATCAGACATTCTGATAAACATACAGTAAATGCTCTTAAATCTTATTTTTAACCAGTTTTAATTGGTTTTAACATTTTTTGCATTTTAATCAAAAAACTTTTTATACATTGTAACAAAATTATATTTACTTTTACAGGTATACCCTCTTATTATTTTTAAATTTTATTTTATTTTTTTTAATTTTTACTTTTTAATATATTTCAGTTTTACTTATATTAGCCCATGGTTTTATACAATTTAACAAAAATAATTTTATTTCTACAGGTATACTATCTTATTATTTTAATAATATTTTACTACATTTATTTATTTACTTATTTCTTAAAATAAATTTTTTCAGTTTTACTTATTTTACCCACAGATTTTAATAATTAGTTATTCCAGCTGTCACTATTATATTTTTTAGGTAATTATAGTTTTTGAGAAAACTTTTGTATGTGTATGTTAAATATAATTTAATACATTCTGTAATTTCTAATATAATGTTTTGCTGATGTATTTAATAAAATAGGATTGAAGAGGGGCATTAAGCCTGAAATGCATATCCTTTTAAATTATAGAAAATAAACCTATTTTTTCCATCAAAAAGAGTTCCTGCATGATTTGTTCTCAACAGCAACCTTGTGCTAATTCTGAAGAAAATACAATTAATAAAGAATTATCATAGATTGATGATGATGATGAATAGTCATTTTTTATTTCTCATTTCATAAATAATCATTATTTAACCTATTAATTGGACCACACCTATTTAAAAGACATGATCTTGTTTGATATGCATTATATGAAAACGGAAGATTAGCACAATTCTCAAAGTAAACAATATAATCGCTTATTATTATAGATTATTTGCTAAAGTCAAGATATTTTTGCAATCATTTAGTATTATTTTTAAAAAGTTTAAAAAAAATTAAATATCTTTAAGTTAGCATATAATACACAAAATATTTTTCAACATACAAAATATGAATAAAATATCTTCATTCTAATTCTCATAATACTATCCAAAAGTTTTTATTATAGTAAAAATATCATTAAATTAACAATACAGTTACTTCTCATTTTATAAATATTCAGAGAATGTTTATTTTAATAAATTATTTCCTGTAAGATTTACATTTAAAACAAATTAATTAGTAACAGATACCTGTAAATAATTAGCAAACAGATAACATCAATCTAGTATGATGATGATAAACTTGTTCACTAAGGCAATGTCTTGTGAAAGTTTCAGTCTAACCAGCAAACTCAAGTGATTTTATTAGGAATTGTCCATAAATTACATAAAACTGTTTTTATACTCTTCAACTAACATCCCTCACCCTGTAACACTCCATAATGGTGTCAGAGATACCCACCCACAAATTATATAATGCACATCCTTGATCATTCCCCTTAAGGAAATACACAGCAAAGATACTGAATGTTACCTTATTATAATCATTCTGTTACACAAGGATTGAGACCTTAGCATTACATAATGTTTTTGTAAACACACCCAATCCCCTTATAATGCATCATCACACCAACCCATCTGTATCTGCATAAGTTATGGACAGCTCCTCAGGCCTCAGAGTGCCATTTTCCCTCCAAAAAAGTGAGAAAAGTGAGTTGAAATACAAAAATAGTGAGTAAAAAGTGAGTGCAATAGTGACAAAACAAAGTGAAAACATGGAAGGAAAACTCAGCAATATAGCAGTAAAAGTTGTTTTTTTTTTTTGTTTTGTTCTTTTTATTCTGTTATGGTTAAATACATTTTAAAAAGTTCTGTATATACTGTGATACACAGTAGGTACTCGTTATATCACAAATTCGGATATATCGCACTTTTTTGGACCTCCAAATTTTAAAATCACTCGCATCAATAAATTTTATATTACCAATTGCCACTGAATTTCTATTTGCAACGAAATACAGTATTTTATTTCTACCATCATCTTTGAATCTACCACTAAAAGTGAAACAATAGATTTGTCAAGATCTAAATATGCAAAACAGGTGGACATATCGATTGTCATTTGTTTCCTTTTGATATTAAATATTGTTTATTTATTAGTTTTAAGTACTGTCTCTTCATTTACAAGTTTCCCTGAATTTGAAATTTCAATCTTTATGTGAATTGAGGGTATTGCATCAATTCACATAAAGGTGTGATATTTCAAATTCACTGCATAATGCTAAGGAAAAGATTTCTTAATTCTGAAAGGAAAGTTTTTATACAGTAGTAACTTTATTTTGCTTTTTAGAGAATATTTAGTCTTTGTAATTTTATAAGTTTTGATGGTTCTATTATATGTTCATATTTATTTTTTTTAAATTTTCAATTACAGCATTTATAACTTTTTATTGAGAAACATAAATTATACAAATTTTTAATAAGCAATTTATTGTAAAATAAAGTACTATATACAGTATTTTACGGACTATAAGACGCACCTTAATTTTTAAGCAATTTAAAAAAAAAAAAATACCTATAAGATGCTACAAACTATAAGACGCACCTGAATTTTGGAGGCAATTTTTTGAAGAAAAAAGTGCGTCTTATAGTCCGTAAAATACGGTAATAAAATCGTAACTATACACATATAGTTACAATCCATATCACAAGGCGCTACTGTATTTCCAGTAAACCATGAATACTTAAAAAGTCTTTGACATCTGTAAATAATCAGTAATGAAAAATGATGATTCTGATTATTCTGGATGTTTTCAGCTTCTTTCTGTTTTGGTTCCTCTTGCTTTTGAACACTTAACACTAACAATCATTACATGTGCTACCCGTACTTCTTTCATGTTCTTGCTGTTAATGGCCTTCTCCAGTTTCTTTTTGTTTGCTGCTTTTAACAAAACTTGGCCTGTCCCATGTATTTCACTTTTTCTGGTTTAAGCACTCTTTCCAACATTGATGCTCTAGCAGGAAGTGCCTGGTGTGAAATTGAAAATTCCTGTTCGACATCAGATTTGCCATGAGAGAGGGTCAATGCTGAATTCACTAATTTGGCTACACTGGGACATCTATCATGATCAGAAACTGTTTATTTTTTAATGCTTCGAGATGCATAAATATTAATTTTAAAATAAATTAATAAATTTGAAATAAATAGATTTCAAATAATATAAGTAAAATAATGTTTTATTAATGATTTCATAAATAACAAGGAACTTCTTCCTGCAGATGAATAAAAAGCAACATCACTACAGCATTGTTAACCTTACGGGAAGCATATGAAAAATTTTCACGCAAGCAATCACATGTTTTACTTTTTACAACATTTAAAATTTACCAAAAATAAAAATAAAATTAAAAGATTCGATGTGTAAATATTAGTGATGTAATGAATATTCAGTTACTACTCTGTATTCGGCCTACTTTTCACTATTCAGCCGAATACCAAATATTTAATCACGATTCGACCAAAAACCGAATACCTAAAAACAGGAGTAAGAAATAACAAAAACACAGTAAATCAATCATTTTGGTAACTTTTATTAATGCTGAACATTAAATTATCATTATTAAGGTTAGTAAGAAATAGCATCTAACTCTAGTATTAAATTATTTCGTAATTAAATATTATTATAGCCTTTATCTAGCCTGATATCTTATGGCATTGATGGCGTGTAGGTTAAAATGTATTGGGCATTAACGTTATTGTTTAGTTAATTATGTTATATTCGTATTCGTGTATATTTTAATATTTTTAACGATATTTTAAAATGATTTACGAAAAGTTTTATTGAAACTTATCGTATTTAATGAAAGAATAATTTATCTATTTCTAGAAGATGAGTAACTAATATATAATTTATTTTATATATAAAGCAAAAAATGAGTATTTCTCATTATATACAAAAGATAACATTTGAAATCATGTTAATTTTAAAAATATTGACAAAAACAATAGCAACAAAATATCACAAAACTTCACAAATAGAAACCCCCAATAATATATTTGAACTGTTCCACAACTGAGGACAAACCAAACCATATGTCCCCACTAAAGTATATATCCTTAGGGTACTATTCAGTCTACAAATACGTGGTAAAATAAAATTTTAGTGCTTAATTAAAGAGTTAAAAAGATCAATTGCAAATAAAATAACTTATACGTTATAACTTACATCTAAATACCAACAACTGCCGAATCATATCGGACTATTTATGGCTATTACATAAATTATAAACCAATTTCGCACTAGAAGTATACGTTAGATTCCATCTCATATTAACTTTAATAATTATAATTTAATTAATTAATTAAAATAATTTAGACCTACTGGAAAAAAAAAATTGTAGTGACAGCAGGCCAATAGAGAGCAGGGTGCACAATCCTTGCCATAATACAGTTTGCATGCCAATTTTCGTACGTGCATTAATCAAGCCGAATAGTTTGGCCGAATATTCGGCCACTCGGCCACGCTCCTGGCCAAACATTCGATATTTGGCCTGAGCCAAATATGCTATTCGTTACATCACTAGTAAATATGAATTTACATTTTTATTTACTTTTTTACTCTCAATTAATGCACACTTATAATTGGCATAGGAGAAGAGATTAAAAAAATGGATATTTCACAAATAAAGTAATCACACATTTTATGAAAATAATACTTACTACATGGAATACTTATACTTGTAGTCAATTTAAACATACATTTAGGAATATATAAATGTGATTAAATGTTAACAATATGCTATGAAATCATTAAAATAACTTTATTCTATTTAACTCACATTTATGAAATTATTTAAAGATAAATAAAGTAAAAATATTCTTGTAAATGACAACTCCATAACCCAATTCTTAATTAAAACCAAATGATCTGCCAAATTATTGGACTATAACAAGAATAATTAAATAATCAGAAATGAAATTTGTCTAGAGGTAAAAAGTTACGCTCAGGACCTTGGGTTACACCACGATCTGGTGTTCATTTTAATAATTATAATATACTTTAAATTTAGAAGCGGTAGCAGTGTTGTCAGCTTGAGAAATTAATTCCTCCGCATGGTGTGTTTTCCCCTACAAAGGGATTTTCTTAGAAAACAACCAAAAGCATAGGAATGCTTAAAATACTTATTTTTAATCCCCATAGATAGAAATTCAACTCTGAAGAACTAGATTTTGGCTAATAATGACAATATGGCATGAGTACATAATTTTACTCAATATTGGCTTCTGAATTTGTAATGAGAGAGATTTTTTTTAAGTGCATGAAAGACTTTTTACATATGTGAAAGGAATTTTTGTTCCCTATAACCTAACAACACTAAGTGGAAGTTGCGATTTTGAGTCCCGCTACGGACCGAGTGTTTTCTTCCAGAAAATTCGAGTCCGATAGTCCGATAATGTGGCTTTAAAATTATTTTTGATTGGTCCCACATCTTAATTAAGCATGTGGAAATGACCAAAAAAGTGATAAAAGTGAGAAAATGACCTAAAAGATGAGAAAAGTGAGGATACTTCAAAAGAGTGAGTACAAGTGAGAAAAGTAAGTGACTCTGAGGCCTGCAGCTCCTTAGTAGTGGTTTTTCAAGATAATTTTCTAACTGTAATTTCAAAACAGTAATTGTGAATGGTTAAATAAAGTAAATATTAATATTTCATTTCAAAGTATCACAAAAATTATTGTATGTAAAATATCAAACAAAGTTATTTAAAATATTTATTTAATTTTAAAAACAATTTAAGTTTTCAAAAAATCCAGCAATGAGTTGCATAACTTTTCCAGCTATTATGAGATCTTGTTTAGAAAAAACTTTTATAATTTTAATTACTATAAAATGGCAAAAGGCTTAATTTTGAGGGTAGGGATAAGTTTAAAAAAAAAAAAAAAAAAGTATAAATGTTAATAATGAGTAAAATCGTCATTAAATCTGACTCGACTGGAGATACACACAACCTCCTGTATCTCCCCACCCTGATCTTCAACCACCAAAATTTAATAGTATCAATGCCACTTATATACAAGACACAATGCCAAATTTCGTTACTTAATCTTTACCTTATCCTGAGATATTAAGCAAGACTCCAACACATGCACACATTCATGGAATTTTTTTGCCATTTTTGGATTCAGAACGTCTCAAAACATGAAGATTTGCAAAAAACTCTGAGGGTCAAATTTGACACAGTTCCAATACTTTCCCTTGTTATGTATACATAACAGCCAGGAAAGTAAAAGAGAGAGAAAGAGAAATAGTAAACTTTAAATCTTTAAAGATTAGTCTGCAGTAGAAACTTTACTGAAGAAATCCTCTAAATTTGTGAAATAAGCTAGAAAATGAATATGTTATGCATGAAGGTTTCAGACTATTTGCCTGGTACATTAAAATAACCATCAGACATATTATATCAGTGCTCTAGAAAATACTATAGTAATGGTTTATTTACATTTAAACTTTAAAAATAAATATTCCATTTGAGAAATTTTTTCTAAAAAGATAAACTAGTTCTTTGTAATTTTATGCATTTCTCCATATTGGTTTGAAATAAAACACATTTCATTTTACTGCTAATAAGTAGATCATTAACCTATCCGATGATGAAATTCTTCTCTGTTGCCTGTGACACCATGTTGAATTTTGTTGATGTTAAGCCTAATGAAAATTACACATTTTTAAAAAAGTAATCATGGCTATTTTATCATCTGAAATTAATTTTTATTTTTCACAAACAAAATAGATATATTAATAAATATAAAAACAGAAAAAAATTATATTTTGAAAGTTAGTTTTAACCTGAAAATTATAACAACTAGCAACATCTAGTTCCAAAAATGTACTGATACTGTAACGAGCTATCTCGGGTCAACCAGTCAAGGTTAAAAGTCACGACTCTGAGAATTGTTGGGAATAATACAGGACAGGTTAATTATAAATTATTTTTATTAAGTAGATTACTGATTTCTTTGATTAAATTTAAAAGAGTAATTTAGAATATTTAAATTTTTACAAAGAAATAGCACAAAATAAATTAGAAACATTCATGAAAAATTCTCAAAAATCAAAATCTTCCACAAACTGAGGTTCTCTAGAATATTACATATACTACAAAAAAAATCCAGCAACAAGTTGTGTAACTTTCCTAGCAAAAGTTAAAATTGTGTGTGGTGTCATCTGTTATGAAATTTTACTTTAAAAACTTTTTATATCATCATTTATTATAAAATAGGAAAATAACTTAATTTTGAGGGTAGAGATGAATTTTATAAAAAAGTTCTTAATAATTCTCTAAATGGTTAGCTGGAACCTACTAAGTCGCACCTTCCTTAATACTTTATTCTAATTAAGAATAAAGTAATATACAGTCAAACCTGTTTTTATGCAGTGGATAAGGACCACATAAAAAAAAATATCGCATGAAACTTCACGAGTGGCTATAAAAAATACTTTTCGCAACACAATTAAAAAAATATTTTTTTTATACAGTCAATAGGGACCGCATAAAAAAAGTCTCACATAGAAAATAACTCAAAACCGTACGAAATAGAATTTATTGACAACAGATGTCAGCACTTGACTGCATCATCTCGTCTATCGTCTGTTTTACATATTTTTGTCCAGGTGGTGTTTTGTTGACTTAAAAAATAAATTATTTTATTTTTCGCATATTCATGCAATAATATTACTATAATAAGTTCATTTATGCTATAATAAGTTTATTTAGCTATAATAAGTCAACGTGAGACATGACAAATCGCACGAGACTAGTCGCCAACTATACCGCACAAATAAAAAATCGCACAAAAAACACCGCATAAAAACAGGTTTGACTGTACACATATTTACTCCATTCTTATTTTATATATTCTATTATATTTATTTAGCTATTTTAACCACTTTTGTAAAAAAATTTCTTTACTTGCAATATCAATTTCTTTATTCAGATTAAGATACATAGAAAATATACTATAAAAATAATGATATCATAAGAACATTGGCAATCTTCCAAATTTGTATTCTATTTAGATGTTCAATTTCAGACTGTTAAAATCTGAAACAGGACACTTAATGTGACCAAAAACATTCATTTCATTAAATTTTTATTGAACTGTTTTGTTGAAAATAGTGGAAGATGTGATTTATAAAATTGTTAATGCTAATAATGAATAAAATGTTCATTCAGTCTGACTTCTCTCAAGATATGACAAGTGACCCTTCTATCTTCTCATCCTCCTTAATCTTTAACCACCAAAATTTAATATCATCAATCCTCTAATATACAAACCTACCTGCAAAATGTCAAAAATTTTCAACAAAAGGCACAGAAGTTATTAAGCTTCAAAGTGAATGAACAAAATTGTGCCCCCATACACATACACGCTAACATCCAGATATGTAGAAAAACCCCTACTTTTTTTCTGAATTTCTTGACTTTTCAAGGACCCAAGTCCAAAAAAAAAATCTTGAAGGTTAAATTTTGACTGATCACCATTCTTTCCCTCTGTTATATATAACAACCAGAAAAGTAATTAGTAACCAAAATTGAAATTATTTTTTATTGATAAGCTGTTGAAAATGAGGATTTTGCTTAAATGAAATGTAATGTAGCAAAAAATACAATAATAAAAATGAAAAAGTAATTAATCTATTTTGCAATTACTAGATTTCATTTTATCACAAACTATTATACTATATTGTTTCTTACTATAATAATAGTGTAGTAAAATATTGTGACAATCTACTACATGCAAAAAGTTATTGATTACAAATGAGCAAATATTTGACATATACAAGGACAATATTTGACTAACAATAAATTTCATTAAAGAAAAAGCCATTATAACTAATTAAAATTCTTAAATAAGAAGCAACTGTATAGAAATTTATAAATTTCATTAGTGAAAATAACTTATTTTATAATTTGTGTAATGAAATAATATAAAAAAGTTATTATTACAATGCCAAATTATCTTTAATTCTACTAAAAGCTTCTTCTGACTAGATCCTGGTAATTTACTAATTGGTTCTCCACGACGATTTGAAATTTCAACTTTAATTGCACCTATATATATATAAAAAAAGAAAAATTTAAGAAATTAAAATCACAAAAATAAAATACTGTAATTAATAATAATATTATAAATTATCATCTCAAATCATACTGAAATATTTCATTTTTCTTAAAATAAAACACACTATACATAATAAAAAATTACTATTATATCTAAATTACCAATTTTAAAATTATTAAAAGTAATTTAAAAATTACTAATTTTTATCTGATATTTCAAATGCTTAAAAACACAAGAGATATAAAAATGTCAATAAGAACTTAAATTAAAACATTGAAAAAAATAAAAGACATAAAAATTATCATCAAAATTTAAATTTTTATGTTGAGGAAGTAATAAGATATTGCACTTGAAACAGAAATACAGTAGGCCCTTGATTTAACAGACTATTTGGAAGGAAAATGTGGTTTGCTATTGCTAAAAGTCCATTAAATTGAATGTGTTCTAAAAGTATCATTTATATATACACTATGAAAGACCAAAATTAGAGAATGTCAATAGTCTCTGGTGAATGTCAACACATACCAAATACATCAGTGAAAGACCGAATATTTAGTTATATTATTATACATTCAAACCATCACTGGTATATGTTGACAAGCACAGATAAGCTCTAGTGGATATTGAAATGACAAGCTGAAAAGACATAGCCAGAGAGAAGCAACAAAAACACCAAATTGTTTCTTCTCTCTCACCGCGATTGAGGTCACATGGCATCTATTTGTTATACTCTCGAACACTCTGCTAAAACTAAATGCAGTAAACCTTTGGATTACAGACGATTAAAACCTTTTGACGTTTTAAAAATTAATGATGAAGAGAAGTTAATTGTACCATTAAAACCAGAAGAAATGAATATACTGTATTATGTTACTAATGATGAATTGTTCAGTATACTATCTGAAACTCACAGCAGAACAGGTCACGGAGGAACAACACGTATGCTTAAAGAATTGCAACTTAAATACAAAAATATTACATATGAAGTTGCAATGTTGTATTTAAATTTATGTAAACAAATGTCAAATGAAACATAGTGCACCTAAAAAAAGTAATGATGTAAAACCAATGGTCAGTTCAGAGTTAAACTCAAGCTGTCAAGTCAATCTGATAGACCTACAGTCACACAGGGATAACGATTACAAGTTCATAATAGTATATCAAAAACATTTAATGAAGTTTCCCAGTTACAACCTTTAAAAAAGACAGCTGAAGAAGTAGCATATCACTTTCTTCAAATAGTTTTAACATTTGGTGCCCCAGCTATATTGCATTCAGATAATGATAGGGAATTCTGTAATCAAGTCATATTCGAACTATGCACTATATGGAAAGATGTTAATATCATGGAAAGCCTTGTCATAGTCAAACACAACGCTCAGTTGAAAGGGCCAATTGGGATATACAGAATATGTTAACTGTATGGATGAACGATAACGATACAAATAAATGGTCAGATGGTTTGCCCTTTGTACAATTTGCCAAGAACACTACATATTACGAAGGAATACGTCAAAGTCCTTATGAAGCCAAGTTTGGCGTTAAACCAAAAAGATGCATAGCATCGTCATCTTTGCCTGGCGAACAAATTGCAAATATTGAAACCGAAGAACAACTCAAAGAAATTGTTAATACTTTTGAAGAAAATCTGAGCAGTAGCCATAATGAATACCTTATTCCAAAGGAAAATATTGAAGAGGAGCTGCAATCTACCACATCTTCATATCAAGCCCTGACAGAACAACACAAAGTTATTTCTATAAATATAGCAGCCGCGAAAGAGAATCTTCTACTGCAAGCAACAAAAATGTTATGAACCTCAAAAATAAAATTTCCTTCTGCTCAAATTGGTGATACCGTATGAATGAAAGTCCCTGATGTCGACCGTGGCCGTACAGATGTCCGAAATGTGTTAGTGGAAGTTGTTGGAATAGAAGACTCTGACTTTTATAAATTAGCAAACAAAAATGGTACCCTCAAGCAGCTCTATACCCGTAATCAGTTCATAATTTGTAAAGAAAAGTTACTTTCCGTAGATGAGATTTCTTCTCAAGAAATATTGCCGAGAGAGGCAGCTGCAGCTAATTCGAAAAGTGGAGGGTAAGGCTATACACGCTGTCATTGCAAAAAGAAGTGTTCCACAAATAAATGTAGTTGTAAAAGCAAGGGACTCTTGTGCAATTCAAAGTGCCATAACAGTTTAAGTTGTTGCAATAAATAAGATTGTACAATGTTAATCACATAATTTATGTGCAAGTTTATTATTGATATTATTTTCTTTAATAATTTAGACTGTACTGTTCGTTTTAAGTTCAACAGTTTATGAATGATACATGTGCTGTTACTTAAGCTTTCTCCTATTTTGACATATTAAAAAGTTGCATTTTTGTCTTAACATAATAAAAATATTTTTATTTAACATTCACCATCAATCATGCTGAATGTCGACATTTGCTGGTGTAAGTGAGAAATAATGATATTTAGCAAACATTTCGTACAGACACAAAATGACTGTGTAAATGCTGACATTCGTCGGAGAATGTTGACATTCACCAGATATCGGTCTTTCACAGTAACATATATATATAATAATGAACTTAAAACACAGAATATTTTAAAATTTGTTATAATGTACAGGTATGAATAAAATATTATTGCAATGTACTATACACTGAGTGAGTTATAATCATTGACTCTTTTTTTAGTGTGTTCTATTTGCAAATTATGAAAAAAAAAGTTCAAAATTTTTCCTTTAAAACATTAATTTTTTTCTATTAAATTAAAATTACTGTAGACTCAATTTAACAGGCCAAATTAAGGCCTGTTAAATTGAGTCTACAGTAATTTTAAAAGACAAATGAGCATTTATTTATTGTGACATCGTCACTATACTGAGCTGCAACTTTTAATCATATTTAATTTAAAGTATATGCTCTCCACTCAAATTATTAGTGTCTTGCTCTTGTACAGTACATCATACTTTTCTGCTAGCAATAGTCATGCTGATCATCTAACACCTTTCAAGGAAAAATTTTTGAATTGAAATAACATGACTTCTGGTGAAGTTTGTATATAGTTAATCAGGACCTCCTGTCCCTAAGCTTTCCATATCTGGTCTCAACTTTTATCTATCTAACTGTTTTCTCAAGATTAAGGAAAGACAGACAGACAGCAGGATGAACAGACAACAGTGGGAATTTATAGGTTTGCATTTTTTTCAATTGCAGCCCAATTAACTTTTATCCATTATGAGATATTATTTATTAACAGATTTTATAATAGAAAAAAATACCTACTTTAAAATATGTTAGTATTAATATGAAATAAATGACATTAATTAACTAGAATTGAAATTAAATGTAAAAAGTTTTATTATAAATGAAATGAAAATAATTTCAATTTAATTATAAACACTTTCACAACTTCTTAAATTTCATTCACCCTGATAAATTTCTTCATAAATTAAAAACCAATCATTGTAACATTTCAACAGATACCTATTGTTTTTCCTGCTGGTCTTTTTTCATTAGGGAACAGTTCATCTCCTTCAGGCCAAGTAACTATTAATTTATCAGGCAACCTGTATTAGAGGAAAAATCAAAAGTAAAATATCTAAATATACCTTGAATTAATGCGGTTTACAATGCTTTATAAAATAAATTGAAATTTCTATTATTTCAAATTTAGTAAAATTTTATAATAATAAAAAAGGTTCTCTTTATGTCAAAAATTACAGTGAAATATAAATTTAATAAAGGGATTAAATTTATATTTGACGATTTATGATGTAAAATATAAAAGTTATTTTAAATATCAATTTTATTTCTCATTATATAAGCAGAATATTTTTCTTATTAACATAAATGAGAAAATATGATCTTAAAAAATACAATGACTGTTTCTTTTTCAAACTCCAATAGTCCATAAAACAAAGACAAATGTAAATAACAAAATGAATTTATTACCAAAAGTTGGGTACAAACATGGTTACATTTCAACATAATTACTGTGAAGATTGAGGCATTTGTCTATCTGTAGATGAGCTTTGAAATCACCTTTTCATAGAATGTTGCTGCCAGTGACTTGAGATGGCCTTAATGACGTTGTTTTGACGATCATCATTAGTCTCAAACCTCTGCCCTCCTAGCTATGTTTTCAGTTCAGGAAAGAGGTGAAAGTCTTCCCCACATTTAAACATCCAGTGTATAGCCCCAATTTAGTGTGGAGCAATTTCCACCTCTTTCCTCAACTGAAAACGTGAGGGGCAGATTTTCGAGGCTAATGACGATCTTTGAAACAACATTTTTAACGCCATCTCAAGTCAGTGGTGGCAACATTCTATGAAGAGGTGATTTTAAAGCTCAGCCACATACAAACATGGTTACTTTTCGGCATAATCACCACAAAGATTGAGCTTCATGAGGATTATGTCAAAAAGTAACCATGTTTGTACCTAACTTTTAGTAATAAATTCATTTTTTTATTTATATTTGTCTTTGTTTTATGGACCACTGGAAGGTTGAAAAAGAGACAGCCCTTGTAATTTAAGCAAAGAAAACCAATCATGAAATATGTAGATCACTATAAAAGTTCTGAGATACAGTTTTATTTATTAAAACTTTTCAAAATAATTTCTATTGCATTATATATACTTATGCATGTATTCAAACCACATATATTTCTTCAAACTTTTCTAAAGATGGATCAGAGTATGTTTGACCACATCATCTGTCAAGAAGCATTGCCCTTTCAGTTGGAAACACTAAGACCAAAGTCAAAGGGAGTGAGACCTGAGACATGATTCACAAACATCTCATAAGATATAACACAATACTTTATACTTCATATCCACAGAACATTTTGTAGCTTTACAGCAAAACAGAAAAAATTGGTAATAAGAGTATGTCTTATATCATCATTAGTGACTCCCATTGCCTGTATTAAAACAGACGCAAAGTGTTTCTTACTAGTGTTGTTTTAGAATTTTCTCACTTATCATGTGTTTACAATGTCTAAGAAAAGATAACTGAATTTTATCTAGTTATAATTAAAATGCTTTATAGATGGCATAAGAATGAGAAAGACAATAGAAGTAAACTATTACTTTCTATTGCCTTGCTTCTTTTTAGCTTAAAATAAAACTGAAATTGACATGAAACTGAAAAGGCATGAAACAAAAACTGTCCAGAATTGATCCTGATAATTATATTAATAGAAATTTAAAAAGTTTGAAAGAAATTGACAAACTAATAATTTTTGGCAAAAAAATAATGCTAATCATAATAAATGAAATCTTTTCATATGGGGCAATTTTTAATTCATAAACAATTCATACTGATATATTATTGTTAATTGTCTACTTGGACTTTACTTATTAATAGGACTTTATACTGGTGTTTAAAGATTGGCACAGTAATGAGAGTTAATTCAGGAAAGAACAAAATTTCTTTATTATATCACCTGTAGTAATAATTTCTGTGCCAATCTTTAAACACCAGTATAAAGTCCTATTAATAAGTAAAGTCCAAGTAGACAATTAACAATAATATTAGAATTTAAGGACAATAAGGCTTTTACAATTAATTAATACTGTAATAATTTACAACTGAATAAGACAGAAATAAAATTCAAAAAGTACTGTATAATACAATGTTTACATTTTTGATGCCAATAATTGATTCATGTTTACAGTCATTTTCAAAATGGCAATGCTCACTGTAAAATAACGTGTGTTTATTCTAAAGAATTATCATCAAAATTCAAATTCTCCCACTGTTACTTTGAAAAAATATGGAAAAACATTTGGTAAAAGTGAAATTCCTGTCTCTTCAACAATTTCAAGGTAAATTATTAAATGTGAAATTTAGCATGAAATTCTGATTAAATTTTAAATGTTTATAATTTTTTATTTCTAACAGAATTGTTGATAAATTTGAAAAAATTGGAAGTAAGAGGATGCAAGAAAAGGAAGGGCTGGTCATCCAACTACAGTTGTTGCTACAGAAAATATAAATTGCACAAAGGTGGTATTTGAAGACCAGCCATCTACATCAATACAACATGCAGCACAGATACTAGACATGTCTTACTCTTCTCTGTCAGAAAAATTGTGAAAATGAATTGAACATACTTTCCCTATAAAACCTATAAAATTCAAGTTCAACACCCAATAAAGAAGCATGATCTTGAGCAAAGATTGGAATTCACCAATTTCATTTGTATCATGATTGAAAGCAAAGAAATTGATATGGAATGTGTTTATTTCTCTGACAAGGCCAACTTATATTTACATGGCTATATTAACAAAATTACCAACATTGGGGTTTAGAAAATCCACATCTTTCTATAATTAAGCCTCTAAACCTCCAAAGAGTAACAGTTTGGTGTACCATCAGTGCTAGTGGAGTTATTGGATCATTCTTCTTCTTCAAAAATGTAACATCAGCCACACATGTTGAATTATTCAAAAATAAGTTTTACCCAAAATACTTATTGGGAATAAACATTATCATGATTAACACAAGATAGTGTAAGGCCCCATTGCACCAAACAAGAGTTCAAGAGCCAGCATGTTTGAGAAGCATGTGATCTAATTAATTACAAAAAATATGCTAGTGATGGCATGGACTGGCCTTCTAGTAGTTCTACACTCATTTGACTTCTTTTTATGCAACTGTCTTAAAGATGGAATATATTGCAGTGCTTCTGCAATTATTGAAGAGTTGTAAGACATGATAAAAAAAAAATAATCGCAATTCCAAGAAAGATCATCATTACCCTTACTGAATGTTTCAAAAATTAAATTGGTTAGAAACTGTTCTAGCAAGCAAAAGTAGTCATTTTAAAAACCTAATTAATTACATGGCAATAAATTTTGTATAATATGTTTTTTGAATTTTCTTTCTATCTCATTTAATTAAAAAGTTATTAAAGCTTAAAATTGTGAATTAAAAATCACAGTAGAATTAAAACTATAAACAGTTTTAATTCTACCGTAAAATTCTATTAATGTTTCTGGCATTTGATACCATATTAGAAATTTTGAATCAGAGATATTTTAAGAGAGACATTCAGGAATAACAATTGATTTGATTATCTAGCAATAAAACCAAATACCAATACCTTTTCCAATGTACTGTACAGACTTATGAAAGAAATTAAATATTGTAGTATTTACAAGACTTTTTACAATATAACTTATGATGTGCTTCGTAAATACAAGACTTCTTGTATCTAGTAATTTATGTGGAATTTTGTTGTAACTTATGATATGAAGTGTTTGTAATATTACCAGCCCCAAGACTGTAAAATAGATGTTCAACGAAATAGGCACAAATTTTGAAAAATAATGTGTTAGCTAAACAAGATGTACAATGTCAGAGTACTGAAATACTGCCATGTGTCCAATTGTAAATGTGAACAAAGCTCCATTAATGAGTTGATAAGTTTTGGCAAATAAACTTCAGTATGTCATCCTACAGTCATAATTTTCTATACCATTATCTCGTAGAAAAATGATCTAGCCTGCAGCATGTTATACTAACATACTCATAAAATAAATATTAAATCATGTGCATTTTAAGAATTAAAAATAATCTTGGCCTTACACAATAGAAAAATTCATTTTGCAAAAATAAAACTTAAAAAATTAAAATAGAGAATACAAGTATACAAAATCAGGATGGCATTGTAAGAGTGGTTTAGCTGTAACAAGTTGGCAGTCAACATGTTAAAAGACTTAAAAAGATAAAATAATGATGGTTATAATCATAGTTTTAATGAAAGTTATGTCTTATTTGAAAGATTCTAAGATCATGATAAGCATATTAAGATAAATGGAAAAACAACAAGTGCATATTAGAAAGCTACTAATATTTCTTGAATGATTCTGATGTATTGTTTAAAGAAAAAATTTGTTTGAAAGAATAAAATTTTTAATGTAAATGAAATTGGTCTCTACTGAAAATGATGCACAATTGTACAATACATATATTAAAAAAGAAGCAAAGTATATGTGAGGTTTCAAAATGTGCAAGAATCACATTACTAATTTATTAGAAATGCTTTAAGTTAAAACCATTTATTATTTATTACTCACAAAATCCTAGAACATCCAGAGAAATTAGTAATGCCAAATCATAAATACATCATCATTCAAATAAGATATAAATAATGCAATTCTTTGATTGGTTGATGGTGAAAATTGGTTTACAAATTGTTGAGAAGAATATTGACACAAACAAAAATATTCCTTTCAAAATCTCACTGATTCTTGATAATGCTTCAAACCATTCTCTACATGGGGATGTAAAAGTAATTTCTTCTTATTACCTAACTCTGTAAATTCAATTAATCTATATATCAGGTAGCTATTGTTACCTTCAAAGCTTATCATTTAAAAATTAGCTTTGCACAAAAAACAGTAAAACAAAGAAAAGACTAAGAGAACTCTGTAAGAACATTCTTCATTTCATGAAGAATGCAGAAGAATGGAATGAGCTGACTACTGAATGCATGAATAACATATGTAAAAATCTCTTCAAAACTTCTGATAAAAACTTATGATAAAATAAATAAAATTACAAAAATCTATGCGTACAGAATAGGCTATAATAAAATCAATTTCCAATTCATCGTGGTTCTGTGTATGAATTACATTTACATTTTATTCATCATTTTCAAGCTTATTTTGTTTTTATATTTGGTTTAATGAAATTTTTTAAATTTATATTTCATCATATGCCTTATCATTTCAGTTGTATTTAATTTGTTTTGTTGTTGTCTTAAGATAGTCTTTTTAAATGACTGAGAACATTTATACAGGAAATCCTCATTAATTCAAACTTAAATAGTTTAAAATCCCAATAGTTCATAACTGTACTTTTGTCCAGGACAGGGATACACAGATTTATATGTTAAAGAATTTGGTTAGTTCAAAATATGACTATTTCATAATCTGAAGTGAAAATTCTGTCCGAACTGTGATATGTGTATGTTAACTCATTCATTTTGATCGAAGTGTCACCATGCTATAAGAGAACAATAGACCAAGAACAACTCTAATCTGGTCAATATAACTTTGCTTTTATAGTAACACACTTTCGAGTGTCACCTTACATATGGATCACCACTTTTTTCTCATATTTCATAAAATATGACTGGGTTTTGGAATTGGAAGATTAGGCTGCAAGGGGCAGATTGAGTATTTGTAGAACTCTAGGCTACTACTTTTGGGTGACTTATTACTTTTTGAGACACTTTTAAAATTTGGGCTACAATTCAAGGAATTCTTCATTTTTTATAAAAACTGATCTGGCAATGTGTGAGGTTCTTGTTGAACATACGCTGTTTACCTGAAGTTTATATTATTATTATTATGTTGGGTTAAGTGAGATATACTCGGTTAACACTGGTGGCTGTGTACTATGCCGGACCAAAGTCAAGGCATAGTGACCAAAACAGAAATTAAAGAAGTGTATCAGTGTGTGTGTCTGTATTCAGGAATTTTCTCACAATATGACATGTATCTCAATATAGTGGCCTTCTGTAGTGTGATGTATGTGTTTCTATTCAATTGTAATGTGCCCAGGCTTTTGTGCAGTGTGTGTGGTATGACACCTGTAGAGGAGAGAACAACAGGTACAATAAGCACCCTATCCATCCTCCACAGATGCCTTATTTCCTGGGCAAGTTCTGTGTACTTACTAATTTTTTCAGTGCAACTGTTTTGTATATTGTGAGTGTTTGGAACAGATATGTCTATAATGTATGTGATTTTATTGTGTTTATCAATGAGTGTGATGTCTGGTCTGTTGTGGTATATTGTTTTATCTGTGATTATGGCTCTGTCGTAGTACATTTTGTGCGTGTTGTTTTCCAATACTGTCTGTGGAATGTACTTGTAGTATGGCTTGTGGATGTCTAATAATTTGTGTTTCTTTGCAAGCTCTTAGTGTATTATATTTGCAACTTGATTATGTCTGTGTAAATAATCTGTCTGTGCCACAAGCTTGCAACCAGAAGTGATGTGTTGTATAGTTTCTGGCATGATGTGGCATTTTCTGCATGTGTCATTTGTGAGTGTTGTATCTTTGAGTATGTGTTTTCTGTGGTTTTTAGTATTTATGACCCGATCCTGTATGGCAATAATGAATCCTTCTGTCTCCACGAAAAGGCCTCCTTCAGCTAACCAGCTGTTAGACGCAGTTTTGTCAACAAAATCCTGGGCCAGGTTGTAAGGATGCTTGCCATGGAATGCCTTTTGAGCCCACGATTGCTTAATGGTGTCTATGCTTTTTATATGTTGTGTTGTGTCCATTTGTTTGTAGTGAAGGTTAACTGTGTCAATCAGGTCACGTCTGCCATCTTTACGTGGAAGGGTTAGTCTTTCTATGGAAGATGATGTTTATGCTTAGTGAGTGTTGTTCTTGTTTTCCTTTGGAGTTGCTCAAGATCTGTGCGAGTCCAATGTATAACTCCAAAAGAATATGTGAGTACTGAGACGACATATGTGTTTATTGCTTTAACTGTGTTCCAAGAATAGCATTTAACCTACTTTGGTATTCTTTAATTAATCTTTGTTTTTATTTGTGTATGTTCTGTTACTTTTTCCTGTTGGAATCCTAAATACTTGTAGAACTCGCCCTCTTCCATGGATTCAATAACGTCTCCATTTCCAAGTGCAAAATCTTCTTTCTTCAGGACTCCTTTTCCTATGTGAAGTATTTTGCATTTGTCTAAGCCAAACTCCATTTGTATGTCCTTGGTGTATGAATGTGTGATTTGTAGGAGTTGATGAAGTTGTTTTTGAAGTTGGATGCATAAAGTTTTATGTTGTCCATGTACATGAGATGTGACAGTGTAAACTGTGTTGTTTTTTCATGTCTGATATTGTGTGTTGTTTAACATGTTGGATAATGGGTTCAAGGCTAAGCAGAACCAGAGAGGACTCAAGGAATCTCCTTGAAAAATTTTTTGCTTAATGAATATTTGGTTTGTTTGTATGGAAGTGTTACTAACCCTGAGATGTAGTGTTGTTCTCCAGTGCTGCATAGTGTTTTGGAAGAATGCAATGAGTGATGGATGTATTTTGTACATGTGTAGAATACGTAGCAGCCAACTGTGTGGAACACTGTCGAATGCTTTTCTGTAGTCTATATATGCCATGTGTATGTTTCTGTGTTGTTTGTGTGCTTGTCGTAGAATGACTGAATCTATGAGTAACTGTTCTTTACATCCCCTGTGATTTCTACGGCAACCTTTTTGTTGTTCTATAAGAATGTCGTGTTCTTCAACATATTTGTATATTTTGTTAGCGATACAGGATATCAATAATTTGTAGTGTTGTAAGACATGCAATTGGTGTGTATTGTGTGGGGTCTGTGGTATTGTTGTTTTTAGGTTTCATGTAGGTGATGCCCTGAGTAAGAAATTTTGGCATGTCTTGTGGATTGATGATGATGTGTGTTAGGTGTTTAGCTAGTTCCTGGTGCAGTGAAGTAGATTTTTTGTACTAGAAATTGTGAATGTTGTCTACACCAGGTGTCTTCCAGTTGTGTGTTCTGTTAACAGCATAGAGGATGTTGTGTACATTTATTTCAGCATTGGGCATAGTTGGTATGTTATGCATGTTTTTGTTCTCCTCCTCGATTCAGTCTGCATCAGCATTGTGCGTAACAGCACTGGACGAAAGAGAAGACCAATAAGTTGTGAGTTCTTCTTCTGTTGGTGTGACACTGTGCTGTGTATCAGTGTTCGTTTTGGTACTGATTTGGTACTGATTGTTTGTGAATAATTTATTTTGTTGTTTTCGTAGTGAACATACCTTGTATCATTTGAGTCTATGTGCTTTGGTTGCGAGTTTTTGTTTTAGTGTATCAATGTATTCTGTAATCTGTGTGTTGTGATGTTCGTGTTTTGTGTGTGTTTTGATTTTCTTGAAAATGTTTTTGAGTTGTTTCTTTAATTTGGGTGTTATGTAATTTTTAGCATATTGTGTCAGCCTGCCTAATTTCTGTCTAATGTCATTTATTTGTGTTTCTATGCTTCTCTGCCAGGCAGGCTTGTGATAGAATTGTGTTTTCTGTGTGTCTGTCTGCGATTGTATTTTCAGACCATGGTGTGTCACTACTGCGACTGCCCCAGCATAAACTAATGTATGAATGTCCGAGAGTGTAGAAAATGAATGAATGTAGTGTGGTAGTAAGTGAGTGTTTACATAATTTAATGTTTTTCCTACTTCCTTTGACGTGTTGATTTTTGGTATTCGTGGTCGTTGTGTGGGATCTGTGCCTGTATATTTAGTGAGTGTTTCCTGAAATATAAGTGAGAGCGTATTAACTAAATCCATGTCTATGTTATCAGTGATAGATGAGAAAGTGTCTGTAGTATCATTAGTGGTAGTTGTTGTATGTGTGTTGTTATCAATGCTTGTTGCTGGATTATCCTGACATGTTACATGATCTTCATTAATGTTAAATGTTTCTGTCTGTTGATGTATTTGATCAGCAACCTGTTGTTTGATAAGTTCAAGTGTTGTTTGTGGAATAAGGTTGTTGTGTATAATTGTTCTTTTTTGATCAACAACCCTTTGTTCGGTGAGAGTGAGGTGAGAATATTGTTGTGTGAATCTATAGTGTAGTTGTTGTTGTTATTATTATTATTACATCTGTTACATGGCATTTGGCATATTGTATGGAAATGTGTAAATCTTGAATAATTTGAAATTTGATAATTCAAAGTTGCAAATATTTTGTCGCCTGAATTACAAACTAATGAAGACTTCCAGTATTAATTAAGCATAATTTGTCTCGCTGTCTAAAGCTCACTAACAAAGATGTTATTAGCTTTGCTTCCACTTGCACAATCTAGATCACTAATGGGGACTTGATGGAGCTTGAGAAAGTTGTGTAAGAAAATGAGGAAGAGCTAGAATAAAAATGAAATTTCTTAAAAAATGTTTGTGTTCCAAGAAATGACTATAACCTTTAGCCAAAAAGATGAAAATGAAAAAATTTGAAGGTAAGGATTTAAATGTTGAAAAATTGTCAAGATAAATCACTTAAATTCATGAATCTCTTGCATGTTATAGAGAGAATTTATAATGAAAAGAAAAAGGAAACTGTTTAGATAAAACTGAACATATTCTTAAAAACGTCTAGCACTTCTCTTTCTAAATACATGCACTAGATTCTTATAAAATTCGTTGTTTTCTATTTTATTTTTCTAGGCATTGCAACAGACTTTATGCTATTTACAGTAGATTACACACACATTTTTGTATGTAAACGATTATGTATGTATGTATGTATGTATGTATGTATGTATGTATGTAGTTTTCATAACAAGCTCCCTTTAATTTATGATATTTTGTAGAACTGTTAGTTGTAAAACATAAAATTTTACTTAAGTTCTTTAATTTAAAATATATTAATTTTGTATTTTAATTAATTGATTAATTAATTATCATCATATGAAAATAATGCTGTTAATTTTAATTATATGAAATTAATATTCTTACTTTTCTTCTTCTTCTTCAATGCATTTTCGAATAGCCTTATCAGTTATTTTCCTATCTAACTTGGCTAATGGAAAAATCTTTACTTCATCATACAGTGTACGTGGTTCCTTTAAAGAAAAAAATAAATGCATTATATTTTTCAGTTATTTATTAACTTTTTCATTAAATATCAAATATTTTTATATAAAAAATACGTAAAATTAAAAATTTCATTATAGTCATTTAACAATGATAAAATTAATGCAAAATCTTACAATAAATTATTTGTAATAAAAATAATAATAAATAATTTTTAAATGTTTAATGTATGTGTTATAGCCAAAGACCATGAATCAGATAAAACTAGGATTAACTGACTAGTTCAAGCTTTACACACTGAGTGGCCAAAAAATTAGTGACAACCCTTATTTGAAAGTAAATCAGTCCAACAGTAATGTAGAGTGACATAACAACACAGAGTTGCTTATGTAAAGTATGCTCAGCTTCAGACAATGTAGTTATCATGGAAATTAATGTCAAAATGGGTAAGATGAAAGATTTAAGTGACTTTGAACATGGGATGATTGTTGGTGAAAGAAGAGCTGGTGTCAGCATCTCTGAAACGATGACTCTTTTAGGATTTTCTTGCCCAACAGTATCTCAAGTGTTTAGAGAGTGGCAGTTGAGAAAAAAAAACTTCAATTAATAAGGACAATTCTGGTTGAAAAAGGCTGGTGAACGAGAGAGGTGAAAGGTGATTAGCATGCAGAGTTTGCAGCAACAGAAGGGCAACAACACGACAAATTACAGCTGAATTCAATGCAGGCGCATCACAAAGCATATCCCAATGCACAACAAAACACACTTTGCAAAGGATGAGCTTTAGCAGTAGGAGACCATCAAGAGTGCCTTTGGTATCACAGAAAAGTAGAAAAAAGTGCCTGTTGTGGGCCCAGGAATGACGAAATCGGTCACTTGAGAACTACAAAAAAGTTGCCAGGTCCAATGAATTTCAATTCCTGCTCCATCATACAGATGGCAGGATCAGAATATGGTGCAAACAGGACAAATTCATGGACCCCTCTCCTGCCAAATGACAACTCTTCAGGCTGGTGGCTGTGAAATTATGGTGTGAGAATATTTTTCTGGAGTACACTGGGTCTCTTGATATTTGTGGACACATCTCTGAATAGCAGAACTTACCTCAACTAGGAATTGCAATTGCTGGATCCAGTGCTGCAGATCTGCAAATACGCAATTAACTTTCTAAATAATGGCACAAAAGTTTACATTGTTAGCGTTGCTGCTTTGCTACGTGTGTTATCGCTCGGCGGCGAGAGTGACGTTGCCGCCAGTGCGGCATGTGCTACATCCCCTCTCTACACTGCACCGTCCGCCATTTTACCTCTGCTGATTTAATTGCCAGTTGACTTTTTGCTCTTGCTAAATAAAGTGTCTTCACGCTAAATAAAATAAGTAACTCTTCTCCTAGTCCTGGTGCATAATTCTAATTTGCAGTCGGTTGTGACATCAATGAATCACACAACAGAACGATTGCAGTTTAAGCCTATGGGGAGCTGCAGCCTCGCTTCGCTCACCACTTCAGCTGCAAGACTACGTGCCGCTTTCGCAGCTTGTCCATGAAACCTAACCTATCCCTCCCGGAGATGACTGTCACTAGCTAATGGAAATCTTTTATTTCAGCTCAATTGATATTTTACCAGAGACGAAAAATAAGAAAGTTATCATAGTTTTTTCCGGTGATTATGCGATGATTAGGAGTTGCATCGCTCTCTCTCTGCTAAGCCTATCGCATGTTTAACAGGCAGTCCGGCAGATATTGATGCTGATCAAATAATCATAAATCAAAGATAAGTTTTCACCTCTGACTCCCTCGCTTTCATAAACAGCCATTTCCTTTTTTAATAACTTATCATAATCCTTCTCAGTACTAGTTTCTTTTCATTTCATGAAGTTTTCTTTCTCGCGCTTTAGTTGGATCTCCAATTCTTGTTCCAATGTGAAATTCAGGGAATCCAGGTTATCTGAATCATCATTTTCCACCTCCAGTAGCAATGGCAGAGGATATTATAGAGATGGAAAATGATGATCCAGATAACCCGGATTCCCTGAATTTCACATTGGAACAAGAATTGGAGATCCAACTAAAGCGCGAGAAAGAAAACTTCATGAAATGAAAAGAAACTAGTACTGAGAAAGATTACGATAAGTTATTAAAAAAGGAAATGGCTGTTTATGAAAGTGAGGGAGTCAGAGGTGAAAACTTATCTTTGATTTATGATTATTTGATGATCCTGAAACCAACTAGCGTAGATGCAGAAAGGGCCTTCTCTGCAGTGGGATATATATGTAGTTCATTAAGAAGTAGGTTGGGAGACAACACCATCAATACCATTTGTTTCTTGAGATCCTACTTCCAGAAAAGTCAAAAAAATAACAGAAGTGATTGATTTAGTTTTATTTAATCCTTTAAAATACTTTATTCAACACAAAACTAATATTTTATAACTTCTATTCTAATTCTATTAAGTAACAGTTTTTAAAATTTATTCTATAAGTGGTTAGTGGGCTAGGCTAGGCACTTTTATTGAGAAAATTAGTGAGAAACTGAGACTAGCTAGTTAGATAAATAATTACCGTATTTTACGAACTATAAGACGCACTTTTTTCTTCAAAACATTGCCTCTAAAATGCAGGTGCGTCTTATAGTCCGTAAAATACAGTAATTAAATTAATGAATATCAGTATCTTAGATATATGATGATATGAATGTATGTGATTCATGATTGTGATGATAACTACTAAACGACTACTCATTACTTACTCACTACTTTACTAATTAAATAATTAAATTACTTTTACTAATAATTAAATTACTTATAAATAACTACAGACTGATATCTAGAGCCTATATAAGAAAACTGGTAAGACTGATAGCCACTTAGCCACTGATTATCCATCCTTACATTATTATAATATATTAATACAAATTAATTAGTAGAATTACTTTTGCTATTATTTAACTTTAGTTAGATTATAATTATAATGTAATCTTTAACATTTAAAGTTAATTATCTCTATCTCAAGTGTTAAACCGAACCAAAGTTAAGTTTACTACCTAAATGTGTAAGAAGTTTTACTGATTTGTAGTCACCAGCCTAAATAATAAAAGTTTCTTAAGTATTTAAAAAAAATGTTTTATTTCTTTAAAAAAAACCATAAATTGCTGGGATAGATAGATAGATAACACTTTATTGCACCAAAAATACAGCCACACTGGATCCAGCTGGAATGATGTTGGTCCAGCAAAAATCCAGCTGGATTTAAAACACTGCTGAATTGCAATCCCTAACCTCAACATCATTGCCGATCAGGTACACTCGTTTATGGCTGTAATGTTCCCTGATGGAGATAGTCACTTTCAGCAGGACAATGCACCTTGCCACCGTGCTCGATTGGTCTCAAACTGGTTTGAGAAATGTCAATCATAGTTTAACCTGCTTCCATGGCCAGCTCAGTCCCCTGACCTCAATTCTACAGAGCATTTGTGGGATGAAGTTGAAAGATCACTTCAAAGCTTGGAAATGCCACCATCCTATCTCACCTAACTTAAAGCTGCCATTATGTTAGCACAGGCCAGTGGTTCTTAACAGGGAGGCTGCGGTCCCCTGGGGCACCATAAGAAGTTTGCCAGGGGCCGCCAAATTATGCAAAATTTCCTTCAGAATATAATAAAAAGAAAATTGATGTATAACCAAATACCGTATTGAAAGGTGAAATAAGAAAGATAAAGTTTTCCTATTTAGTTTTTCTTATTTATTTTTTATTTCTTCCTACATACAATTTTGTTAGTACAGAAGAAATAAATGCAAATATGCTACTTACACCACAGTATTTACTTCTTTTATTCCAAAGCAATTCTAAGAAACTATTAATACTTGGAATTTTAAAAATAATTAGGAAAAATAGTAGGCTTAGTAGTAAGCTTTGAAAATTTAAATATTTTTGCAAAAGATATGCAAAATCTTTACGACAAGTTGTGAGTGTTTTTAGTTTTAGCATTGACTTTGGATCAATTTATTGACATGTTTCTTATTTTATTTTTTAATAAAATTAATGAGTTTTCATGTTTAATTGTGAAATTTGAATGTTATTTAAATAGATAATGAAATAATAAAGTTATAATTTACATTTATTATATAAAAAAAATAAAGCAATAATAAAAAAATCAATTTATTATAGATAATTTAACAAATATAAATTATTATTAAACAAATTATGAAATATTTGGTGGTCTGTGAGTATAAAAAGGTTAAGAACCACTGGCATAGGCCAGCAACCCTCAGCAACACACCAGCATTCCTCAGCAACAGTATCAACAACTTGTTGAATCCATACCAAGGAGAATATCGGCTGTGATCAGAGCTAAAGGTAGACCAACTCATTATTAGAGGGTGTCTCTAATTTTTTGGCCACTCAGTGTACAAGTACAAGCTGATAAAGCTAAGAAATTTGGGTTTGCCCATACCATTTTGGATAAAGCAAACAGAAAATTTAGAGTTTCACTTTAGCTTCAAATCAACTAGAATATATTATTTCTTTATTGCATAAAAATGAGGTGACTGATAATAAATTTTGCCAGTACACCAGATTTAATTTTAAAAATTATACCTTTAAAGCTATAGATTATAGATTTATCTGTAAAATAACAGAAGTACCATACTTTGATTTACAGAACACCAACCTTTACATATATCTTAAATTGCATACACCAGGAATTGATCATAGTAATAAATACAATTAAAAAAAGGAAATAAAAGATCTTCTGATAAAGCTTTCAACATTTTCACAGTTTCTTTCTTTCTTTCTTTCTTTCGCTAAATGACACAGTATAAACTGGATGCAAATTAAAACAACAACGACAATATGTACTTCATCCATCAATAAAATTTTAAACAAATAAACGTTTTTGTGATCACTTAACAACTCATCTTCAGGTCAATCATACAGAATAGTTCTCTCATCTAGACTTTCGATTAGATTTAAAAATTAGCATTAATTTGCAATTAACCAATATACATTATCCATAAAAAGTACAGGTTTTAAGTTTTCTTCTCACTTCATCCATCCATTTTTGGGTAATGTCAGCTTTGTCTGTTTGTGAATTGAATATAAAATATGCTTTATATGGATAAACTTCAAAATGAATAGATTGTTGTTTTCTTTAACCAAGATTTGGCTAAAGCTAGCACTAGCCAGTTAATCCTACCTTTATCCAATTCTTGGGCTTTAACCATAACTAGAGTTGTACCAAATAAGCTGAGTTGAGCTACAGAGCAGAATTTGATGATCAGCTCAGCCATCAACTGAAGTCCAAAACTGACAATCAACCCACAACTTAGCCAAGCTCAAAGTGAATTTCTTCACTTTACATTTACACAATCTGGCCATTATAACATTTTATTTCAAGTGCTGCTTTTGCTTCTGTACTGCTATAATGCAGTATCACCATGGTATAATTTTTCCAAACATTCCATGTCATTCAGTATGTACATAAAAATAAAAAAATATAAAAATTTGCTTCAACTGCAGTCCAATTAGGTAAAAAAAATTATCTTTTCCATCTATAGATAGTTTTGATAATTTTTAATGACATTTTTATTCATTTACTGCATATAGTTTGAATTTACATGTGTATTGCAAAACTTTGTAAGTTCAATTACAATGCCAAATATATTATAAAAAAGAATTTGTAGTCTTTTGGCATTAGATTTATTTGTTTAACAAATTAAATACATGCAAGTACTTTCGACATTTCAAAATGTCTTCCTCAAGCAAAAAAAGAATATATAAAATTAGAATAATAATTTTAAAATTTCATTATGTGAATCAAACATGAAAGTTTTTTTTTAACCTAAATGTGTTAGTTTTTGCAAATGTGAGATAAAGTTTTGATTTAAATTTAAAACAAATACAGAAATTATTCTTTATATATAAAATGTGAATAAAGAATAAGTAAAATACAAAAATGGATAGTTAAGATAAGGCTAAGTAAAATAAAATAAAGTATAAATAAGGTTAAACTAAAAATAAAATCTAGAGAAAAATTAAGGTGTTAAGTTTTTATAGTGTTATCCATATATCAGGAATTTTGAATGAGGGAGAGTTGCAGGGTTTTGTATAATGACTCCCTGATAAACAATGTTCTGCAATCTAAACATCACCTGAGAATGGAAGTAGAATGCATAAATTATTAAGAAATCATTGAAAGTATAACTTAATAAACTTTCTTGAACACATATATTAAATATATAAAATAAATAGTACAGTACATGATTCTTCTGCTCTAAATAATAAGATCTGTTTCTACTTAATAATATGCATTATATTTAGTTACGATTAAAAGTTTAACAAGTTATTATGAAAAATATAATTTTTAAATTGTTGAAGTCAATTTGAATATCCATAATTAATTAATCAATAATAGTAAAAACTTACTTGTTGCAATTCAATGTCACCACCAGTGGCATAGACATCCCCTTCATGATCTCCATATAACAGAAATCTTTTGACAGTAGCAACTATAACTGGTACTGTACGCTGTGTTCTTACCTAGTTAATACAACAACATTCATTAGAATTTTTTAAATAAAAAGTAAAGTAACTCTTTTTTTTAAATTTATTTAAATTGTTCCTTCGTTTGAGGCAAATAATTTTAAATAAAGTAAAAATTAAATTACCGCAAGCCCTCAACAACCTCTATCAATCAGCACCCAGTTTGGGAAATTATCATTGGCACCAGTATTGGAGGCCATATCTCCTACAAATCTTCTCTCACATCCAACAGGAGGGCCTGCCTGTCTTGTATATTTATCAGCAAAAGTTCATTCCTCCAAATGCAGATCAACTCTACTCTCTCATCTCAGCTTGAGCGACTTTCCAATGCCAAACACGAACCCATCCATAGCCACATGTGCTGGGTGCTACGAGACTGTCACTGGCAAGTGACCGGACTGGACCCTTATTGGGGCAGATGCCTCTAAAACCCATGCCAGGATGACCATCGGTGTGGTCCTTTCGGCTCACCACATCTGAATAACTTGGAGCCTAGACAATCGATGTGGTGCACTTCACCCCTGACGGTGATCTTGTCAGACTACGGGTCAGCTTTCCAAGGTGTGGCCATTGTCACATTCTCTTCACCTGCGGTCATCATAGACCTAGCGGCCTCCATTTGCTCATTTACAGCACCTATCATTGTTGAGTGGACTCCGGGACATGCTGATATCCTTATTAATGAGGCTGCTGACAAAGCTACTCGTCAACACACACTGACCGGCTCCACATGGAAGACGCTCATGCCAATAGACCTCTCCTGTCATGAGGAACACAACTATTCAGACTTTGATAGACACCTGGACTCCTGACTTTTGTAACAAAGGATGTGACCACCTTCATCCCTTTGCTGATTGGATTTACCATCATGCTTCATCCCGACATGCAGAGACACTTCTGGCCTGTTTAAGGACAGAGAGAGCCCCGCTGAATTGTTTTCTTTACACCCGGCACTTGAGTGATTCCTCGGTCTGCCTCCATTGTGGAGAACCAGAGACAACACTCCACTACTGGCTACACTGCCCACAGTATGATTAGGCTCGCCAAGACCTGGGCACTACGTTGACTCTTAATCTCACAATTGTTCATATGCTCACGTCAATCTCTGACCCCAAACCAACACTCCCCACATCAACACATGGTGGCGTTGGAACGTTACAAGCCACTTCAATTAAACACCAGGTGGCACCAGTCGGAGAAGAGAGCCAACTAGGCTAAGTCTCCATATCAACCCAAGAACAGAACAGAAAAATATGCAATAATCCTTAAAAAAAATTATAATACTTACAAGTTGGCCTTTCTTGAAAATTTTTCCATCCCATTCAATTGTATGATATACAGCCCAAGGATATTGTCTGTGTTTATGAAGTTCAGTTCTTGTAATTAACCCTTGATAATCACGAAAAATAACTTGTTTGTCACATTTTTCATGACATTGTTGAAGCCACTCAGTAAACTGTTTATCTATATTTGCACGTTTTTCCTAAAAATATTTCATAAAATATCAATAGATATTTCATAGAAAATTAATTAATTAATCAATTTTATTAACTACTTAATTAAACTCAATTAATCAACTTTATTGATTCAAAACACTAATATAACATAGTATTACCATAGTATTTTTACAATAATTACATTACGATGTAATGTACAATGTAAATTAACAAATATACAATACTAATTATATTCCCTAAAAAGTCCCATCACTGCAACTCTCCCATATTTGACACACTTGCAACTGCTGATGCAGATAATATTCAGTCATCATGTTAATCACTTTCATATACATCATGCTATACTGAAAAATCATACTCATGTTTTTTTCCACATAAATGGAAAAGCAGCCATGGTTAGCACCTATAATTAATGTATAACATATAATAGAGCTACACAACTATTATATTATTACTGCTGCTGTTACAGTATGGAATATGGAGTTGTTACTGTGACAATATGAGATTTATAAATATAATACATCTCAAAACCCGATGATATATTAATAAGCCAACAAACGCCTAAATAATCAGGCTAATATATGGCTATAATTAAATAATAAATACAAATAAATTTGTTATAGAGGTAAGCGTTAGGCACCATCTCTTATCTAAATTAATAATTATGATTTTTAATAATTTAATAAATAATTTAGAACATTCTGGAAGAAAATAACTGACCTGAGGCAAGGCATGAACCCGCAGCCTTCACTTGCTGTGCGATGTGCTACCAATTGCGCCACCTGGACCCCAAGACAGTCATCACTTCCAAAAATACTAAAATTTCGATATAACCTTCCACAGTTACTATTATTAAATTTTATTAACTTTTATTACTATTATTATATATAACCTTTCACGGTTTATTAAATTATTAGAAATTATAATTATTAATTTAGATAAGAGATGGCACCTAACGTTTACCCCTATACCAAATTCATTTGTATTTATTATTTAATTATAGCCATATAATAGCCTGATTATTTAGGCATTTGTAGGTTTATTAATATGAGATTTTTGAAGCTATACCTGTTACTTTATGTTAGAGATACAAACTCTTTTATATATGAAAAAAATACAAACAAGATTAGTCAATGTGAGATGATATATATCATATCATATATACTGAGTGATCGGTTAACGAACATAATCTGTTCCAAGACTTTGTTTGCTATCCGAATTGTTCATTAATCAATTATCAATTTACCATAGGTTTTTATGAGAATTTGATTAATTCATCCTGGAAACACCCAAACATAAAAAATATATACTTTCTTCCTATGTTTATTTATATATAATAATAAAAATACAAACATACATACACACACAGTCTTGCATTTTTATTAGTCATGTTTTTTCTGTTTGTGGGGGGTTAAAGAATCTGTCCAATGTTGATTGCTTTTCTCTCTTCTTCAGGATATTTCAGAATTAATTAATAGCATTGAAACTGTAGAGATCTCTGAGCCTATTAACCTCAACCTGGTTTGGATGCCATTCTAAGACCGTTATTCTGACATCCTCCCTCTTCTTCAAAACATCTTTAATAGCAGATATCGGCATTAGGGTTTTTCATTTCCCAGTCTTTTGCTTGTCCTGCGATTCCGGGATAAAAGTGAACTGTTTCCCAGGATCCCAGGAAATCCCGGGATATAATTAATTATTTTTAAGATATAAAATACATCTTAAAATCGAACGATATAATTATTTTTCATTTTTTAAAGAAATTTAATACGTTCTGCAACCTCCAAAATTATAAATATTAACAATGCTGTGTAAAATATGTATTAAAAATTACATTTGAATTATGTAGAAATTTTCACCCAATACACAAAATTTATTAAAGTTTGTTGGAAAACTGCTTTACGAAAACATACCTTTGAATTGAGGTTGAAAATTTAAAGAAAAAAAATGAACTTAGATCAAACTTCTAACTTAGAAGGTAATTTTTGTTTTTTAAATAAAACATAATACAAAATATTATTGTAAATTTTTATAAGATTTTGAAAAAAAAAGATGATCAATATTCCAATCCCTCAATCTGGTTATTATTTTAATGAAAAGTCCTGCTACTGAAAATGCCCTTTCCAATTCATGTGGGTGGAATTGTCTTTAATGCATTTAAGAGAATACAAATGTTATGTGTTTTTCACCTGTAGCCTGAAAGATTTCTAGTTCGTTTTCAAGATTGTAGTACTTCTTTTGCTCTCTAGTGTTCTTGATTTGTCTACCTGGGCTGCTATAATAGAAACATCAAGCTTATAGCCCAATAATTCGGCAGTTCATTTGTCTTTAATAATCAGGTTTATGAAGAAAAACTTCATACTTGCAGATTTCGTACTCATTTCTATCCTTGCCCAATTTGCACAATCTGGCATAATGCAGTTATTGCAGCTACTGGGCATAGTTAAAATTAAGACAGCATCGGTGCAAGTATTCAAAATATTACAAGTTCTGACAAGTAAAGAATTTTCAGAGTCCTGCCAGAAATACATATTGATTATTGACAATCTGTGAGATGTCATAACAAGCAAAAATTTAAAAAACTAATAAGCAGGCTTAAAATTAATAAATATAAATGTATTCTGAAAGTTTATGAGTTAATTATTAATGTTGCAACAAATAGTAATTCGGCCTCAGGCCAAATACTAAATATTTGGCCAGGAGCGTGGCCAAATAGCCAAATATTCGGCCAAACCATTCAGCTTCATTAATGCATGTATGAAAATTAGCGCGCAAACCGCATTATGGCAAGGATTGCACACCCTGCTCTCTATTGGCCCGCTGTCACTACGCCTCGCCAATCGCATCAATTCTTGACAGTTGTAGCAGACAGACATGAGTGTCATGGCAGCATGTGATAAGTGATGATATCAAATGTGGATAACAATGAAATGACCTACATGTGTAAATAACAGAAAAAGAACAGAGAAGGACCACAAAGTGAAAATGTGAAAATAAATATGAAATTGAGTTGATAACATAATCAAACCAGTTGAGGCAACTTATTGGTGCAAAACTCGCAGTCGTCAATGCCAAATAATTGTTCTCATAGACTTTCGAAAAGCTAAATGCTTGTAAAAAAAGTCACTTAGTGTGCATGGGCGAAAACCTGGAGCCATTCAGGCTACCAAGCTGTCTTGAATCTGTGAATTCATAACTCTGACTTATACCAGTGTCCTATCTGTCTCTTTTCTCCATTATCACCAGGCTATGAGTCACATAATTGTAAAATGGGAAATCTTTTCTTAGCATGCCTGGAAACTTTACAAAAGGAACACCCTCAAATTTTTAAGTTTCTAGCACCAGTAGTTTTGGCTCTGCATTAATTATCCTATTATCCAGGTAGTTTTCATTTGATTTGTTAGCTTTTTCTGATCTCTTAAAAAAATAACTTAGTTATATTATTTTTCTTTTGATCTTTTAGATAAATAAGAAAAAAACTGCACATTTTCGAACTTGAAATGTATGTTCAGCATTAATAAAAGTTACCAAAATGATTAATTTACTGTGTTTTTGTTATTTCTTACTCCTGTTTTTAGGTATTCAGTATTCAGCTGAATAGTGATTAAATATTTGTTGCATAACTATTAATTATACTTTCTATTTGCAAAATTTCCTCAACCTTAACACAATAAAAAAAAATGAACTTTTAAGAAATTTGTGGGAATTTGTGGGGATGAAAAGAATTTCCTGGGTTAAAAAAACAGCCTGGATCCCGAGATCCCTTTTGAGAAACCCTAATCAGCATTAATCTTTTTTTCAAAAGATAACATATCTCATCAAGTTTCTTGGTGTTCTTCATTCAAGAGTTCTTGGCATTCTTCTGTAATCAGATCAGTTTCAGGTTCCATTATTAGCTCTTCACAATGTTCTTTATTTCTCAGATGTGATTTTTGTTACTCCTTTAGCTGCTTGAATCATTTTGATTATACTGTATCTTTCTTAGATAAGATTGAACTGCGGCCTACTGTAGACCTGTTCGAGCCATACTGCCCAGCAACATCAGACATCTTCTGCCCACTCTCTACCTATGCTATTGTATTCTCACCTTTCAAAAATAAAAACTGATGCAAAACTTAACAAGTGTCTGCCTGACAGTCTCACGAATACTATAAAAAATTGTTTCTGTCAGAAAAATAAAAGGCTTGAATTACAAGGGAGAGTTTCAAAGTTTAGAGGAATACTGTCCAATCAATATGTACCAGGTTGAGCGTCAACGTCTCTTGCACTCCAAAAAGTTTTGAATTGTTGCCTGAAAACAAGGGAAGACCAATTGGAATTCATTATTTTACATTGCTTCTTCTTGTGTTTGTTATCCAAACATAAAAATCTTTCGCGAAAACATTTGTTATCCGATTTGTTCATTAACCGAACTGTTTGTTAACCGATCAACCACTGTATATATAATTGAAAAATCATCAAATTTTTCTTCTTTGTTCTCTGCTTTTATATGCTCAATTTTACCTAAACAGATCAATATTAGAATCATATTGTCTTTTCCTAGGCTTAAAAACACTATTAGTTCTACATGTATAAAATATATAATTTTTCTGTATAAAATTTATGTATAAAATACAGGAATCATCTTTTATCATTCAAAAACAATTTGCTTTTGTGTGTTTCTAATGTAGATCCACATATGGAGAAAATTTTAAATGAACAACAAATGCAACAATCATATTAATTTCTTTTCTTTACATGTGTACTTATTGTAAGTAAAATGTTTATAAGTTTATAATAAATGATTTTTTCTCATAAAATGATTTCATTATTGTTTTGTGACCCCAAAGGTTGAGAAATGCTGTTCTATTATATTTAAAATCTTAATTTTTTTACTACAATATACTAAACGAAAAATGATATGTAATCCAACTTAAAAAGTCTGTATGACTTTAAAAATATCTTAGTTTAGTATATTAGCAGAACAAAAATGAGTTTTAAAATTTCACAAAAAGACAATTCTAACTGAAAAATTTCACATAAAAACAAATCAATAAACATTTATAAAATACAGTAGAAGTTCCATATTTGTGAGGATTATTCTGCAAACTTATCATTAATATAGAGAGAAGAAATACATTGATAAAATGAGATTAGTGAATGGAAAAATATATATATATATACATAATTAGAAAATAAAACAACATTTTCAAACCAATACATTTTTCATTTATTTTAAAATAAAAGTGAAGAATAATTATTATAGCTTTTATATGCTTTTATTCTTAAAAAATGATAAATTTTTGTCTCTCTTGCCTTACACTTTGGAAGGTATGAAATAGTGATGTCTGACAACATGACATACAGTAATACCTCAGTTTTCATTGACTTAGATTATCATCGATTTCAGTTTTCATAGATTTTTTTCACAAAAATGTTGTTTTGGATTTTGTTAGCGTGCCCCATATTTCATTGACGTCCCCACGTGACCTTGCTGTTAATTTTGCAAAAACATAGGGCGACTGACACATTTTCCTGCTCAGTGTGGTATTGTTTATCGCATTGCCTGCATGTCTAGCATTGTCCTGCATGTCTAGCCAAACAATTCCATTGCTTTCCTTTCTTTTTACCTCCATCATGGGACCAAAGAAAGTTTCCAGAGCCAGCAGTCCTTCAAATGCCATGTTAAATGTTCATTTATTCTTTACATTAGTTTTTTTATATACATTTTATATTAATTTCTTATTGTTTTTAGTATTAAACACAATATTTATGTGATAAACCATGGTAAGGGGGTCCCTAACCCTTGAGCAGCGACAGTTTGAAGAAAACTGCTCTCTTTGTCACTGGATGGCTGGATGATTGAAGACAAGGAAGTCATGAGATTCCTATCTCCTGTCAGGAGCTGACACCAGTTACGATAGGTCAAAGTCACATGCTAACTCACAATTAGTCCGATCTCTTTGGTTCACTGAGTTCAAACTTTTAAGGAGGGCTATTAGTCGAGTGGGGAGTGCAATGGATAAGTTGAGAGGGTGTCCAAAGTTTGATTAAGACAGGTAACCGGGTTAACAAGTATAACATAAGTTTAATATCTATCAATATCTAAATCTAAGCGTACAAAGAACTGCAGAATATACAACTAAAGATTCAAACAATTAAATGACAGAGTGCATCGCCTATGCGATTCTACCAATACCAATTATACTTAAAACTATGTAGATTGAGAGAGAGTTTACATATGGGCTAACAAAATACCTTTGAGAGGGATGCTGTCCTCTATTGACGGGTGAAGGTGTAGCAGGCGTTGTCATATGGCAAACCTAACTATCATCTTCTATGGCTTGGGATGTCCGTTTTGTGGATGTCTGCTGAGGGCTGACAGGTAACCTGGTGGGATAAGCTCCTCTAGGCTCTCAGGGATGTCCACTCTGATTCGAGTGCCAACCTCCTTATTATCTGATCTAGCCTGGGAAAACCCATCAAGTGATTGATTGTTGTTGGAGAGGAAGGTTGATTGTTGTTGGAGAGGAAGGTGATATCCAATCCATTTTCTGTGCGATGTTTTCTTAACAATCGCAATGGAAAATTAGGATAAAAATTTCCTTAATTTAGTGCAACCTCCACTCTGATATCTCACATTTATTCTCTATTAAATGTGTTTTTGGTATGTATTTTGGAGTGTCTAGAATAAATTAATTGGATTTACATTGATTCATATGGAAATAATTACCTCGGTTTTCGTCAGTTTTGGATTTCAATGATTATTTTTGAATGGATTATCAATGAAAACCGAGGTATCATTGTACATTCCTTACTTCCTACCTTAAATCTAACATCATGCAGAAAATCCCTTCTCTTAAATTTTTGAAACTATTTTGTGAAATGAATTTAAGCATAGTTGATCTTGACTAGTACTTGTACTAAAATAATGATGAAACAGATTCTTTGCTTTCAGTAGATAATGAAACCAATCAAAAAAATATTCTTTTGTGATTTATCTTCAGACCCAATCATTTTTTCAATGTTAGGATTTCTGATCATCTTTGCAATTTTTGCTCCTTGGGAGTATGATAATTTTACTATATTTCCAATCTATGTCTGTGTTTTTCATAATGTATTGTTGATTCATTTACAGCAAATGAGCAAATAACTATAACTGCTGATTCTTTTTGCTGCAAACTAGTATTTTAATTTTGTCTTTGAGGAATATCACTTTCTTTAACCTTTTTCTATATTTTGCTACTAGAATCTTTTTGTTTAGCTGACATTGCTGATTCTTAAGTACAAAAGAAAAAATAATTATAATCTGCTTTTAAAATAGTGCTCATAATCATAATGCATAATAATACAAAACACAATGTTTATTATTCATTTAAGTGTGCATGGTCTAATAGTCAACAATATAAAATGCATTAGATGGCATTCAAGATAAAAGCACTAAAAAGCATTTAATTTTCTCTATCTTTTTATTTTTACTTTTTTCCTTCCAGCAATAAGTAAATTTTAGCATCTATAAATAAAAAAAATTGGTTGCAAATTTACCAACCATGATATGCAAAATGCACAAATAAAGAATCCCTAAATATGGAGTTTCTACTGTAAATTATCTGAAAGTTTCACTACAATATTATTATTATATAATTTAAATATTTCTTTCATGAATAAGTGCCTATATCATATATGTATATGCATAATTACCTGTCCACTAATAACTCTTGTAAAAACAGCATTTTTATCTCTTAATTTATTCTCTAAATCTAAAAATGTCAATTTATTTGTACTGACTTGAAAAGAGTCATTTGTCCATAAAACACCTGATACTCTAAAATAAAAAAAATTATGATCAATTTATAAATATTAACTTCAAAATAACTTTAATAGTATTACAAATTATTTTATCTTTCTCACCTATTATAACATTCTATTGGTATATTTTTTGCTTTTTTAGGAGCACTACACCAATCAAATTCATCTATTGTCGTATATGGAATAAGTCTTCCATTCCAGTAACATTCAAATATCGATCTTCTACCTCTAGCCGGACGTGTATCAGATTGAAAATAATCATGATCATCTTCAGGTTCTGGTAAAACTGTTAAACATAAATATTAAAAAATTTCATATATAATTTAAAGTTTAATATCATACCTTAATCATTATTACCTCTAGGATCTGCAGCATCAGGTGGAAATGTTTCATGATCATAAAGAAATGGATGATACCTAAGCACACCTTCTACAATTCGAGTTCCATCAACAGTTGCTTTAAAGTCAAATGTACTTGTTGCAGTACGAATAAACTGTGACTGTAGGTCATCTTCAATATCACGGAGATTGGTAATTTTGGGATTCATTCCCTTTATATACATTTTTACCTATTTAAAAATTGCTTTTGTAATCATTGATTGAAGTCAATTAATAAATTCCAATTTATCAAACATTTTTTGACTATAAATTAAAAATAATAAAGTTACATGATTTATTACCATACACTCAATAAAAATGATGAATAATAATTTTAAAAAATTTAATTTTTTGAAAATAATTTATTAAAATAAATAATAAAAAAATAATTTATTCTATTTATGTGTTTTTAAATGAATATGCTTTCTGATGACTTACTGTGAATTTTTGAACTCTCAATTTTATAGAAACTTTAAAATTTTTAATAAAAAAAAATTATACACATTTTTTACATTGCCCATCAGTGGCTAAATGGATATAAACCACTGAACACTGATGGTTGTAAGTTTGCATCCAATCAAAAGGCTGGCTATGTGGAACTTTTTGGGTTTTTCTTACATATCTAAATAAGGCCAGTTTCCCATAGAATGTCCTCCTGGGAGATACCCGCCTTGGCAAATCATCCATGTATTGCATTACCTCAGCACATCAAACCATTTTTTAAATCACTGAATTATTGAAAATACAAACATTGTAACATCTGAAATTCAGAGTTGGTGAATACCAATTTAGCAATAACTCAAGACTCAACGCTAACTCATGTTGGTAAATAGAGGAACTTTGACTAACACACATCACACCTGGACAGTTGCATTTCTGATTGACACACATCATGATTGTACAGATAACAGATACAAAAAAATACACATCTGCAAACCCCATCATTCCTTTATAAATAACTTCTAATGTTCACTTTAATTTAAAAGATTGCAAAATATTTGAAAGTAATATTTACAAAAAAAAACAGTAAAATTTTTTTATTATTTTAAAGAATTGTAGTAGAAATTATGATTTTAATTTAATATTTTAAATATTTTTAAACTGAAAAATGATAAATTTCACATCATCTCAAAAACCTCACAAAAAAACAAATTAATTATTATAAATTTCATAAATTATACATATATATCAAAATTTTTACCATCATCAGAGATCATTTCTCACAGTTGTTATAATTAAAGAATAGTTTTGAAATTAAAAATGTTTGAGCTTTCAACATCAATAAAAATTTATAGAATAACACACCTCAATATCAATATTTTTAAATGGTGAGGGTATTCTTCCTTTCTGAACAACATTTCCATTTGGTCCATGAACATAATAATGATATATATGCCTAAAATATAAATAAAAATATATTTAACTATAATAAATTCTAAAAATAAATTTCTTTCAGAAAGCAATATTTTATGGAATAAATAAGCAAAGTAAAAGCAAAATGTAAAGTTTATATCAAAAAAATAAAATCATTTTAATAAAACAAGATTCCCACAAAATGTTTGAAGTCAATATTCCTGGCTTTACCTGACCAGTTTTTAAAAAAAATTCCTGACTCATACAATCTCTGTCAATAGCTGTCAAGCATATACTTTGCAAATTTTTGCGAATTTTCTAAATGCAACCTCCACCATCCCCATAACTGCCTCGCTCTCAACTTTTCCTTTAATGATGATGATGATGACTCTCCCGTGGTCACCACCTGGTTGTGATGGGAGAGCCCAGTAATTTTACTGAACCATAGAGCAATGCAGGCTAGAGCACAAGCTCCTGCTGGGACACCCATGCCAGTAAAGTCTATGAGGAGAAATGAAGCTAAGGGTGACCACAACCACATTCTGTAGAGATATTTATCATGGTAGTAACCAGATCAAAGTATGATACTGATTCAGAAGTCGCCTGGGTTAACAAGGTCCATGTTTGTGGGTTAGGCAGACACTCATATTCAAAAAATAGGCCACAGTCTCCCTTGGTTACCGGTGGTGAAAGCAGCACCAGCCCAAGCATGGCTACTGCAATGCCCTCAACAGATGGATCAACCTAGGACTAGTGTTTCTGTGGCAATATATCCACAGATCACAAAGGCTGGAAAACCATGCCAACAGATGAAATGGACAATGGAAATGAATAAGTTTATCATCCATACTTACTACACCATCACAAAACTCAAAACAAACATGACAGCATACAGACAACAACTACACTATAGATTCACACAACAATATCCTCACCTCACTCTCACCGAACAAAGGGTTGTTGATCAAAAAAGAACAATTATACACAACAACCTTATTCCACAAACAACACTTGAACTTATCAAACAACAGGTTGCTGATCAAATACATCAACAGACAGAAACATTTAACATTAATGAAGACCATGTAACATGTCAGGATAATCCAGCAACAAGCATTGATAACAACACACATACAACAACTACCACTAATGATACTACAGACACTTTCTCATCTACCACTGATAACATAAACATGGATTTAGTTAATATGCTCTCACTTATATTTCAGGAAACACTCACTAAATATACAGGCACAGATCCCACACAACGACCACGAATACCAAAAATCAACACGTCAAAGGAAGTAGGAAAAACACTAAATTATGTAAACACTCACTTACTACCACACTACATTCATTCATTTTCTACACTCTCGGACATTCATACATTAGTTTATGCTGGGGCAGTCGCAGTAGTGACACACCATGGTCTGAAAATACAATCGCAGACAGACACACAGAAAACACAATTCTATCACAAGCCTGCCTGGCAGAGAAGCATAGAAACACAAATAAATGACATTAGACAGAAATTAGGCAGGCTGACACAATATGCTAAAAATTACATAACACCCAAATTAAAGAAACAACTCAAAAACATTTTCAAGAAAATCAAAACACACACAAAACACGAACATCACAACACACAGATTACAGAATACATTGATACACTAAAACAAAAACTCGCAACCAAAGCACATAGACTCAAATGATACAAGGTATGTTCACTACGAAAACAACAAAATAAATTATTCACAAACAATCAGTACCAAATCAGTACCAAAACGAACACTGATACACAGCACAGTGTCACACCAACAGAAGAAGAACTCACAACTTATTGGTCTTCTCTTTCGTCCAGTGCTGTTACGCACAATGCTGATGCAGACTGAATCGAGGAGGAGAACAAAAACATGCATAACATACCAACTATGCCCAATGCTGAAATAAATGTACACAACATCCTCTATGCTGTTAACAGAACACACAACTGGAAGACACCTGGTGTAGACAACATTCACAATTTCTAGTACAAAAAATCTACTTCACTGCACCAGGAACTAGCTAAACACCTAACACACATCATCATCAATCCACAAGACATGCCAAAATTTCTTACTCAGGGCATCACCTACATGAAACCTAAAAACAACAATACCACAGACCCCACACAATACACACCAATTGCATGTCTTACAACACTACAAATTATTGATATCCTGTATCGCTAACAAAATATACAAATATGTTGAAGAACACGACATTCTTATAGAACAACAAAAAGGTTGCCGTAGAAATCACAGGGGATGTAAAGAACAGTTACTCATAGATTCAGTCATTCTACGACAAGCACACAAACAACACAGAAACATACACATGGCATATATAGACTACAGAAAAGCATTCGACAGTGTTCCACACAGTTGGCTGCTACGTATTCTACACATGTACAAAATACATCCATCATTCATTGCATTCTTCCAAAACACTATGCAGCACTGGAGAACAACACTACATCTCAGGGTTAGTAACACTTCCATACAAACAAACCAAATATTCATTAAGCAAAAAATTTTTCAAGGAGATTCCTTGAGTCCTCTCTGGTTCTGCTTAGCCTTGAACCCATTATCCAACATGTTAAACAACACACAATATCAGACATGAAAAAACAACACAGTTTACACTGTCACATCTCATGTACATGGACAACATAAAACTTTATGCATCCAACTTCAAAAACAACTTCATCAACTCCTACAAATCACACATTCATACACCAAGGACATACAAATGGAGTTTGGCTTAGACAAATGCAAAATACTTCACATAGGAAAAGGAGTCCTGAAGAAAGAAGATTTTGCACTTGGAAATGGAGACGTTATTGAATCCATGGAAGAGGGCGAGTTCTACAAGTATTTAGGATTCCAACAGGAAGAAGTAACAGAACATACACAAATAAAAACAAAGATTAATTAAAGAATACCAAAGTAGGTTAAATGCTATTCTTGGAACACAGTTAAATGCAAAACACACAGTTAAAGCAATAAACACATATGTCGTCTCAGTACTCACATATTCTTTTGGAGTTATACATTGGACTCGCACAGATCTTGAGCAACTCCAAAGGAAAACAAGAACAACACTCACTAAGCATAAACATCATCTTCCATAGAAAGACTAACCCTTCCATGTAAAGATGGCAGACATGGCCTGATTGACACAGTTAACCTTCACTACAAACAAATGGACACAACACAACATATAAAAAGCATAGACACCATTAAGCAATCGTGGGCTCAAAAGGCATTCCATGGCAAGCATCCTTACAACCTGGCCCAGGATTTTGTTGACAAAACTGCGTCTAACAGCTGGTTAGCTGAAGGAGGCCTTTTCGTGGAGACAGAAGGATTCATTATTGCCATACAGGATCGGGTCATAAATACTAAAAACCACAGAAAACACATACTCAAAGATACAACACTCACAAATGACACATGCAGAAAATGCCACATCATGCCAGAAACTATACAACACATCACTTCTGGTTACAAGCTTGTGGCACAGACAGATTATTTACACAGACATAAGCAAGTTGCAAATATAATACACCAAGAGCTTGCAAGGAAACACAAATTATTAGACATCCATGAACCATACTACAAATACATTCCACAGACATTATTGGAAAACAATACGTGCAAAATGTACTACGACAGAGCCATATTCACAGATAAAACAATTTACAACAGACCAGACATCACACTCATTGACAAACAAGAAAATCACATACATTATATACATATCTGTTCCAAAAACTCACAATGTACAAAACACATACACTGAAAAAGTCAGCAAGTACACAGAACTTGCCCAGGAAATAAGGCATCTGTGGAGGATGGATAGGGTGGTTATTGTACCTGTTGTTCTCTCCTCTACAGGCGTCATATCACACACACTGCACAAAAGCCTGGGAACATTACAATTGAAAAGAAACACATATATCACACTACAGAAGGCCACTATATTGAATACATATTGTTAGGAAATTCCTGAATCCAGACTCACACATTGACACACTTATTTAATTTTAGTTTTGTTTTGGTTGCTATGCCTTGACTCTGGTCCAGCATAGTACACAGCCACCAATGTCAACTGAGAAAAAAAATAATAATAATAATAAGAAACTTTATTGTACTTATTTCACATATGGGAAACTTAAAAGGTATGTATAAATTAGTTTAGCTGTTTATAGACTTTCACAAAAAAATAAAAAATTTTACAAACTTCCATATAACTAATACTTCCATGACTCTCTTTGTACATATCCCAAACGTAGTAATTGTACCACCTTTTCTCAATTAACCAAAATCTGGGTTCACAGATGGTTCCATCTACTGCTTTTTAAACACTGTCCTTCTTAAAGCCATGTTATTTTAGTTCAAAATGTGAAACTAAGAAGTTTCACAGAAATAAAATTTAGTCTCACGAACACAGAAGATGGTGCTAAATAGAACCTTCTTTAGAAAGTTGAGAAATTTACTATGAAACTAGAAGGAAGCATATATATCTGAACGTTACATGTTTACACTTGCTTTTGTTTTTCACAGCTTGCAGAGTTAACAGTAAAAATAATTCAAGTACTTTCTATTGATTACATCAACATATCAGACCAAACAAATTACAAAATCATAAAAGCAGCAATTTACATCCTAATTAGTAGAAAAGACTGTAGGGAGTGGCAGTTGAAATTAAACATGTTAGTAGCTGCTTGCAGCACAGAATGAAATGTGCTAAGCAGTGAGGTCACCATATCCTGACACTAGGCAAGTAAAACCAAAATAAGAGAAGAAATACAGAATAAAAAAATTACTATCAACAAAAGTTAATAAATTTTTCTGAGATTTCCCCCATGTAGATTTTTATCCTTTTTCCCGACTAAAACAGAAAATCCACTTTTCCTGTTTGTGGGAAACCTGCAAACCTTTATTTAAAAGTTTTAAATTCATTTGTACACATTTGTTTTACAATATAGCTAGTAAAAAAAGTTTCCTTACAAAATGCAAACATTAAAAATCCAGAATGCAGTTTATAGCAGAAATATCGCATTCACACAAAGATGTGAAAACAATTAGGCTATAAATAAAATCAATTTTCATATGCAACAGTTTTAATATGAAATTATTAAAATAAAATAATTACATAATAAAAATGTTGCATTTGAAAATTAATTTTACAGCTTAAATGTTTCCATATTTAAGAATGAGTTCTTTCTCATACAGAAATATGCAATTTAAAAATATTAAAACAGAAGTTATTAACTACTTACGCTAACTGAGTACACCATCTATTATAATTATGTTTTAAATAATGAACATGTTCAGGACATATCCCCCATATAGCAGCACATGTAAAGCTTTCTTTTCCAATTTCTTCAGCAATCACTTTCTTCATTATTTCTTCATTAGGTATATGTGAAGCATCGCCCGGCTAAAATTATCAAAATATACTAAATGTTAATATTTTAAAACACATTTTAAATTTTTTCCATCCATATTTTATATTAAATTACAATAAAATATTAAATAAATGATAATTTCATACAAATCTCATATGTTAAATTATGTAACTTTTTAATTATTACTGAATAAGTTTTTCTTTATGGATTCTTAATGAAAAAAAAATCATTTAAATTTGAATAACAATTTAAGTAAACAAAATAGTATTTAACAGGCATTACTTCACAGTATACTCTCTTCAGTAGTACTATATTTTCACAAATAATCTGGAAGTTTCTTAGAACTAAACCCTATAACAATATTATAGGAAGAACAAACTTCTTATTCTAACTTTCTGAAAATGACATTTACTTAGATCATCTCATCAAATAATAAGATACATTACACTATAAGAAAAGACAATAATTCACAGATAGACACAAAAGAACTCTCAAAAAGGACAAATTTAAAGAGATGTACAACATATTTTTATATGCAAATCCTTATAATTTTTCATGACAAAATCAATAATTTATTAACTCATCTTTGACTCATCTTAACCACATACAGCACTACATGCTATTTGTGACCATTCTCTGAATGGTCACAAAAGTTAAAGTACAGAGAATAGGCACTCCCATGAGTGCCTATTCTCTGTACTTTAACTTACTGTATTTAACTTACTGTAGTTAAATCTATCAGAAAGATAGATTTAACTACAGTAAGTTGTTTTATAAAGATTTATTCTGCCAAACTTAACAAAAGTCTGACAAAGTATTTGGTAAGTAATTATTATTATATGCTTTAACTTGCTATAACTCTGCTTTATAAATTTTATAAAGTAAAGTTACTTCCCTACTTTATAAATCACTGTTACTGTGGAACCGGTGCTATTAGAAAAGTTTACTACTAACAGAGATACAAAAGTGGGCAGTAGGTATAAAAAAGTTGACTACCCCAGATCTAGATTATGAGTGGAGCTCTAAAGCTAAGAGGCATATTATGGAAATAATATCCCACTACTGAAGGCTTCTTCATGAACAAAAGAAACATCTATCGACTCTTGACAGGTACATCACCTAGACGTTAAAGATCCACAGTCCTTTATTTAAAATCCAAAATTTTAATAAGACATAAATTTACATAAAACACCATATATCTCTAATAATATCATTGAATAAAACTTCAATATTGTTCTATTTATATTTGTATTTTAATATGTGACAATTCATGTAATGTTAAGATGACTCTGTTCAGCACTTTTGTTTAATGCTATAAGTTCTAGGAGTTACGAATATATCCTAATACCCTATTCATACTGTAAATTTTAAGCCAGCTAAAATGACTAAGCCAGCTTAAGGTATGAAATATGAACAGAACTGACTTAACGTTAAGCTGGTTTAACTACCAACAACTGGCTCAGCTTAAATCGCTTTCTCAAAGAAGTTCAAAATAATGGCGGAAGCAGATGTACAAATGTTCAAACAAATGATACTCTTCTCTGTTAGCATGTATATGCTGCTTCGGTACAAGAAGTTTAAATAATATAAATTTCTGTCAATAATCCATTCTTATCACAGTTCTATCACTAAAGTGATATAAACATTGAGAGAATTGTGCTACCAACAACAACATCATCACTGATAATAAATGTTAATAATTCCTAACCAACATATTATGTATTTTAAATAAGTTATTTATATTTTAAATTACTAAATATAAATTAATTTATGATGATTTATGAAAAATAAGCAAAAGTTTGATTTTATTTAAAATGTAATATTAAGTACACCCACTTCAGGGCTAAATGAATAATTCGCTTTAATTACCTAGTGTGAACAAGTAGTTGATCTTGTTTTTGACAATGCGATTTAACTTAATTCTGCTTAAATCTTAATCCCGCTTAAAATGTACAGTGTGAATAGGGTATAAGAATCAATGGAATCTTACTGTATTCTAAAAAGTTTCAGGTTACACATTTATCTAATTTTGTGTGATTTTAATCATTTCATTATTTTTAAACTCTCTCTTTCAAAAAGCCATTGAGTGATCCAAACAAATCATAATTAGAACTGATCAAATGCAAAACTAGAATTGTATGAAGGCTGAAACAATAAATCCTACATTACATTGCTTTGAAAACTCCACTGACAAAGCAAATATTAATAAAAAGTATTACTAATATATAAGCCGTTGCATATGCATGTGAATTCCTTATAACTCCTGCAATTTTTGTCCAACCCAGATGAAATTTTGGTTATATTTGTTTTATATTCTGACAGAAAGTACAACCTACTTATTTTGTGGAAATAATAGCTATAGAATAGATGTTTTATCAATTTCGGATTGGTGATCATATTTATGTTGCAGTGACATCAGTGACCTCGTGACGTACATGGTTGATGAGAAAACTTCCCTTAAGTTGCATTTTTAAATATTTTGACAAATGGCATATTTTAAACTTACTTCATTAAATTTAAAATTTAAACTTTAGAAAAAGATAACTCACTCGTGTCACTTCCATAACAAATTTTTTTAAAAATCTTTTCCTAGTGACATGTGACATTCTATTATCCAATCAGAAGTAATGATATAATGTGAGGTTAACCGAGGGTAGGAGATGGAGGATGATTCCTATCTTCTCTACCTCTTAACGGCACAAGACCTTGAGGTCCGACCTTGGTTGTCGAAAGGATGATTAAGGCTTGAGCGGTCAATGATTAGTTACGGATTTGGGATCGTAAGATCCGGTTTACGCCAGGAACTGACACCAATCTATCAAACTTCTCGCGGATAGATACGCGTTTTTCGGAAGCATAAGATGCCGATGATGAGGGTAATGGAGGAAGAAACGCACACTCTTCTAATATTAAACAAAAATACCCGTTTATTTTGTAATTAATAGGGAATACATCAATTAACGTATTTGGAAGTATTTATATCATCGAATCGAATTATTAAACCGCGTCTCGAGTGATTGGAGAGAGAGAGTTTACAAAACATCGCGAGCAGGATAAATACCTTAGTGATCCGGAGATTTGTGATCCTGAGATTTGCACAAAGTCCGAGGAACGAGAGTTCGCTTGAAAATAAGAGTCAATGGACTGTAGATAGATGGGATGGACGGCTTCAACGGCGGGAGATGATAATCCACGACACACACACTTATCAGTTGTCGAAACTCTGTCTCTCTCTCCCTCTCTGCGTCATCTTCGTTCGTTTTTCCTTTTATTTCGGGATCTTGGGTTCGAGATTTTGTGAAGTACGTCAAGGGTGGAAGTCCTTTTTGACCAATAGTGAATTACATGATATAATTATTTTTCAACAGTTAACTCATCTTCTACAAGGAAGTATTACCGTGGGAACGATAGTTTATGATTAATTTTTTACGAGAAAATTTGTCGGTGTTTTTCCGTTTTTTTGTTTCTGTGTTTGATTTAACCCTAACTGTCGAAAATCGGTTGGCAAATAAAATAAAATTTTTAATCGAATCTCATTATTCTTATATTCGAACCTTCACATCACCGCGGACTTTCAAAAATCAAGCTTACTCCTGATGAGCAAGCTGGATTTTTATGAAACGGATGAGTTAACGAAGTTGTTCCGGCTCTCTCTCTCTCTTTTTATATATATTGTACCGCGTTACAGTATTATTTCCCGTTGTGTTGGAAGTTGTTGACACGTCGCGATAACGTTGTTGACAATTCGTTGTTAATTACTCTCTCTCTCTCTCTCTCTCTTTTCTCTTTATTTAATAACTCTTTATTTAATTTCTTTATTTAATTTAACACATTTAATGTCTCTTTTTTTTTAATAACACGTTTTTGACATGTTTAGTGACGCGCTTAGCGTGATATTTGTTTGTAAGAAATTACGATTTAAAGCGGTAAAATATAGTTTATTATTATGCAAAATTTTCAAAATTAAACAAGGTTATTGGGTAAAGTTAAATTTATCGAGTTCATTATTGCGTTCCCTCTTCGGTTTCTTGGGATCCTCTTTTTGTGATTTTGGGAAGTTGGCCATTATTTCCTTCTTTAATTGGGCTGGCCTTTCGTTTAGGAATTCGACTTCGTTTAGGAAGTGGGAGGACCCAAGGTCGATCCTCTACTGGGCCTCGACTCCTCAAGGCGTAAGATGTAGTTGGTTGTTCCTCGATAGAGGGTGTAATCTCTGTTTCTTGTTCTTCCTCAGATTCGGATTCAGATGAAGACTCGAGTTGAGATTGTGCCATTTCTGCAAAGATAAATTCGTCCCATGGATCAATGGTGGAAGGGGGTTCTTCCGAAAGGGAAGGTTGTTGGATAGTCGTGGTAGTCGAAGGTTGGTTTACAAGTTCTTTCTGGTCGAATTCTTGTCGAGCAATAACATGTTTGAGACGATTGGCGTGCACTTGAATTTGTTTCTTTGTATCTATATTTTCGATGATAAAATTGACGGGACTCAATTCAGTTACAATTCGAAATGGTCCTGACCACCTAGGTGCTAATTTACGTTTTAATCCAATAGGTATGGTAACCTCGTCGAGAAATACTCGGTCGCCTACATGATATGTGGGTATTTTGTGAGTTTGTCGATGGTGTATTTGTCTTTCTTGAGCAGCTTGCTCGGCATGTTTCTGTGCTACCTGATGAGCTTCAGCCATTCGGCATCTAAGTTCTGATGCGTAGTTGTCGGTGACGTCATATTTCGTTCGAGTGGGGCTGGTTACAAGGTCAAAGGGATAGGTTGGATCTCTCCCATATAATAAAAAAAAAGGACTGTCGTTGGTAGATGCATGAATGGTTGTGTTATAGGCAAAAAGGGCATAGGGGATCCATTCATCCCAGTTTCGCTGATCCTTAGCGACGTAATGGGCGAGGATGTCGATTAAGGTTTTATTGAATCTTTCTACTACTCCATTGCATGCAGGGTGATATGCTGTAGTAAGAAGTCGTTTGATTTGTAACAATTCGCACACCTCTTTAAACATTTTAGATATCAAATTAGGTGCTCGATCAGTAAGTAGTTGAACGGGAGTTGAGTGTCTTAAGACGATATGAGTAACGAAAGCCTTGGCTATAGTCTGGCTTCGGGTATCTGCTAAAGGTATAGCTTCGGCATAACGGCTGAAATGGTCTATAAAGACGAGTATATATTTGTTCCCTTTGGTAGTAATAGGTAAAGGACCTATGATATCCATAGCAGTTCGTTCAAATAATCGTGTTAAAGGAGGAAATAATTGTAATTCCGCCTCTTGTCGCTTGTCCTTTCTTTTTTGTATAGCGCAACGTTGACAGCTTTGACAATAAATTTTGATATCTTGTTTCATAGTAGGCCAGTAAAACAATGACTGGAGTTTTTGTTGCATCTTCTGAGATCCTAAATGACCTCCTATAGGTGTATCGTGATGGATACGTAGAATGTAAGGGATCAGTATAGATGGGATGACTAATTGATTTACGAATCTTCCTTGTGGGGAAGGAAATTCATGATATAACACTCCTTCTTCGTCGAGGAAATAGCGTTGTATGTCTTTTGCGTCATCTCCGTCTTCTAGACGTTGAATAATAAGTTTCCATTTCTCCTCTCGTCTTTGGAATTCCCCGATTTGTGATTTTGAATAAATGGGGTCAACATCGTTGACTGTAGAAATATGTCGGACAGGGATTCTGCTTAACGCGTCTGCGTTTTTATGACAACTTCCTGCCTTATGTTTAATATCGAAATTAAATTCTTGTAAGAAAATGATCCATCGGGCTATTCGCGAGTTTGTTGAAGAGTCCTTGTTGCTAATTAACCATCTCAATGGTCGATGATCTGTAATTATTGTGAACTTTCTCCCATATAGGTATGGTTTGAAGTATTTTGTAGCCCAAACTACAGCTAAGCACTCTTTCTCAGTTGTGCTGTAATTCTTTTCGGGTTTTCGGAGTATCCTACTAATATAGGCTATAGGTTTTTCTCCATTTTCATCCTCCTGGGATAAAACTGCTCCTATCGCTTCGTTCGAAGCATCTGTCGAAAGTATAAATGGAGTCGCAAAATCAGGAGATTTTAAAAGCGGAGCTGAAGTGACTATTTCCTTTAGCCTTTCGAAACTACGTTCCTGTTCTTCTCCCCATTGAAACTTGGTATCCTTCTTCAGTAGATCAGTCAGTGGTTTTGCTATTTTAGCGTATGAATCGATATGTCGTCTATAATATCCCGTTAATCCTAGGAAAGACTTAATGTCGTGTACATTTGTTGGCCGGGGAAACTGTAAAACGCATTTGATTTTATCTGGATCTGGTCTGATCCCTTCCTCCGAGACGTCGTGTCCGAGGAATTTTATCTGTCGCTGAAGGAAGTGACATTTTTTTGGTTTTAGTTTTAGTCCTGCATCTGCGAGTCTTTGGAAAATCTGTTCTAGACGAATCAAGTGAGTTTGGAAGTCTGGACTGAAGGTCAGTATGTCATCCATATAGACCAGACAAATTTTTCCTTTCAGACCGTGTAGTATAAAATCGGCAGCCCGTTGCCAAGACGCGGGGGCTCCGGAAAGTCCCATTGCCATACGATTCCATTGGTAATGACCGTCCGGTGTTGAGAATGCGGATTTTTCCTTGTCTCGTAACCCCAACTGCCAGAAACCAGACAGGGTATCCATGGTAGAAAAGTATTTCGCTTGCCCGATTAGGCTAAGTGCTTCTTGCACGAGTGGTAAGGGATAAGGATCTGTCTTTGTTATTTTATTTAATTTCCTATAGTCTACAACGAGACGCCATGTTTGATCACGTTTTTTCACCAGGAGAGCGGGAGCAGACCAAGGTGATTTCGAATGTTCAATGATACCTTGGTCTAAAAGTCCGTCGATGATTTTATTCATTTGTTCCCGTTGAGCATAAGGGATTCGATAAGGTGGCTGATATATGGGTGTAGCGTCTCCGGTGCGTATTTCGTGTTCCACGATCGGGCAGTATCCCAAATCATAGTCGTTGACGGCAAATACATGTTTATATTTATATAATAAGTCTAATAAAGGTTTCTTTTTGTCCTTTCCTATGTTGGACCAATCGAATAACTGTCCAAATTCTTGCTTGTTTAGAATTGAGGTAGAGGGTTGGGCGTTAGTGATTGGGTTGATGTTCGGAGGTTCTGTTTCTTCTACTGCCTCATGGAAAGTTCCAATGCAGTCCCCTTTTGATAATTTTTTTGGTTGAGTAGATAAGTTCGCTATTCGAACTGGGACTTGACCGTCCCTTGTCGTTTTAACTACAGAATCGACTCCCACTACATCTTCTCGATTGTTTATTTCTGTTTCTATAATTCCTATTTCACCCTTCCGTTTTATTCCGGAGATCCTTGCTGTGACAAAAATCTCTGATCTGGGAGGAATATTACAATCTGTCAATAATAATACTTGTCGGATTAGTCCCTCCTTGATGGGGTTCGTTGAAACGAGAGGTGTTGTTTTCTCATTTTGTGTGGGTGATGTAGAAACAACTTGGATTGGTTTACCTCTGCGATTTCGTTTTTCGCGTTTCCGGTTTGGCGTTATCCTTTCTACTCCTGCCTTCCGGAAATCGATTTCCTCTCCTCCTCGAAATAATAGTTTTTTCCGTGCCAAATCTATAGTGAGGCCTTGAGCTTTGATTATGTCTCGTCCCAACAGGCCATCGAACGGATAAGGTATTTGATCTTCTACCACGTAACATAAGTACGAAAAATGCAAGGGTCCTATTAAGAAGCGGAATTCCATGGCTCCATATGTTCTGATTCCGTGTCCTGTGACGCTTTGAAATAATACCTTTCTTTCCCTCTGTTCGAATTTGTGTTTAGTCGCTCGTTGAGCGAAGGATCGAGATAAAAGGGTTACCGTGGAACCTGTATCTATGGCCAGTCGAGCCGGGTAGTCATTGATAGAACAACATAAGCTAGGTTCAAAGTTTTTGGCCACTATTCCTACTCCTACTCGAGGTTTACATTCTCTGTGCCTACCGTTGCTGTTTGTAGTTTGTGAATTCGTCCGGGAGGAGAATGAGGAACCTTGTCCAACATTCCTGCAGTTTCCGCCATTTCTTCGCCAGCTCATTTTGTTAATTCTCCCTTGCGGTAGGGGTCGAGATTGAGATGGAGTCTGTCGTGACTGAAATTGGGTTGTTTGTTCGCTTGAGCTATTGTGGTCTTCCCGTCGGGTTTGTTGCCTTCCGCCTCGTGTACCTCCACCATAAAAATTGGGTCGAACATAACCGCGTCCTTCTGATGGGGACGAGTAATGTTGTCTCCCTCTATTCGCCGATTGTATTCCTCTCCGCCGCCGATTTTCCTCCTTGTATTTTAGTTCATTCAATTGTTTTTGTAAATGCGCTATCGTTGCGGTTAGATTGCTATTTGTGTGTTCCGGATTATTAATCGTTCTAATTATTCCTCGAGGGGTTTCTGTTAATTGGAGCACCGTCTCTTCCCAAATGGCCGCTTTGACTGCATTTTGAAATGTTTCAGGATTTTTAGACATTACGGTACGTTTTATTTTGTCATTAAGACCGTTTACAAATTGGACGAGTAGTCTCTCGTCTCGTTCTTTAGCCTGACATCGCTTGATTATTTCCGTTTCCCGCGCGTCGGCCCCTGTCTGTTCGAGTATCGTTTCTGAAACTAGGCTTTGCAGCCGAACCGCGTATGTTTGTACATCCTCATCGCGTTTTTGTATACATGCATAGAATTTTTGCAGTCTAAGTGCATATGGCTCCTTTTCAAATCTCCGCGTCATCTGCTGTTTGAACTCATCATACGTGTCGATCGCTCGCATTCGCTCATCTTTCCACGCGAAATCTCTTGCTATGCCTGTCAGTTTTAGCTTCGCAACTCCGAGACATTGCGCTTTTGTCCATCCTGTCAGTTTTGCTATTTCATCTAGCGAGTCAAAGAAGTCCCTTATACGCAACCCTGATGTGTCTCCTGAAAATGTGGGAGTTAGGGGAATCATTCCCGACATTCCGGAGAATGCGCTTCCTCCTGGATTACCGTCTCCAGTTGTCTCCATTCTCGATTCTTAGAATCGCCGGAAAAGATGTATGGGGGTGAGATGTCGGAACGAATCGAAACAGATCCCACTTCTGACCAACCAGTGTGAGGTTAACCGAGGGTAGGAGATGGAGGATGATTCCTATCTTCTCTACCTCTTAACGGCACAAGACCTTGAGGTCCGACCTCGGTTGTCGAAAGGATGATTAAGGCTCGAGCGGTCAATGATTAGTTACGGATTTGGGATCGTAAGATCCGGTTTACGTCAGGAACTGACACCAATCTATCAAACTTCTCGCGGATAGATACGCGTTTTTCGGAAGCATAAGATGCCGATGATGAGGGTAATGGAGGAAGAAACGCACACTCTTCTAATATTAAACAAAAATACCCGTTTATTTTGTGATTAATAGGGAATACATCAATTAACATATTTGGAAGTATTTATATCATCGAATCGAATTATTAAACCGCGTCTCGAGTGATTGGAGAGAGAGAGTTTACAAAACATCGCGAGCAGGATAAATACCTTAGTGATCCGGAGATTTGTGATCCTGAGATTTGCACAAAGTCCGAGGAACGAGAGTTCGCTTGAAAATAAGAGTCAATGGACTGTAGATAGATGGAATGGACGGCTTCAACGGCGGGAGATGATAATCCACGGCACACACACACTTGACAGTTGTCGAAACTCTTTCTCTCTCTCCCTCTCTGCGTCATCTTCGTTCGTTTTTCCTTTTATTTCGGGATCTTGGGTTCGAGATTTTGTGAAGTACGTCAAGGGTGGAAGTCCTTTTTGACCAATGGTGAATTACATGATATAATTATTTTTCAACAGTTAACTCATCTTCTACAAGGAAGTATTACCGTGGGAACGATAGTTTATGATTAATTTTTACGAGAAAATTTGTCGGTGTTTTTCCGTTTTTTTGTTTCTGTGTTTGATTTAACCCTAACTGTCGAAAATCGGTTGGCAAATAAAATAAAATTTTTAATCGAATCTCATTATTCTTATATTCGAACCTTCACAATAACAAGCCCATTATTTAGAAAGTGTTATCACCCATCTAACTAACATACATACAATTCATCTTTGTTTTTATCAACATAAATTTAAAAAGACCTGCTATTTTGTCGGAGAAAAAATGCCTTTGAAAAAGTGTAAGAATAAAATTGATCAAGTAACTTCTAGATCTAAAAGAATAAGTATTGAGACCCCTGAAGGCTATGAAGTCTGATTTTTTTTTTTATATATATTCAACTTCATACTTTCAATTGCAATCAGTTCAATGCTTTCTCAATACTTTTAGAGCAAAGAGAAACAGAACATTACCATCTTCATATTAACAATGGAAAATAAATTATAATAATACAAAAATTTCAAGCAAATACATTTTGTTTATGAATACACTTGTGTTCAAAGACAATAAAATTGTTTTTCTATAATACTGTAATCCTCACTGAAATTAACCTTTCTTATATCAGTTCCCAGTGTTGAAAATTCTATTAAATTCTTTTTATAAAGTTTTTACATATATCTTATCAAAATTTTTATTTTCAAATATATTAATACTGTACATAATTATTTAAACTAAATTTAGTACATAATCATGTATGATATGAGTTTAGAATAATGTTTCAGTTTACAATAGCGTGAAACTTCGTCCTAAATTTTCTTTTCAGGTATTATTAATTTCAATTATGTATGTAAAAAATTTCTAATATGTTTTTATTAATATTTTTTAAGACTATAACTTTCAAAAAATCCTGTGTTAAATCTTTCTAAAATGCAATTGATTAATTATTTATTTTTCTAATAAAAGACTACATACTTTACGATTACGAATAACTCCACTATAAACAAATTCCTTATTTTTTTCTTTCTTCTCAAATTCTTCTTTTGATATGCATAGTTCATGTACATCTTTGGAATCTTTTGGTTTTGTAATCATCTGTAAAATAAGAATCAATAACATGCTTTCAATCATAACCAAATAAAGGTGCTAATAATAAAAGAAATATATTAGTCTATAATATTATATAAATAAATTGAACTAGTTAATAAAATATTTAAATACAGTAGAGCATCGATTATCCGACCCCCGATTAACTGTCACATCGGTTAACTGACCGCGTTCTAGTCGGCAAATTCAAATGTCCGCTAGTGATGTGGCGCTACAATATTTGGCTATGTCTTGACTACTTTAATATTATTTTTGTTAAATTTTTGCGTGTTTTAGCTGGCAACACTGGCTTGACCATGAAAGGGAGGCCAGTATTTAAACCATGCTTAATTTTTTATTTTGTCTTTATTGTTAAAAGTGATTTTTTTATTTTCCACAAAAAAAATAAAGAAATCATTTTTAACGATACAATAGCGACGATTATTATTTTAAAAAAATTTTGTTAGGCTTAACATCGATGAAAATTCAACACGAAGTAGATTAACAGCGATATACTAATATACAAATTACATGGGATATACTAATATACTAATAATGTATTTTTTCACACTTTTCGGTTATCCGTTTTTTCGGTTATCCGACCAACCCGTCCCCAATTGAGTCAAATAATCAATGCTCTACTCTATATCTCATGTTATATACAGACATTAAGACAATTAGCAAATTTATTTTTGACATTTATCTTAATTGTTATAAACGTATATGTTACTGTGAATGACTGATATCTGGTGAATGTCAACATTCTCCGACGAATGTCAGCATTTACACAGTCATTTTGTGTCTGTACGAAATGTTTGCTAAATATCATTATTTCTCACTTACACCAGCAAATGTCGACATTCAGCATGATTGATGGTGAATGTTAAATAAAAATATTTTTATTACGTTAAGACAAAAATGCAACTTTAATATGTCAAAATAGGAGAAAGCTTAAGTAACAGCACATGTATCATTCATAAACTGTTGAACTTAAAACGAACAGTACAGTCTAAATTATTAAAGAAAATATCAATAATAAACTTGCACATAAATTATGTGATTAACATTGTACAATCTTATTTATTGCAACAACTTAAACTGTTATGGCACTTTGAATTGCACAAGAGTCCCTTGCTTTTACAACTACATTTATTTGTGGAACACTTCTTTTTGCAATGACAGCGTGTATAGCCTTACCCTCCACTTTTCGAATTAGCTGCAGCTGCCTCTCTCGGCAATATTTCTTGAGAAGAAATCTCATCTACGGAAAGTAACTTTTCTTTACAAATTATGAACTGATTACGGGTATAGAGCTGCTTGAGGGTACCATTTTTGTTTGCTAATTTATAAAAGTCAGAGTCTTCTATTCCAACAACTTCCACTAACACATTTCGGACATCTGTACGGCCACGGTCGACATCAGGGACTTTCATTCATACGGTATCACCAATTTGAGCAGAAGGAAATTTTATTTTTGAGGTTCATAACATTTTTGTTGCTTGCAGTAGAAGATTCTCTTTCGCGGCTGCTATATTTATAGAAATAACTTTGTGTTGTTCTGTCAGGGCTTGATATGAAGATGTGGTAGATTGCAGCTCCTCTTCAATATTTTCCTTTGGAATAAGGTATTCATTATGGCTACTGCTCAGATTTTCTTCAAAAGTATTAACAATTTCTTTGAGCTGTTCTTCGGTTTCAATATTTGCAATTTGTTCGCCAGGCAAAGATGACGATGCTATGCATCTTTTTGGTTTAACGCCAAACTTGGCTTCATAAGGACTTTGACGTATTCCTTCGTAATATGTAGTGTTCTTGGCAAATTGTACAAAGGGCAAACCATCTGACCATTTATTTGTATCGTTATCGTTCATCCATACAGTTAACATATTCTGTATATCCCAATTGGCCCTTTCAACTGAGCGTTGTGTTTGACTATGACAAGGCTTTCCATGATATTAACATCTTTCCATATAGTGCATAGTTCGAATATGACTTGATTACAGAATTCCCTATCATTATCTGAATGCAATATAGCTGGGGCACCAAATGTTAAAACTATTTGAAGAAAGTGATATGCTACTTCTTCAGCTGTCTTTTTTAAAGGTTGTAACTGGGAAACTTCATTAAATGTTTTTGATATACTATTATGAACTTGTAATCGTTATCCCTGTGTGACTGTAGGTCTATCAGATTGACTTGACAGCTTGAGTTTAACTCTGAACTGACCATTGGTTTTACATCATTACTTTTTTTAGGTGCACTATGTTTCATTTGACATTTGTTTACATAAATTTAAATACAACATTGCAACTTCATATGTAATATTTTTGTATTTAAGTTGCAATTCTTTAAGCATACGTGTTGTTCCTCCGTGACCTGTTCTGCTGTGAGTTTCAGATAGTATACTGAACAATTCATCATTAGTAACATAATACAGTATATTCATTTTTCCTGGTTTTAATGGTACAATTAATTTCTCTTCATCATTAATTTTTAAAACATCAAAACGTTTTAATCGTCTGTAATCCAAAGGCATTGTTAAGTGCAATTTGGACATTTTAGTCATAAACTTATGAATTTGTGTCTTGACAAAAAGGAAAGGACATTTGATCCTCTGTGGGAATAATCAAGAGGTATGATATCAAGTGTGTAAACTCTTTTTCGACCCCTTTACTTTGTAATCAAGAGTTAGTTAAATCTCGAACGATATTCGATTGTCGTCATTGTAAACAGTTTCTTGTTGTTTCATTATCCAATAAATTTTTGCCTTTTTATCTGTTAATGGTATCTTTTATTTGGATATCGCTGACCCCTCTCATCCTCTGCCACTCGACCTGACACACGATCCCCACCTCACAGGATCAAAAGAACAAAAATGTCATCCAGTGACAAAGTGGGCAGTTTCCATCAAACCGTTGCCAGGAACTGCCAAAGGATTTGGCAACAGACTGTCACCTCTCTGTTCACATCGGCTTCTCAAGTGTCATTTCGATCTCCACCAAAGCTTATCTGTGCTTGTTGACATACACCAGCGATTGTTCAAATGTATAATAATGTAACCAAAAATTCTGTCTTTCACCAATGTATTTTGCATGTGTCGACATTCACCAGAGAATATCGACATTCTCTAATTTTGGGCTTTCACAGTAACACATATATTACCCAGAGTATGATATTATTACATACTCTGGGTAATATATGTGTTACTGTGAAAGACCATAATAATATCATCATACATTAATATCTTACATTACTTTAAAGTCTTCCCATCTTGTGAGAGACCACTATCTGTCAAAAACATAGGGTAAGCAAAAAGTCCTTAAAAATTTTAAATGTTCATAAAAAATCCAGCAATGAGCTGCTTAACTTTACTGATAACATTTAAAACTTATGTGAGACCATTTGTTATGATTAGGGTTTCTCAAACAGGATCCCGGTGTTTTTTTAACCTGGGAAATTTTTCTCATTCCAGGAAATTCCGCAATTTCTTTAAAATTCACTTTTTTCTTATTTTGTGTTAAGGTTGAGGAAATTTTGCAAATAGAAAGTATAACTAACTCATGAACTGTCAGAATACATTTGTATTTATTAATTTTAAGCCTGCTTATTAGTTTTTTAAATTTTTGCTTGGTATGGGATGTCATAGATTGTTTAATAATCAATATGTAGCCCATTTATGGCAGGACTCTAAAAATTCTTTACTTGTCAGAACCTGTAATATCTCGAATAATTGTGCTTTGCTGTCTTAATTTTTAACCATGCCCAGTAGCTTCAATAACTGCATTATGCCAAATTGTGCAAATTGGGCAAGGATACAAACAAGTATGAAGTCTGCAAGTATGAAGTTTTTCTTCATAAACCTGATTATTAAAGACAAACGAACTGCCGAATTATTGGGCTATAAGCTTGATGTTTCTATTATAGCAGCCCAGGTAGACAAATCAAGAACACTAGAGAGCAAAAGAAGTACTACAATCTTGAAAACGAACTAGAAATCTTTCAGGCTACAGATGAAAAAACACATAACATTTGTATTCTCTTAAATGCATTAAAGACAATTCCACCCACATGAATTGAATTGGAAAGGGCATTCTTAGTAGCAGGCTTTTCATTAGTTAAATAAGAACCAGATCAAGTGATTGGAGTATTGATAATCTTTGCTTTTTAAATTCTTATTATAAAAATTTACAATAATATTATATATCTTACACAGCATTACTAATATGATTTTGGAGGTTGCAGAACATGTTAAATTACTTTAAAAAAAAAAATAATTATATCATTTGATTTCAAGATATTTTGTATATATTAAAAATAATTAATTCTATACTGGAAAACAGTTCACTTTTATCCTGGAATCCCAGGACAGCAAAAGACTGGGAAATGAAAAACACTAGTTATGATATTTTATAATAAACTTTTTATATTTTTAATTATTATAAAATAAAAAAAAGCTTAATTCTAAGGGTGAGGATAAGTTTTATAAAAAAAAACTAAATGCTAATAACAAGTAAAAACATCATTAATTAAGTCTGATCCTACTCAAGATACAACACACAACCATCTCCTTTATCTTCCCACCTCAGTGACTTTTAACCACCAAAATTTAATAATATGAATACCCCTAATTTACAAACCTCCCTGCAAAATTTCAGAAATTTTTGACAAACGACAGGATTCTTCAAATTTTGCCTTCACAATACATACACAGAAAAACCCCCAAATTTTTTTTTTGAACTTTTTCAATGTTTGTAGGTCCCAAGTCCAAAAATATAAAAATCTTGGAGGTCATTTTTTGACCAATCACTATACTTTCCCTCTGTTATATATAACAGAGCTGAGAAAGTAAAAATGAACAATTATCAAATGAAATGAGGTCTTCAAGGAAGTATTATCAGCATGGGTGGTTTTTGTTGACAGGAGAAAAAAATTAGTTCCAAAAATTACCGACAGATGGTATTCACATACAAAAGACCATGAACAGACATGCAAATGACAATGAAAAGTAATTTCAACATGATTTCTGAGTGGGAGGTTATTTCAAGTATTTCGATGAGGTTTTTCCAAATTGCTGGAATTGAAATATGCTATTCACCTTAAAGTAACATCCATCCATCCAGACATGCTGCACTCCGCAGTCGTAATTGTTGTTACTTGGCTAAACTTTGTTATACCCTGTTTGTTATGGTGAAAGCCATGTCAAACACTTGTCTAATAAACACATTGAAAATCATTTTCATTGATGTTTGCATTTCTTTTATATGTCAACATCACGTATCGGTGATTTTTGGAACTAATTTTTCCCTTTCACATAAGCCCATGCTGACAATACTTACCATGCACATGGCAGTTCATTCTGATAAATTCTTCTATTTTTTATGAATGTTTACAGTTTTTACAGACTTTTTGCCCACCCTGTACTAAAGTATGTTTCTAAGCAAAGCATTAATATTTAGGATTTCAATTTTTGATGATAACGGTATAAAATTTAATTATTAAAATTATGATTAATATTTACATGCACAGGAAATCCTCGTTAGTTCAAAATTCAAGAGATGAAATAATTGCAACTTCGAATTATTGAGTTTTGAATTATCCAAAATTTACATATTTCTGCACAATATGCCAAATGCCTTGTAATTAATGTTATTTATTAAGGAAATGGAATACAGTTACATATGCAGAATGCTATTTTTGTTAATTAATAATTAATAACAATAATATGAATAAATTGCAAATAAACAGCACATGTCCAATGAGAACCTCAAAAGTTGCCAGATAGGTTTTCTAAAAAGTAAAGCAGAATTCCTCAAAATGTAGCCAAAATTATTTTTAAAATGGCCCAAAAAGTAGTAAAAACTAGTCCTACAAATACTCAATCTGCCATTTGTAGCCCAATCTTGCAATCCCGAAAATCAGCCATATTTTATGAGATATGAGAAAAAACAGTAGTCCATGTGTAAGATGACACCTGAAAATGTATTAATGTAAAAGCAAAATCATATTGACCAAATTAGAGTTGTTTTTGGTCAATTGTTCTCTTATACCATGATGACACTTTGATCTAAATCAGTGGTTCTCAACCTTATTTTACTCATGGACTCTTTTTCCTCTTATTTTTTTTTTGTGGACCCCATAGATATTGCACAGAAAAAAAAAACCTTATATTTTCACTAAAAAAAAAAAAAAGGAATTGTGTCAAAAATAAAAGAAATAGTAAATGATTATGCTTTATTTTGAAGGAAAGCCAATTTATTGAAAAATAAACAAATTAAACAATTAAGTTCTATAGATCATTTATATACAATAGTAAAAAATTAAAAATAAACCATTTTAAGATAGGCCTAAGCAAGTAATGGAGGAAAAAAAATACAGATTTATTCAATGAGATCCCTGTGTTTGATGCTGCTCAATGAGTCTGTTTATATTCAGCTCTATCGAGGTCAATGATAGTTGAAGATCATCCTTTTTCACAATGTCGAGTCTATTATGAGCTTTTGATAATAAGTTAAAGACATGACTAAATCCTGATTCAACCAGGTAAGATGATGGAAAAACTACAATATCGAGCTGTGCTTTATCCCAGAGTAGTGGGTACTTCTTAGCAGCATCATTTGTTTTCCATATATTATGCTTCCAATCTTTGAATTTTGCATGCAATAGGTCATCACTCTGTAATTCAATAAGGGTTTCCTGTAAAGAAATGTCTACATTGGTAGCATTAACTTCAAAAAAAATTACAACCTATGCTGGTATATCCATCAGAAGTAAGTCACTAAACAGAGTTTGCATATTTTCATGCAAATTTTCCAAATATTCAACATACAATACAATGTCATCATTGTGCAAATCGCTGCTAATTGAGGCCAAACAAGGAAATTGTTCGATCTGGAACAAACTGACACCAAACATTCAACATCATGTCACTTGACAGTGACATGATGTTGATGGTATAAGATTTTTCTAACAAACCCCAGCTTTATAATCTCTCTTTGACCTTTGCCAATGCAATATGTATGTCGTATACATATTCAATATTTTAAATAATTTATATTTTAACACTTATGCAAGAAATGAGTAATAAAGAAATTGACAATATATATACTGTAGAAATTTAATTCTCAGTAAACCAATTGTTCTGAAGTAGAATGATCCTATAGATCACTAAAATATCACCGTGAACCCCAATGCAGTATTTTTTTTCTATGGACCCCCCAGTAATGTTACATAAACCCTGGTTGAGAACCACTGATCTAAATGAACAAGTTAGCATTCACATACCACAGTTTGGACAGAATTTTTACTTCAAATTTTGAAGTAGCTGTATTTCGAATTAACTAAATTCCTTAACATGTAATTCTGTATATCCCCAGCCTGGATAAAAAGTACAGTTATGAACTATTAGGATTTCAAATATCCAAGTTTGAATTAACAAGAATTTCCTGTAATAATTTTATATGATAATCAAAAAATTCTAATAATCATTAAATTCAATATCAATCTAAGTATAATCCTGTAAGAAATTTTACAATTTTTATCATTCAGCATTTAGTACTAACTTGATTGTTAAAACTAAGTAATTTTAATTTTTTTGAAATTACTTATGGAGAATTCTATCTTGGTGATTTAGAGCCATTATATGACAATCAAAAAAGTAAATGTTACAAATAAATGGTTTACCATCCTTTATTTATATTACTTTTTATTTCTCATATTATAATTAAAAACTATAAAACATTTACTTGTATTAAAGTACTGAGTGATCATAATTAAAGTAGACCTATTTAATGCTGTCTGGAGAAATATTTTACAGTCCAAATGCAATCAAATTTAATACAGTGACTTGATATGGTCAGAGCATAAGGAGGATATTTATGTTAAAAAAAAAACTGTGATAACAAAACTCATCACTATGCCTCTTTTGGCATTGCACATAACAAGAATTTCATTTGAACAAGACTCATGCTATACAGAGACCTTAGAAATGTAGGAGATACAGTTGAATGTGGTCCCCATTCTGAAAGTGTAAAACTAGAAATTGGTGAACAGTATGTTCAATGAACAACCATAACTGATCCCCTGAGATGCTTCTCATATGCAGCTTGATACTGTTTTACAAGTGTTCCAACAGCCACAAATGTTTGCAGTACCAAAAGTGCCACAATGATAAATTTTGGTACTACTATGTTTTTTATAGAAATATCTTCATCATGTCCTGAAATATCACTATACCAGATTTGGTTGCATTTGGACTAATAAATATTCCTCTAGATAGTGTTAAATGGAGATATTCTAATGATGATCACTTAATATTGGTCTTCTTCACTAAATGTTTTTAGTTAAAGATTATATAAAAATAACAGTATAAGCTTTTAAATACAAATTTTTTGACATACTCTAGTGGCCTGGCCTATAAAAAATATTGCTTGCTTTCCACCAACACCAAAATAGGATATCTCACTATTTAAAGACCGAGGCATGAGTGGATTTGTGACAAAATTCTTTGTTTCTGGTTTCCTAAAAAAGAAAAATATAATCAGTTTAATAAACATTAATATAATCATAATCAGTTTCTATAAATTCAGAACATACTGTGAGGCCTACCATTTTCCTTAAATTTATTTTGTCTGTCATTATATATATATAGGGTTCTTGTCTTACATAAAGAGTTCTTGTCTTATATAGGGCTCTTGTATAGGTGGTTTCTTGGATAGAGGATGAAAAGGGTTTCTTGTCTTGTAGCTAATTATTAGCTACAAGACAAGAAACCCTTTTCATCCTCTCAGCTACAAAGGATGAATATGATACCCTAGTTGTTTACTTTATCAAATAGTATTGTAATGAAAAATTTTGCCTATTTTTCCATTTTAGAAACCCTCCCTTCTAAATTTTTAGCAATATATATTAAAAATAATTGATAGAAACAAGTTAAAATAAAAAAATTATCAGAAAAACCTCACAATATTCAGAGGAAAAAACAAAGGGGATGACTCTCGTTTTCTCCTTTTCAACTAGTGTTAAGTAACAGTTGTTACCTTATCCACATCACATGAATACACATAATTTATTATAGAGAAGAGAAAGATTAAAAATAACCAATCAAGTTTATTAATCATTCATCTACTTCCTCTGGAAGAAAATCACGAGTAATCAGAAAAAAAAATAAAACAAGAGGAAGGACAAAAAAAATGAGAGAGAAATGAAGAGAGGAGAATCAACACAAGAAACAGAGGAGAATTAACATAAAAAAAGAGAATCAACTCAGAGAAAAGAAGAGTCAACATCAAAAACAGAGATTCAACATGACAGAAGAGTCACAGCAGAGAGAAGTGTGTCAACTTTGGAAAAGAGAGAGAGAGAAAAAAAAGAGAAAGGGAAAAGGTGCAAGAGTGAAAAAACAAAAAGGAACTGAAGAGAAGACTGAAGCATCTTTCTAATATGCTGTGAATAGTGAATTTTGGATTATCCTCCCTAGTTATGCACCCCCTAAATTTAACAGTACCTAAATAGGTTAAGTTCTGAAAATAGGCTTTGTTTATTCAAATATAGGTATAATGTCATGTTTTATTTTTGCAATAAATTTCTCTTTCTCATTTCTATGTTGGTATCATTGATTTTACATCTGTCTTCCTGAGAGACCCATTCCTGGACTTTGGAGTGACTCTTACCCTCACACACCTTACAAAATTCAATCTTATCAAGAATCCAATTGGAGGTGTGTCTGATAATATACACCTGGTGGCAGGACCAAAAAAAGTTGGATCTTTATTTTGACAGACCAATCCCCAAAATAGTCTAAGCAACTTATAAACACAAATATTTTTGAAATTTTTGAATCTGAAATTTAAATAAATTCAAATACTACAAAAAATTTAGCAGTCTGTGAGTTATGATGATTTGAAATAAATCTATCCTTGATTATACAGTTAAAAATTTCATCTGTGTGAATTTTTTAACTATATAGTAAGTCCAAATGTATATATATATAAAATAATTAAAATAAGTAACTTACTGAATTGATCTGAATGTCTTATCTGTACGGATAAATTTAGAGAGTCTATATACAGCCCAGTTATTTAATTCCCAAGAACTCATTCCACAACCATTATCAATAACAAATATAAAACTCTTCTCTGCAGAGCTATCATCTAATACCTAAAACATTTAATGATATACAGATTAATAAATGTAAAATGAATGCAGTAAATGTAATAAAATACATAATTTTTAAAAATTCATATAGCATTTCCAATTTAAAGTTTTTATAGTAATAAAAAAATATATATATATATATTCAAAGTTAAATAGCATCCTAGAAGTTAATAAGCTGGAAAAATTGTCATCCAGTTTAGAGTTTAAAAAATAAATTTACAAAACTAAAATTAGTATTTATTATTATTATTATTATTATAGTAGTCTTAATAAAATTAAAAATATTCTCATAAAATTAACACAATTATTTCAAAATACTTCATTATTCAATTAGCCCATAACAATCTCTTACCAATCTTAATTCAATATGGCGATTTCCAGTGTTATGTACTGTTGCTCCTAATGAATTGTCTATCAACTCGGCAAATGCATATGCTGTAATTACAAAAACTTTATTAAATAAACAATTTTAAAATAACAGAATTCTTCTTCACTTATAAAGTTCACAGTAAATAAAGCTTATTCACTAATATAATATTTATAAGAACAGTGAAAACAACATTCCTAAATTAACTATCAAGTGAAATTAAAATATAGAAATGCATTTTATAGCCTGACCAAAATTAAATAATAAAAATTGATTAGTTATTAATAACTAAAAATAAAGAAGACATAATACATAAAAAATGTCCTCAAAGAATTGCTTTCAATAAAATTTCTAATAAATAAAAATATTACATATTACTACAAAAATAATGTTCAAAATGTTATAAAATCATAATAAACAAATATTTTTGAAAAGAACTTTTTAAAAATCCAAAATCACTTATATAAACTGACTAGCAGATGAGCCCAGCATTGCTTGAGCAGAAAGTAACTGTAGTGAAGATTAAGATTATTAGATTACAAGTCAAAAGGCCCAATGCAGGCATCAGGGCATACTAAATGACAAATAAAAATAATAATATACTGATTATTATACTGTAAAAATATAAAATAATTTTTATTGTTAATTTAAATAATAGCTAGGGGCACCCCTAGTGGCTGTTTTTGGCATATTGTGACAGAAAGAAAGAGACTGCCCATTTATTCAGCTATATACAGGGTGGGCCAACGAAAACGAAACGGCAGAGTGTTCGTGTTCGTCCAAGCAAATCGCTCGGACAGGTCGATTTTATTCTCGAGGGGACATCTTATGCAATAAAGTTTTTGCGAATCTGAATATTAACTAAACAAACATTTTTTTTTTTCGAAATAAATGTTTGTTTAGTTAATACAAAATAAATGAGTTTTTAAAATTTTTTGTCGTCTGTTGTATTCAGAATCGCAAAAACTTTATTGCAAAAAATGTCCCCTCGAGAATAAAATCGACCTGTCCGAGCGATTTGCTTGGACAAACACGAACACTGCCATTTCGTTTTTGTTGGCCCACCCTGTATAGTAGATATATAATTATTTCTGAAAAAAATCAAGGAAAAGAATTTATCTTAAAAACATTACCTGTAAGAATATAGTCAAGAATATTAATATAGTCAAATTAATTTAAGAAGTTTTTAACAAATTTTCAGAAATATAATGCTTTATTGAGTTAAAAAAATCCAACTTCAGGTGTTTGCAATTCAAATTTCAATTCAAGTTTTTTATCTGTTCAACTTGGCTCCCCAAGATTAAATCCTGAGTGCACTACTGTTATGGACTAACTCTCTTCTCTTTGTATGATAGCAATATGCATATGAATAGATAAACTATTAAATATCTTCTATGAACTTAAAAATATTCTCTTGCTCAGTGTTTATTATAGTCTTATAAAAGTTGTTTTTGTAATTGTACTTTAAAATTTTCAGTTTTTCTTGTTTATTAATTAAGTTTGTTTTTTTGTAGTTCTTAAAAAGTTTTTAAAATTATTTTGTTTTTAATTTATTAAAAGTAATACCAAAAGCAGTTTTTCTTGTTTTTATATCAAAGTTTAATGTATCTCATTCTTTTCCTTTGTTCTTAAAATAGAAAGAGATTTTTGATTGATTGTTACTATCATTATTAATACTTAAAGAATTAATTAATATGATTTTTATATTTAAAAATGTTACATAATTTGAAAACTAAAAATACTTACGTAAAGGATTTTGACCTTCTGAGGCATAATATTCATACATTCCACTTTTAACAAGTGTGTCATAATGAGGTAAATATTCAACTTTTTGCTCAGTTTGTGCAGGTAAATCTTGATCAATTTCAGAAAGAACATAAAGTGTATCTTTATTTTCCAAGAATCCTAAAATTAAAAACTGCTATTTAATTTTAATGATAATGCAATAATTATTAATAAAATATCAATAAATATATATGAATCTCTATCAAATAAAATACATACATGTAACAAATAGTTCTCTTATAATAGTTAATAATTTTGAACACACAAATATACTTAATTTATATAAAAAGTTTCAAATTTAGACTTAAATCCATTTCAAATATATTTGATCTCTATTTTTCTATTATAAACTAACATTGTACTTTGTCCTAAACATAGCATTACCAAATTTCAGAGCTTATATTTTTATTAAGTGAATTTAATAGCAACAGATCTTTCTTTCTTCTTGCTCCATTCCTATTTATTTATATTTAAACATCAAATAACTATGGCCTTTTTCAAGGAGTCATTTCTGTTTATGAGATAAGCCCACCACAGCATCAACAACAACATTAAAGAATTTGTATGGGTCAAATGACCATGATTTGTATGACTTGCATGGACACATAATGTATTTAAGTAATAAATGGATAAAAATTACTTGGACAAGAGGGAAAGTTATGTTGCATCAGATAGTGACTATGAACCTTGAGATCATATATACGTTCATTAAAATTATCAGATGTTTATGCAATGTTGGTAATCAGATTCTTTACCTACAGTTGAGATAATATAGTACAGTGGAACCTCACTTAATGAGCATAATTCATTCCAGAATCTTACTCATAATGTGAAACACTTGTTAAGAGAAACAATTTTTCTCATATAAATTAATGTACACTACAATAATGCATTCCATGCCAAAAAAAAAAATACTCAAATATTTTATGTATAATGTTTATTAAAAGAAAATTATACAATGTACATTGTTAAGGAGCGTGAATCATCATCATCTTTTCTTCTAATGCAAAATAAACCAACCTGAAATGCAAATTCAATTTGTAGAAAAAAAAAAAATTTAAATTTAATTTGGAATTGGTCATTAAATTTAATACGAGATGGCAGCATAAGAGCCGCCGCAAACTAGCACTTTGCGAGAGCAAAATGCTAGCAAACGTGCCCTAGCACAACCGATGACGTCAAAGGTTCCGCCCCTCTCTTCTTGCTCACGTGGTTTTTCCTTTGCTAGAGCAGCGATACGAGAGTACTCTCGCTGTTCACAGAATTCAACAACGAGAGCATTACGCTAGCAACAGAGAGCAGTGGAAAATGGATGACTATATAAACATGCCACACGTCAAAAAAGAAATAATAGAATTTTATCGATGTACGTAAATTACATGATTAATACATTCAGTATTGAAAAGAAGATGGTATAAACGTTGTATATTAAAATAGTTATTTATAAATAGGCTTAACTAATAGGCATATTTTTCCCATTCTGTTTCAAAGTTCGGAATGAAAACTGACAGATAGGTTCCGTTATAATAACTGACGGAACGAAAACCGACAAGTATAGGTTATAATAAAATCTTTGTTCTATAGCCAATCCACATCTGGATTCCACGTCATGTGGACTAGTTACGTGAGCAAACGTTGTGTAGTTTGCGGCTGCTTCGTGCTCGAGTAGCTTACCTAGCAAAAATGGCCCATAACATCATGGGAAAAAAGGCAGGGCTTAGGAGCGCGACCGAGAGTATGCTAGCTCTTGCTTCCTGTAGTTTGCGGCAGCTCTAACTGCCTACCTCTAGTCAAATTAATTAATTTCTAATATTTAATTGTAGCCTTTACATAGTACAAGAATTTGGCATATCGTTTGGCAAGTTTATTATATAACGAGCTATGGTTGTTGATGTTTATATTTAATATGTCTGAACACAAGTTTAAAAAAATTTGTGATTACAAGCAACACTAAAATGCTAGCGGAATGAGTGCTAAACACAGACTGATGTAACATGCGCACAATTCGGGACTTCCCCTCTTCTTGTCACTCATTATGCAAAACATCGTTCACAAAGCAAGTCATTCTTTTTACAATTTGTTTTGCTCGTTACGCAAATTACTCGTTATGAGAGGTGCTCGTTAAGTGAGGTTTCACTGTAAATGTAATCTGAGAAAGAGAGAGAATAAGCAGATGAAAAATTACTCCAGAGACAGAAGTCTCTAATTCTCAAACTCTTGGTAACAGTTCAAAAATCTAGTCAAAGGAACAGGTGATTTGACTACATTTGAAAATTCTCTGGACCATGCCTTCAAAAAAGTTTGAAGAAGGAGCTTGAGAAAAATTTGAGGGATCATCAAAAGAAAAAGAAAAAAAATAGTTGAAGCCCAAGAACTAAAATCCTCGTCTTTGCAGCCAACCAAATCCTTGAGATCACTGTGAAAGAAATCCTCACCAATTCACCAAGTATCCACCATATCTGAGATATTTTCATCAAAATCTGAAAGCTGGGTATTTATGATCGAAAACACTTAAACCATTGTGTCCTAAATCTCTCTCTTTATCAACTAAATTAGAGTTTACATTTAACTGTATAAATTATGATTAGAAAGAATTCATAGTATAAAATATTATACTTGAATAAATTATAATTTTGATTTGAGAGAAAGGAAGTTGGTCTCATATTTTCTCTCTTGATGGGCATACTCTTACCCATATAAAAAGATAAAACCTTCACTCATATAGAGTGAGTCTGTCAGTACTTAATGAAAAACTGACTGATGTCACCTTAATATCATCAACAGATTGTAACCATAATGCTTCATACATTTAACTGAATATTGAAGTTATATAAATTCCTTATTAAGTTTATATTTCTTTGAATTTTTGCAAATTCAAAGGAAGTCTGTATTATGAGTCCTAAAACTGATTTCTAAAGAATCAAAAGATCTTGACAAACAACATATAGAAGTGATAGCTTGAAAAAGGCCCTAGCTTTTTGATGTTTAATATGGATGTAATAAATTCAGTTATTAGAATAATTTTATAATTTAGGAAAGAAAGAAAATTAAAAAAATTCTAAGTAAGGTTCATTTGCTCATCACATTTTTAATATGTTTATATCATTAGCATAAGCATTTTCTATATTTAAATTTTCTTTTAACTATTTCTTGTTTAAGGAAATTTTAATTGTTGAAGAAATCTGTTTTCCAAAACTACAAAAATGTAGAAAAATACTTCTATGTATTCAGTTAAAACAAATCATCTTGATCAAATCATCTTTATTTAAACAAAGTAATCTTCGTCAGTTTTCTCTAAATAAAATATTATAAATAGTAAATTTATAATATTTGTCATTCTTTACAATTCTGTCAGTTCATTAAAAAACAAAATAACTGAAATAGTTTACATATTAAGAAATTCTTTTACTTAATTAAATGATAAACATTTGAGATACTTTAGTTCCAGTTTCAGATTTTCTTTGGGCTCTCAAATCCAGTGTTTTTCTCAGGCCCTTTATTGACTGTCTGGTTAAGCTGGTAAATTGACATATCAAAATAATGTTTCTTATGAATTACAAAGCTCTATCTTATTTCAGTATTTCTGATTTTTGTTTCATATTAATTTTTCACAGCTTCCTATCTGTGAAAAATTAATATGAAACAAAAATCAGAAATACTGTCTCTGTGGCATAGTAAGGATCCAGAAAATTGAATTTTAAACTATTTCAACTCCTGCTTTTTAAGCAGAAATAAGAAGTAATAAACAACAAAAAATGAGTATGATTGTGATATCTACATATGATTTGAAATTAGGAGGTTTCAAGTTGACCCATGCAACCAAAATATTCTTTGGGCTACCAAATCAAAGTGATCTGGCAGACAACCTCATTTATTTTCTTGTTTTTTTAACTTTTTCATATTACTATTTAATGGGATAAAAATGGGAAAAAAGTTATTGGATTTTTTACATTGTACTGTACATCATACCGGAATTGTAACGACAAATCAAATACACAACTGTCATGGAATACGAGAGCAGAGTTGCTAGATTGGACAATTTATCACAAATTGGGTGACAGTGATGATGAATTTCAAGTAATAATCTTGATGATTTTGACTTGAAACTGGATTTTGTAACTTGTGCAAAATTGGGCAATCTTTTCAAAGTGCCTCCCACACCTAAAATAACAATATCAGCAGTTACTCTTCAGTACAGGCACTTCAGTATAAAAATTTAGAAGTATTTTCTACAGCTTATGCATTGGTATTCAAGTATGCTTAAGCTGCTATAGAATTATGGAAAAGTGAACCAAATACAACAAAAAAAATTTAAAATATAAAAAGGAATGGAGAGAGCTACCTTTATTTAAAGGCTAATTTCAGTTCATATGTATGTAAGAGTATATAGGTTAATGAACTTCAATTAGAGTATCAAGTGAAGATGCATGGTGACTGGAATCACAACTGATAATTATGCCACCTTTCTAATGATCAGACTCTATTTTAGAGACTGAAAGGATGGCACATATATGGACATGTAATGGACATGGAGCCAATCAAAGGGAACCCAAGCTATTGACTTAATCAAAGGGAATAAGTCAATAGCTTACAATTTTGCATTACAAGGTCTTCTTATTTAGAATGAAGTTTCAGGTGTAAGGCTAGTCTGTTCTCACAAGAAACATCCTTCTAAAGACTCTTATGAAGATTGGAGCACCAGGGTTGTTTCATCCAACAATGTCCTATGGCTGACCAAAGCAGTTAAATTAAAGGAAACACACTTGAATAGAGTTTCCTTTTGAATGGGTCATGGAATTTTGTAATTGAGTAACAACAAAAAAAGAAATCTTGTCAAAGAAACAGGTCTTTGAGAAAGTACAACAGATTTGTTTTTGTAGAAAAAGAACTATACTAAAAGGAACTTTTGGTAACAGGAGAACAGATATTTTTGGGTAACAACAATGAATCTTGGGGAAAGACCCTCGTGTCCTTATGACAAACTTTTATCAACATGGTCCTTCAATTGCTAATCCCAATTGGTTTTTAATCCTGCCTTGCTTTCTAATTGGTCTCATATGTGTACCAAGTGTAACTTGAGTCCAACTTATATTGCGGAAGAGGTCAATATCAATGCTTAATCTGATGCCAAATTCCAATCCCAACTGGAGATGGTCAATCTTAAGATTTGCACTGTTTATTCGTTCTTTTTGTAATGTAAACTTTTACTGACAATATTTTCCATTTAAACGTGTTTTTCCTCTGTTCAAAACATTTTTAATATATTTTTAGTGATGAGTTCAGACCCTGTCAGAGCCTCACACAAATGTATTAAAATTATTAAAATAAAATATAATAGCCTAATAGTAATAAACATGAAGAATGAATTTAGCAATTATTTAATTTTTAAATAATTTATAGATTACATAAAAAATTAAAAAATAATTAATTTCAATAATTAAATACTTACCAAATGTTCTATCATTTATTTCTTCTCTATTTGTAGTACAAATAACAAAATTTTCATCAGGCAAAATTTTTAACTCCTAACAGAAAAAACAGTTTATTTGAAACAGCATTTAAAAAAAATTTAATATATTATACATAAATTTACAAATTAATAAAGATCAAAATTCTGAAACCCATTTTTTGTTTCTAATAAAATTTTGTAAATCTACAAATTAAGAAATTTCAATTTATTTTATTGATTTATGGCTGTTAATTGTAGAAATGCAGTATCATAAAATAACTTGAATTGTTAAATATTTTGTGTAATATGCATAATACAGTCAAACTTCCATATTATAAACTTCTATATAGTGAATTTTTCTGTATAATGAATTTTAGCTTTGTACACTGCTCTTTCAACCAAAAATATGTAAAATTGCTTCTAAATAACAAAGATAAATTTCTATGGAAAGTCTTTATAAATTAAGAAAAATTCAATCGATAGAACTCAAAAACTCAACCCAGATGGAGTAATCGACTAGTTGATTACTCCATCTGGGTTAAGCTCGAATTTAGGTTCAATTTCAGGTATCAATCTGTAACCCTTCACAAAACCGCATCCCAAGTGTGAGAAATACTGGTCATCAGTTTTTAAAACATCATGTAATCTGCCCCCTCATGACTACTGGTTGTAAAGAAGAGAGAGAAAGACTATCTCTCAATGAGGGAATTTGGATCTAAACAATTTATATTTAGTAAATGTTTTAGAGTTACAGTATTACAGTATGTATGTATTAAAATAAATCAATTTAATACTGTATTATACAGAATTTCTTAGTACAGTAGAGAGTCGAAAATCGGAATCAATTGGGGACTGGGGTTGTTCCGATTAGTCATTTGTTCTGATTACCCATTATGTATGAAAAAATACATTAATATGTCCGATGTTCAAATTTTTCTCCATTGCGTGTCGCTTTGTGTTGAATTTTTCTCCGTTGCGTGTCGCTTCGTGTTGAATTTTCGTCGATTTTAAGCCTAACGAAAATTTTTATAATAATAATTGAGGCTATCGTATCGATAAAAATTATTTCTGCATTTTGTACAAACAAAATAAATATATTGAAGAATATAAAAACGTGAAAATTATATTTTAGAAGTAAATCTAGTATCAAAAACGTTCGATTCAGCATGACACAGTCCAACTGAAAATTGCTCCGATTACCGGCCATTCCGATTACCGGCGTTCCGATTAACGACTCTCTACTGTAATACTGTAATTTTATAGTTAACATGTTTTTATTGAAAAAAATATTATTGTACTATATAAATTTTTGAATAACTTGGAATGCATCTCTATTCACTTCATAATATAGTACTGTGCTGTACAGTATAAAACATTAATTTTGCACTGATTTTGTTTATGCCGCTTTCTTGGGAATGCATCCCTGTCATAAAATCAGGGCAGTCTGTATAATGAATATTTATATTGGTGACTTTTTTATTGTGTACAGTACAGTATTTAACTGAGAAAGCAGTCTTACTTGTAAATAACACCAACAAAACCACTAAGATTTAGAAGTCTAATTCGTGCAGATGACTGAGATGAGTCATACCTTACTTGTTTTAAAGTACTGAATGCTATGCTAAGTTCAAAAAAATTTTCCTAATTTTTTCTATCAGAGTTCTCAGAAACATTAGAAAGTGAAATGTAACTTTTCAATTTTATTTTAACTTCAGGTTTGAGAGCAGACAGTTCTACACTGTAGTACAAAAATGTCAAAGCAAAAGTGTTTAAGCATTACTGAAAAATGTGTTGTGAGAAGTTGATAAAGACTCAAAAAAGAAAGACATTGCAGCAAAGTTTGGAATTCCTATGAATAGTCTATCAACCATAATAACAAATTGCAAATCAATTTTGAAATTAGCTAATAGTGCAAGACCTACAGCAAAATGTGCTAGAACTTGTGTTTATGTCAATATAGATAAAACAGTTTTAAAGCTCAATAAGTGTGAAGCATATTATGAAGAAAACATTTTTAAATTGTTCTGTGCAACAAAAAATTACAATTTTTTACAAAAATGTAATTAAACTAAGTTGTAAGTATTTTAACACACAAATGTACACTTACTTAAAATTAAAATTACATTATTTCTGTACATTAAGTTTATATTAATTTAAATTACATAAAATAATGAGAAAAAATTATGTTAAAATAATATGGTATTTACCAAAAGGTGTAATTTCTGTATAATGAAATTTCACTATAACAAATTTTTTTCAGGATTAGGTTATATAGAAGTTTGACAGTATTTAAGAAATCTTAATTTTTATAGTAATCAAACAAATAGCAAATTCTTATTGGGCTACATTATGGCTAATTACTGTATTTTATGGAACACAACTTTCATAAAAAAAAAAAAAAAAAATCGTCTTGCATTTACATGAAGTTGCACTCTCATTGGCTAATGGATTCACCAAATGGCCTTCAGTAGGCTACAGGTTAATACACTAAATACTTTTTCCTAAATATTCTGTACCAAAAAGAGCACATCTAATGTATTCATGCATCTTATATATATGTCTTAAAATACTGCAATTAATAAGACATTAAACAATTCAGCTAGAGATAGGAAGTTAAATTCTATCTTGTGTTTAAATTAATAATTAAAATTAAACGAGCAATTATTTATTGTGACATTGTCACAATGCTGGGCTGCAATTTTTAATCATATTTTTAATTTATTTAACTTAAAATATATGCTCTACACCTCAAATTAGTAGTGGCTTGCCCCTGTACATCATACTTTTCCTTTAACAATAGAGTCGTGCTGGTCATCTAACACCTTTCAGGGGAAATTTTGAATTGAAATAACATAACTTCCAGTTTGCATTGGAAGTTCTTATATAGTTAATCAGGCCTCCTGCCCCTAAGGTTTCCATTTCTATCATATAGATAGATGAAAGATGGTCTTGTCTTTCATCTATCTAACTCTGTTCTCTAGATTGAGGAAAGACAAGTACATCGACAACAGTGGAATTTTATAGGTCTACAACTGTCACAAATTGCAGCCCAATAAATTTAATTTAGAATATTCTGGAAGAAAAGATCAGCCTGAAGTGTGATTTGAACCTACAACTTCTTCTTACCATCACTTCCAGACTAATTAATTAGTTTGGCTGGAAGAGCAGATTAAACAATGATCTGGGTAGTGTAACTGGCAATATATCTACATGGAAAGCAGGAGTTGCATGTTTGAGACCTGTTCCAGGCCAATCTTCTCTTCCAACATATTCTAAATCAAATTTATTTATTTATTTCTAATTGCTAAATTTAACATGAAATGGTAACTTAACCAACTACTTGTAGCTTAATTAATTAGCCTTAATGTAGGCTAATAAGAATCCAGCTGTTTGTTTGATTAGTAAAGTTTATCAGCCTGTTTATTTATATTGGGTGTTTTATTAAATTTATTGCAATACTGAATTATGTTTGATTATAATTTAGGGATATTTTGATTATGTTGTCATATAATTTATTCATTGACATTAATTAATAATAAACATTAATGAACTAGTTTTAAAACTAGAACAGATCAATAGATAGTAATAAAAACTTTCTCATAATTAATTTGAAAAAGAAATATCCAAATATAGATTACATTCACAATTCACTGATCTCCATGTTAACCATCTCAAAATCAATAAGCTATAGAGTGTTGTTTACTAAATGCTTTTCAATATTCTTTATAGAGTAATTATTAAATGTAGTCATATGTAGCTTAATACAATCTAGCAGATCATTTGGTATTAACACTTACTGTGCTGGTCCAGTTAACCTAGTTCCTTACCTGTGTGCCGACTGATTTAAACAATTTTACAGTATTTTCTAGTGAAAATAAAAAACGATTGACTAAAGCTAGGTAAAAAGTATAAACCGTTTTCAATATTGGAAACATTTATCTGTACAATACTCAATTTTGATGGGTGTAGGCTTTATTTTTATGTATTATGCTTTAATGTTATTTGGACCTGTTTTAGAGATAGAGATACAATGAAAAAAAATTAAAAACTGCAATATAGCTTTAAAATTTGTATTTTTATGTATGAAACATATAGTACATTGATGAATTTGTTCATAATAATGATGTACTGTATCAATATTATTAGTAGACTTTTTTCTGACTGTAGCTGTTTTTCGTAATTGAGTCGGTTTGGCAAATGTACATAAGATGGCATTAGCACTATCAGAAATATAGGAATTTGACTTTTGTATTGATAATATATAAAAAGTATATAAATTATGTAATATCATATAAACTATACAGGTTTAAAATAATAACGAAATTATGTGGCTTATTTGTATTTTTCAATCTCAGTTAGGCCTAAATCATAATCACATCATTTTTGTCAGATAAATCAATATAATCGGCACTATATTTGATATCTAGAAATATTAACAGAGACATCAATCTCTTCTTTCCTTGCTGTAAAATGTTACATAATTTAACAAGGGCATCACTGGGGCATGAAAACATATTGGTCATTCCTCAAAAACTTTTCATGTGGTGAAAAGTTACTTTAAAATAAAAAAAATATATATATATATATATAGGAAATGGTAACTCACAATACTACTACTATTTGATAGAACACATTATGCACATAACCTGGGAAACTACTTGTTCTTGTTTGTTCTTTTTTTTTATATTTTGATCAAGCACAGTCACATTTACTACTGGTTTTAATATTACATGCAAAAAGCTGCCATATTGGTATGGTAGCTCCTTGCACAATATGTGTTGCTACAGGTCTTGGGCTATTGCATTTTTACAGTGGCGTATCTAAGTATATGCAAACCATCAGCATTGCAGGTAACCCACACTCAGAAATTTCTGGTTACATCCCTGCATATATTTAGTATTGCTGCCATAAGATTGCCAAAATCTATATTTAAAAATGAAATGATCTGATCTCAGTTTTGGCCATCTTCAGTATCAAATAAAATTCTTAAATAAAATACAACTCTTTTATATTCTAAATTTTACACAATGGATAATTAAATCATTACAAATAAATTCAAACATAATTTAAAATTTTACATAAATAACATTCAATATAAATACAATGTACTATACATAAAAAAAATTGTTTATATAACTTAAGGTTTAAGTAAAGTTGTCAGGGTCTCATCCACAACTTTTCCTGCACTTCAACAGGATGCTAAAGCTTATTTTTGGTGGTAGGGGCATGTTTTTAAAAAAATTGTAAATGCCAACCAGTAAAATTACAGTACTACTAATCAGACCTTCAAAATGCAATAAAATTTTTAATTCTCAAACATTTTTAGTCATCTTAATCAACCTTCTCCAAGACAGAAAGAAAAATATTACAATTTAAAAAGAACAAAAGCTACATCAGTGCTACTAAAGGTCTATAACAGGAATGGCAAATCTTTTTGAGTCCATTTGCCATATAGTGAATGTAGTTATCTTTAAAAATGTGTGTGCATGCTGAAGTTTTAGACTTCAAATAATGATATTTAAAGAAATGAAGTGAAAATGCTTTAACTAGAATAAATGTAAAGAAGGTGATTGAAAAAAGGATGATCAGATGAAAAATTGAAGGGATAATTGAAAAAGTTGGGTGATAAATCGAAATTGTATAACATGTTACTTGCCAGATGATTTCTCCCGACATGCACTTTGGAAAGGTGTGCCATAAGTTTGCCATCCCTAGTCTACAATATCAAGGTTAAAGGAACACAAGGACAGCATTCAAAAGACCAACCCTACTACTGCCTTGGTAACTTATGTAATTTCTGATTCAGATTGACTTGGTCAACTGGGACCAGACAAAAATAATCCAAAAAGTACAAACTAAAACAGCAAATCAGATATACAGAAGCTTAAGAAATCTACAAAACATTTTCGAGGGAACAAACCATCAATTACAAAGACTGTAATGCAATATCAGTTGCATAAATGACATTATTAGATAGGTACATGACAAATGGGCAATAGTCAAGTGGGTGACAGACACTTAAAAATTTTTGCAGCTTAGTAAGCATAAAATTTTGTGATTATTATTTATTTATATTTTTTGTAAATATCAGTAAAATATATACAGTGGTACCTTGACTTAAGAGTGTCCCAACTTATGAATTTTTCAAGTTATGAGCTGTCTCTCAGCCAATTTTTTGCTTTGAGTTGAGAGCTAAAATTTGGATTATGAGCCAGCTTCATATACCCCACACCTAGTTGGTGCAACAAATGCCACAACAAACCATAGATTAAGAAAAAGAAAATGGAAAAACTGCCGTAATTTTGTCATTTTCGTTACTCTTCCAATGTCTTGACAGGCTAGCTTATAGAAAAACATATGATCGAGTGACATAGGCATTAGTTCACTTCTACGTTGTGTGCAGCACAACAGTCTCTCATTTCTCGAGTTTTCCTTCTTTTCTTTCTTTATCTATGCAACGAACACCACAACATCTGCCAAACCAGTTTATTGCAGTAAAATACAGTTGTTTTTATACAATATTTGTTATTTATAAGTATTGGGTTGTTCGGAAAGTTTGAAGCAATGTTTGGTAGCCGACAGTTGAGAGACTGATTGACATGAAAATGATTAGAATTGTATAAACCAATGAATATTATGAAAAATTACCTTGAGACATGTCCATTACAAAAACTGTTAAGATTATTCAAATATTGTTTAATTTGTCTTGTTGTGAAAATGGACATGAACAACATGTATTTTCAACACTTGTTTCTTTTTCACTATCATAAAGGCAAAAATGCTGTACAAACAGCAAAATAAATATGTGATGTTTATGGTGGGAATGCTGTAGCAGAATAAACTGTTCAAAAGTGATTTTCTAAATTTAAAGTGGGTAATTTCAGCCTTGAAGATGTTTCCCACTCAGAAAGACCTCCCGTTATTGAAGAAGACCAAATCAAAACATTATTGGATAAAAACCCTCATTACACAACTCTAGACTGCAGACATATTGAAGTCATCAAATAGTACTGTATTTCAACATCTAAAAAAGCTCAAATACATGAATCATTACATTTGGATACCTCACAACTTAACAGAAAAGAACTTACTATATCTTATCTCCATTTGAGGTCCTCTTAAAAAAATGAAATGAATGACTCTTTTCTGAAGCGTTTAGTGACAGGTGATGAAAAGTGGATCATTTATAACAACATCAGCTGAAAACAATCATGGGGCAAGAAAAATGAACCACCATTAAAAACTCCAAAGACCAGTCTTCATCCAAAGGTCATGCTCACCGTCTGATGGGATTGGAAAAGAATCCTGTACTATGAGCTGCTTCCACAGAATCAAACAATTGATTCTGATGAGTATTGTTCCCAACTGGATAAACTGAATATAGCAATTAAAGAAAAATGTCCAGAACTGGCCAATAGAAAAGGCATTGTGTTTCATCAATCAAATGCCAGACTGCACATGTCTTTATGAACACACCACAAATTATTAAAACTAGGCTGGGATGTTTTACCCCCATCCCCATACTCATCCAACCTTGCCCCATCAGACTACCATTTGTTCCATACTCTGCAGAATTCCCTTCATAATAAAAACTTTGATACTTTGGAAGCTTGCAAAAACCACATGAAACAGTTTTTCATAGGAAAAACTAGAAAGTTCTACGAAGAGGGTATCATGAAGCTCCCCTGTAGATGGCAACACATTGTTAAAAACAACAGGGCATACATAATAGAATAAAAGTATATTTTTATTTTTAAAACAGTTTCTTTTATCTCTCTTAAAAATCACTATAAACTTTCCAAACAAACCAATACATTTTTCTTATTTAAAAAACATGGAAAAAGAAGTTGCATAGTTTTGGAGATCCAGAACAGATTAATGACATTTTAATTCATTTCAATGGGGAAAATTGATTTGACATACAAGTAATTTGAGTTATGAGTTCCATCATGGAACAAATTAAACTCCTAAGTCAAGGCACCACTGTATACATATAAATATAATTAAAATGTATGAGGTGTGAGTTATAAGTTATGAACTACGAGTTACAAGTTATTTCAAACTTAAAAACAGAAAATGTTTAGGAAAAATGTATTGTAGCATTGTTAATTATTTTATGTCAGCAGTAGTTAACAAAGTGCACAAAAACAAAAGGAGTTCTTTGAAAACAAATTCTTTCAAACAATTTTTATACTTTTTTGTTTTAATGTATATTGTATTTAGTGTAATGTACTTTTAATTTTATGTAACTGTTGTCTTTGTTTTTATGTAGCCTATATTTATTAATTTTGGGAGTAGATATCAACCATCCTTTGAGACTTTTCTATTTACTTGCAAAAATAAAGTATGTAACATGTCTAAATATGTTTGTTAATTACAGTGTCATTCTTTTAACTTGTTTCATTCGTTTGTTGAAAAAGATTATTTAAATTTACCAGGTCAAATTTACAAAATAGAAAGGAATGGTGATTTTAATAAAGAAAACAATAAAAAAATTTTGTATTTTTTCTATTATTTATCTCTTATTTTGTTGCCCAGATGTCCGGTGCCCAGTTGACCCAGTTGTCCATTGCCCACTTGCTGTTGTCCAGTTGACTATGTCTCTTATTAGATTTGGGCACAAGATGACAAATTATGATGATAAAAAACCTACAGAGAGATTATCACACATTATTATATATTAATGACCATATCCAGTTGTGCATGTTTATAGCACAATCTGCCACACAAGTTTTTTGTGTGGCATAATATACATAATACATTAGAATATCATTTTAATGGAGTACAAAACAATGAAAATGAATTTCTCAGAATAACTGATTTGTTGGGAACAAATCAGTTATTCTGAGAAAAAATACAAACAAGAAAGACAGATTGAAGCCAAAAATATTAAAGAATACACCAAAGTGTAGAAAAATTTTTAAATTATAACTTTAAATTTTTTTCACGTGTTGAGTTCTCTTTAGATAAACATGCATGTATATTATGGAAAATAGATTACAATCATTTATAAAAATTAATGTTTGATGTAATAAAACAAACAAAACATGGTTTGTAAAATTTTTTTTATAAACAGGTGTTTTACTAGTAAAACAGAAAATTTGTCACTTAAATTTTTAAATGTGAGTTAATATAATAGATCTTAAATGAAAAGAAATAAAAAGGAAAAATATTTTTAAAAAACTAATTTGAAAAAATATATAAAATATATTTTTTAAATTTGTTATTTAATTGAATTGAAGTAAAATTCTGAAATGTTTGTTTTATGCAATCAATACTTTATCTTTTATAATTGATATTTTGAAATCTGATTATCCAAAACATTTTTAATTAAAACTTATTTAAAATTATGTAATACTACTATCTAATTTTTAGTTTAAAAAAAATTATAAATTGTCAATTATAGCTAAGTGAATAAATTAATAAAAATAATTTACTTATATTATTTAACATGGTAACAGAAAAATATGTTAATAAATGACATTTATTAACATTTATTTTTCTATAAACTGTAAATAGTTGTATATTTTTTCAAAAACAAATTTGGATGAAACTATTTGATTAGAAAAAAATATTTTAACACTGAACAAAATTATTAAGAATTATCTTTGCAACTGATTTACATATTTCTGTTCTGGATTATGATGAGCTTTTCTGCATAATATATATAAAAAATAAAGATAAGCCAGTATACATAAATGATTAAGATACTGTACCTTTATTTACATTTGAATTACCAAATTTTGGAGCAGTTACAGTAATCCTAGCAACAGTCATGTTCCCAGCTACCTATTCTAAAGAATGCCTCCAAATTTTGCATCTAAAGTGGTATACTTTAATTACAGACACCATTTATATATGTATCTAGCTATCTTATCCGTTTAGTCATGTCTGACTCTTGGTTTATATATGTATATGTGTATAATATACATAAGTATAATATTCATATTTTCAAATAAATCACTTCTCATAAAAAATGAAAAAAATCTCAGCTAAAAATTTTTTTAAATTAAATAATAAAAAAATTAGTACATTGGTATCTGTTATAATTTTACATCAAAATTAAATAAACAGTAGCTTTTAATAGTGTTCAAACTTAATAAAATTTATGTGGCAGCCATGAAAAAATCAAATGATGAGTTGCTCAACTTTCATGGTAACATTTGGTGACACCATCTGTCATCATATTTTATTTCTAAAACTTTTTATATTTTTAATTATTATAAAATGGCAAAAAACTTAATTTTGAGGGTAGGGGTGGTTTTATAAAACAATTGTAAATGCTAATAACAAGTAAAATTGTCATTACATCTGATCCTACTGGAGATACACACAACCCCCATTATCTCCCTACCCCCTCAACCTTTAATCACCAAAACTTAATAGCATCAATCCCCCTCATAAATGCAAAATTTCAGAAATTTTAAACAAAAATCACAAGTTAATAACCTTCAAAGAGGGTAAACAAAATTGTGCCCCCCCCACACAAACATCCACACATACAGAAACCCCCCCCCAAAGGTTTTTGCATTTTGACATTTCAAGGTGTCTTGAATCCAAAAATGTAAAAATCTCAGGGAGTCATTTTTCAATCACCATACTTTCCCTCGGTTACATATAACAGCTAGAAAAGTAAAAATTCAAGTGCACATAACTTCCAATTAGTGCATCTTTTGAAAAAATCTTTCATGCAAAGTGGATTTTTTTTTTAATGAAGAATCATAAAATATGCAATGAAAAATAAGTGTTTTCATTTAAGAAAATAAAGTTGACCCTGTTTTTCACTGATTGTAGCACTATGATGAAATTATAACCCCATCTTGTGGCCCCCCTAAAGTCTAACATTTTCAGTTTGATGATTTTTTCATAGAATGTGTATTTTTCAAGTTCTTTCAGTGGATTGATTAAAATGGACACTAAGTATATAATATTGATTCAGATCACTATTTTCTTCTTTAAGCACATTTTTACACATACAAATGTAGATAAAGAATACAATAAGAATGACATCATTCAGTAGACATTAATTCATAAATAAAAGTTCTCCATAGTATTTGTTCCTGTCATTTACAAATGATAAGATAAATAACTGATCAAAAGCAACTTAATTGAGACAAATTTATCAAATAAATATTTTATCATATGCTAAGTAAATTTCTTTTTATACTTTCAATATTTGAATCAAACAAATAAATAAATTTCTATAAAGCTACATATATTATTACAGTAGATAATTTATTTTATTTTTAATTGATGTACATTGAAAAATTGTTTTCACATTTTTACATTTTATTTTATCAAAAATCTTAGGAGTGATTTTTTTTTCAAATGCTTCACCTTGAGCTTAGTTTAAGTAATGTACATATAAATATTAAACACAATAGTATATAATCTCAATAATTTTTTGATAGCCAAGCTGTTAAGATGTCAGTCTACCACTCTGGAGACCCAATAACAAATCCAGATGGGTCAAAAACCCAGGAATTTCTCAAGAGATGGTCTGTTCTGGATATGTCGGGCATGTCTCTCACCACCCAGCCAATCCATTGTGCACCTGGCCCAAACCCATGCCTGGCTGGATAAAAAGACCATCATGTGCTCATAGTTGAAAGAATAAATGAATAAACAAACAATTAAGGCCAAACAATCTAATTTATTTACATTAATAGTATATTTTCAATACAGAATTTGTTAAATATAAATATCAAGGTTCATTTAATATATTAAAATGTTCTGAAAACTGCCTAAATTAACATAATAGAAAATCTTTAATCTTTAAACAATTATCAAAAGAGAATTGACAAGTAAAGCTAATATATCAAATGTCAAACTTATCAATGCTACTTTAGACACATGACGTAGGTCAATAAAATTGCAAATATTCATTCAAAACTCTGATATTATGCAAAATCATGTTAAATCATGTAATTACAACCACCACAATATTACTGGTATACAAAACAAACAAAACATGTAATTACCAATAAACCAGCAAAAATTTGATTAAACTATTCGTTAAATAAACATTTTCATCCATTTTCAATGGTCATCTTCAGGTTTTGAAGTAACGTTGGAACATTTGTCCAAAGAATGCATATTCCAAACGTTTTTAAAAAGTTGCACATCGTGAAGATATGCGCATGCTCAATGTCGCATTAAACAAAATTAAATTAGATTTTAAAGTGCTCTCCGGTTTTCTTTAAAAATACTAATTTTATATGAAAAATAAAAATGAAACCCGACCAAGCTTTATGGCATGTCAAAACACGCCCTCCATGCAGCTGATAACAAGTCCATTTCTTTAAAATTAATTGCTGTCTCCCTCCTAAATGCTTTAAACATTTCAAGTTGTTGTCATCACAACGTTGTAGTAATCGGGCCTTGTCAAATTCAACCCGGACATCATTATCTGTCAAAAGTGGCCAATGCGGTAGTGGATAGACCTTTCCAAAACATATATATATGCTCCTCAATCCTCAGTTTTAGACCCCATGCTGGAGCTCCAATATATTGGTCAGGCTTCATTTATATTTTTCTGGCTATATTTTGTTAAACATGTAATTACATCCAGAGGCAATCATTCAAATTAATAAGATAAATTTTTGCTTTGCATTGTAAAGTATATGTCTGTTGTACAAACTTGATTCAATTAATTTGCTCTATAATGTAATTCTGTTATGTCACATGTAATAAATGTTCAAATATTCATGTAAACATTACAAACATTTGTTAAATAGTTTAAGCATTGGATGGATTAAAAATTAGCAAAATTTTTTGAAAACTTCTTCATACGAATATCGAATTTTTACGCGTTTTTTATCAATGCCTTCAGAATAAATATATTTGTTTTTAAAACATTGCACACATTTCTCATGTTCATAATTCTTAAGCCTATCCTATTGGACAACTATGATTTACATCAAGCTTATAATCCTTCCAATCTTATTCATTATTATAAATTACCTTTTCCAACTTCTGTTTAAACTCTGGAAACGTCTTGACTTCATTTACATCTATAAATTTCTCGGCAACATCACCTATTCGCCGATCATAAACAATCACTTCTTGTAATCCTGTCGCCATATTTCGAACACTCCGCTTATCACGACCTCTAGCGTAGAAACTTGTAATAGTTTTTAACTTCAACGTAGAATAAATTATTATAAAATATATTACTATATAACCTTTAAGTGTGTTCGTACGTGTTAACAAGTAATAAAGTTCTCCAAAACGAATGAAAATCGCCGATTAATATTCACTGGCATAAGCAGTCAATCGTGCATGCAGTCTTTCCTACGATTGAGTAGGATAAATATGAAATTATATAAATTGCAATTCTACAGGCTTTAATTAAGGAGTAGGCTATTTTCTATAAATTAAGAAAAAATAACAAACTATCTTTTAAATTTTTTTAAGAATTTCAAGCATTTCTTCTTAAATTCATAGAAATTTCAATATTTGAATCATTTTCTTTAAATTTTTGTTAAATATCGGTGATTTTATCGATGCTATAATCAAAATTAAAAAGTAAATCTTACATATAATTACTCAAAAAAACCTGTTCGTTTCGTCCAGAAATTGTACGCTTTAACGGCAACTTGACGTCATCTCTCTGGCTTTACAATAAACAAGTTTAAAAAATGACGCCCGTGTGACGTCACTTTCTGGGCGAAATGAACAGGCCTAAAATAAGGCGGTTCCCTTAAGTACGTATACTGAATCTCATAAATGTTATACAGGGGAAATAATCCCGTGCGAAATGACACAGTATACTGTTTGAGAGGAGATGGAGGTCGAGGCGTGTCTACGTTGACTATTTTTAAGCAAGTCATTTTTACAGTTTGTTTTTCTCGTTATACGAATTACTCATTATGAGAGGTGCTCGTTAAGCGAGCTTCCACTGTATTGTACATTGGGTACGTTTATATATTCAACGACTGGCTCAACAGTGAGAAAACGTCGTTTCTAAATGGACCGTTGAGTAGTCCGTTGAAGCCCGTGACATCAGCGTTGGTTCACCGTTGAGCTCAACGGTCACAACCAAAGTCCTAGAAAGTTTGTTTGTTGAGTATTCAACAAACTAACATGGCGGCTTCCATGAAAGAAATAAATTTCGCTTACAGAAACTATCGATTCACTCTTGCTGAGGACACTGTAATAGCGGACAGATTAATGAACGATCTGTATATGATAAAATATGCGATTGCACGATTATGTTGGATAATTTGGTCAATATTGAAATATTAAGCTTTTTTCAGAAAAAACTACATCCATGAATTCGTTCAAAATAGATTAGGACTGATATTTGGCCCTCTTTACATCTTCCTAATGATATACCGTATTTTACGGACTATAAGACGCACTTTTTTCTTCGAAAAATTGCCTCCAAAATTCAGGTGCGTCTTATACTCCGTAGCGTCTTATAGGTATTTTTTTAAAAAAAAAATTGCTTAAAAATTAAGGTGCGTCTTATAGTCTGTAGCATCTTATAGTTCGTAAAATACGGTAAATATTCAAGAAATTCAAATTATTAAAGAAAGACCCAGCATAGAAGAAAATGATGCAGATAAAGGTTCATTTGAACAAAAGAGTTTATTCGGATAATTGCAGTGGCGTGCCGTGACATTTGATGACAGGGCAGCTGTGTTTCTGTAAGAAGCCGACTTCCAGGGGCAATCAGTTAATTGCGCGTTAGTGATGGTCTAGGGCAGTGGTTCTTAACCTTTTTATACTCGCGGCCCATCAAATATTTCATAATTTTTTGTGACCCCCATTTTTTAATAATAATTTATATTTGATAATTTGATAATTTATCTATAATAAATTGATTTTTTTATTATTGCTTTATTTTTTATATAATAAATGTAAATCATAACTTTATTATTTCATTATCTATTTAAATAACATTCAAACTTCACAATTAAACATGAAAACTCATTAATTTTTAACAGAAAATAAAATAAGAAACATGTCGATAAATCGATCCAATGTCGATGCTAAAACTAAAGTGGCTAGCCACTTTACTAAAACTAAACTAAAACTAAAACGCCCACTTGTGGTAAGGATTTTGCATAACTTTTGCAAAAATATTTAAATTTTCAAAGCCTACTATTTTTCCTAATTATTTTTAAAATTCCAAGCATTAATAGTTTCTTAAAATTGCTTTGGAATAAAAGAAGTAAATACTGCGGTGTAAGTAGCATATTTACATTTATTTCTTCTGTACTAACAAAGTTGTATGTAGGAAGAAATACAAAATAAATAAATAAAAACTAAATAGGAAAACTTTATCTTTCTTATTTCACTTTTCAATACGATATTCGGATTATACATCAATTTTCTTTTTATTATATTCTGAAGGAAATTTTGCATAATTTGGCGGCCCCTGGCAAACTTCTTATGGACCCCCAGGGGCCGCGGCCCCCCTGTTAAGAATCACTGGTCTAGGGTCCATTCGTATTCATTTGTTCGATAAGCCAGTAAAAACTGTAGACTTCTCTAAATGTATTTTTAATATCACAATTACATTCTGAATCGCTAGCCACGATATAAGGGCTAAAATTAAAAATAAATTATAAAAACTTACTCAGTGAAATAAAATGTGCGGTGGATATACATACCTGGTACAATGTATTGTTCGATTGTATTAATATACTTTTAAAGAAAATTATAATTAAAATATAGCTTTGTAAAGAAACGTACATAAAAATAACATAAAATATTCTTTACTTTTTAAATCTTAAAACAATCCACTTAGTCAAATATCTTGATACGAGTAGCTAATGGATGGAACTAGTGACGGTCCAGGTAGGTGTGTAGTGAGTGTGTGCGTGCCAAATCCCGAGGGTGCCGATACCGGTCAATGTCAAATGCCTCTTTTGTCGCATCACTAGTATATCTCAAAGGACGCCACAGGGCTGTTGTAAATTTTAAACGTTTCTCACCGTAGCTGTAAAAATCTAACTATGTTAAACTTAATAGTCATTCGTTTTCTAACTAATTCGTTTTAATACCAGGTGTACACGGAAATCAGTTTCCCACTGTACTGAGCGAGTGATTGGTTCTGTTAAGCTTTTGTTGAAGTAAAATTCTGGCTCTTTCAACAGGGTTTTATTTATGTCCCCATTCCCTAATCTCTTAATTATTTAGTCACTTCTTAAGTAGAAATAAGTCGAAACCAGTTACTTTGTACCTGAATATCTGTAGTCTTGGGAAAACAGTGGAAAGACAAATTTTTATGACAACGGATATATAAATCGTAAATTTAAGGAAAATAAATTCTAGAGCTTTTCTTTTGTACCATTGTATGTACTGTACGTCTCATTCATTAAATTTGGTTGTAAATGATGCTGCCAAAGTAACAGTTAATTTTTAACACTGTACTAGAATTGTACACGTTTTTTCTGCATCCCCTTACAGATGGGACATACTAAATCGTAATATCACCGGTTTAACATTGAAATCCGTAAGTAATATAAGATGGGAGAGCAGAATAAACGCAGAATAAATATATCAAATATTTTAATGGAGTTTTTTTAAACTCCTGTCAACTATACAGAACTATCATAAAAACGTGCCAGTAAACTCCTATCGGTTGGGTTGTTATAAATCTAGTCTAGGGTGGGCAACCCTTTTTATAACATGGGCCAGAATAAATTTTACGTTTTTTTCCGTGCCGTAGTAGTTAATTGACGCCTTCTTGTGACTCGTAATTTTTTTAGTCTGCAAATATGAAATAAATAAATAAAAAGTTAATTACTACATTTATTTCTCTTATTGTTTTCGAAAATTACAAAGAATTGGAAAAATAACTATAAAATAACTATTAATTAGTTATTTTTCCAATTTAATAATCTATTAAAGATCTCGCGGGCCGGATAGAAACTTTTCGCCAGCCGTAGCTGGCCCGCCGTTGATCTAGTCTGCTCGTGATTCACATAATCGGGCGAGGGTGGCCGAATATCTAGCAGGCGGCTAACAGTCCACAACTGCTCCGGGATATAAAGTCGCGTACTCTTTACGCGTGTGTCGCTTCTACCAGCTAAACCGTGACGTTTGTGCACTGTAAACCGCATGTGCTAATGCCTATATAATCTGGCTGATTGGAGACTGATCCGGTTTAGACATTCCTTCCGCCACCGAATTATTCGAATATACAATAGCAATCTTATCGTTTTTTTCACATGTAGTATAGAAATTTGTAAAAGATACATAATGCAGTTATAATAAAATATTCATTTTAATTAATTCAAAGTACGTTAAAATATGAAAATTTATATTTTATAAAATTCAAGGGAAGGTCATTGAAAGGTGGAATCGGCGCTTCCATTGCTTCCAATGATGGCACGCCACTGCCGACTCATACGTTCGTGATGACATGCCCCACTCGGCTATCATTGGCCGCAGGTGATCACGCAACATCGCTTGGCCTTTCTATGCTGCAGGAAATTTGGTGCGCCCAGTATTCGAATTGTGACTGTCGTGATTGTACGTCGTGTGATTTCTTTTTTAATATTTTAATCCCTTCATTCTATGTCGAGCAAAAAAAGAAAGTGGTCGGACGAATATGTACAATATGGATTCACATGTATAACGGAACGTGATGGGAGTCAGCGTCCTTGTTGCATGATTTGCAATGCCAAGTTGAGCAATTATAGTCTAGCACCAGCAAAACTAAGAGAACACTTCTTTAATCTGCATGGAAATTACAAAAATACAACACTCGTTGAATTCAAGGTGAAGAGGGCCAGATTTGATGAAAAGGGTAGTCTGCCTGTCGTCGGCTTTGTACCCATCGATAAACCGATCCTTACAGCATCATACGAAGTTGCTTACCTTATCGCAAAGCAGGGCAAACCACACAATATTGGTGAAAAACTCATAAAACCAGTCGTGTTGAAGATGGCGAATATCATGCTGGGAAAAGCGGCTGAAGTTAAGTTATCCCAAATTCCTCTTTCAAATGACACCATCAGTGACAGAATAGACAACATGAGCAAAGATATCTTGGCCCAAATAGTTGCAGATCTGATTTCAAGCCTGGCAAAATTCAGCCTTCAACTCGACGAAACTACAGACGTTTCCAGTCTAAGTCAGCTTGCAGTATTTGTGTGCTATGTGAAAGACGACGTTATAAAGGAAGATTTTTTATTATGTAAGCCTCTTACAACAACAACTAAGACAGCCGACGTAAAGAAACTTGTGGATGACTTCTTCAAAGAAAATAATCTTTCGTGGGAAATGGTTTCTGCAGTTTGTTCGGACGGAGCTCCAGCCATGCTGGGAAGAAAGTCTGGTTTTGGTGCGCTAGTGAAAGCCGATGCACCACACATCGTTGTTACACATTGTATTCTACACAGGCATGCGTTGGCAACAAAAACCATGCCTCCAAAACTAGCAGAAGTCTTAAAAATTGTAGTGGAATGCGTGAACTATGTGCGAAATAGTGCTCTGAGGCACCGCATCTTCAAGGAGTTGTGTAAAGAAATGGGGTCTGAATTCGAGGTACTTCTGTACCATTCAAACGTTCGGTGGTTATCCCGGGGACAGGTTCTGAATCGTGTTTTTGCTCTACGTGAGGAATTAGCCCTGTTTTTGCAAGAGCACCAACATGGTCATGCAGATTGCTTCAAAAATTCTGAATTTATTCTCATGCTTGCGTACATGGCTGATATCTTCGCAGCTCTCACTCATCTGAATCAACAGATGCAGGGCGGTGGTGTCAACATCCTCGAAGCGGAAGAAGCCCTGAAGGCGTTTCAAAAAAAGCTACCGTTGTGGAAACGACGAATAGAAAACGGTAACTTTGCAAACTTTACCCTGCTCGACGAATGTGTAAATAAGAATTATGATGTGCCTGGAATCAGAGATATTTCTGTATCGGGGGAACTGAAGCACGCAATTTCCATGCACTTAGACGAGCTTGCAAAGTCTCTTGAAGGGTACTTCCCTTCAAGAGAGTTATATCCAGCATGGGTGAGGCAGCCGTTTACGTTTGATGTTGAGAAAACAGATGTCAATGATACATACCTGGATGAAATCATTGAAATTCAGCAGAGCCAGGTTCAACAGCAACTCTTCAAAACAACAACGCTCTCATCGTTTTGGTGCCACCAAATAGTAACGTACTCTGCTATTGCGAAGAAAGCTCTGGAGATTTTGATACCGTTTGTGACAACATATCTTTGCGAGCAATCCTTTTCAAGGATGCTGGACATTAAAATGAAGAAAAGGAACAGACTTAGTTGCGAAAATGACATGCGAGTGGCACTTTCCAAGGTAAAGCCTCGCATTTCCGAACTGGTGTCTAAAAGGCAACAGCAGCAGTCACACTGATTTTAAATTTTGTTCTTTGTTCTTAATGTTTTATTCTTTGTTCTTAATGTTTTGTTCTTTGTTCGTAATGTTTTGTTCTATAATGGTTTTGTTTATTTTGTGGACCAATAAAATATATACGTATGTTTTGAATTTGAAAAATTATATTTTATTTTTCCAATTAAAAGGGGTTCGGTGAATGCTCATAAGAAACTGATGGGGTTCGGTACCTCCAGCAAGGTTAAGAACCACTGCCCTATACATAGCTGACAGTTTGAGAAAAACTGCATTATTGGGATGAGGAAGGCAGAATGCCCACTTTGTCAAATTGCCTGCCATTTGGGCTGTTCTGACTATGTATGTGATCCCTGACCATACATATATAGTACATACACAAACAACTGCAACAGCATCTGGTCTACCATTCAGAAATAGATGATAGCCTTACTACAAAATTTTTTCTCTTCTTGTACCATTAGTAGGCAACCAGAAGAGGCAAATTTGCACTTTTGGTGACTGCTACACATCCTGTCACTAGCAGCCCAATACCATCAACTTTGTTTGCAGTGGTGTCATGATAGAGAAGCATGGACTGCTATAGACTGGCAGCTTATCATCTTTAGCAACAAATTCCGTTTCTGTTTGGCAGTGGTGTGCCATCCATGGAAGTGCCGCTTCCCTTGTAATTTCTAATACATACACATTTGTAATTTCTAATAAATAAAATATGAAAATAATTTCACAATGTGTAACATACTTTGAATTACTTAAAATTAATTTTTATTATAACCTGATTATGTATTTTATTACAAATTTCTATACATGCGAAAAACAATGATAAGATTGCTATTGTAAATTCGAATATGCATATTCCCAATGGAAGCGCTGTATTGTCGAATATGGAATAGCTTCCACAGCGAAAATATCTGAATCATGTAAAGCAGCCAGATTACAGTACAGGTATTCGCACATGTACAGTACTTTACAGAGCACAGTTTAGCTCGTAGATGCTACACACCAAAATATTGTATAACATTTCCAATGATTCTATCCATTGGCCACTCATAGAGAGCTATTTGACTAAGTGTATTGTTTTAAGATTTAAAAAGTAAAGAATATTCAATGTTATTTTTATGTATGTTTCTTTACAAAGCTATATTTAATTATAATTACAGGTAACCCCCGTATAACATGGGAGTTACGATCCAAAAAATTACCGTGTTATGCGAATCCGTGTTATATGAAACAAAGAACTAGTAAGAAAAGGGGGGTTAGGTTCCAAAATTTAAAAAACATGCTATTATATTTTCATAATTAAGATAAATATCTTTATTAAAATTTTCTTAAGTGATATATATTAATATAAATTAAAAAATGTTTTCTTCAACATCACTAAGCACTATTAACCGAGGGCATTTTCTTTTTGGCTAGTTATCCTTATCCTCTGAGCATTTTTCTGCATTATCTTCAGATCCATGCTTTACCTTTTGCAAAAGGTATGTAATTTTAGATTGCTTGCTTTTAGTTAAAGGTTTTTATAAATTTTCTTATATGGTGCTAAGCACTTATGAAGAATAAAGCAAGTATGGAATAAGGGAAAAACATCTGGCAACATCAAAAGCAGAAGCATCGAGATCTGGCAACATTGAAACAAGTTTCGAGAAGGACCACGTGTATCGACAGAAGGCGGGAAAAGAAAATTTACATACTTAAGTACTAATAGTTCACGAAAATTATTATTTTTGTGAACTGTTAGTATTTAAGTGTGTAAAAATTTATTACATTTCATGTTGTATGAGGGTTTTACTCAATTCTTGAACCATGTCAGAGTGAATCCGTGCTATAAAAGTGCCATGTTATACGAGGGTTACCTGTATATTGATAGATTTTCAGACAAAATTTTTACAATTTTTATCACTTAGATGTTAATCATTTTAAATATTATGAAAAACAATTTTCTGTAGCTAGTTTTAATTCTTTAAATTACATAGTGAATTGCAATATTTATATTCATGTCCAGACTATATTGGCAAGTCACTCTTAGACATAAAAAATATAATAATTAATGATGATCTGAATGAAGATGTACTAAAAGACTTATATGATTTAATATAATTAATTTTTATGGTACCATCTATGAGTGCAGTTTTTCAACCATGAAGCAAATTGATACATTTACAGGAAATGCTCAGTCAGAGGAAAGATTGTTGCCACTAGTGTTGTTTAGATAGAAAAAGAGCTTTTAAATACTTTGATGGAATCAATGACAGTTGATTTTTATGATAAAGTAATTAACAACTTTGCAGAAAAAAATTGCTGAATAGAATTAGTTTATAAAAAATAATAAAAACAAGTTTTTATATCTTTGCTTTATGTCAATTATCTATTTTAGAATTAAAATAAATAAACTGTTTATTTTTGTCATTTCCAGTATTTGTTTAAAATTTTTTATGGAAACACAGCTTTACTATCATCAAATGTCACTGCACACTACTGCTGTTTGGTAATAAACAACCATCATGTTACTGTGTGGATGATTACTGGTAAATGCATCAATCTTATTTTTATTGTTGTGCAGCAAACTGCTCCTACTGTTGCCATGCTAGTCTAGGAAGCCATCTTGTATGACAGTTAATCACTCCTAGTAATGGTGCAAGGGACATTAACATCACAACAGTATATTCAGGAAGTCTTGTGTCCTCATGTGTTGCCCTTTTCATAAAACAGCCATTTTCCAGCATGGTAATGCTTGGCCACATACAGGCTAGGGCAGGCATGGCCAACATACGGCCTGCGATTAATCTTTCAATATTAGCTACTTAACTTCCAATAATTGGTTGAATGGATTTGCAATACTTTTTCTTATTTAAAAAAAAATCCATTGTAGAGATTTACAACTTTTGTACTTGTTTGTGTGATAGTGCCAGAAAAAAAAATGATAAATTTAAAATATTAATATTTATCATAAAATAATGTATGATCAAGATATACAGGTGATATTCAATTTAACTTAGCAATTTGTGTGCTTTGCTAGAAATGTAATACTAATATATTTAAACATTTATTTACTTAAATGAATTGTTTTTGTATTTAACATTTTTTTAATTTTAATATTTTGTTCAGTCTGTGAAAAAAGTTTTTTTTTCCAATTCCGCCTGAGGGCAAAAACTGTTGGCTATGCCTGGGCTAGGGTTTCTCAGGAATGTGGCCGTAATGTTGTCACCTTCATGGTCTCCAGATTTGTTACCTACTGAGAATTTATGGAACTAGTTGAGACACCAGCTTTGGTCATCTACAAGTGTAAGGGATCTGGAGTGATAGTTGCAACATTTATGGGCAAATCTGTCACAAGACTGCATACAGTGTCTCCATGCTCGACCATATTGCCACATAACGAGGCAAGAGGAGGTCCTACAGAATACTAATGGTTCCTTTAGTAGCTACCAGTGTTCCATAGGCAATTTTCACTTTGTTATAATGTTGTAATCACTGATTACCTTCATTATTACATTCATACAAACAAAGTTTTACCTGATTCCATAACATTCTCCTTGGTGCATAACTTTCTTTTAATCAATGTAGTTAGTTTTAAAATCTGTTTAGTGTGCAGACTATCTGATTTTCGCATACTGTTTTAAAGACATTCTGTATAATGTCTTTATTATTTTATATTAAATAATGTTCTGAAAAATTCTATTGTTATATACATGTATGAAGAAATCAATAAGACAACATTTTATCTTTTTTACTGTTATGCATTTTATTGAGTTGCTACTAACAACAGTGAATGATTAGACATGAAGACAACAAGCTATCATTATAGCAATTAGGGCAATAAGGCCATCAGTGTCATGTTTCTTTTCATCACCGACACTATACTTTTTCAAGGAAATATCATTGTAGACAAGACGACAGCTCATTTTGATGTCTATTTTAAGAATTAATAGTATCAAACTATACATAGAAAGGATTTGTTATTGTCTACATTAACTACAGACCTGGGATTAATGACAGTGGTGAATCAGAATGGCATTGAGCAATAAATAGCTGTAGTTTTACATAAAAATTCACAGAGGTTACAGCTTTTTGATAACAATACCATTTTTCATCACAACTTTCCAGGTGAACATTTGCCAATCTGATGATCTGCTTTATAAAATGCTAGGAGTTTATTTTAAGCCAGTTAACTATTAAGCTGTAATATGGGGGATAAACCACACCAAAATCACACACATGCACGCACATGCACACACACGTCTAAGACATCACAATAAAAGAAGTCAAAAATACTGCAGAGAAATGCAATAATGCTATTGAAAATTCCCATACAGCTCACCTTTTGAACACTTGTCTTATCATGATGGTAAATGGCATGTCATCTTTTACTTTAAATTGCCTGCAGCACAAACAAGCCACAAGGAGTTAAACTACACATTTCATATGGTCAGTAACAAAATTAGCATTACAAATCAGTTTTGTGAACCATATTGTATCACAAAAATATATATATATAAAATTAAAACTATATAATTGTTGCAAATGTAATCAAATTTATAAAACTATTTATTCTAAAAACATTGCATCATTTTAAGATTAATATGCTTCTTGATTTAAACTTGATTGATTTATGAAAAAATTAATTCCCAAACACATTTAACAAATTAAAGAAATATTTATAAGAACAATAAAATTTAAATGAGTCTGCAGCTCAATAACTTAATGAAAAATACAATGCATGTCAATATGGAATAAATCATATTTCATCGTGTAAAACATCTAAAAGTAATTTTAGAACAAGATTTTCAAAATATTAAGACAATGTTCAACATTGTCTAAGTTGGATGATTAGTCTTTAAAACCTTGTTCTATTATATAATGAGAGATGTTTTCCCTATGGCAGGTGCTTGATATGCACTTCACTCAATAGATTGGGTGTTCATAAGGTGTAGCCCATCATGGCTTTGTTGTCTTCATATGTGATCATACCAACATGATGTAAAATTTTTTTTAACCAAGCTCAGCAGTGGCGGCCGGTATTCCCCTCCATGGCCGATCCACTCCTGAGCCAGGATAGCATCCTCCACTTTCAATGAGTGCCCTTGGCAGTAATCGGGACAGTGGCCCCAGAATTGGGGTTACTGCCGAGGTCAGATGTGGGAGAATTAGCCAGCTTGGGTGCAGTGCCTTGTACTCCTGTTAGATAAATTCTGTAATAAATAAATTATATTAATTTTAATTTAGTCATTAATTATAATTAGAACTATCAATAAAAATACAGTGACTCAAAAAAATGTTTACATCATGAAATGTTTTGCAGATATTTGCATACAAAATGCTCTAATGATCAAATATCATGGAAATTAGTATTTAGTAGATGCAGCGTATAAAGAAAGAGCTTCCATTGAACATTCTTGTTTTTGGAATTTACACTGATAACAGTCTGGAAAATCATTTTGCTCTTGTGGACTACATTTGAACAATTATTTTGCTGCCACTTTGTAGAAGATTTTGAGACCAACTGTTCCTGCAACTGATATTACATGATACAAATGCCACCTTTTTTTCTATTGACTCACATTATGTTTTGACTCTTAGAAATTAAAACGAGACTGTGGCGATGTCACCGGCCATAAACCCAAATTGCCACCAGAGGAATTCCAAAAACTCAACAGACCCAGAAACACTGATTTGAAACCTTCTTCTTGGTTTGGATCTCACGATGTCTACACGTATGTCTGATTCTGTGTACATTCGATACTACTGCACCATACCTTATGTAACTCAAAAGGATAAAAGGCTAAGTTATTAACTCTTTTTTGTAGTCTAGTATTGTACCCTAAGACATTTCATCATCTCCTCCATATGGAACGTAGTAATTAGTTACAACCTGGTGCTACAGAAACCTTTGAGTTCATAACAAGAGTAAGATATCATGACACTTGAATCAAGGACTATCAGTGCAGAAAATTGCTTCAAGAATGGATGTTAGCATTGGTAGTATCACCAAAATAAAGAAAAACTCACCAGCCATGGAAAATGATAACCAAAAGCCTTGAATGCTACTAAAAAGAGGAACATTGTAAGAACTATCAGGGAAAATAGAAATTTCTATTTTATGTGAAAAATTGGGCTAACAAGATATCAAAGCATCAACATTCCTGCTCAGACTATCAGAAATGTAATAAAACATCATTGAATTACAAGAATGTGTAAAAGTTAAGAAGCCTTTATTGATTGCAAGACACCAGAAACTGAGGATAAACTGCAGAAAAGTACAAAACCTGAACTGTAAATGATTGGTGCTGAACATGCATGAAAGTGGTTGAATCAATCAAGAATTGAGGTACTGCAGTGGTCATCACAAAGTCTAGACCTCAATCCCACTGAAAATGTATGGAATCAATGTATTAAAATGAATGCTTGTTGGTGGAATGCCAAAAATCATGAATGCTCATTGGTTGAGTTAGAAAATCACCAATGAGTGTTCATGATTTTTGGCATTGTGTAAAGTACATTTGGGATGAAGTTCAAAATAGTGTGTGTTTACAATTGATAGATAGCATGCTAGAATGCATTTATGGTTTTGAAGGCAAAAGAGACCACACCAAATAATAATTATTGCTCATTAAAATAATTATTCGTATGATAAGATAGCCAATAATAATGATTTTTCTAGATCTAGACAGAAGCTTTTCCAGTTCTATATACGAATTTATTGATTAAACATTGTTTGTTTATAAATAAACCCATAAAGACACCAATAACCAGAAAAAAATGAGAATAGAGTAGATATTTAAAAAACAGAACAGAATATAGAATAGAGTATCTACTCTATTTTGTAAAAACATAGTATGGAACTCATGCCAACATACTTACTTGAGAGAAAAAGAATAAGTCAACAAAAAATGTCATTAAAGGGCTTTTTTAATTAAAAATGTTTTCAAATTTTGTACTTCAAAAGTTTTGTTCAGAAAAAGTCTTCCATTTCCGTTGCCCAATGACGATATTATTTATATTAATATCGAAAGTACTAGCAAAGGAATTAAAATTAAAAAAAAGAAAGCCCTTTAACGCCATTTTTTGTTGACTTATTCTTCTTCTCTCAAGTACTCTATTTTGTATTTGACCTGAAGACATGACTGAAGATCCTAATACAAATGAAAACATTTATATTCATTAAAATTTTCTCATTTTTTGCTGGTTATTGGTGTGTTCATGGGTTTATTTATACATAAAGCCAGTATAATAGTAGTGATTGTGTTGTTTATTTAAAAATTAAATTATTTATATTATATTTAATTACAGACAAGAAGCATGCATCAACATTAAACATTAAAAGTTTCTATCTTTTTAGATGTAGTGTTTCTTTAGATCATCCAAACATGTAAACATTTTTTTGAGTCACAATAACATTAAAAAAAACTGGAAAATATAAAAATTAAGAACCGAGATGGAATTCAAAAAGTAAAGAAAAACAAACTTTTAACTGATATGATCAGAAATAGCTGTTGATCAGTTTAAAAAAATCACAGTAAAAAATCATAAAAGAACAAATATATTATCTTAAAGTAATTTAACAAAATTATTTAATCTACATGCTACTTGTCCATTTATTAATACATTAGATTCATTTCATAAAGTTTGTAATTTTCAATTTTACTTCTCCAGAAATATCATGTTAACTTGTAAGGAACTGAGTCCGAACGTTATTTTTATTTTATTATTATTTCCGTTTTATCATCTTTTGTTTGGGGTTTATGTTTATTTAGGACAAAGGTTCCCCACCACTCTCTTGTTAGTAATGAAAAATGAAGATAAAACAACTCACGGAGAAATAAGCGCCATAGGAAACATCTTGCGCATTTGCGCTGCCCGGCGGAAGTAACAGTCCGCAGAAAAAAAAATGGAAGGGGGAGTCCCCACAATCACTAGTAGAGAAATACTTGATAAACCATCTTAAACATCCCAGAAAATTATGATAAATATTTTGTAAACGGTTTATAAGCTTTGTCGGAAACTTAAAGCTGCCAGAACAGAAAGTTAATGTTAGCAACTAAGTATGTAAATAAGAGGAGTAACCCAGCTCAAGTGTGACGTCACCTCACAGTATAAAACCCGTACGTTAACCGAAGAAAGCGAGGTGATTTCCAAACCGAGGTGAATTCCAAATCGAGGCGACTGTGAGAGCGAGGTTAATTCAAAAGCGAAGTATTTTCTGATAGAAGTCCAGATTGATAATTGGACGATCCAAGGTGTTAAAGAGGAGTTCGATTGACGATTTGACGATATCGAAAGGATTGAGGAAATAGTTTTCTTCGTATAGTGAGGTGACGGATAGACGTTTAATTAGTAAGAGATTTTGTTCATAGTTTCTAAGTATTTGATTTGTCGAATTTCAAGGGGAATTACTATTAAGTTAAACTAAGTAGCTGAGTTTATTGTCGGGTTGACTTGTTGATTTTTGTTAATAAATTTTGTTTGGCTTATTGACATTTGTACGTAGTACGTTCTAGTTGCTAATTAAATATATTTGAACTTTTGATCTGACTTGATATTTGTCGTTATTATTACTAATTTTTCGGTGCACGCTTAAAAGCCCAGGCCTGGCAAACTAATCTCGAATCCGCGTAAAGTACCCGTTAGGTTAACGGAAGTTTTACCGACCGTAATTATAGTCGGTTTCCTAAGCTACTAAAAAAAAATAGTACTTTACAAACTTTAGAAGTCTGATAATAAAATATGAGATTTATTTTTATTGCATCAGCTCAGAATTTTATGCAAATTATCTTATCTGTGACAATAAAATATGTAAATGTCTTTTGACTTAGACATTTACATAAACATTTAAATATATAAATTTTTGCATTTGGAAAACATTACACCAAAAATTTATTTTACTGTTTTGGTTCTAACTTGAAAGTTACTGAATAATAATTTAAATTTTATTAAACCAAAGTTGTAATAACATAATCTTTAACTTTGATTTCATTAGAAAAAAATAATGTAGTAAAGTAATATTGTTGTATGTAAAAAAACAAAACATTGCATAGTCAAGCTAAATCTATGACTTTATAGCTAATCAATTGTGTGTCACATGTTTTAAGTGGCAAAGTTCTCTGAAACGACTTCATCATGTAGATAAAAGATAATTCCTGAAGATTTATATTTTCAAGATACAAATTCAAATAAGACTGTTTAATATCATCACTGAAAGCATGAATTGAACTTGAAAGAAAACAAACAAATATTTATTGTAACATAGTCACAATGCTGGGCTGCAATTTTTAATCATATTTTTAATTTATTTAATTTAAAATATATGCTCTCCATCTCAAATTAGTGCTGTACATCATACTTTTCCATTACCAATGGAGTCACGATGATCATCTAACTAACTCTTTTCAGGGGAAAATTTTTTAATTGAAATAGTGTGATTTCTGGTTTACATTAGAAGTTCATATATAGTTAACCAGGATCTGCAGCCCCTAAGCTTTTCATATATGGACTCAGCTTTCATCTATGTAACTCTGTTCTTGAGATTAAGGAAAGACAGATGGACAGACAGATGACAGTGGGAATTTACAGGTATACAATTTTTTCAAATTGCAGCTGAATGAATGGAAAAGATTAAAGGCAACATATGAGTATAGTTATCTTTGGTGACTTCGAGAAAAATTGCAATAGCAGAAAAATGTCTGGTGTACAAGATTTTTCACATTTTCTAAAGATGTTCTTAGTGAATTTGGACAAAAGTTGTTTGATAACTTTGTAATTGCAATTTCAAATCAGCATATAATCCACACCATCATATAACTTTTATATTGTATGTCCTTTAAACACTGACATTGTCCCTATTGGTCCAAATGAAAATACAGTAAACAGAATCATTAATCTAAATTCAAAATCAAATTGATCTGATTCTGAAAGCTTCATAAAACCCTAATTAAAACATGAACATCAGTAAAAATTAAATTAAATTAAATTCGTATAAGTTTTAATTAAAAGTAATAATTTAGTATAATTAATAACTGAAGTACTAAATCAAAAGCTTTGGTCCTAAATTGCTGTAGGTTCATATTGGGTAGAATAGAGGTTACTAGGATTTTATGGTTAGGGGGTCCTTAGGAATTCTAACTGTAAACTCCTACCATCATAAAAAAGCATAAAAACATAGCTGTTACAAGAAAACAAAAAAATTTCTAAGAAAACTCAAATAAATTGAAATTATGCAATCTACAGCATGCATAATAGTCAATACTGGCATGCAAACAATGTGCAAAATCAAACTGGGAAACATATATTTATAAAAGGCTGCTGAGAATCTTTTGCAGAGTTGTTTGCAAGCTGATAAACATAACAGAAATGTTCTTAATTTGTTAAATTGCCCAAGAACACCCAAAGAACTGAAATGTCCAAAATCTATAGTTCAGTCAATTGTGCAACATCTGTGAGAAAACAACATAAGGTAGGAAACAAATTCAGAATCCTACAAACTAGAAGATTGTCAGTACGTACATTCATAAAAAAACTGGAATGTAAATGTGTCAGATTTGATAAATTGGGCTACAACAGAGCTAGAGAAACAGTACTTACATTGTACATCTATGATGCAGAGATACATCAAAAGAATAGGCTATGGTTTCTATCATGCTAAAAAAAATCATTTCTTACTGCAATAAACAAAGGCCATCTTACTTAGGAAAAAAGCATCAGAAAGATGTCTGTGAGGAAGAGGGAGCAAATTTTATGATCAGACATGTCCAGCCGATTGCAGAGACAACGTTTAGAGGCTGACGACAGTTTACAGATCGGGTAGACTGTGGTTCAGAAAAATTTCATTGCAGAGACAGTGTTTCGAGCTTGCCACAATGTAGACAGCGATTAGAAGCAAGTTATTTGACCTACTTTCTAGACTCGGTCGACAGTGGGTTTAGAGGGCTTTTTGTAGTTTTGTTGGTGGCAAAGTTTAGATAAAAAATGGATATCGTTCCTTTGATAAATGTTGTAAACGGAACGAATCGACAAAATTATTCATTAATTAATTGCTTAGAGCAAAAATAACAAAATTAAATACTTTAAATTTGTTTTAAATGTTCAAATTTTGATATTCAAATGGGAGACGACTTAAAACTACAATTAATTTGAATTAGATGCAATTAATTACAGTTCGAGTATCGTATTGGTTATAAAACGCTAATGAATTTCAGGGTCACTGTAGTTACAGAACGTTCTGTTAAACAAACGAGACAATTTTAATAATTACCGAAATCTTTTTATAGAAATAAAAAAAATATATATAATAGTAATAATAAAATATTTAAAATTATTTATTTCTACAGTTACGAAGGGTGACAGTGATAGGATGTCAAAATAATTCGTTAAAAATTATTCCGAAGATGAATTTCGAATTCGGTATAAGTTTTCTAATATGAATTTGTTCGTATTTTAAACTGCATTGGCAACGAAATTAAATGTCGAAATGGAAAACAATCGTCATTAACTGCCGAACAATGCTTGTTGACAGCCTTAAGATTTTATTTCTGGAAGCTTTCGGAATATAGCTGGCGATCTTTTCTGACGTCACAAATGAATAACCAGATTGGCCGAACGACTCCTATAACAGAGGAGTAATGTTCAAGAAAGTAAGAGCCAGTGTTTTGCCGAAGTTCGTGTAAAGGGCATTTAGAAATAGACGCTCATCGTCTTTGCAACGCATTTTAAACCTCGGTTCGGCCAGCCAACGTCCATAGGCCGTTCTGTTGTTAAACGTCATTTAACGTAATCTCTGTCTCTGCAATTGGCTGATCATGTTTCAGAGTTGTGTAAGAAAATAATATACATAATGTTGTGATGAAAATGAGAAATGAAGCCAACAACTAACCTGTTTTGCACAAGCGGTGCAAAAAGCCACTTCTGTTGGTGCCTGGGGCTGCATGTCAACGAATAACATCAGAAAAATGTTTTTATAATAGCACCATCACAACTGAAGACAACATTAACATTCTTTAAACCTATTTACAGTCAATTAAGGCAGTTTTCCCCCCAAAAAGCCCTATACCTAACAACAGGGACGGTGAACCTTTTTGAGTCCACGTGCCATATTGTAAGCATACTTAGCTTTAAAGATGTTAATGCATGCCAATGTCTTAGACTTCAAATAATGATATTTAAAGAAATTAAATGAATATGCTTTAATTCGAATAAATGTAAAAAATCTGATTGAAAAAAATATGATCAGGTGATAAACAGAAAGGATGATTGAAAAAGACAGAAATCATATGATACATTATGTGCCAGATGATTTCTCTTACGTGCCACAGGTTTGCCACCCCTGCCTTACAAGACAATGCAAACCCATATTACCAAGGTAATACAGACTTGGTTTTAAAGATATAGCATTTATGTTCTGCCATGGCCTGTTAAAAGCCTTTACATAAATCCAATCAAGAATATTTGGTAGTACAGTATTTACAGAAAAGTAAGTCAGTGTAGGGCCTGAACCATTGAACAGACTTTGAATCCTTATAGCAGACAAATGGGATAGAAATTCATTAGAAAAAGTACAAGTAGTAATAAAATCAATGCCTCACAGAACTGCTAAATTAAAAATTATAGGAAAGTGATAAAATATTAATATTTGAGTATTAACCCCTTCTCAGTCAAATTTTTTTTCAGGGTTATCATCCAAATGAGCAATTATTTATTGTGACATTATCACAATGCAAGGGCTGCAATTTTTAATCATATTTTTAATTTATTTCATTTAAAATATGTGCTCTCTACCTCATATTAGTAGTGGCTTGCCCCTGTACATCATTAACAATAGAGTCGTGCCAATCATTTAACTCCTTTCAGGAGAAAATTTTTTAATTGAAATAATGTGACTTCTGGTTTGCATCAAAAGTTCTTATACAGGGTGGGTCAACAAAAACGAAATGGCAGAGTTAACAGATAACACATTATCAGCCTTAATTTTATGATCAATTTTTTTCCTTGCATGATTTCCGAGATGTCCCCCTCGAGAATAAAATTGATTTGTCCAAGAGATTTGCTTAAATACAAATCCAACTATCAAAAAATTCTGCTGTTTCGTTTTCGTTGGCCCATCCTGTATAGTTAACAGGAACCTCCTCCTAAGGTTTCCATATCTGGTCTCATCCTTCGTCTATCTAACTGTGTTCTCAAGATTAAGGAGAGATGGATAGACAGACAACAGTGGGAATTTATAGGTCTACAATTTTTTTTCAAATTGCATCCCAAAAGTGTCATTTTTTTTCATTAATATTTGATGGTTAAATTAATATTTATAAAGTAATTTGCAAAAAATTAGAACTTGAATGTGTTTTTTTTCTAAAAATAGAGTAATTTTATTTATTCATAATTTATATTATTTTATTAATAATTTTGGTTATTTACTTTATTATTTTAATTATTTATTTAATGGTTATTAATAATATTTATAAATAAAATAATTTAGATTATTGTTTTTTGAAAAAAAACCATTAAAAAAAATTTACACAGATGCTGTCAGATTCTGAAAAGAAATTAATTTTTCTGCCAAAAATGGCAAAATAGTTTTTGTAACATAATGCCATCTGTTGGAGAAATAGTGACAAATATTTAACAACAGTAAATGCATCAAAGATGTTAAAATATTTTTAGAGCATTTTTCACAATAAACGTTTTTGGAGGTCAAAGCCAAAAAAATGTTCACTGCACATGAATGTATGGAATGTGACAGTGACAGAAAAAAAGTTAAAAATTTCAATAATTGTTCCAAAATTTAAAAAAAATTATTAGTAATATTATTTTGAGAGATTTATTAGTTAATGCTACATTTTCTTTTTTTTTGAACTAGTTTTAAGAACTAAACTAAATATTTCCATTAAAATATAATGACATATGACAATGATATCAGTCATTATGCAGTCACTTAATCAGACCTAATCAATAGACTGATGACAGTATCAATAAAACTGCAATTACTGCATTCCTAATTATAATACATTGAAATAGAACTTATTTACAACACAGAGAGGATATACAATAGGATCTCCAACATATATGGACTTGTCAGATATGATTTCAGGTTTAGGCTAACTGGCAATAAAAAATTTAAGTGCATAAAATCTTGCAGTATCTTGTTTGTTCTTATTCTGGAAAAGAATTGTTTTTGATTTTTGTTTTGCACTAGACACTAGGACTTGCATCAGTCTTTGGTCTGGAATTCTCACTTGTAACATGTCATATTTGTGTGATTTCAGCAGTTTTCTTATTTGGTTTATGCTAATTACTTTGTAAATATGGCTAAAACACAAAGATAATGATGCTGGTAGCTCTGATGAGCAAAAAAAAAAAAAGCTATAAACTGTCCACTTTTAGAGGAAAAAATTAAAATTTTAGATTTGTGAAATAAGAAGTCATCTGAATCCAAAAACTTTTTGAAGTTTTTTATGATTTACACAGTATCATGCTATTTATTGTTAATATAGTGTTTATTTGCCTTATTTATATTTTAAAAAATGTGTGTCATGAAATACTTAATGGGATTTTGCTATTTTATATGGATTTCCTCTTATGCAGGAAGTCTCAGAACATATTAGTTGTATATGGTAAGGTACTACTGTAATTTTTTTCATATTTTATTATTTAAGGAAAGATTTTTTAATCTAGAAAGACAGATATAAGAAATTGAATATTTCCTGAAAACTGTACATAAATAATGTACAACAAAGTTGGCCAGAAAACTTTACATTATTTATGTAAAGTTTTCAAGAAATTGACAGATGACAGATGAACAGCATTCAGGAAATGATACCACAAAAAGTTGTGATTACTTGACATTTTTAAACAAAAGTATGAAAATATGAATAATAAAATAAATGTTAGTTCTTTCAAAGAAATTTTATATAAATATAGGACCATAATTACAATAAGAAATTAGTTATGTAAACAGACTTTTATCTAATTTACTTTTAAATCATATTAACAAATTTATGAAATACTATCATAGATAATCTAATAGGTTGAATATACATTGAAATTAAGATGACAAGTGACTGAAACTTTCTGTTGGATACAGTACTCAAATAATAGGCTATATTATTAATATAATTTGGGCTTGTTGTCTTTATGTATTTATAAATAAGTTATGTGGAAAAAGATAATGCAAATGATAAAATATGTGAAATAACTTGCATTTAAAACAATAAAGTGATTGATACCATCTTTAGTTATTATAATTATTTTTGTTTATCCAAAAAACTTCAGTTTATCAAAACTTTCATAATAGCTTTTATTTTCAATAAGTTTTTTTTAAAAAGAAATATGAAAAGAATGGAAACAAAGAAAAATTGTCAGAAATATTATAATACTAAATATTCTAAATGAATGATTAAAAGCTAGAAGAAAAATGACAAGATAATCTTTAGATCAAATCAAGTAATAAATTAATTTTGTTAATTTTAATTTTTTCTGATATACAGGTATGTTTAAGTTTCCATACATACAAAGGTAAAATGTAACTTTATTCACAAAACATTAAAATGTCAGCATTAAGATTTATGTCAATGGACTGATGGAGTAAGGCAACGGAACACATGGGTGATCTGCCGATGGGGCAACGTCTAGTAGAACTTCCTATGTGGAAACTGGATTCTATTTAAGTATTAGACACATGAAGGAAACCCTGAACACTGCATGGTGGCCAGCCCATTATTCAGGCACGAACCAATGACCAACTACCGGTGTTCAATGGTTTTATTTATTCAACCACTGGTGGCTTGATTTGTGTCACTGTATGGAGACTTTTGGGACACCCTGTACTTTATTTCAAAAGCCTAAGAAAATTAGAATCTAAGTTTCTTAAACATACCCATCTCCAGCCCCCATGCCTGGAGGTCCAATTTCTTTCTTATTTCCATCTGTCAAAGACTCTAATCCTAATTCAGCCAGGGCACGGAGAGCCATCAAAGCAGCCTGATCATGAGAAGCTTCTATTGTTGGTCCTGCCCCATGTTTGACTTGAGGTGGAATAGTGCTCAGAGATACTAATGATAAATATTCTAATTTGTTACCCTGTAAAAAAAGTTACTTTCAATATACTGTAAACTTTCAATTATGTAAATCAACATTAAAAATAATATAGAAATTCATTTCATTCATTCATGTTTAAAAATTTTTGTTCATAAAATCATAATAAAATAAATTTATAACAAAAATCATCATTAAGTAAAAAATAAATAAATAAATAAATAAAAAGTTCTTTACTAAATTAACTTTAACTAACTACAGTTTCAGTAAATTCTTCCAAACTAATAAGCTTCAATATAAAATAAAACAAGTCCAACATTCTACTTCTATATATAAACAAACATTTTTTAAAACTAGCAAAATATTATGCATATTTAAAATGCTGTACTATTGTAATTTAATACACAATGCTTACTTTTTTGTTGAAAAAACTGTGTACAAATTTAAGTTAAATACATACAAATGATATTAAAAAATATTAAATAAAACACAAAAGCTAGATTACATTTAAAATCAAAACAACAAAAACCATAAATTCTAGCAAATTTGGTTTTCTGCAAAGATTTTCAACCTTATTTGATAGGTTTACTCATGCTACAGTAAATCAAATACACCAACATCTAGAGGACTCAGGCAGAAAAAACAATTTATACAAATTTGAAATTTTGGTTTTCCTTTCAATAAAATTATGACAAAGTTGGCCAGAATTTATATTTGTTGTCATTTTAATTAAAAGACTCATCCATCAATATTGTCAACCAACTGTGAAAAACTTATAAAACAAAGTTTAAAGGTAGCTAGCTATAATACTTTGATCAATCAACAGAATCAAAAAAATTATAATTGTTGAAAGAAAGATAACTTTCACATTTGGGTGAAAATCAGATAATTGTGCAATTAGACAGCACACTATCAAAAATAAGCAAGATTTTGAATTTTCTTTTCTTCAGACAATATAGTATTTTAACTGTATTTCATTGAAGTTTTTACTTCAATGCAAAACAAAGATTTAAGTTGTCAAATCCAAGTTTTTTTTTTCTTTTCTTGATTTCCAATGGAGTGAGACATGGCAACTAAGCAACAAAAACTTCAAAATTTTTGCACACTTAACATCATACGATTTGGTGAATATTTTTTATTTACAGTCAAAGTTCTATATAACAAATTCACTAAAGGAAAATTTCATTTTACATAAATTACACTTTTTGGTAAATAAAGTATTAATTTAATGTATTTTTTTTGTTATTTTTTGCAATTTAAATTAATATAAATGTAATATACAGTAATAATATGATATAAATGTAGTTTTAATTTTAAGTAAGTTTACATGTGTGTGTTAAAATACTTACAACCTAGTTAACTACATTTTTGTAAAACAATTGTAATTTTTTGTTGAACAGAACAATTAAAAAATATCCTTTCTTCATTATATACTTCACACTTATTAAGAGCATTAAAACTTCATCTACATTGTCGTAAACGCAAGTTCTAGTACATTTTTCTGTGCATCTCATATCATCGGCTAATTTCAAGATTGATTCACGATTTGTTATTATAGTTGATAAACAACTCGTAGGAATGCCAAATTTTGCTTCAATGTCTTTCTTTTTTGAGCCTTTATCGACTTCTTGCAACATATTAATTTTTTTAGTGATGCTTAAACACTATATTAACAGTTCTTCAGATTTGAAATGGACGACTTATTAAATAAAATAAAATCTCACTAGTCCAGCACTTGTCAAAATTGTCACCTTTCTAACATTTGTTAATTGTAAATTGTTTATCTGTCAACGAATGCATTTTGACCTAATCTTTCTCTCCTCTCTTTACAACTGGTAGCCACGTGGGGGGAGATTATATAAGTGAATGTGATAGGACAAATAATTTTGTGGATGCCTGTCATCGAAAACTGCAATTGCGCTTTGACAACAGCACAATTCATCCAAATCTATGGACATTTATAAATGGACTAAGAAAAGTTCAAAAAATATATCAGTGTAAACATAGACATTATAAAGCTGACCAGAAAATCTCAAGGAAAGTTTCAAATTGCAATAGGGAAAATATAATAGAATATTTACATGGTATTGCATACAATTATAATAAGAATTAACCAATTTAAAATAAAAACTTTGTTAATTAAAAAAATGTTCTTTTATCTCATTTAAAAAAATAATAATAATTAAATTTACCAAGTAGGAGATCAGTGATTTTTTATAAAGAAAACAAAAAAATTTGTATTTTGTCTATTGTTTATCTCTTGTTTTGTCTCACAGATGTCTGTCACCCACTTGACAGTGTCCCCAATGGAGTGGTAGAGAATCCAGTTTTGATATTTGTTTAGAGCATGAAGATATATACCGTATTTTACGGACTATAAGATGCATTTTTTTCTTCGAAAAATTGCCTCCAAAATTCAGATGCGTCTTATAGTCCGTAGTATCTTATATGTATTTTATATGTATTAAAAAAAAAAAAAAAAATGCTTAAAAATTAAAGTGCGTCTTATAGTCTGTAGCGTCTTATAGTCCGTAAAATACGGTAAATTAGAAGCAATTTGTACTTAAAGTCAGGGTTCTTTCCCAGAAGACTGGAACTCCAGACTACCAAGATTTCTACAATTTTTATTGGATTTGCAATTCCAGAGAACTGAGAAATATTCCTTAAAAACCTAGAAGAAGTTTTCCTATATTAAATATAAAAAGCCATACTACTAATGTTATCCATTAAATCATTACAACACACAAAAACCATTCTTATTTTCTGAAAGTTATATATATACTTTTAATAAAAATAGATTATTTCTCCTCTCAGATATAATATTTAAGCTACAGCAATCTGATAATGACTCAATACTTAAATTTCATCTGTAATCCACAATACAAGCTATAAAACTACATTACTCACAAATTTTAAATACTTCAATGTCAGATCCAAAATCATTTTCTTGGCAATTTTTATTAACAATTCCAATACAGAAAATGCAAGATATAAGCAGTACAGTGATACCTCGATTTTCGTCGATAATTCGTCTGAAAACAATCGACAAAATCCAAAACCAACGAAAACCGAGGCAATGATTTCCATATGAATCAATGTAAATCCAATTAATTAAAATCCACAAATTATAAACATATTGCCAAGAAAACATGCCAAGAATAATAAAAAATATCTTTCATATTATGTGGTTAATAACTGGATATTTATGTAAATTAAACTCAACTCACCAAGCAATCCAGCAATCCAAAAAATATCATAGAAGATAATTTAGATTTATATATATAATTGTGCAGCTACTTTGAGCTTCCCTACTTTACTAAAATAGGAATTCTAATTTGGATCTATGAAGGTGACAGTGTTAAGACTTTAACAAAGACCAATAACAATTTAACTTCCTGTTCAGAAGACAAAATTTATGAAACTATACAATCTACAATAGTAGAAGATTAAAAGCAGAAATACAATCAAAGATAAAAAAAACTATTCACTGTTCAACTTTTTCATATTAGAATCAGAGTTCAAATACAGTAAGTAGCTGAAGCAAGAATTGCAGTAGCTCAAGATAATAGGGAACAGTATTTCAATCAGCTCGAATTTACTTGACCCTTTCAGTCAATATCAAAGTAACAAAATCTTTTTTGTGTTTTTATCAATATTAACCTATAATCAGACACACCAAAGGAAAGTGTATAGTTGTGATTCCAATTTAGTGACAACTACACATTTTAAAACATTTTTACTTTCTCAGCTGTATACATAATAAGGGAAAATATTGGAATCATGTCAGATTTAATCTTCTGGGATTTTTGCAAATCTCGATGTTTTGAGAATCCCTAACCCAAAAAAGTCAACAAAAAAATTCTCTAGTGTGTATATGTGTGTTGACATCTATTTTATCTAATATCACAGAATGAGTAAAGACTAAGAAATAAAATTTGGCATGGTAGCTTGTGTATAAGGGGCATTGATGCTATTAAATTTTGGTGGTTTAAAATCAAGGGGTGGGAAGATAGAGGGGTTTGTGTCATATCTCATAATAGGTTGGACTTAAGAAGATTTTACTTGTTATTAGCATTTACAGCTTTTTTTTTTTTATAAAATTCATTACTACCATCAAAATGAACCCTTTTGCCATTTTATAATAATTAATAATATAAAATGTTTTTGAGCTGCAATTTGAAAAAATTGTAGACCTATAAATTCCCACTGTCACCTGTCTTTCCTTAATCTCGAAAATATATGAAGAGTTAGGTATATGAAATCCAAGTTAGATATATGAAATCTGAGACCAGATATGGAAACCTTAGGAGCAGTAGGCCCCAATTAACTATATACAAACTTCTGACGCAAACTGGAAGTCAGGTTATTTTAATTCAAAAATTTCCCCTAAAAGGTGTTAGATAGATAACCAGCACAACTTTATTGTTAAAAGGAAAGTACAGTCCCGACCAAAATGATTGACTATCAGTCGATCGATTGCGCAGCTGTGGAAATTGATCACTTGTTACACCAGGACGTTCTATCTCTTAGCAAAGGCGTTTCAGGTGGACTGATCCGATTTGAGCCGTAATAGGGGTGAGGAAATCGAGCCGGAGGGACTTAAGCGTGCAGTCAAGCGCTCTGCAGGTTGACAAGACTAATCGCTCATCGCTTGCCTAAAACTGCGTGTGTAGCATAGGCCGTTTTTCTTTTAAAATTGTAAATTTGCCGCCACTGATCGTCAGAAATATGATTTTATCCGTTATCTTTATACTTTTCTTTCTGTATAATGTTTTATTTACGTTTATTTTCCTGTAATTTGAGACGATACAGCTTTAAAATAAACAGATCAGGTCTCAATTGCCAATAGATTATCTCAACTTTCACCGATTGTCGTCGGTTCCTTTGTAATCGGAGAGTAATAGGACCCTGTGTCAATTTTCACTGTTAAGTGTTAATTGTTTTTGCGGTAATCTGAGTAGAGGGGAGAAGTTACTTAATAAACCGCCAAGTGTTTTATTACTGTTTAAACAACTGCTCCCCAGTTGTTATTTTTAGTAATTGGAGAGGGGTAGATCGTGTTTCAAGGTCAGTGAAAGTTTATTACTTTCGCAACAGGGTGTCATCTGAGCTGCCACCCACTCCCCACTTAAATGACAACAACGTGCTAAGTGTTTTATTATTATATAAACAAAAACTCCTCTCCCTGTCAGAAGTGGGTCAAATGTCAAGGTTACTATTTAATAGTATTGAACAGAATGTTGTCCTTGATATTTAACTATCATTTTGTCAGAACTCTTTATTTTGAATACTTTTCTTATAATTTTCTTATAATATATTTGTCATTATATATATATAATAGACAAAGAAGAGATAAAAACAATTTTATAACCGAAACGGAAATAAATTATAAGAAAAGTATTCAAAATAAAGAGTTCTGACAAAATGATAGTTAAATATCAAGGACAACATTCTGTTCAATACTATTAAATAGTAACCTTGACATTTGACCCACTTCTGACAGGGAGAGGAGTTTTTGTTTATATAATAATAAAACACTTAGCACGTTGTTGTCATTTAAGTGGGGAGTGGGTGGCAGCTCAGATGACACCCTGTTGCGAAAGTAATAAACTTTCACTGACCTTGAAACACGATCTACCCCTCTCCAATTACTAAAAATAACAACTGGGGAGCAGTTGTTTAAACAGTAATAAAACACTTGGCGGTTTATTAAGTAACTTCTCCCCTCTACTCAGATTACCGCAAAAACAATTAACACTTAACAGTGAAAATTGACACAGGGTCCTATTACTCTCCGATTACAAAGGAACCGACGACAATCGGTGAAAGTTGAGATAATCTATTGGCAATTGAGACCTGATCTGTTTATTTTAAAGCTGTATCGTCTCAAATTACAGGAAAATAAACGTAAATAAAACATTATACAGAAAGAAAAGTATAAAGATAACGGATAAAATCATATTTCTGACGATCAGTGGCGGCAAATTTACAATTTTAAAAGAAAAAAGGCCTATGCTACACACGCAGTTTTAGGCAAGCGATGAGCGATTAGTCTTGTCAACCTGCAGAGCGCTTGACTGCACGCTTAAGTCCCTCCGGCTCGATTTCCTCACCCCTATTACGGCTCAAATCGGATCAGTCCACCTGAAACGCCTTTGCTAAGAGATAGAACGTCCTGGTGTAACAAGTGATCAATTTCCACAGCTGCGCAATCGATCGACTGATAGTCAATCATTTTGGTCGGGACTGTACAATGTACAGAGGCAAGCAACTACTAATTAGAGGTGAAGAGCATTGCAGCCCAGCATTGTGATCATATAAACAAACAATTATTTATTGTGACAATACAATCTCACAACAGCTGGGAAAGTTATGCAACTCATTAGCAATGAGTTGCTAATAACTTTTATTTTACTGTTACTTTTTTACTATTTATAAAAAAAATTTCACCCAAATAACAAACACGTAGAAAAAAGTCTTGTAATATAATCCAGTCTGTACTGTACATATAGCCTGACACTTTCATTTAGACCAAGGATTACCAAATTACAGCCCCCAGGCCAGATCCAGCCCACAAGGTCAGTTCATCCAGCCTGCCACCTCAGTATGCCACAAATGACGTAAAATATAGTTATTTCTATGGAAATATCATAGTCTGTTTATAAACTTACTATGTATAAAAAATTAAAATAAGTGTAAGTATAAATGCCACAAGTGATTCAATCTGATTTTTGCATCTGATGATAATATAATTTTTAGGAAAATCAGTGAAATAAAAAATTTGGCGACTTTGGATATCAGAGCACTTTTTGTGTAAATATCTGCAATGAAGTTTCTAACAAATGCCATTACAAGCTTACTTCAGCCTCACATTTGTGTATTGGTAAATAAATATGTTGGTTATCTTTTACTTTTTGTGTACTCAGTGTGCTGTATTGAACAAAATGGTTATGCGCCCCACACTCGTCATTTTCTCAGTTATCTGGCCCGTTGTGAAAAAGTTTGGTGACCCCTGATTTAGACTAAAGTTTAGTGAATCATTGTAAAACAAATCTGAATGATAACAAATGTTATAGTAAACTAGAAAGAGTATAGTTTCAAATAAACATGATTAGTTGACAAAAGGTTTTATTAATAACAATCCATTAGAAAATGAGACTTACCAATTTCATTCCAATTCAAATTATGTAAGAAAGCATTTGTATTTTAATTTTGTAACACATCAATTCTTTTTAGAATTTTGTTACTAGTAAATGATTTTAACCCCTTCTCAGTCACTGTCCAAATACATTCATGCACAGTGATCACTTTTATTTTGGCTTTAACATGCCAAAAAAAAAAAAAAAAGTAAAAATTCTAGAAATTTTTATTTTAATGTCTCTGATACATTCACTATTGTTACATGTTTATTTCACTATTTCTCCAATAAATGGCATTATGTTACAAAAATTATTTAGCCATTTCTGGTGGGATAATTGAATTTTGTTTTGGAATCTGAAATTCTCTCTCTAATTTGTTTCTGACAGTTTTTCTTTCAAACAAATTAGTTTGTAGAGAAGTTATAATTTTATAAATTTTTGATGGATATTGACTATTTTAGACAAATTAGAGTTATTGTTTAGATTAACTGTTACTGTAATCAGAATTACTGTTAGACAAAGTAATTACTGATTTAAATTAATTTTCAATACTAAAAAAGAAAAAAATATGTAGGAGCAAATTTTTCATCAAAATTAATTATATATCAAATATCAATGATAAAAAATTGACACTTTTTGAATGGGCCACCCTGAAAAAATGAGGCTGAGAAGGGATTGATATTTGTTTGAACTGTTAATTTTATTTTGTTTTAATTTATGATTAAAATTAGCTATATTCATATTTTAAATCCTGCCTTATTGCATAATCTGTACCCCTTTCATATTATTTTTCAAACACAGATATTCCATGGGTTATCAACATCAAATTATGGTTATTTTAACTGATGAAAAATGCTCAGAAATTATAACAAATTAAGATGAAAAGTAGGATGATGTTACAGGAAAATCGATCATGTGACCAAGGAACAGTTAATGGAAATTCTCTTGTGTTGAAATGTAAAGAGCATAAATTTTCATTCTAATAGCCCTTTTTTTATACTTCATTGCAATAAACTTCTGAAATATATAGTTCAAATGCATTAAAAAACATTTCTTTTATAAATTTAAAAATTTATTGTTTTAATTCATAGTATAGCATATTTAAATTCTTTAACAGCATACCATTTGAAAACTACTGCACTACATGTAGGAATAGTGAGAGTAATAGAAATAGAAATAACAATAATCTTCCAGCGTCGTAACTATCTTCAAATTATGGATAGAACAATAATGTTCTGGCATACATAATGTCTCTAGTCCTCTTTGCGTCGTCACTAACTGTCGTCTCCCTCATCTCCTCTGTAACCCCTCATTTATTTTCTTAACAGTTTAGGAATTCTAGTCATCTAACCCCCACATGAATTATAATTAACAGAATTATAAACAACTAAATAGAATGTTTTAGCCTTTTGAGGCCAGGACCTCACCCTTCAAATAGGAAACTAGCTGTCAAACCAGAGTCAATAAACCAGTGACTAATTTTCATAAACAGAACTGGGACCACAAAGAAATGGGGTGTGATATGATTTGATTGTCACATTCCAAGATCTAACTGACACATCCCTGATTGTAGATTGTGAAGGAGAGCAAGAGATTGGCAGCTGGGGAAATTTTGGCAGTCATCTTACACAGAGTTCAAAGCAGAAAATGAGAATGCTCCTTCAGAAGGGGTGGCAACTGGGTCCTTATGAACCCAGCTGCATCTTCTCTGAGATAGGAGAAAAACACATTGGCCAAAATTTACGGGACAGTCACTCAGGAAAAGAGCATGACCTGACCTTGGAGGGGAGTGGTCCAGGCGGAAGTGTTCAACAACCCCGTGGCGTGAATCATATCTTTAGCAACAGATCAGGGACCAATAGAGTTACAGGAGACCACCATTTCAGACCAACCAAAACACAGGAGTTCGGGTGAAGATGGTATAAAAACCCAAAATCCCAAGGACACAGAGAGATTGGGAGTCAAATAGTAAGTCCTCCAGACACGAACTTTCTCCAGGTGTGAATCGATGGAGAAGACTCCTTCCCGCATTGCATAACATCTTTTCAACAAGACAGAAATAGTATTGCCCCTGTAAGCATGTATTTGTCTCAATATTGGAAACTGGTTTCCGTGTGGTTCTCTGTGTCCAGCAACCACTACTCACATATGTGCAAACAACTCTTGCATCATCCTGACCAAGTTGTGGGAAAAGCAAATGTCTCTGCAGGCAGATCTGTTTGTCAGCAGCACTACCTTACAGTTGTGTCAAATCCTCACAAAATGTTTTATAAATAATTTCTGGTTTTCCAAGATCCAAGAATATGGCTTCATTTTCTGAAAATATCTAGAATAAGAAAATCTACATATAAGGAGAACCTTACATATGAGGAGTACCTTCTCATATGTAAAATTGCAAAAGTATTAATCTTTAGAAGTTATGAAACCTGGAGCAGTTTTCTCTTTTGAAATGAATGTTTAACTTGGTATGACATTTGATTTGATAGATACCATTCAATTACAATAATATTCTAGTTACAATTTTTGAATACAAATAAGCAGCTATTGTATCAATACTGACTGTTTTTCTCTAATTTTAAGATTGTGAAGATTTTGATATTTATAAAATTTTCAAATCAATCCTCACTGGTCTGAAAAACATCTGCAGTAAATGATGTGGAACAACTAACTGAACATTTAATTTTCTCAACATTTTGCCTAATTTGTCAAACTTTACATTCATTTATGGTTTATTTCTTGTTCAACATTACAATATTCACATCATTGACTAAGTCTTTAATGATATTTAATTTTTACTCTAAATTAAAATTTTTTTCACTTTGTAACTCTCTTCATTTTATAGCCTATAAGGTAAATGCACCGGTAGTGGACACTTTAAGGAAAATTTTTCGATTTTTTTGAAACTGGACCCCTATTTGAAAGCCTTATGGCTTAAAAGTTATATTGTCTGTTAGACAAAATCTTCCTTCACTCACTCTAAGGATTTTAATTGTGTCAGTCTCATAGAATACATTTTAATTTAATTTATTTTGTAAGGTTGAAAATGTTTCAGTAGTGGATATTGAAAAAATTGAGATATTTAGTAATGGACAGACATTTGCACCATTAGTGGACAAGGAATATAGAAATGATTATATTCAAGATGAAATGGTTTTTGTTTTTCACAACTTACAGAATTTGACAGTCTTTATTATAAAGAACAAGAACACTGTGTTAATTATAATGACAACTCATAATTAAATTAAATTAGTTAAAATATCAAATTGTACAAATGTAAATTACATGTGCATAGTTTGTAATGTTTATATGAAAATTGAACTAGTAAGTATCATGAAACATAAATATAAAACATTACAAAGTTAGTATAAGAAACTTTGTTATTTTGTTATTGTTGCATTATTCTTAACAAATATAAATGTTGAAGTAAACGAGACCAGTTTTAACATACTGGAATGGATTATTGTTACACTCAATATTAAACACTTAGAACCCAGTTTTATACTATTATTTTTAAGTTACATTTAGGAGAACTCAAATATTAATGCCAGCATAGTTTAACCCTTAGCCTGCCGTTTGCCACGCCCCCTTATTTTGTAAAACGGCCAAGGGCAAAATAGGTGAATCAGGCAATATTATTTTAAAAATTCACCAAAAATTAAATTATTATTTTATTCATATGAAAAAATCACATATATTTATCAATATAGTTAGTTTTAAATATGACATTTTTCAATAAAGTTTGTTTGAAAAATTTATGAGAGAAAAAAAAAAAAATGATAACTGACATTCAAACTTGAAAATTTGTTACTTTTTGTCAAAATTAACATTGTCTGGTTACTTCATTCTTATTGTCACTGAGCCAGAAAGACGTAGAATATTGTTCTGTACAATTTGATATAACATTTATGCATGTACGTTTATTCATTGTGAAATTATTGCCACATCTACTTGACTTAAATACCGGTTAACTTAATACACACTCACTTCGTTTAACCTTAATATCCGGTACTTCTTGATCATCCAAACAAACGTTTTCGTCCTCTCCGAGGACTGCCTCAGGTTATTCGAACAAAAGAATAAATTAGAGCAGGATTCCAATTTTTTGAATTAATTTCTCGAGGAACTTTCAAACTATTCGAATATAATTTGACTATACGCGTGCGCTATGACGTGTTGCCTTTTTCGTATTCGTCAATTATTGTGCAATAATATGTGCAATAATTTCGTATTTCGAAATTATTGCACATTACATCAAACATTTGTTTGAAATCTGAACTTTATTCTGCTTTCAACTAATATAATGAACTAATATACTTTATTCATTTCATATCAAACAAGATTATATATTTTTGTAATAAACATATGATTACAAGTAGCAATAGATGTAACATTTGCTGATATTTTAGATTTAAAAAAAAATTAAAAATTAAAAAAATATATAAAATATCAGAACTGAAGGTCATAACTTGAATATTTATAATGCATTAACATATTATAGCTGAATAAACTTATTATAGCATTAATGAACTTATTATAGTAATATTATTGCATGAATATGCAAAAAATGAAATAAAAAATCATCAGAAAATGAAAAATTAAGAAAAAAAACCGATAATTAAAATTTTTTAAGTCAACAAAACACCACCTGGACAAAAATATGTGAAACAGATGATAAACAAGACGATGCCGTCAAGTGCTGACATCTGTTGTTGATAAATTTTATAAAAATCGATTGTTAACAGGGTAACGATAGATCAGTACCCTGGCCGGGAAAGGGTTAATATATAACTGCAATAAAGGCAACCCCCTGAATTGGAAAGTACCCCAATAGTGTGTAATGGCAACATAAAACATGTATGAAGAAAACATTTACTTAATTTTTTATACCCAAACATTCTTTAATATTTGTCTCAGCAAAAACTATATATTGTTATTTGAAGTTTCTTTCTTTTACAATTAAAAAAAATCATCAAGCAGTAGCAAATTTTGCTATGCACTCCAAACTTTTAGTATACATGGCTGATAATGGCTGAATAACAAAACTGTTCAAATTGAAGAATGATTGTACTATACAAAATTTTAAAAAAAATTAATATTACCTTTGGAAAATCTGTAAAATGTACTTGAAAACCCAATACATCTGCTAAATACATTAATTGCTGTTTGGGACGTACAGGAGCTTGAGGAGTCAAAGGTTTATGTCCAGATTTACGTATCGCTTCAGCAGTTGGAGAAACTCCTGTAATTAAAAAAACATTATAAATTTCACAATTTTTATTTTTCAACAGAATTTTTACTATTTAATAAAAAGGTTCTTAAAGTTGTTACAATAAAATGTTATAATAAATTTTATTTTTATAGAGTAATAATACCCCAGAATATTGACGTTAGTATCTGCATGACATAACTGACAGTCTACGCTCAATTATAAAATAACTGTAGGTTTGAATTTCTGTGTAAAACATTCCAAAACATTCTTTTTGGGCTATTGCAATTTGAAAATTGCAGATCTATAAATTCCCACTGGCATCCATCTGTCTCTCCTTCCTTAATCTTAAGAATGGAATTAAATAGATGAAAATCAAGACCAGATATGGAAAGCTTAGGGACAGGAGGTCTTGATTAACTCTACATGAACTTCCAGTTTGGACTGAAAGTCATATTATTTGAATTCAAAATTTTTCTGTAGAATGGAGTTAGGTAAATGACTGGCATGACTATTGTTAATAGGAAAAGTATGATGTACACAGGCAAGACACTACTAAAATTCAGAGCATATAAAAATTGCAGCCTGGCATTATGATGATGTCACAAATAATTGCTCATCTACTTTCAGACCTAATTATAAATTAATTTTGGAAAATTTACATAACATTAAATGCAAATTATCATCTAAATCCCTTCAACTATTATAAAAAAAATTCTTCATTATCTTCGTAGATCTTTTTGTTCAAAGAAATCTCCAGTTTTTTCCCTAAATTTATAAAAATTAATTGTATAAAAACAAGTAAATAAATGCTTATATCACAATTATATACACTAAACAAACAAGCAGTTCCTGAAGGAAAATCAGAAAGCTCAACATTATTGCATCTGGAACACTTTATTCCCTCAATGTTTTCTACTTGAAAAATCAATTAAGTAACTCATAACCTAGACATGACCTAACATGTGGCTTCAGATTCTACCCACTGCAACTTTCTAAGTTTAAATTGAACTTCTGCTTCTCCAAAGTTAACTAAGTTTGTAAGGAATAGAGTCCAATCATCTTTTGTTTTTGATTTGGACTAATTATAGTTCTGATTTTTATAACTTATATGTGGTTTATTATCACTAACATAATTTTCTGTTTTTTTTTTCCATTAATCCATTTGTATATTGCTCATTCATAACATTTTCAATAAATTCTTGTTACTCTTGATGCGGAGCAGAGTCAATCGTTTTTTGATTTTTGTTGCAATAAGGCATTGTTTCAAATTAATCTGTTTTTGTTATTTCTGCCAGTTTCTGAAGTCCAGGCCTGGCATCTGACCAACCCTCACATTTGGTTGTTTATATAACACTGTTTCTTTAGATTTAGTTCTGGGCTGATAAATGGTATGTTAGAAGTTTGCTGACTACTCTGCAATTATACGATTTAGTTCTGGGCTGATAAATGGTATGTTAGAAGTTTGCTGACTACTCTGCAATTATACTCTGTAAACTCTGAGTAAAGCCTGTAAACTCTTTACTGCTAAAGTACACTCTACAAACATTCCTTATTCATGGGGTAGATTCAAATCCACTAATTCATAAATAAATCAAGTTTGAATAACAAATTCTTCATATTTCTCTTCCAAGTTTAGTATTGCTCCAATTTCCAAATGAACTTCTAAATCTCTGATTGAAATACTTTATGAAATCATATTCTAAGATCTAAGTTGTGCTTAATTCAGTTTGGAACAAACTGAATGAAGCACATTTCAAATGTTATACATTTAAAAATGAAACAGTGTTAAATTCTGCAGATTTGTTAAAGCAGAACTCTGACACTAAGAAACATCAAATATATACATGCAAAACACTGTTATACTATTATTGCCATCATCATCGTCATGCATAAACATTTTAATCAACACTATAAACTTTTATAGAGATATTAAAATATAAGTATTAATTTATTAAATAAAATAATAAAATTTCAACAATATAATAACAGTATATTTTTCTTGGTTTAGACCAGGACACCCTTCCACTTGAAGGTCTAATAAATTATCACAAACAAATGAGTATATATGTTATGAGCAAAGTGATTAATATGAACATTATGAATAATGACAAACAAAATCAGACATTGTAATAAATTTCAATAATTTATCAAATTGACCAGTCATTATGAATACTGCTACCATCTAGTCGGGCAAAGCGATAATACGTTGAGGAGTAATCATCTGACATACGCTAGCCAATCAGAACTTACATCTTAATTGTGTATGCATATTGCATTTAGTACCAGATTTTAAATTTATGTGACCAGTAGTTAATCTTTCTTCTTTGACAAAAGTAACAATCATGGAGGAATCATTGATATGAATAATTGCTTCAACAACCAATTAAATGAGTTAATAGAAGAAAAAGGTGAGAACAATCAAATTTTTACAAAATCAGCATATTTGTCAATGATACAAAACGTGAAAGAGTCAAAAATGAAAGTTACTTCTAAGTTACTGGAAGAATATCAGTTAATAGTACTTTGAAATAATTCAAATAATTTTTGTGAATTATTATAGTTATAATAATTAAAATTTCAAGTTGTATCTGAATAACCCTCATACATTAAATAAAAACAATTTCTGTATTGATTTACAGAATATAAAGCTGTCATATGTAGGCAAAAAAAAATATTTTAAGACTAGTTTCCAAATAATTAAATGAACTTGCCAGTATCCAACAATTCTTTTGCAATCGTTGATGTCGTTTGCATTATTATTTTATTCACTACTTCTTGTTTTTGAATAGGACCACCTGGGGCTCGATTTAATCCTAAATGATGAAAATAATTGATTATATTTCATTATTAATTATACAATATATAAACATGGTATCAATCAGATTATGTAAATAGTATGAATGAAATTGAATTATACATGACCTGTTATAAATTGAGAAAGAAATAAAAAAAAAAAAAATCAACCAGAATCAGTATTAAATTTTTATTGAATTCAATCAAAATAATCTCTGTACTTTTAACATATGCTTCTTTCCACATTTAGAATGACTCCAAGTTCTTTTCAATATAATTTCAAATATTTTAATATATCCTTTACAATCTTAAAAGACAGTTTCCTATAATTCTTATAAGCATTGGCTAGTGCTGCCATATTTATCAATCATAACAAGACTCAACAAATGAAAAATAATTAACAAAGTTTTTGATCACCTTACGCTTGCTGAGGAATATACAAGGTGTCCATAAAGTCTATGTGCAATTTTAAAAATTTATAACTTTATTAGTATTTTTGATAGAAAAAATCTGTAATAACTATTAGAAAGCTTAATGCACCTAGTTTTAAGTAAAATTATTCAGTAATGGATTGGACAAGGTGAACCATTTTCCTGGCCTCCACATTCACCAGACTTGACTCAATTGGATATTTTTTTAATGGGGACATGTAAAAACAATAGTGTATGTAACCAAACCTTGATCATTAGAAGACTTGAAAGCTAAAATAACTAATGTGATTCAGGCATTACTGTAAATCAATTGGCAAATGTTTTTAGATAACTACAAAATCGTAATTACCCTTTGTATTATTAATAATGATGGACATATGGAAACTTGGTAAAATACAATAAAACAATAAAAAATATAGATTTTTTTTTTATTTCCAATACATTCTACATAATTTCTCTATCACAAATACTAATAAAGTAATACATTTTTTAAATTGCCCATGGACTTTGGACACCCTGTATTTAAAACTTCACAAACATTTTCAATCTAATTTTTACAGGTCATCATCAGGTGTTATCGTATTTAAACTTTTTTTAAATGGAACATTTCGTAATATACCATTCAAACACAAATAATTTAAAAATATAAATTTAAAATAAAGAACACAAAATGTAAAATGAAATAAATAAATGAAATAATAACATAAAATTAGTAACCAAAATAAATAAATAATACTAACATCAATCAATATAATAATAAATAAATAAATGATATGCATTGTATATAGAAGGATGTAAGCTATGACTATATCTGTTTAAACTCCAAACTGACTTTTAAATCCCTCTGAAAAGCTTTTCATAAACAGAGTCATAAATCCATCACTGCTGATTACAGAGAACAAGACATATGTCCATTTGTTGATATTCTAAACCAAATATTCAGTTGCCAAAACTTGTAATGCTCTGCTGTCATTCAGCAGAAAAATCAATTTTTAGAGATAATTCAACTTCAGCAAACACTGGTCCTTGTACTTCAAATTTAAATCATTCCAGGAGACCATTCAAACTTTGAATTGTTCAAAGTTCAAGAAAATTTTTCCCATTAGAAACAATGAATTAATCCATTATCAGACCCTAAACAATACCCATTTCAATAAACTTAAAACAGCAAATACACATAATTTAAGGTAAAAACAAGTAAAATGGCAAAGTATTTGGGACAAGACTGTGTCTTGGAGACTCATTACTAAGAGGAATCACTTTGACGTTCAAGTGGGTCTCGTTCTCATTCTCCAATCTTCTTTGGTATCACTGGTTTTGAGTGCAATCGTTCAAACTTCACCAGCCACGATCATGAGGTCATCCACAATGCATTTTCAGTGAAATTAACCTATCCAGGTATACCCTATCCAATGTCTAAATTTCTTTCGTTGTGTGACAGCCAGGGTTGAATTTTTGTCGATGTGTAACAAAGATTTCTCGTTTTTGAAAAAAATAATCGTGGCTATTGTATCGTCCAAAATTTTTTATTTTGCACAAACAATATACAGTTTAACCCAATTATAACGTCATTAGATGTAACGACAACCCTAATATAATGTCTTTAGTGACATGGCTAAAATCTGTACATGGCACGTCCTACTTTGTCCGTGATGTCCACATTAACCTGGACCACGTGTTCTGCGTCTTTTGTTCTGCCAGTAAAAATTAACTGAGAAACTGATAATTTACTTAATTTGTATCTGCTACATGATATTTACAATAGTGTCGAGATATAATATTAATATAAATCCAAGATCGGCACAGCTGTCGAATCGAAAGGTTAACTAAATGAAGTAAAAAGATCTCTCTCCTTAGAGTTTAGGAGCAAAGTGAGGTCAAAGGGCGACGGTCGCGCGATGGCGCCCCCTGCCCTACATGTCAAATTTTCATCCGTCCCACACAATTTTACTATACTAGATAATGTTAAAATAAACCCACTTGTAATGACATAAAACCGTTTTAACGTCATATTTCAAGCACTCCCAAATTTACAAAATTAAATTAGAAATTTTATTTAACATAGAAGATACTAAGTGTTCAGTCCTAAGGTCAGAGTTCACTTCTTAGAATGACTGTGGGTGGTACTCTCCCCACCTGACTTTGGTGAGGTGAGGTTCCTGTTTTGCCTGTTTGTAGAAGACGGTTGCCATTTTGTATTTTATTTTGAATCTGTTCTTGGTCCCCTGACTACCTAAAAGTCTGGATTTTTTTTATGCGCAAATGATTTGGGCACCTAATACTCTGTGCCAAATATCAACTCGACATGTACTCCTTCATACCTCTAAGCTGGTAACAAAAACGGCAGTACGATTTTATAAACAAGACATAGTCTTGTCAATAATACAATTACATGTCCTATTAATAAATTGAAACACAAAAATAATAAATAGAATATGTAAATACTGTAAAATAAAATTAAAATTGAATTTACTGATTGCACACTGTCAACTTAATTATAACAGTTGTGAAATTTAACACATTATTGCTAATTTGAGATTATATTCTTGGTGTAGAAGCTTATTTTAAATTTTTAGTTTTTTTTTTAATTGTGTGCATAGTTTGAACTTTGAAGCATTGTTCAAATTCCAAAGCGAATTTTTATTGAATTTAGTGTTCTAACTCAAGCATTTGAAGTATGAAGTGCCACTGTATTATAAAGCAATGATATTCTTCTGCCTTCACTTCAACCAAATCTGGTGTCAAAAGAATAAGACATAAAACTTCTCAATCATTTTTTCTTTTTTCATTTTATCAAATAGTGTCAATATCATATCCTAAAACATTACTCATTATAAAACATGAATAGTTAGAGTATTACTGGAGATGAACTGTATAAGTGCACTTTTTGACAAAAGTTACACTCCTACTTTTTGTGAAAATTTTGTATTAAAACATTATCACATGTACTGTAAAAACTACAACTAAAAATAAACCACATAGAGAATGCACTGACAAACTCAACTGTACAAGAAATGCCTTATCTTCAATCCAATATTTTTCTTTATCAGGCTCTGCCATCTGCCACAATAAGCCAGATAATGGTATTTACAAGATAATAATACCACTACCTTCACTATATTCTAAATTTGTTTATTAAAAAAAACAAACTAGAAAAATCCAGCAATATTTGATTTTTTGGACTCTATTCTAATTCCAAAATTAAAGTATTTTAATTATTTCATATTATGTTCATAAATTTTATAACAACATAACATAGTAATATAAATTATCATTGATTTTCTACGAAATATTTAATTTTTTTATATTTAATTAAAAAATTGATAATATTGGCAAATAATACAATATTACCAGTTACTATTCAAATTTAAGAACTGATATAGTCAATTCATCCCTAATAAAAATTATTTGAATAGGACCACCTGGGGCTCGATTTGATCCTGTTCCAGCCACAGATGTGAATCCCTGCACGCCACTCTGATCAGTTGTTAAACCTGTAGTATCAGGCATTAACAATAGTCCAGGCACTAACTGGCGTCCCAATTTACCTTCACCATCTAATTTTTCACCTATATAAAAATTTTAATTGTTAATTATAAAATTTTTTAATAAATTTCAATTATTATTTAGATGGATTACAAAACATTACAAGGACTGCATTTTATCTGTTAGTACAAATGACTATAAGAAAAAATATCTAGCAAATAAATATAAAAAATGTAAACTCCATCAATATGTTATCTTCTAGCATAGTTAAAAGCAATTGGGGTTTTAACATACAAATTTTATACAATCCTTTTACATAAAATTTTGATATGGACTAAATCAATTATATTTTAACAAAATAGCATACATAGTATAGAAAAGATGAAAAGTTAAATTTGAGATCTTCCAATCCAAATTACTAAAATCAGTAAGCATTTGCTTTTAAAGCATAGTATAGTCTATATGATCACTTTAAGAAGATTAACATTTTCTTACACATCTGAATGAAAACTGATAATTTTTTGTATCCCAAATTTAATTCAATTAGAAAAGATTAATAAAAATTCTAATCTAATTACTGTATTAAACTGTATCATACATAATTTTTAGATTATGTATTAAATGCTATGAAATATTATCAATCACATATAGTGGTATATATTTTATTACATTACCAAAAAATAGATCATCTAGTGATAAATTCTTGTAAATCTTACATCTTAATTCTATATTCATAAATTTATATATACCTTCATGATCCAGAAAAGTCACCTTACGTCCTTTCTCAGATTCTTGGCCTTGCAGAACATGACAACCCTAAAATATAATGTTTTATAAAAATGTATTAAATCTTACAGTTATAACAACTATTTAGCATTTATAACTATATTTTTCATAAGTACAATATCATTACATAATATAACATTTGTGTGAAATTTAACTTTGAACTATTTAATATCAATTTAAATACAGTAAACCATCTGCTTACATGTTCTAAACTTATGATTCACCTTAACATGATTTAAAAAGTTTTAAATTTTAAACAAACAACTTTACAGAGAAATAAATGATAGCTATATCAAAAAGTGGGCTTTTGTTATCAATAACCTCCATTTTTGTTATATACAATTTAATTCCCAGAATGGTTGTGTAATGTTGCATGTGACGTAATTATATTGAAATGACATGTGCACTTGTGTTTGTGACATTCGTGACTAATACATGCATAAATTTCAAGTGATAGAGCTAGTTGTTAATTAGCTCTTGGAAAGGTAATAGTTATCTGCATATACTAGTTGGCATTAAAATGGGGGACCAAAATTAGGACAATGTACCAATATTAAATTTTGTGTGAAAATCAACAAATGCACTACTGAAACATTACATTAAGACCTAGAAATTAAACATCACAGAATGCTATGGAAATCCCAGAGTTCACCACACCTAAAAAGGCACGCATGTGACACGCTCACAGTTTATGACCATGCTGGTGTGTTTCTTTGATCACAAGGGAATAGTCCACCAAGAATTTATTGAACAGGGGCAAACAGTCAACCAACAATGCTATTTAAAAGTGCTGCAGAGATGAAAAGATTCTGTTAAAAAAAAACAAAAAAAAAAAAAAGACCCATACTGCGACCTGGCCAGTGGATCATTCATCACATCAATGCGTCAAATCAAAACACAATCCCTGAGACACATTATCTAGTCAAAAAGGTGATTACCCAATTAGATCATCCTGCCTATTCACCTGTATTAGCTCACTGTAATTTCTGGCTATTTCCAAAATTAAAGGCTATACTGAAAAGATAAAGATTTTATAATATAACTAATGTCTAATGTATTCTCTCATCATACCGGTTTGTTTAAAAACAATACTCACACCCAAAACCAATCACCAGTGTGAAAACTTCCAAAAAAGCAAACATTTTCGATTTCCCTCCTGGGATCTTCATCAGGCTTAATTAGTTCTTTCCGTTGGAACTGAATTCAAAGGTTTTTTAAAAATTTAGAACGTGCCTTGCTTCCAAAAAATTTTTAAAATGGAAGGAATTCACAAGCCGCTTTGATTAATATTCGACCAATGGGGACGCGTCGAGTGCACGTCATAATAAAATTATCCCCTAGTTATGATTATACTATTAATTAAGTCACGATTCATCTTCCAATAAGCACTGCCATGCGGTAGAGAGATTCATTTCTTCTTTAAAATTAATGCATCTGGATTGGCGATTGGCCTTAAAAATTTTTATCGCTTCCAATGTCCTTAAATGCTCCTAATGTTGGGTTGTCCAGATAACTTGCATTTCTTCAAAAATCGATACTACATCCAGGTTCATGGCATATGTGGACAAAGCTGTTGTATATTTATTATGCGTGATGTCGGACTTGTGTTCTTTTATTCTAATGGCTATTGGCCGTTTGGTGGAACCAATGTAAATTAAATTCCTATCCCATCCCTCTCAAAGGAATACTGTATACTCCCGGGAATCTGTTCGGGTCGAAGCTGTCTTTCCTGTTCCTTAATAGATCGTATATGGAAGGGTTTCTTCTGTATGCTATCGCTATTCCTTTTCTCTTTGCCAGTGCGTTGTATACTCCTTTTAGCTGCAGGTTATATATTATCAGGATTTTTTCAATGGTTTCCTCACTACTACCCATCTGTGCTTTTTCCTCAACCTCTGGTGCACCTTGTAGATGACTGTGTCAGTTACAAAATTTACTTATGATGTTGCTGTAACCATGCTGCTTAGCAATGTTCTTAATGTAAGATAATTCCTTGTGTAGAGAATGGGCGGTTGAAGAATGAGTACAGGCTCTATGTATTAATGCCCTAAATGCAGCTACTTTATACGGGAATGGATCGCAGGAATCCACTGGAATGTATGTTGGTATGGCTGTAGGCTTCCTGTAGACGTGCGTCTGCACTATGTTATCTTTAATTTCTATGCCTATATCCAAGAAATGGATTCTTTCTTTACTATATTGTTTCAGTTCTACCATCAGACCATAAGGATTATTGTTCACTGCTTCCTTAAACTGCCCTAGATCTTGTTTTGTTTTCCAAAGGATGATGATATCATCAATATATCTTCTGTACAATAGTATGTTCAGGAGAAAGGAGGGAAGGGTCTTGCTTTCCAGTCCTGTCCCCTCCTTCCCCTAAAGAAGCAGTCAACTCCTTTATCCCAGACTTAGAAAACCTACCGACAGGCCTTTCCCATAACCAGAAAAAGTACTATAGATGGTTGTCAACATTTAAAATCAGTAAAGCGAAAGAAGATAACGAAGTTTCACAGTTGAGATGTAAATTAAACCGTGCTTCCAAATGGTTAAAATCTAATGGTATAGTTCTGACCAAGGCCGATAAAGCTAAAGTTATGATGTTAATGAAGCGGGAAACCTACAAGAGAAGGTTAATGAATACCTCTCCATAACTCAATGCTCTGAGGTTGAGACGGGATGGGTGGATAAAATGCAAGCAAGAGTTAAAAGATTCGCCAATACGGAACCTGCCAAGAAACTGGGGATGAAGAATATAATTATGGATGCTCCTGACATACCTAAGCTGTTCGCTTTTGCCAAAATGCATAAGCAGGGACAACAGCTCAGACCTATAGTGGACAAAGGAAGGGCTCCTACCATTCTACTCAAAAAGTGGGTACACAGTATGCTATCAGACCACCTAAAAGATTACCGTTTCAAAGTTTCAAACCCGCAGGAGCTAGTACAAAAACTCAGAGAGATAAATGCACCATGTTATGCCACGGTGTGGGAATTTAGATCCTTATACTCATCAATTAAAATTCAACCATGTTTCTGTGCCCTCAGGGACTTCCTTTTTTCAAAAGTTGAAGATACCACACTCCACCAGAACATATTCGAACTGGCACATTTAGCTTGTTATAGTTCCATATTCCAATTCGGAGGCACCATATACGCACAAGAAAGGGGTGTACCCATGGGAAGTCTGTTGTCCGGAGATTTATGCGAAATGGTGATCAGGACTTTGGAAAGCAAGACCCTTCCCTCCTTTCTCCCGAACATACTATTGTACAGAAGATATATCGACGATATCATCATCCTTTGGAAAACAGAACAAGATCTAGGGCAGTTTAAGGAAGCAGTGAACAATAATCCTTATGGCCTGATGGTAGAACTGAAACAATATAGTAAAGAAAGAATCCATTTCTTGGATATAGGCATAGAAATTAAAGATAACATAGTGCAGACGCACGTCTACAGGAAGCCTACAGCCATACCAATGTACATTCCAGTGGATTCCTGCGATCCATTCCTGTATAAAGTAGCTGCATTTAGGGCATTAATACAAAGAGCCTACACCCATTCTTCAACTGCCCATTCTCTACACAAGGAATTATCCTACATTAAGAACATCGCTAAGCAGCATGGTTACAGCAACATCATAAGTAAATTTTGTAACCGACACAGTTGTCTACAAAGTGTGCCAGAGGTTGAGAAAAAAGCACAGAGGGGTAGTAATGAGGTAACTGATAATGACAATTTTAGGTAGTACATAACATAATACTAATTGTTTATATATTTGGGTTTGTGGATATAGTATTTATATATGTAACACTACCAGTGAATTTAGTGTTAAATTATTTGTATACTTTTTTATGTCTAGTAAATTTGATTTACTAAAATGTGAATAATTACAAAATTAAATATATCTATTTAAATTTACTTTATAAATACAGTTTAATTAAACAACTGTAACATTTTCATTTATGGGGGGAAAATATATATGATGAACAGCTAAAAACTTAATAAAAAATATATTTATAACTAATATAATAAGCAAGACATTCTGAAGACTTAAAATTGCATATAAAAATTGCTAAACTTTTATATGCAATTTCAAGTTTCTAAGTATAAAATTTATATAACAAAAAAGATTCACTGTTGCAATTTCTAATTTTAATTTTAACCAATAAAATGGCTTCTGATACAAGTTTCATCCATACAAATTATTTATTTTAACACTAGAATGCCTGGAGATGGTCAATTGACTGCTTTTGATTTTCAGATGACATATTTTCAATTTTTTTTGGTAATATCATTCTGAGATTTTGATTTTTAATCATTTTAGGGAAAGTTATTTTTGACTAGAAATCATTGTTTTCCAGGATAAAGTTAAGATAACACTGATTTTACCATTAATGCCTGATGGCATTAATTGACAATCTTCTGTTTTACAACATATTTTCATGTACTTTTAATAATAAAAATTTACTAATCTACCACTTATAACCTAAAAGAGTATAGTATGTATGATAACTAAAAAATATGTTTACTGTATCACTAGTTCTGAGAGATGCACGGCTGCCAGACTCAAACTTGCAGTTTTTTTATAGAAGTTTCCTGGCCTTTCAATGTTGCATGTGTTTCAGTTGTGTTGTTTGCTATTTTATAGATTGTGAAGAAACATTATGTATCCTTTGCCTGATCTTACTGCAGATAAAATTCTGAAAGCTCTGCAAGATATATCTCTGACTCAATTTAAAGATGAAGACTCAGATCCAGAGTGCAGTTCTGAGTCTAAGAATTGATGAAACAAGATCTGCAGATAAAAGTGAAAAGAGAAAACGATACATATAGATAAAAGTTTAGACAATCCCATTACCTTTCACCTCATGGAACTGTTCCTAAACAAGGGATGAAATGTTACAACAGATAATTTCTTTACATCACTCAGGCTGGAAAAAAACTGAAAAAGAGAAATGCAAGCACTGTTGGAATTTTGAATAAGGCTTGAAGGAAAGTCTCATCCTTTGTAAAACCGCCAGAAGATCCCCTTCATTCCAGTGTTATTTACAAGGTGGAGGACATTACTCTAACATTTTACCAAGACAACACCAAAAAGAATATGCTTATTCTTAGCAGTATGCATTCAAGTGAAACAATTAATGAGAAAGCAAAACAGAAAATACCAGTGGCAGTCAACTTCTACAATAACTTCAAATGTCAGGTATAGATGCTATAGATCAAATGTCTCACAGTACAGTGTGATGACAAGGTGCATTTCTTCTATAACATTCTAGATCTGCATATGATCAACTCATATACCTTGTACAAGTTGATAAGTGGATCCAAGATCCCTTGACAGTCCGTCATGATGAAAATTGTTGAAGAGTTAGCTGTGTTGTACAGAAATCTGTAACTTCAGGGTCTGGTAACTCCATCATTCCTGACAGATGGTAGTGATGCAGCTATATTTAAAGCTACATCTCAAAATACTTGCCAAATTGGACTTTTCTAGAAAAACAACACAAAAGTAACTTTCTTTGCATGCAAAAAACTTTGTAGGTGGCACATGCCTAAGTACAAAAGGGATCTGAAAAATATGTCAGGATCTATCCCCCTGAGATCATGTAAAAATAAAAACATTTTTCTTAAAAATTTTTTATTGTATGTAAAGAGAGAAACCTCTCTTTCAATTTGGGTTTTGCCGTGCGTCGCACTGTCATCGACATGGCACGTGTGGAAGAGAAATATGGCGTCATTCGATATATCATTGTAAATTGTGAAGACAAAGGAATCGATTTAGAAAAAAATAAACTTTAAATGTCGTTTCTTTGTTTACAGGTGAGCATGCCCATTACATATTAAAAGTGTTACTTTGCTAATGTAAATTTAAAACTAAAAAAATAAAACCTTTGTTTACAGAGCAACACATCATAGTTTATTTCGTTTGTCTAGTCTTTTCCTTTTCTGGAAGATAATATAAGTCTTATAAAACAACATTTTTGTTACAAAATCTAACTGAAAAATGGAAAAACTTCGCTTCGAATTCACATTGTTACCAGGAAGTGATGGAAAATCAAACTTTTATGGTATAACTTCAATAACCACAAGTGACAATAAAGTGTATGCAATACCAGAAGAGCTACGTTCTGCAGATTGTCATACAGGCATAATAAAAACACATGCCTTTGCTAAAGTGAAGAAAAGTTTAGTAAAAAGATACCAAGTAAGAAGGGTCTGGATTACATTGACTGGGGAACTTAAGAATACTTACTTAGATGAGGATGGAAATGTGCAGTTTGACGGTCAATTTTTAGAAGAATTAAATCAAGAAGAGCTTAATACAGTACAGAAAGAAGAAACCCATACATTAGAAACACTGTTCGAGAAATTTATGGAAAGTACACAGGAAAATAGACCGCAGAACTTAAAAAATGTCGCAGAACGGTTCGTACTTGAAAAATTTACAAGCAAACATATGAATGCAAACCAGTGGATTAATAATTTTGAAAAGGAATGCATCCGCTTCGATGTGAAAACAGATGAGAAGAAAATTGAAATGCTGAGGCTGTTTATGGATAAGAGTTGTGCAGACTGGTACAGTTCCATGATTGTAAAATTAACAATTAATGCAGAATGGTCAACATGGAAAGAAAAATTCTGTGAGTCATTTGCAAGCAAGGGATGGAGCCCCGTCACCAATGCATTGTTATTTAAATATAAAGAAGGTTCACATTGTTGGATTATGCAATAAGAAAAGAACACCTTTTATTGGAGATGAGAAGATCAATCAATACAGGTACAATGGTGGATCTTATTGCAGCCGGTTTACCAGAATTCATACTAAATAAGATTGACAGAGAAGCAATAGAAGATACAGTCAGCTTGTTTAATGAGGTGAGCAAGTATGAACACATGATGAAAAAAAAAAGTTGTGCACCAAAGAAGAAATATGGAAATATCAAAACAAATAATAGAAATGAAGAACATTCCCCATGTAAAATTTGTGAAAAATTAAATAAAGGTATTCGTTATCACCCAGAAGATACATGCTGGTTCAAGATAAAAGAGGATGAGAAAGAAAAAAAAAATATTAGACATGTGAACAATACAAGAATAGAAACTGAGTTAAATGAGACTGATAAAAAAAAAAAAAAAAAACGAATAGTAACGCCATTAACCCTTTCCCTGCCGTCTGCCACGCCCCCTTATTTTGTAAAACGGCCAAGGTCAAAATAGGTAAATCAGGCAATATTATTTTAAAAATTCACCAAAAATTAAATTATTATTTGATTTATATGAAAAAAATCACATATATTTATCAATATAGTTAGTTTTAAATACGACATTTTTCAATAAAGTTTGTTTGAAAAATTTATGAGAAAAAAAAAAATAATATATGATAATTGACATTCAAACTTGAAAATTTGTTACTTTTTGTCAAAATTAACATTGTCTGGTTACTTTATTCTTATTGTCACTGAGCCAGAATGACGTAGAATATTGTTCTGTACAGTTTGATATTACATTTATGCACGTACGTTTATTCGTTGTGAAATTATCGCACATTATATCAAACATTTGTTTGAAATCTGAACTTTATTCTGCTTTCATCTAACATAATTAACTAATATACTTTATTCATTTCATATCAAACAAGACTATATATTTTTGTAATAAACATACGATTACCAATAGCAATAGATGTAACATTTGCTAATATTTTAAATTTAAAAAAAAATTAAAAATTAAAAATTAAAAAAAATATATAAAATATCAGAACTGAAGGTCATAACTTAAATATTTACGATATATTAACATATTATAGCTGAATAAACTTATTATAGCATAAATCAACTTATTATAGCAATATTATTGCATGAATATGCTAAAAATAAAATAAAAAATTATCAGAAAATGAAAAATTAAGAAAAAATAACCGATAATTAAAATTTTTTAAGTCGACAAAACACCACCTGGACAAAAATATGTAGAATGAACGATAAACAAGACGATGCCGTCAAGTGCTGACATCTGTTGTCGATAAATTTTATAAAAATCGATTGTTAACAGGGTAACGATCAATCGGTACCCTGGCCGTTATGCTAAACGAATAGGGTAACGATAGATCGATACCCTGGCCGGGAAAGGGTTAATAAAGGTCAAACTACTATTGAGTGATAAATTAGAAGTATATGGAGTGTATGATTCAGGTTCCAATGTGTCTCTGATTAATTCTAAATTACTGAAACTAAAAGGAGGAGGAAGTAATTTGAATGAAGCAAACCTAGTAACAATTAATGGTGTTAGAAAGACAAATGGTTTGACGAATTTAAAAATAAAAATCTTTGAATTGGAAAAATGGATAGATGTATATATAATTGATGAACAAAATTTCGATTATGATTTTTTGATAGGATTAGATTTGATAAAAACATTCCAACTAATCCAAGATGAGAACTTAAAAATAACTCAGAAACTAAATCTGAAAAGGGAAGAAACTTGTACAAATAAAGAAATAAATACAGAATTAAATAATGAACCAGATAAAAGCACATCAAAAGAACACAAAATAAATTTTAATGAACATGTGATAGTAGAAAATTTTCAAATGAAAATAAATCATTTGAAGGAAGGTGAAAAAACAGAAATAAATAAATTAATAGAAAAATATAAATCAGTTTTTGCAAAGGACAAATATGATGTTGGCAAGGTTAATGGATATGAAGCAAGGATAGACCTAACAATAGACAAATATTGTAGTAAGAGACCTTACAGATGTACAATTGAAGATAAAAAAGAAACAGAAGAACAAATGGGAAAATTATTAGATAATAAACTGATAGAAGAATCCTACAGCCCGTTTGCTGCACCTGTTACTTTAGCATTTAAAAAAGAAGAAAACAAAAGGTCAAGGCTATGTATAGATTTCAGGGATTTGAATAAAATAGTAGTACCCCAAGCTCAACCATTTCCATTAATAGATGATCTGTTGATAAAGACAAGGAATTGTAAATTTTTTTCAACTCTCAATATTAACTCTGCATTTTGGTCTATTCCTTTACGAGTTGCAGACAGGAAAAAGGTGGGATTTGTAACACAGGAAGGACACTATCAGTGGACATGCCTCCCCTTTGGATTAAAGACCTCGCCAGCAATTTTTCAGAGAATTTTAGGTAATATATTGAGAAAGTATAAACTAACTGATTTTGCAGTTAATTATATAGATGATATACTTATATTTTCTAAAACTTTTACTCAGCATATACAACATTTATCGCTATTACTGGAAGCAATTAGAAAAGAAGGTTTCAGATTAAAATTTACAAAATGTACATTTGCATCAGACTCAGTGAAATACCTGGGACATATAATTCAAAATAATTCAGTAAAACCAGTGAAGGACAACTTAATTTCAATAAAAGATTTCCCTGTACCGAAAACTCAGAAAAATGTAAAACAATTTTTAGGAAAAATTAATTTTTATCACAAGTACATACCAAAAAGTGCAATAATTCTAGAGCCATTGCACAATCTACTTAGAAAAAATCAAAGATTCATTTGGTCAGAGGAATGCCAACAGACATTTGAAAGGGTAAAACAACTACTATGCTCTCAACCAGTTCTGGAGATTTTCGATCAAGATTTACCAATCAATATTTATACTGATGCTTCTTTAGAAGGTGTTGGGGCCATTTTAAAACAGATACAACCCGATGGAAAAGAAAAACCAGTGGCTTACTTTTCAAAAAAACTAAATGGAGCCCAAAAGAAAAAGAAAGCAATATACTTAGAATGTCTAGCTATTGCAGAAGCAGTGAGATACTGGCAATACTGGTTAATTGGCAAATAATTCACGGTTTATTCAGACCACAAACCACTTGAGAACATGAATTTAAAATCTAGAACTGATGAAGAATTAGGTGATTTGACATACTACCTATCACAATATGATTTTACAATAAAATATGCACCTGGAAAGCAAAATTTGGAAGCAGATTGCCTTAGTAGAAATCCAGTATTAGAATCAAATACAAATACAGATGAACAGTTAAAAGTTGTAAACTTACTTAAACTAGAAGATATTGTATCAGATCAAAATAAAAATATAGAAATACAGAGAAAAAAAGCAAACTGATTGAAAAACAACAATTATACTTTAAGAAGGTTGGAAAAAAAGAAAAAATAATACTTACGGAAGAATTCAGCATCAAACTATTGAAAAATTTACATGAAAACTTGTGCCATATTGGAATTAGACAAATGCAGAAGACAATTACTCCATTCTATACAGCCAAAAATCTAACAAAGAATATCAAAAAGGTTTGTAAAAGCTGTGAAATCTGTATAAAAAACAAATCAAGAGGACACAACAAATATGAATTTATGTCTCATCTAGGCCCAGCTACAAAGCCTTTTGAAATAATGTCCATTGACACAATTGGAGGCTTTGGAGGTTCAAGATCAACAAGAAGATACCTACATTTGCTGGTAGATCACTTTACCAGATATGCATTTATTAAAACATCAAAAACACAGAGTGCAAATGATTTTATAAAATTAGTCCAGGAGATAACAAAAACAGAGAATATTGGTATGATTCTTACCGACCAATACCCAGGAATTAATTCGAAAGAATTCAAGAAATTCTTACAAGACAAGCAGATACCTATTGTATTCACGGCAGTAAAGGCACTATTTTCAAATGGTCTGAATGAAGGGCTAAATCAAACATTAGTAAACAAAATTAGATGTAAAATAAATGAAAGAGGAAAGAAGAAAGCATGGACAACAATAGCACAAAAATGTGTAAATAAATACAATGAAACAAATCATTCTGTTACAGGTTTTTCACCAAGATACCTTTTATATGGTACAGATGTTACGATTTTACCAAATGAAATAAAACAAGATATATCACATAGTGACTGGAATAAAGATAGAAAGACAGCATTAAAGAATACAATAAAATCACACAATTACAACAAAACATTATTTGACAGAAAGCTAAAATATTGGGAATTTAATATAGGAGACATGGTGTATGTGGAAAATGGTAGCAAGTTAAACAGGAAAAAGCTAGATGAATTGAAAGTGGGGCCGTATGAGATTATTGATAAGATTTCAAATACAATATACAAGGTAGATACTGGACACAAAAAAACTGACTCAAACCTGTACCATATTACAAAACTTATGCCAGTTCCTGTATTAGAAGACAGTGAAATGAAATACGATAGAGATGATTAGCGAAAATTATACAAAAAAATTTCCTTCCCCGGGGGAGATGTAAAGAGAGAAACCTCTCTTTCAATTTGGGTTTTGCCGCGCATCGCGCTGTCATCGACATGGCACGCGTGGAAGAGAAATATGGCATCATTCGATATATCATTGTAAATTGTGAAGACAAAGGAATCGATTTAGAAAAAAATAAACTTTAAATGTCGTTTCTTTGTTTACAGGTGAGCATGCCCATTACATATTAAAAGTGTTACTTTGCTAATGTAAATTTAAAACTAAAAAAATAAAACCTTTGTTTACAGAGCAACACATCGTAGTTTATTTCGTTTGTCTAGTCTTTTCCTTTTCTGGAAGATAATATAAGTCTTATATGTATATACATATTCCTATTTAAAAAACATAAAAACTTAATTAGAACAAAACAAAATGAATAGAAAAACACAATATGAACATTTTATGATAAGAAAACAGCTAAAAACATGAAAGAAATGGTAGAGGTCAATTGACTGCTAGCAAGCATTATTGGGGTCTGGCTCAGTCCAGGCATTCAAATGTTAAGCTTAAATTTAAATTTATTTTAAATTTATTCAAATTTTAAAATATCTGAATTCTGACATTTATTCTTACATCTAGACCTGATGACTTAATTGCTGGTTTGCCGGGTTGAGGTCGAGAGTAACCCATTAACTGTAGCATGGATTCAGCAGCATTTCGTTTTGCAGTCTTTTTATTGGATCCAGTACCATTAGTAGATAGTTCACCCAAGGAACACTGAAAATCATGAAAAGAATAAATAAAATATTAACAACATTGAATAACATTCAAAATACTTGTATCTAAACAAATACAAATTAAAAAAAAAATTATATTAGATAATAAAACATAGCAAAACAATCTTATAATTAATATAAAAATGTAACTAATCATGTATTGATAAAAAAATTTTAAATTCATAATAGCAGGTATTTATTGTACATTTTAATAACATTAGACAAATCATAAAAAATTCTAAACATGGATTTAAATGCATCTATTTTCTTTACACAAAATAAAACAGCTCTATAAAATATAACAACATTCTAAAATTAAAAGTTTATAATTATGCATTACTACTGCTTCATACTTTTATTATGAAAACATTGTCTGATGGAGAACTACAGAAATTCTAACTTGGTCATTCATTTTAGTTAATCAAATCTTTGTTCTTTACAGTATTCTCAAGAAACTTATAATCATGACAAACTATATATATCTATCTATATATATATATAATAATGATAATTGTTGAATAATACATTAATAATATAAAATAAAAAAACATTTGCTAATATTTAAAAGTTTTTTTATAAATACATTATTGATAAATTGCTTGCTTCAATTGCAATAAGCTTAGGTGCTTGGAAAGGCATTGCATTTATTCATTTTGCCACATATTATATCATAATAGCTTTCAATTCATATTGCATCTGATTTTAACAACATTCAGATCAACTATACATATGTAAAATTACAAAAAGCACTTAATAAAATAGAATATTTTTTATTCCTTTAACAATTTCAAGATTTTTTCCTTCTAAAACATTTTCTTGGAGTTGTCTGTTCCTGTTTTGCATTTCAAACTGGCTCATTCAAACAAAAACTAATTGCTTTGTCTTGTATTGCATGCATGAATCATTAGGCTTAACTCCAACTATGTCAATTCTCAAGCTTAAAAAAAAAAAAAAAAAAAAGCATTTCAGCATATTTTGTTCTCTTTCCACTCAGTGAGCACTAAGAGGGCTAGCTTGTGTTCTTAGTTTGTATTTACTACTCCCATGTAGGGCTCATAGAATTAATACTAGTTCCTTACAAGGACTCAAATGTACTGTACATGCTGATTTATACTTACTAGAACCAAAGAGAAAAACACATAATTAAAAAAGGATAGAATAGTGGACAGGTTGTTAGTCCCTAGCCAACCAAACCTAACCAAATTTTCTGGATTGCCCAAAGCTGCATATGAAAGGAAGTGAGCAGTGGACAATCCACTGATGTCCAATTCCAGTAATTTGAAATAGAATATTTGGAGAAGGAAGCTGCAATCTTGTGTCCTTTACACTTATACTATGGATGTTTGATCTAAGATTCCTATGCTATCTTAATTTAGTAGTCCAGTGTTCCACTAACTTTTTTACTGGCAATCTTCCTTTTTTTAGATAGAAATTTGGCACAATCCTAATAATTTTTTTAGTATTTTATAGTTATAATTATTCAATGGTAGGATAGTTTTAAATATGACTGGTTCACTTTTTTCTGTTTTTATATTATACTAGCTATGCACCCAGCAATGCTGAGGTTTGCATTATATGTTTTTAAGGGGTGTGAAAACTTAGAAGAGCCCAATTTCCATCAACCCATGGAAAATTCCATATGCTGCAGTGAGATACAAAGTCTCGTGTAGCACCACTCTAAACATGTCAGATGCTAGCCATCTGACAAGAAGGGATCAGCCAAAGCTGGTAAATAATTAATAAAACTAATTTTATTTTATTTTTGTATCTTTCAGAGATCTGTTCCATCATATTTTACAAATATATTCATAAAGGTTAAAAAATTTCTCTCAAATAATGAAAAAAATAATTCTTAGTATGACAATTTGTAACAAAACAATTTAAATTGATATATTTCAAGAAAAAACTGTTTCAAAGGAACATTAGAAGTAGATGAAAAATAATAAGATTTTTTAAACACACTGATCCCCATGTTCATGAATAATTGGGACTAAGTAATCCTTCATGAACATCAAATTCTTGAACTTGAGTTCCATTTTCAATGTTAAATTTGTAATTCATTCCAAGACCTTATATATTACTGGTTTTAAAAAAATTTTCAGAAAACTGAATGGTTTTACTAAATAAACATACTGTGTAATAATTTATAGTGCTGCAAAAGTCAATTTATTTAAGCTAAAAGAAAAAAATAAATAAAACAGTAACATAACTTATGACTCTTAAGGAATGAGTGAGTGCAGTAATCTTATAGCATTGTGCCTGCTTGTGCATCCAGCTTGTGCAGATGCCAACCCCAGTTTACAGTAGTATGTAATCTTCCATTTCCTGAACCTTTAACAAAAGTTGAAATTTTGGTGTGTATATTTCTGATCACAAATGATTGAATTCCTAAACACTGAAGTCCACATACATTGAGGATGTAGTGTACTCTCAAAATATTCACACATCATTAGGTTTTTACATTAGAAGTGATAAACTAAAATACCAGTATTCAGGAAGAGAGACACTGATTAAATGATAATGACATCATAACTGATTTTAGTCAGTTGCATGTCATTTTTAGATTGTGTGTTCTTAATTAATTTTTTTCATTAATTTACTATTTTCCAAAATGGAAGTAACTGAATGTAAGGTTGAGTGTGAAGCTAAATGTGTTGATGTGTTTTTGGTGATAGATTGGTCAGCAGGATGTTGCAAATTTGTTTGCTAACATAAACTTTTTTGGTCATTTGAAAGAAATTTGTAGGCTTTTAGAATGTTTTTACAGTTTAATCAGTGAAGCAGTTTCCAAATCTTTAGTGGATAGTGTTAGTTGCATTCGTCAAGAGGTTTCTGAGAAGGTAGGATCATTAATATCTAGCAAAGTAAATAAAATCTTGGACACCACACAAACCACTATTCCTACAAGTTTACTGACTTCCTCTTATGCTGGTGTCGCTGCTAGGGCTAACACAACCAACATGAAAATTATACAAAAAATGGTTCAAAAACAACCACATTCCAGTGCTGGGACTCATGCTGTTCTTGTGTTTCCAAAAAAAACATTAACATTAACCAGGACAAAATTAGAAATACACTCATGACTAACATAAAACTGAAACTGAGCCAGCTAAGGATTTCTGTAAAAGCACTTCAAAAAATTAGGAACACGGAGTTTGCATTCAATTAAATACAAAAAGTGACAGTGACAAAATGATGGCTGCCATTAACTCAGTCAAAACATTAATGGATAGGTTAGATATCAAATACTTGGCAGCCAAACAACTGAAGGTTATTCTGTCAAATGTCCCAGCAATGCTGTCACTAGCGACTTCATTGAGGAACTATACAACCAAAGCACTGCAATAAATACTATACATACTCTTCAGGACTCTTGCAGTGTTCTTTCCAAGATAAACTGCAACATGACAGACACTTCTAGATTACACGTTGTCCTTCAGGTTACTTCTAGTATTAGGAACATGCTAATCCAACAGCAGTATGTTGGTGTACAATGGGCAATGATAGCAGTAGACGATTAAATCCCTCTCATATGCTATTACAAATGCTATGGTTACGGTCATCTAGCTAGCAAATATACAGAAAAACAACATTGTAGTCACTGCATAGGCAACCACAGCTACAAGGTTTGCCACACCCATAGTCGGGAATAGTGCTGTGTAAATTGTGCAAAGGCCAATAACACTCTACCAAAAGGAAGCAAACGTAAGACCACACATAATGCATTCTCTCAACAGTGCCCCATAACCAAACGCATGAAAACACAAGCTGCCAGTAGGATCAGCTATGAATAATACATCCCCTCACAATACGAACACAGGCAGCTACAAACTCATACAGATTAATGCACAGAAATGCAAAGCTGCCTGCTCCCTCCTCATTCACACTTCCAATGTACACAATACAGACATCATCATGATCCAGGAGCCCTACACTATTAACAACATGATAGTCAGGTTCAATGACTGGAAAGTCTATCCAGCTCAATACATCAACTATTGCATCAAGACTGGTATTATCAGGAACAACAACATTACCGCCTGTCTTGTCTCCCAACACACCACAGAATACATTACCACCATCTGTGTTACAGACAATAACACTCACCTTTACATATGTTCCATCTACATTCAACTAACATTGAGACAGCCATAGAAGACATTCATCACCTCCTGAACTCATACAAAGATAAACCTATTCTAATAGGAGGTGACTTCAATGCCAAGACTGCAACCTAGCATAGTCCAAAAGATAACCCTAGGAGTAACATAGTTAATGAAACCATGGCCCAACACAACTTTACTCATTTCCAACACCAGCACCCTTCCAACCTACTCCTGTACCATGGGGGAAAGTTGAATTGACCTAACGTTAGGAAACAGTCACATCATCCCTAGGGTTGACACTGTTACACCACTAACATATACCCATCACTCGAGGCTGCCAGTGACCATAGGTATATCTTCACTCAACTGAACACTACTAGTAAAACTAGTTTTAACTATACTCACACTAACTGGCAATTATTCCGCAATACCTTCAATAACATTTGGGCTGGTATCCACAATCAGGACACCTTAGACCATCTTGTCACCAGGCTTACAAATACAATCACTAACTCTTATGTTATTGCCTTCGAGCTCAAACATTGTAAACACAAAAATGTTCCTTGGTGGACCACTGAGCTAAAAAACAAGAAAAAAGTTATAAAGTTATTAGGAGATTAAGGAGGTAATTTAGGAATGAACAGGACCCAGACATTAAAGTCACACTTAGAGATCAGTACAGATACGAACACAATGCTTACAAAACCCTTATAAATAAAACAAGGACAAACATTTGGAAGGATTTCTGTACGAACACTTGTGGTGTCGCAATTTCTGGTCAGAACCATACTACTTAGCTTGTAAGGAAAAATACCAGCTCCAAACCCCCTCCACTTTCCAGCTCCCCAATGGTTACTACACTAACAACATGGAGGAAACTATCATGCACATTCTCACTAGTCTTTACCCTTCGGATGACCCACAGCACAATGATAGTACACAAGTGGTCATCAGAAGTTCTAACTCACTTTGCCTAACACAGACAATAACCATAACTTCACCTACATTGAAGTTTCAAATGCCATCCATTCACTCACTGATAACAAAGCTCCAGGCCATGATGGCATAACCACTAGAATGATTAAACATGCATTTGTAATTCTCTTTAATATCTGCTTGAACACTGGCCTGTTTCCTACTTAGTAGAAAAAGGCTAGTATTAAATTGATTCCCAAACCCACCAGTGCTAACACTTGCAAAAAATACAGACTGATCTGCCTTCTCCCAACTCTGGGAAAGGTGTTAGATGGTCTAATGATTAATAGGATCACTTGGCATCTATGCAAGCATATAGCCCTGCATCAGAATCAGTTTGGCTTCTCTAAAAACAAAAGTACTTTAGATGTCATCCACCAGGCTAAGCTTAATAATCAGCATATGGCAATAATCAGTATTGACTTTAGAGGCACCTTTGATCATGCTTGGTGGCCTTCTATCTTGCATACATTACATGCTCATCATTGCCCTCAAAATCTTTACAAACTACTTCAATCCTATCTTAGAGACAGGAGTGCAGGCGTTTATACAACACAAAATAACATAATCATACCCATCACTCGAGGCTGTCCAGGTCTGGTCCTGGTCTCTGGAATATAGCCTATAACTCTATTCTGCACTTAAACGACATCCTGCCTCCTGGCTGATGCATACAGGGGTATGCGGACGACACAATTATCCTAGCTTCACATAGGAACAGCGAACGCTTACAGGACATATGCAACAACATTCTCAATAACATTCACTAGTGGAGTATTAAGCATAGGCAACCCATTAACACAGACAAATGCAAAGCATGATAGTTGGTTGGAATGCACCACTTGTCAGGAAGCTTACCCTTCAAATAGGTGCTCACAAAATAAAGAAAACAATGGAAATTAAATATTTAAGTGTTATTCTTAATGAGAGACTTAACTTCACACTCCACATCAAATACATCACGAACAAAGCTAAAAAGATGGCCAATGCCCTCATTAGTATTGCTAGGAACACATGGGGCTTGGCCCTAACACCACTAAGCTTATTTACTGGGATACAATTCTGCCAGCACTCCCCTATTCCATACAGGTCTGGGGCCACATGGCCACCAAAGTCCATAACCATAAAAAACTGTTGTCTGTTCAAAGAATTGTAGCTCTCCGCATTTTTAAAGCTTATAGGACCGCACCCACTAGTGCCCTTTTGGTAATGTCAGGATTCACCCATATCGACTTAGAAATTAAACATTATTTGGCAGGAAAATCTTGTCACCTTACCCTGGTGAGATTATAGCGACTTGGATGTTAACAAAATGATTAGAGTAGGTAAGACTCCCCTCAGTTTGACCTTGATCGATGATATCAAAAAATTCAGCATCGACAAAAATACCCTCCCAACTTACAATTACCACCCTCCCATCAGCTTGCCCCTGATGTTTACTTCGAAGAGCCAGGATGATCATCCCATGTTTAGTATTTACACTGACGATTCCAAGATGGGTGACAATGTGGGTGCCGCTTTTGTAGTTCACTCCGACTTAGGCTGTGAGCTTCACAACACTTGATTCTGTCTAGGTACACACTGCTCAATAGCACAGGCGGAAACTTTAGCTATTTGTATGAGCTTAATTCACATTAGGCGTAGGAAAGACAAAAGACACTACTTACACTATCGCATTTATTCTGACAGTAAGGTAGCTTTATACAGGATTGCAAAGTCTGATAGCCACTTAAAACTTATCCATCTCATACATCACATTCTCAGATGCTTAGACAACATTAGAATAGATTTCCAATGGGTCCCGGGTCATGTGGGGGTTCTCGGCAATGAGACCGCCGACCGTCTTGCCAAACAAGCTGCAAAGTCTTCAGTCACCAGTACTTTCAGTTACATTCCTACCTCGTACATCAACAATCATGTCAAGAAGCAAATTTTCATTCTCTGGCCAGACAGCTGGGACCATGACACCACTGGTAGACTCACCTACACTTTCATCCCCAAGATTGACACTACTGCAATTCTTTGTCACTTTTACCCTAGTTACACCCTCACTCAGCTACTTACAGGACACAGCAACTTTAAGCAATACTTGCATAGATTTAACCTTGGGGACAATCCACAATCACATTGTGGATTGTCCCCAAGGACTTCACTTAGTTTTTCGCTGCAATAGCTACAATTGCATTAGGGATAGTTTAATGAGAGCTGCTATTCTTGAAGGGTACAACTGGCCTTGCAACCTGCGCCAACTCATTCACACATGTACAATGTTCCATCATCTACTCACATTCATATTCCTTAGTGAAGCTCTTGAGGGAGCACACATGGCAAATAGCTTTCCCTTGCTTTGTTTCAACTATCGGTATATAGCTGCCTTTCAACTTTGTATTTTAATTCTTATTTTCCTTCTTTTTCAGTCTAAATTCAGTTAGTTTAAGTTGGTCCTAGATGCAAGGTAGATTACGGACTCTTAGCTTGTTTTCTGGTTAGGTTAAATTAGATCAGGGTTTGTAAGCTTTAGTCATCTGATTAGGTTCGTCCTAGGTTATGATAGGTTAGTTTAGTTAGTAAGTTAATGTTTAAAAAATAAATAAATAAAAATAATTTAAAAAATTTAAAAAATAATAATAATAATAAAATAAAAATAAAAAAGAAATTTGCGGTCTTGCTTGTTTGTCTTTTGTTGGTCCATTCATCTCGTCTAGTTTGTTGTTGTGTTCATTTGTTTTTCACGCTGTTTGTCTAGCTGTTAAGTAGTTTTAAAATTTGCATTCATGTTCAGTTTCATTAGTATTAAGTATGTGAAGCTTCGGAAGTGGACCTACTATTTGTGCAAATAAGAAAATTTTTTCTAATTTTTGTATAGAAGCAAATAATAATAATTGTTGATTATTATAAATTAATGTTGTAAAAATAAACCGTCAAACAAGAAAGAAATAGTAAAAACGAAAAATGAATATTACATGTCCATAAAAGGACATGTCTGTAGAAATTTCCGAGAAAGTCGAACTTCTCAGGTTGAAACAATAGATGAATTTGAGTACTTGGATCGAATGTCTTCGATAGGAATCGAATTGTCCGTCGACGTTGACTCATCCAATGACCTGGGTTCCGATCTCGTTACAATGTGTAACGAAGGGGGGACCAATTGGAAGACGGAGGCAAGTCAACATCGACCTATCGGAATGTTCGATCTGGGACTCAAAAGAAAGTTATAAAAACCCTGAGAAAAAAAAGATGTGACGTTCTCGGTTATTAGTTCTCTCGATTCTTGGCTCTTGGAGCTTTGTCTCGTGATTTTACGACAGGGTTTTTCCGTGATCTTCGGCAGTTGGATTACATCTCTTTTGGAAGGTCACCCACTCCCTTGGATTTGTCACCTGTTATCTGAATCGTCCCTGCTTCCGGAACTTTCCCTCAAGAAACTGAACAGTGCACCCCGGGGCCATCATACTCCTGTGAAAACATTGGAGAACTTTTCTTGTAGACCTTCGATTCCAAGAGGGGGCCCAGAAGACTCGAACGCCGCCGCTGATAAAAGTGTATCGTAGTTGTAAACACCTTTTGTTATATAAACGGGTTACGAATGAAAGCCTGTCTCTGAGAGTTTCTTTCACTCCCACACGTGGATCGTGACCGCGCGACATTCTGACTAACGCAGTCGTTCGGCAAACCTCACAAGTAGATATAAGTCTTCCTACTAAGAGCCACTTGGCACTAACTTCTACACTTAGCTATTTGTGGCGGCACTGAATCATTGGTGTTTGCTACACTCAGGTTTTCTTTTAGATCCCTCTATGTTTGATGTTAGCATCAAACATAGAGGGATACATACCATACCAACATAGTACCATACATATGCCATTCAGAGGGATCCCACCTTTCTTTACTATCTATCTCCTCGCTCTCCTTCTTCCCCCCTTTCCCTTACCTTCTTTTCTGCCAGCTAAACACCTCGTGTATGGCCAAAGTCTTTCTTGTATATATGTTACACAGATTTATCTGCAACATGATGTGATAAAAGTCACATTGTTGCAAGTAAATGCGGCAGTCCATTTGAAATGAACTGAAATTGGTTTACATGGTAGAGAAAGAACAGAGAATGCAAGTAATGTTATTTTCGTAAGAACATATGTATTTAAATTATTACTGTATTGCATCATGCTTGTTTCAATTGATGTTCACAAGAGTGATATCTACACGATTTTCATGCAACATTTTATACATGACTGAGCCATGTGGTATCTGAGATGCTAGCATTTTTTTCTCTTGAAAAATAGTTATGCAGTGCAAAAATGTTTCATTGCATATCCTCCAATTTGAAAAGTTAAGAGGATACTACAGTAGATCTTGTCTATTAGAAAGTCCCTTAATAGCAGATGTATAGGATTTTCCAGTGTATTAGAATATCTTGCTATCTTGCTTTTAAGCAAGATATTCTAATGCACTGGAAAAATCCTATACATTTTAATGTAAAGTAGTTGGGCTAATAGCAAGTTACATATTGGCAAGATTTTCCTACTGTAGGGATCGCAAAAACACGTAAAAATGGTGAATAATTATAAAGTTCCGAAGTCGGGAAATTTCGAGAGTCAAATCGTGTCAGGAACAAGTGTTGGTGATGTAAACCAGACACGAAAGAAACTCTCCCAAAACTTATCCTAAAACAAATGCGACATGATAATGAACGATCGAGGGAGCTTTGTCCAGGTGCTTGTGTACGAGTGTCAGAAACGGGAAACAAAGGGGGGTAAATGGCCACCGAAGCATCTGGCCATCTGGCAGACCGCTTGAGGTCAAAAACGTCAAAGAGAGGGCCATAACGGCGGAATATACAAGCACGAACTTCAAAGACTACGTCCACACCTCTCGGAACTCTCCCGACCCAGATTGGTCTCCAGTTTCACATAGAAACAGAAGAAATGACCAATCGGGGTAAGGGAGAGGAGGAACAGAACCAATCAAAAGGGTGAGATTCAAGGGGGAAAATATTATAAAACTCCCGAGTCGCGAGGTCAGGAGGTTCAATCCTCCTTCGGTCATTCGGAAAAGAAGTGCGGTGGTTCCTCTCCAGTCGAGTCTGCTCAGGTCAAGACGATCCGGAGATCCCGGGAAACGAAATTTGCCGTCTACAGAGGCTGACAAAACTCCTCCTCATCTACAACGAGACCACATCTCATCGTTCATCAGCGCCACAAGACTCTCTCCGAAATTGACCTAGGAAGCCCTGGAACGTTCCCAACGTCACCTCACCAACACTACTCTAACGATCTAGATCGTGTTGTACTGCAATTATATGTAAGTTGACTTAGTAGTTAGAATAAACGGTTTTGTGTAAGACACTTGTCATCTTTGTCTCCTCCACCACCACCCACATACGATTTCGACCCTAGGTTTTCCTGACGCGTGATTAACTGTTTTCCCCTGGAAGTCGGTGGCCTTACACTACTAGAAAGTTATTTTCATGCACCATCTATGAAATTAGTTTACCTATTAGCAAGTTTTGAAAATGCTTCCCTACCTGTCACCCCTCATCTAATGAAATTGGTTACAAAATCATGCACTTACTGTGCTGTGTGGTAAAGACTGCTTTTTGACCTTTAGCTGAGAAAGTGAAGATTAGCAAGCAAAAATCCAACACATAATTTGTACAGTCAAACCTCTTTTTATGCAGTGGATAGAGACCGCATAAAAAAAAAAAGAAAAAAAAAAAAAAAAAAATTGCACAAAACTTCACAAGTGGCTATAAAAAATAGTTTTCGCAACACAATTAAAAAAATATTTTTTTTAATTGTGTTGCGAAAACTATTTTTTATGCGGTCAATAGGGACCGCATAAAAAAAGTCTCACATAGAAAATAACTCAAAACCATACGAAATAGAATTTATTGACAACAGATGTCAGCACTTGACTGCATTGTCTCATCGAGCGTCTGTTTTACATATTTTTGTCCAGGTGGTGTTTTGTTGACTTAAAAAATAAATTATTTCATTTTTCGCGTATTCATGCAATAATATTACTATAATAAGTTTATTTAGCTATAATAAGTCAACGTGAGACATGACAAATCGCACGAGACTAGTCGCCGACTATACCGCACAAATAAAAAATCGCATAAAAAAAATCGCACAAAAAAAAGACCGCATAAAAACAGGTTTGACTGTATTTCAAACAAAAATATGAAACTGTACAATTGCTTAAAAGTGGATGAGAACAAAAAAAAATGTTGCTGAAAAGTTTAGTGTGAATGAGTTAATAATTTCATGCATAAAAAACAAGATGAAATTTCAAGAGAGTTTCAGCTTAGAAAGAAAGCAAACATCCATGCAGAAATAAAATTCAAGCAAAGGAGAAAAGTGATGAAGGAGAGACAATAAAGGAAGTATGATCATGCCTACCCATGCTCAAGCATCTGAGGCTTTGGAAATATTGAAGAAGTTCCTTGAATCTCAGGATAATGGCTTGACGGCACTTCACTTTTTGTACAAAGTTGAAGAATTTTTAACAAAATTGTTAATTGGTAAAAAACACAGACATCAATTACAGATTTTTGTACTAAATTTCAATAATTAAGAAATTATTTCAGAATACAATAGTGTATTCTGAAGAGAGTTTGTTTATTAGCAAGTTCATCTATTAGCAAGGGTTTTTTCTGGAGAAAGAAACTTTCTAACAGACAAAGTCTACTGTATTTTTTTGATTTTTCCAAATTTCATGTAAAATAGACTTTACAAGAAAGGTCACCTGGCTTCTCACAGATGCTACATGACCCAGGAGTGTTTTATAGTGCATTGATTAATTCAGCTGAGTAACTACAATGGCCACTTCATTCTTATAAATTCATATAACTTTATGTAATTAATATGTTGTCACTAATGTATGTAATAGTTAACTGCAAGTTGGCTTTTATACACATCAATACCTGTTCTAGTCTACCTTTACAATTGTTTACATGCTCTTATTACCACTGTTAGTGGTAAAAAAAGCATGCAAACATTGTTTCCTTGTGGCTAAATTAGTAGCTGCTACAATTCTATAAATCAACACACACCCTTAGTGAAATTGGATAATACTTGATAATACTTGGAATATGCAATTCTATAGAAAGAAGTGGAGCCATGCTAATAGGCTTCCTTCGAAGCCTATTAGCATGGCTCCACTTCTTTCTATAGAATTGCATATTCCAAGTATTATACAACAACATGGAATCTTCTCATCTAGGGCTGAAGCTCCCAGATGAAAAGGGTAAGCTCTCAGCTTTCCCTTTCCATCTGGATACCCAAACTCATCTTTTCTTTACATCTCCAAGAAAGTACAGAAAATCCTTGTTAATTCAAACTTGGATAGTTCAAAATCCAGTTAGTTTGTAACTGTACTATTTGTCCTGACCAGGGATATAGAGATTTACATGTTAAGGAATTTTGTTAGTTCAAAATACAGTTACTTTGAAATTCAAAATGAAAATTCTGTCCAAACTGAGATATGCATATGTTAAATTATATGTTTAGATTGAAGTTCATATGCCTCCACACTATAAGAAAATGATAGACCATGCACAATTCTAATCTGGTCAACACAGCTTTGCTTTTAGTCAGGGGCACCCATAAATTGGGACACTTAGTGCATGTATCCCCTTTTCATCTGTGCTGCCCTTTTCCTAATCCCCAAAATTCCATGATCAACAAACAACAGAAAATTCATGACATCTAGCCTATTTTGCAAATTTAAAAAATAACTAATAAAGATATTTTTCTGTTGTACCATGCAACTTTGTCACTGGTTGACCAAAACTACATTCCTTGTTTTCAAGACCAAGTTAGCCCTGATCTCAACCAGTGCAACTTTGTGGAAATGCTGATCTGGCTTTGAATCATAATTTGAAGCTTCTTGCATAATGTATGATGCCTTTTTTTATAGCCCGTGGGTGCCACTGTTTACAGTAATACAGTTTCGAGTGTTACCTTACCCATCGACTATCTTTTTCTCTTATAAAATATGACTGGATTTCAGGGATGTAAATTGGGCTACAAATAACAAATTGAGATATTTATAGAGATCTACACTATTAGATTTGGGCAACTTAATACTTTTTGAACTATTTTAAAAATAATTTGGGCTACATTTTGAGAATTCTGCTTTACTTTTTATAAAACCTATCTGACAACCTATGAGGTTCTGACTTGACACTTGCTGTTTACCTGCAGTTTATTTATGTTATTATTAATAATTATTAATTAATGAAAGTAGCATTCTGTATATATAGCCATATTCCATTTGCTTAAAAGTTAAATCATTTACATGACATTTGGCATATGTACAGTACAAAAATATATATGTCTTGGATAATTCAAAGTCACAATTATTTTGTCCCTTGACTTTCAAACTAACAAGGATTTCCTGTAGGTTCATACATTCCTTTTTACTTGCTATGTTTCTCTGTTCCAAATTTTTCTGCCAACATATCTCATCTCAACTAAACTGATAACATTTTTCTGATTTGCCTATGGCTAATACAAGGTTTTAACCATTTCTTATTTACAAACTGTACTGAATGCAATAGAACAGTGGTGCCCAAACTATAATCTCAGGCTAAATCTGGCCAATGGCACACATGAATCCAGTCTGAAAATGTATTTGACACATCACATATATTATGGAAACAGGCATATTTTTAGTATATATGGAATATACAAAATATTTGTGGCCTGTCTACTTATGACTTATGCACAGTTTGGCCTGCTAATTAAGCAGTTTGAGCACCACTGTAATAGAACATTGGGCTGCCACCTGGAGTCTCACCTTCTCTCCAGATAAAAAGCACTTGCATAGATTTGTCTCCCAAACTCCGCTGACTGCCAATTCAGCTCTCTCTTTGAAGCCTCAAAATTCTGTCATATGAATATATGGTCTCCACTTCTCATCATCCTTAACCTGATCCAATTGCAATTCTCTCTTCCAGACAAAAATTGTAAGGCTTGCTTCTACCTAATATATTTAGCCTCAATATAAACCATCACTTGCATAAATCATCTATTACAAATCACATCTACAACCATAGTTCTTACAATAACTTACAGTGCTTTCTTCTTGGCTCTAGTATTACTTTCCTTCCTCTCAATGACAACTTCCAACAGTCTACCACACAACTCACATGGAACTTTATCAGACCACTCCAGTTAAGATACTCAAAGGGGAGGATAATTGATCTGATTTTACTGTAGAAAGTGATTATAAAACTTCACTGTAGGCACAATTCTTGGGGCTACTTCTCTCTGCTTTTCTATTCTGAAACATTAATCTGTTGTGATTCTACTGCTAGTATGCCTTTCAGAAATCTTTAAAGTTATGGTCCCAACAGTGGCTTCAGGAACAAATCTATGTCTCAACTTGCTATTAGAAAGACTTTTTATCCTTATCCAAAGACTATCTAGACACATGTCAGTCTACAGAACTAGGCATTTCAAGAGAGAGGCATTCCTTTTCTTGCCTACAATTATTTGCTCCAGCAAGAAATGGCAGATCAATGGACTTCCTAGCTGTTGATAGTAACAGAAATCTCAAAAACATAACAATAGATATAACTAACTACATCTAAATTACCAAATGTCTTCTCAATAGATCTCATATGCAAATTTTCAGAGATATTATCAACAGAAATTAAAAGGCTAGAAAATTTATGGGTTTGCCTTAATTTTTATTGTTAATATATTACACATTATTTTAGAAGTTCATTTTACAATATTTTTGTTAATTAAATTTATTAAATTTAAATAACATCTTCAATTTTAACATTACCTGCATGATGAATTCTCTTTGTCTTGGTTCTCCTCTTTCAGCAATAACTGTGTAAATTGGTTCACGTTCTTTTTTAGCTTGCTGGATTTGGATCAGACGACTGATGGGATTTATACCTTGGCCATATTGGGGATCAGCCTTTTGTTCCTAAATTAGTCAGTGACAAAAATATAATTAAATAAACTGATTTACTATTTTTATTTTAATAGTTACATTTAACTGAATAAGCTACTTCAATATAAAACTGCATACATACTTTATTACATTCAGTATAGGCAATGCTCAAACTGGACAATTTTCTGTCTGATTTCTAAGTATAGATACAAGCAATTATGTGAAACATTGGCAGTAATGCATCAAATTCATAAAATTTGATTTTTAAGTGTTCAACTTAAGTTTGCTAAAATTAGAAAAACTGTGACCATTGCGAAATAATTAATATTAACAAATATATCATCAAAAGAAGCATAATTTCATAACAATTACATTACAAATTTTACTTTAAAATATCAGATACAAACTAACATTTTCAGTTAATATCTACTTCTGATAAGTAGCACTGAGTTCAGCGTTAACGTATTACGTTAACGCTAAACTCAGTGCTACTTATCAGAAGTATATGCAACTTTGGCGTGAGTTAACTTTTATTATTTCTACAGTTAATATCTATATTTGTAAGTTATTTGAAAGCCTTAGAAGATAAATATATTGTTGTTTTAAAAATATCTTAAAATTTATGCTGTAGTACCATCAATAGTGATAACTTACATTTTTCAAATCATAATTTAACACCAGCTTTTGAAACAATAAAATTTAACAAAATATAAACTTATAATTCAAAAGGAAAAAAATATATATTAAGACATTCTTATATTTGAAAGAACAAAACACAAACACACACAAAATAGTGTTTATCCTGATATATCTAAATTTAAAAATGACTTACTGTTAACCAAATTTGCTAATAAGTAACCTACATTTTAAAGTAAATTTGTAAACTGTTGAAGAAAAGAACTATGCTTATTTTGATTTTAATTTTTCATAAATAAACTCAGCATGAAACATTTAAAATAATGTAAAAGTAAATAATTTATTCTATTTTTAAAAGTCTAATAAACCCTAAATAATGAAACCTGCATATAACAAAGTTCATTAAAATTGTTTCTTTAAATTTAGGATGCATTTCTGACATTTTCAATGGAGAATTTGATGATAAATTGCTTTTAATTCAAATCAACTGTTATACATTAAAATATTTTAAACAGTACAGTTTTCATTCATTACAAAACTTTCAGACAAAATTTATAGCAATCTCATTAAATTTTAAATTGATTTACAAAAAGAATTTACAGATTTAATTTCCCAAAATTAATGTAGTAAAAGACTAATTATTTATTACATATTTAATTTTTGCACTTATCATCAATGATAAAAAAATAAAAATTTGTTAATATCAATATTCATAAAATAAAAACACACATGAAATTATAACTAATTTTTTCCAATATATAATTTATGTGTAAAAAAATGATATATATATAATATATATATAGAGAGAGAAAGAGAGATAGGAAAAAAAAACAAAAAAAGGCATATTAATCTAAATAAAATATAAGTTTAGACAGAAAAAGTTAAAAAATAATTATAATGATAAAGTACAAATTAATAAATACTAAAAGTAAAGCTTATGAAACGTAAATATTACTTTATATTAAGACAAACTAAAATAAAGAATTAAACACTCATATTTTAATATGTATCATTTTTTAATCTATTAATCTAATAATAATAATAATAATAATAATAATAATAATAATAATAACTCTCCCGTGGTCACCACCTGGTCGTGGTGGGAGAGCCCAGTAATTTTACTGATCCATAGGGCAATGCAGGCTGGAGCATAAGCTCCTGGTAGGGACACCCATGCCAGTAAGGTCTATGGGGAGAAATGAAGCTAAGAGTGACCACGCCCACATTCTGTGGAGATATTCATCATGGTAATAACTAGATCAAAGTGTGATACCGGCTCGGACGTCGCCCGGGTTAACAAGGTCCGCGTTCGTGGGTTAGGCAGAGGCTCACGTTCGAAAAATAGGTCACAGTCTCCCTTGGTTACCGGTGGCGAAAGCAGCACCGGCCCAAGCATGGCTACTGCAATGCCCTCAACAGATGTGAGGAACCAACCCAGCCTTGGTGTTTCTGTGGCAATGCATCCACAGACCACAAAGGCTGGAAAACCACGCCAACGGATGAAATGGACAGTAGAAATGAACGAGTTTATCATCCGTACTTATTACACCATCACAAAACTCGAAACAAACATGACAGCATACAGACAACAACTACACCATAGATTCACACAACAGTATCCTCATCTCACTGTCACCGAACAAAGGGTTGTTGATCAAAAAAGAACAATTATACACAACAACCTTATTCCACAAACAACACTTGAACTTATCAAACAACAGGTTGCTGATCAAATACATCAACAGACAGAAACATCTAACATTAATGAAGATCATGTAACCTGTCAGGATAATCTAGCAACAAGCATTGATAATAACACACATACAACAATTACCACTAATGATACTATAGACACTTCTTCATCCATCACTGATAACATAGACATGAATTTAGTTAATACGCTCTCACTTATATTTCAGGAAACACTCACTAAATATACAGGTACAGATCCCACACAACGACCACGAATACCAAAAATCAACACGTCAAAGGAAGTAGGAAAAACACTAAATTATGTAAACACTCACTTACTACCACACTACATTCATTCAATTTCTACACTCGCAGACATTCATACATTAGTTTATGCTGGGGCAGTCACAGTAGTGACACACCATGGACTGAAAATACAGTCACAGACAAATACACAGAAAACACAATACTATCACAAGCCTGCCTGGCAGAGAAGAATAGAAACACAAATAAATGACATTAGACAGCAATTAGGCAGGCTAACACAATACACTAAAAACAACATAACACCCAAATTAAGGAAACAGCTCAAAAACATTTTCAAGAAAATAAAAACACACACAAAACATGAACATCACAACACACGCATTACAGAATACATTGATACACTAAAACAAAAACTTGCTGCCAAAGCACATAGACTCAAACGATACAAAACATGTACACTACGAAAACAACAAAATAAATTATTTACAAACAATGAAAAACTCTTTTACAGACAAATTAATAACAAAGCAAACACTGATACACAGCACAGTGGCACACCAACAGAAGAAGAACTCACAACATATTGGTCTTCTCTTTGGTCCAGTGCTGTCACGCACAATGCTGATGCAGGCTGGATCGAGGAGGAGAACAGAAACTTGCACAACATACCAACTATGCCCTGTGTTGAAATAAACATACATGATTTCCAATACACTGTTAACAGAACACACAACTGGAAGACACCTGGTGTAGACAACATTCACAATTTCTGGTACAAAAAGTTTACATCACTGCACCAGGAACTAGCTAAACATCTAACACACATCATCATCAATCCACAAGACATGCCAAATTTTCTTACTCAGGGCATCACCTACATGAAACCTAAAAACAACAATACCACAGACCCCACACAATACAGACCAATTACATGTCTTCCAACACTCTACAAATTATTGACATCCTGTATTGCAAACAAAATATACAAACATGTTGAAGAACACGACATTCTAACAGAACAACAAAAAGGTTGTCGTAGAAACCACAGGGGATGCAAAGAACAGTTACTCATAGATTCAGTCATTCTACGGCAAGCACACAGACAACACAGAAACATACACATGGCATATATAGACTACAGAAAAGCATTCGACAGTGTTCCACACAGTTGGCTGCTACATATCCTACACATGTACAAAATACATCCATCACTCATTGCATTCTTTCAAAACACTATAGCAGCATTGGAGAACAACACTACATCTCAGGGCCCATAACACTTCCATACAAACAAACCAAATTTTTATTAGGCGAGGAATTTTTCAAGGAGATTCCTTGAGTCCTCTCTGGTTCTGCTTAGCCCTGAACCCATTATCAAACATGTTAAACAACACGCAATATGGTTACAATATCAGACATGAAAAAAACAACACAGTTTACACTGTCACATCTCATGTACATGGATGACATAAAACTTTATGCATCCACACAAAAACAACTTCATCAACTCCTACAAATCACACATTCATACACCAAGGACATACAAATGGAATTTGGCCTAGATAAATGCAAAACAGTTCACATAGAAAAAGGAATCCTGAAGAAAGAAGATTTTGCACTTGGAAATGGAGACATTATTGAATCCATGGAAGAGGGCAAGTTCTATAAGTATTTAGGATTCCAACAGGCCAAACTAACAGAACATACACAAATAAAGCAAAGATTAATTAAAGAATACCAAAGTAGGTTAAATGCTATTCTCAGAACACAGTAATGCAAAACACAGTTAAAGCAATAAACACATATGTCATCCCAGTACTCACATATTCTTTTGGAGTTATACATTGGACTCACACAGATCTTGAGCAACTCCAAAGGAAAACAAGAACAACACTTACTAAGCATAAACAACATCATCCTAAATCTGCCACAGAAAGATTAACCCTTCCACGTAAAGATGGCGGACGTGGCCTGATTGACATAGTTAACCTTCACTACAAACAAATACAGTCACTGCGAGAGTTTTTCTACAAAAAACAAGAAACATCACAATTACATAAAGCAGTAACTCTAGCAGACTCGAATAACACACCATTAAACTTACACTCACATCATATGGACACAACTCAACATATAAAAAGCATAGACACCATTAAGCAATCGTGGGCTCGAAAGGCACTCCATGGCAGGCATCCTTATGATCTGGCCCAGGATTTTGTTGACAAAACTGCGTCAAACAGCTGGTTAGCTCAGGGATTCCTCTTTGGGGAGACGGAAGGATTCATGATTGCCATACAGGATCAGGTCATAAATACTAAAAACTACAGAAAACACATACTCAAAGATGCAACACTCACAAATGACATGCAGAAAATGTCACATCATGCCAGAAACTATACAACACATCACCTCTGGTTGCAAGCTCTTGGCACAGACAGATTATTTACACAGACATAATCAAGTAGCAAATATAATACACCAAGAGCTTGCAAGGAAACACAAATTAGTAGACATCCACGAACCATACAACAAATACATTCACAGACAGTATTGGAAAACAACACACACAAAATGTACTACGACAGAGCCATAATCACAGATAAAACAATTTATCCACAACAGACCAGACATCACACTCATTGACAAACACAATAAAATCACATACATTATAGACATATCCATTCCAAAACTCACAATATACAAAACGCATGCACTGAAAAAATTAGCAAGTACACAGAACTCGCCCAGGAAATAAGGCATCTGTGGAGGATGGATAGGGTGCTTATTGTATCTGTTGTTCTCTCCTCTACAGGTGTCATACCACACACACTACACAAAAGCCTGGGCACATTACAATTGAATAGAAACACATACATCACACTACAGATGGCCACTATATTGAATACATGTCATATTGTGAGAAAATTCCTGAATACAGACACACACACTGATACACTTCTTTAATTTCTGTTTTGGTTACTATGCCTTGACTTTGGTCCGGCATAGTACAAAGCCACTGGTGTTAACCGAGTATATCTCACTTAACCCAACATAATAATAATAATAATAATATTTACTGTTAATTTTCTATCATCAGTAATATATTACTGATTCACATTGTTTAAATTTTTTAAATATAGTAATTCCTTCCCAATAACGAAAGATTATATTCCAGAAAAATGATGCATTAATAAACTATGGTTGACGAAACAGACTATGGACAATAAAAAATTAGGGAAAGAAGGAAAACTATGACACTGAATAAATGTTTTATAATAATAACTAATTTTATATGAAAAATACAACGGTGTAATAATACTTTTTATAAACAAAGTTCTTTGGTGCATTCTATGCCAATATATACAGTCAAACCTGTTTTTATGCGCTCTTTTTATGTGCGATTTTTATTTGTGCGATTTTTTTAATGCGAATTTTTAATTTGTGCGGTATAGTTGGCGACTAGTCTCGTGCAATTCGTCATGTCTTACATTGACTTATTATAGCTAAATAAACTTATTATAGCATAAATGCACTTATTATAGTAATATTATTGCATGAATATGCGAAAAATGAAATAATTTACTTTTTAAGTCAACAAAACACCACCTGAACAAAAATATGTAAAACAGACGATAGACCAGACGATGCAGTCAAGTGCTGACATCTGTTGTCAATAAATTCTATTTCGTACGGTTTTGAGTTATTTTCTATGTGAGACTTTTTTTATGCGGTCCCTGTTGACCGCATAAAAAAAATATTTTTTAATTGTGTTGCGAAAACTATTATTTACAGCCATTCGTGAAGTTTTGTGAGATTTTTTTTAATGCGTTTTTTTTTAATGCGGTCCCTATCCTTCGCATAAAAACAGGTTTGACTGTATAGTAAACAGAGATTTAAAAAAAAAAGCCTTTTGGCATTAAAATATTTAATAACAAGCAAAATGCAAGTACAGTAGCCTACCCTACAACACAGGTTCGTATAAGACGGATTCATATAACACAGCGGAAAAATTGCAATCGTGTTTGTATAACGGGCTAAAAGAGGCTCGTATAACATGGTAAAAGAATGAGACAGATTGTCATGGCCGACTCGTGTCTTGACAGGATTGGTTGAATCTGGACTAATAGTAGACATTGCACAAACCGTTGAGTTTAAACGAGCAGCGGACCTATTAAAAATCAATTATTATTCAACAGCCATAAAAATTATATTTCTATTAATGATGTCTCCAAATTCAGCGAATTTTTCTCAGAAAGAATAACTTATCAGGAAATGCATCCTCCGTTTGATGAGTCGCTCTGCGATGAAAACAAGCTTAGGCAATGGCGTCTTCGAACGGTACACACTCAGTAAGTAATCCAACAATTTTTTGTTTATAGCATAATTTATATGGATTATTCCCAAAAAATTATATGTGTTTTGTAAATGTTTGAGTCAAATTAGTCTAGAATCGATTAATTTTATGGAAGAAAACCTTTCAAACAGCCGTACCCCCGAAACTGCACAAGTGCTGGGCTGTAAATGGCTCATGTATTTGTAAAATCTAAGTGACTTGTACAACATTGAATTCATATAACATGGAACGTATCTACCGTGTTATGGGAGGTCTACTGTACTTTCAATAAAACATCATCATCATCATCATCATCATCAGGCAAATAAATGTTATAAATAGAATTTTATTTGACTGATAAAAATGACAGTGTGTTGTTGAAAGTATTTGATTTTTGCTTTTTAACAAATATTTTAATACCAAAAGACAGTATGTAAAAGGATATAATTTTAAAAAATATATATTATATTCACTTAATTACTGTGACAATGATATAGCACAAATTAGATGTGCTATGTCATTACTGAGACAGGTAGCATATAGCACTTGCTTGTGTGGAATCAAAAGTGTTTAAGCTTGTGGAAGCCTATGAATAGCCTATAAGTGTTTAATTTTCCACATCTAACAAGACAGGTATCTTTATTTCTGAAAGATACTTTCTTAATTCTAATAAGCATCCTCCAGTAGCCAAAAAAATAAAACCACCAAACAATGGTAACACTAGTCTACAAAATTGAACATTGAACTTTTTGTGTGCCTTTTAAATAAATGCTATGTTTTTATACTAATTTGGGGTCACTGAATATGAATATACAAATAAAATTTAAAATTAGCTCTTGGTTAAAAAATATCACAAATATGAAATACTATAAATTTAAGTAAAATGTCAAAGAACCTCAACTACTGTATATCTCAGCGGATAAGATGATAGTTGAATCATAAAAAAAGGTCCCCAAAATCTGGGGTCGTCTTATAGGACAGATATATGCTAAAACTATAAAACTTCGACGAAAATTTATACTTTGTCTTATCTGAAGGTCGTCTTATCTGCCGAGATATACGATATTTATTTTAAAGAAAACATTAATTTATTTAGTTTTTGTAACTTTTTACACAAAATTGAGAATTAAGAAATAATACCAAAATATTATAACATTTTTTAATCAAGAATTTCTCTTCTTTTTCAATTGTCTTTTGTAATCACTGTAATCTCTTTTCAAGTTTCAGCAGTAGTCAGCTAACATTGACGCATCACACCGGCCCTGGTATCTTTTTTCCATTGTCGATATGTCTTGGTGGAATTGTTTGCCATGTTTGTCATTACTTCAATGCAGTTGGCAGGAAAAAAATCAAGATGAGAGAAGAAGAAAGTGAATGTTAAGGGACATATTGCAACCCATCTGCTGATAGTTTTGTAGATGATTGTTTACAAGCTCATCATAATTTTCACATCTGTTGCCTAAAAAAATCACAAATGACTCCTCTAAAAGACTCCCATGCCTCTTTTTCAAAGCCCTTTATTGTCCTTTGTCTTGCCTTTCTATGAAATGTGACACCTCTGACTCAACTTTGTTTACAACTTAATGACCTTGAGAACAACTGGTTTTGTCTTTCCTGGGACTTTTAAATATAACCCTCAGAATAAGACAACTCTAAAGTAGGGTGAATAAAAAAAAGAAATGAGCAATAATGGAGGTTAAGACAAAAAAAAATATAAACCAAAGAAAATAAATAAAAGAAAAAGAAAAATACAAAAAGTTAGAAGTCTTAAAAAACAAATATAAAATATACCACAATAATCGCACAGCTTATAAAACAAACGCATTAGGTCCTCACACCTATAAAACAAAAGGATATAAATAGAAAAAAAAAAAAGAGAAATAGGAAAAAAACTTGAGCTACTCCAAATCACGTAACATCAACGAGCTTGCTTACTCCTTCGTCTAAGCTGTGATGTTGTAAAACGTCACCGTCGCGTCGAATGTGTCGGTATGTAGTCTCCAAACTGAAAGTCTTAAGTGTCCGCGATCCTAACCATTAACCTAGCGGCCATACTACTCGCGCTCCTGCGTTAGAATAAAATCAAGTTTACACTTCTTGGCACAAGAGATAAAAAAAATAAAAATGATAGAAAAAAAAAAAACCACCTTGCAGAAGTTTGCTCATGTTTTCAAGAACCTTGAGACACAAAACTACAAGCACCCACCTGCCGCAGTGATCTCGACACCTTGAGCCCTCTACTGGAAAACTCCCCGATAACAAAACTTGAATCATATCTTACTGATCTCCCTGAAGGTCTCGAGACCAGATCACTAAGTTTTGTCTTTCCTGGGACTTTTAAATATAACCCTCAGAATAAGACAACTCTAAAGTAGGGTGAATACTAATGATCCATATACAGGTAGGCCTCCTACAACGCGTAGATAGGTTCCTTGAAAATACCGCGTTCTGGGAAATTGCGTTATAGGAGACACCAACTTAATACAAAAACTGGGATTCAGTTTTAAAAAGAGAAAAACTGCCTTTTATGGTGTAACATTTTCATCATTTTTTAAATTTATGTACATAAAGAGCTTAAATAAAATTCAACATCATACAAAAACTAAAAAGATTATGATTTCAAGTCAAAATCAAAAAGAAACAATGTTATGCTCAAATTCAGTCCTCATCGTCACTTATTATAGTTGTTCGAGAATGTTTGACTGGCCTTATTTCAAGATCTGAGCTTGTTCCATCAAGTTCCACTGCACTTATGTGATCCGTTGTGATTTTTCTGTTATGTGAAAGATAATTCGTTTCTAAATACCCTAAACTGCGTTGTAAAAGTACCGTGTTGTAAGAAATTTCCGCATTTTTCCAACTGCGTTGGAGTGAAAACGCATTGTAAAGGTACCGCGTTGTAGAGGCCTACCTGTATTTGTAAATATTTTGCAAATTTATTTATTTTTATTGAGATCTGCGATCCTGAGTTAATTAAACATATATATAAAAAAATCTATTAATTAAAAAAATTAAAAAACTATTGGATGTCATTTTTGACATCAGAAAGTAGCTTTAAATAACTTTACCAATGTAAAATCCGTGCACTAGAACTTTAGAACGATAAATAAAATTTGATAAAAAACATCCCATAAAAAACAATTACGTAGCATAAATGAACAATACGAGCTAACTATCACTTGTAAGTTCTATAATTAGATTCAGCGAATTGAAAACTATAGTTAAAGTACATTTTCATGTAAATGGCAACTTTGATGTAGACCAGTGTAATTAGTTAGTCATGGGTTTAAGCATGGCCAATGGGCCAGTCACATGGAGTTTTCTGGATTTTCTTCACATTAGTAACACCTAAATAGGGTCCAGCTTCCCATAAAAGTCTTCCTAGAATGCATTTCCCTCAGCAGATCACTCACATGTTGTGTTGTCATAACCAAATAAACCAAGCGATTATTTATTGTGACATTGTCACAATGCCGGACTGCAACTTTTTGTCAGAATGTTCTGAATTCTTTTAGTGGTGGTCTTGCCCCTGTACATTATACTTTTCCTGTTAGCAATAGTCATGTTGGTCATCTATCTAACTCTGTTCAGGGAAAAATTTTGAATCGAAATAACATGACTTCCATTCCAAACTGTATATATTTAATTTGGGCCTCCTGCCCTATGCTTTCCACATCTGGTCTTGACTTTCATCTATCTATATACTTTATACAATCTGTTGCCAAAATTTAAACACTATTATCACATAAAAGCAAGTATTCTTGCATTTTTATAAGATTTTTTATTTAAACAAGTCATACAAAGTCTTTCAAACATTAAGATTAGCAACTTTGATCATGTGAGCCATCACAACCTATACAACAGGGATCACTTTTCAAACATTAATAGTAGACAGATATTAATTAATAGTTGTTGATCATCCTCTCTTCTGGGAGAAGGTCAATGACTACTTTTGGTCGAACTTCCCTTCTTTCTATAGGACAGAGGTATGGTGGCCATTGAATAGGAAAATTACATAATACAAGAATACCGGCAAGCACAAAATAACTTTACATGGTTCTCAAAGGTGCCGAGTTTAAATATTTGGTCTGTTTTTTTTGCTAAATTTGATTGGTTTGCAGATTACCATTTGATATTTGGCTGTGCATGGTACAGTTTCTTAGTTAACATTAAAAAAATATGATACCTTAAATTTTTTAAGATACCACATTTTCAATCAGTGTCTAATTGACCGACGAAACTGTGCCATTTCATACTATCCGAGTATCATGATAATTGTGACATTGGTAGGCTGAAATAACCAAACTCTTTGTATGGTTTTCATTTTAATGTTTATTTTAGCAATGCTAAAACAAACATTAAACATTACTCACGGTTTAGTGTTAACATGGGTAGACTTGGCACATATCATTTAATGACACAAAGGTCTCTGGCCCAGACCTCAAACATATTCAGCTTCCATATCACAGATACTGGTAATTTATAGAATATAAATTTTGTCTGAAAATATTTTGCTCTGCATTGCCATTTTTGGTTTCTTTAAACATATTTTATTTTAAAAATGTTGTAAAATGACTATATTTCCAGATTGAACATTAACAGAAACCTGTTCATAACGGAGCTTTTTTTATTACACTTCACAGTTTCCGTTATACACAGGTTTCACCAATTTTATTAATATGCTGAGTACAATAAAATGTATTAAAATTAATGAAAAGTAAAAAAAAATTATATAAAAGATGTTAAATACATTAATTATCATTATAATTAATAAAATTTTTCTGCAATGTGTAATGGGGGGGGAAAAACTGTTTCTATAAAACAAACTATTTTTAAACAATTATTTGAATAAATTATTATAAAGATAATAATAATAATATATAATTCTTTGGATTAAGCACAAAATTGCTATGTAGAACTTATCACACAGGAACACGTAAAATGCTTCACTGTACAGTACACCTATTAGGTAGACTAAACGTACAGTGAAGCATTTTATTTTATAAATTTTACCTTTTATGATTTTTACAGTTTTACTTGTTTTACTCCTATGGTTTTTTTAAATACTTAGTTATTCCAGTGGTCACCATTAGATATTATTACATTACATATACAGTGGTACCTCGGTATACATCTGCTTTAGAATAAGTCCAATTCAGAATACATCCTGTTTGGACAAAACAAATTTTGCTCGGTATATGACTTTTGTTCAGTATACAACTTAATTCAATTTTACACACCATCTATGAACAAGTAGCACTATCAGTGTACTAGACCAGACTAGACGTTTGCGGTGCCACGGTCTGTAACTTTGTTAAATTTCTTCTGATTTTAATTTGTAAGTAAAATTTTATTATTTTTATTAATCATGAATTGTAAAAAGGCAAATGAAAAGCAACAGATAACTAAAAAAATGACTAGAATCACAATGGAACTGAAAAAGGAGATTGTTGAGAAATATGAAGGTGGCATGCATGTTCAAGATTTAACTGTTGCATAGCATATTCTGAGAACGACGATATCGACAATCGTGAAAAATAAAGACATTATTAAATCTGCTAATGCTGCAAAAGGGGTTAAATCAATTTCTAAACAGAGATCAGAGACATTAGATCGTGCTGAGAAATTGCTTTTGCTTTGGATAACTGAAAAACAGTGTGCTGGTGACAGCATATTGGAAGCAATTATTTGCAATTATTACTGTAATAACTTTAAAAATCTACAATAAAATTTATTTTTTTATTAATGTGCTCAAACAGTGTTTCAATTATTTTATAACCCCATTAATATATCATATCAAGAGGAGTTTTTTTTTTACATGAGAACGGATTAATCATTTTTACATTACTTCTTATGGGAAAGGTTGGTTTGGTATACATCCTATTCGGTATAAGTCCAAACATCAGAGACTGATTAAGGTCATACACCGAGGTTCCACTGTATATTTTATCATACATTAAGAACTGAAGAGACAAATGGCCCAAAATGCATTTCCTTTTCTAAAAAATAAAACCTATATTTTTCATCAAAAGTGTTCCTGCAAGATAAGCTCTACATAGCAATTTTGTGCTTAATTCCAAAGAACTAAAGAGAGAACAAGAAGCAATCAAGTACTAAATAATATAAGATGTTTTTGAGTAAGTCATTATAACTCTCACTTATGTTTCTCTTTACTGTGTTCTTTCTTTAATCTTGAAAAACATTGATTGTTATAGGGCCTCTTAAAATAAAGATTATTTTATTTTGCAAGTAATTATCTATTCTATTTCACATCAACAAAAATAGAAAAACAATTATGTAACTGAAATTGATCTAATGATAAAATGATAAAAATTTATTGGCTACATAGAACTTTGTGGGCCATATGCTGTTTATCACTAATCTAAAGGATAAACATGCTTAAATTACATCTAACCAAGAAATAAAAATTTAAATCAGTATTATTATTATTATTATTATGTTGGATTTAGTGAGTTATACTTGGTTGACACCAGTGGCTATATACTACACTGGATCAGAGTCAAGGCATAGTAACCAAAACAAAACAAAAATTAAATAAGTGTGTGTGTGTCTGTATTCGGGAATTTCCTGACAATATAAGTGGCCTTCTGTAGTGTGATGTATGTGTTTCTATTCAATTGTAATGTTCCCAGGCTTTTAGTGTGGTGTGTGTGGTATGATACCTGTAGAGGAGAGAACAACAGGTACAATAAGCACCCTATCCATCCTCCACAGATGCCTTATTTCCTGGGCAAGTTCTGTGTACTTGCTGACTTTTTCAGTGTATGTGTTTTGTACATTGTGAGTTTTTGGAACAGAAATGTATATAATGTATGTGATTTTCTTGTTTGTCAATGAGTGTAATGTCTGGTCTCAGTGGCGGGGCAAGACCTAAATTTGATGTGGGCAAGCTACATTTCGCGAGGCCCTCTGGTGGCGCAAGAAGACAAATTTTATAAAATAAAAAGAGCTGAAACTGTCAAATTTTTATTCATAAAAATGTAAACTATATTCTTTGACTAACATTAAAGAAAAATTTAAAAAAAAAAAAAAAATAGAATTAAAGAAAGAAATTTCCTGCTTTTAGCCTTACTGAACTCCTTACTAATTGTATCGTAATTCAGCTTAGATGCTCTATATGTTTCAATAGATAAAACTGCCAAAGCTGAAATCTTTCCTGACCCATTGTACGAGGGTCATCCAAAAAGTAACGACTGTTTGGTTTTAATAAATGAAAGAAATATATTTTATTAACAAAAACATGTCAGTTACAAAATTGAAACTTACTTTATTTCTCTTCATAATCACCGTCATTATTTAAGCATTTGTCATACCTGTCCAAGAGTTTTAGAATTTTCGTGTTGTAGCTGGCTGCCACCAGTCCATTAAGACAGTTGTTTACTGCATTCTTCACCTCATCATCACTTCCAAAACGTTTCCCGCCCAGAAACTCTTTGAGTTTCGTGAAAAGGCTAAAATTGCAAGGAGCAAGGTCCAGACTGTGGGTGGATGATCAAAAATTTCCTATCCAAATCGATCCAGCAAGCCTGTGGTTGCAGCAGCAGTGTGAGAGCGGGCATTATCGTAAAGAAGCACAATACCGCGAGAAAACATTCCACGCCTACGATTTTGGATTGCTCGCCGTAGTTTTCTTAGGGTGTCACAATATCTGTCTGCATTGATTGTAGTGCCTTTTGGCATGAAATCCACCAAGAGAACACCCTTACGATCCCAAAACAGTGTTTTGGGATCCCAGTTTTTGTGCCGACAGAGTTTGTTTGAATTTTCGCGGTTTTTTGGGTAATGAGGGATGATGCCACTCGAGTGATTGGCGCTTGGTCTCTGGGGTGAAGTGAGACACCCATGTTTCATCACCAGTAACAATTTGATCAAGAAAGGCATTTCCGTCTGCGTGATACCGCGTCAAAAATGTCAGTGCTGCACCCATTCTGTGTGTTCTGTGCTGGTCACTCAGTTGCCGCGGAAACCATCGTGCACAACTTTTGCTATAGCCAAGATGTTCAGAGACAATTTCACCAAGCAAAGAACGAGGTTTCAACTTCCGAGCATTCAAAAATCCAATAACACCTCTGACTTCACAGTCGGCGGGATTTTGTATCGCACAGTTCATTGCTGACAATCACAGAATGCACAATAACAACTTGTTTCGACAAGCACTCGTACAAAACTGAGAAAGGATGTCAAGGAAACTATTCGACCTTGGATAGTAGCCCGAGATCAAACTGCGCAGCCAGAATGCGCAATAGGTCGTTACTTTCTGTATGACCCTCGTATTTCTTAAATAATTTTTTATTAGTTTTAATTTTGAAAAGCTCCTTTCAGCCAAGGCAGTACTTACCGGTATTATTAACAAAATTCGAATGACAATGTAAATATTTGAGTAAATTTCTTTCAAGTTATTTTCTGTTATGTATTGGAGAAGCTGTTTCACATCTTTAATGAAGTTGGTTAAATTTGGAACCATTGTTTGTAATTCTTCATATAATTCGTAAGGTTGAAAGTCACTGCTTTCACCCACTCGCAGGACTGAGTGTACATTTTGACAGTTTTTTAATATTTGCTCTTTTGGAATATTTTTTAACTTGCTTAGATCATAGAGAAAACCAAAATTTTCAAAATGTTGATTTAAAGATATAAATCTCGAATCCATATTGCTTATTATAGAATCAATCATGGTGTTAAAAAATCTGTTTCATACTGGCTTTTGGGAGACTGTATAGGTTGATCGCTGCCTTCATAATTGAACATCTTTTTCTTTTTGGCTACCCTTTCATTTTTAAAGCCTTTTGGCCAGACAAGCATTTTTCGAATCCAGCATGAAAGTAACGTAAACAAACAGAATGGGAAATCCCCAGCTCCGGCTGGTAGGGATTCCCCGCAATAGCAACGCAACGCCAGCAAATGTTGCTAGACTAAATAAAAACAAATTTGATATGTCAATATATTTATCGTTTCATGACGAGTAAAATTTTTTTGTTGCATCCACGGCTTTTAAGTAATGCATAAACCTTCAAGGTACGAGGCCCCTTGGACCGCGAGGCCGTAGGTGGTGGCCCACGTCGCCCACACCTTACGCCGTCTCTGTCTGGTCTGTTGTGGTAAATTGTTTTATCTGTGATTATGGCTCTGTCATGGTACATTTTGCACATGTTTTCCAATACTGTCTGTAAATGTATTTGTAGTATGGTTTGTGGATGTCTAATAATTTGTGTTTGCAAGCTCTTGGTGTATTATATTTGCAACTTGATTACGTCTGTGTAAATAATCTGTCTGTGCCAAGAGCTTGCAACTAGAAGAGATGTGTAGTATAGTTTCTGGCATGATGTGGCATTTTCTGCATGTGTTGTTTCTGAGTGTTGTATCTTTGAGTGTGTGTCTTCTGTAATTTTTAGTATTTATGACCTGATCCTGTATGGCAATCATGAATTCTCCCGTCTCCATGAACAGGCATCCCTGAGCTAACCAACTGTTTTAAGCAGTTTTGTCAACAAATTCCTGGCCCAGGTCGTAGGGATGTCTACCAAGGAGTGCCTTTTGAGCCCACGATTGTTTAATGGTGTCTCTGCTTTTTATACGTTGTGTTGTGTCCATATGATATGAGTGTAAGTTTAATGGCATGTTATTTGAGTTTGCTAGAGTTACTGCTTTATGTAACTGTGATGTTTCTTGTTTTTCATAGAAAAATTCTCACAGTATCTGTATTTGTTTGTAGCAAAGGTTTACTATGTCAATCAGGCCATGCCCACCATCTTTACGTGGAAGAATTGATCTTTCTATGGCAGATTTAGGATGACGTTGTTTATGCTTAGTAAGTGTTGTTCTTGTTTTCCTTTGAAGTTGTTCACGATCTCTGTGAGTCCTTAAATTTTCACATTGCTTACTTTATATATGTATGTTACAGTAAAAACCCATTTTTAGTGAAAATGCATTTTAACTAGTTGAAACTAGTTTTTACTGGATGTCATTGTTAAAAATAGAATTTACTGCTAGTCAAAAATGAATTTGAGTTAAAACTAGTTTTAACTAGACAAAATGGGTTTTAACAAAATGGCTTATTAAAAACTGTTTCGACCAAGGTCATTCAGCTAACACGTTCCTATAGTGTATGATGAATTTCGTATCACTTTAACCCTTTTCCCCTGACATCTTGTTTACGTTTATTTAGTGATCCCTCCTAAGGCAATATAGATCAGTCAGGCGATATTATTTTAAAAGGTCACCAAAAATCAAATTATCATTATATTTATATGAAAAAAAAAAATCACTTACATTTATTAATATCTTTAGTTTTAAATACGATATTTTTCAATGCATTTTATTAGAAAAATTTATAAGAAAAAAAATAATATATATCAGAACTGACACACAAACTTGATAATTTGTAACATTTTGTGAAAATTAACATTGTCTAGTTACATAGTTGTTTGCTGGCACTGAGCCAGAAAGATGTAGAATATTGTTTTGTACAATTCAATATAACACTTATGCATGTATGTTTATTGGTTGTGAAATTATCGCACATTATATCAAACATTTGTTTGAAATCAAAATTTTATACTGCTATCAACCAATATAATGAATTATTATACTTTATTCACTTCATATCGAACGAGATTATATCTGTTGTTAATAAACTTTACAAAAATCGATATTTACCAAAGTAATGATAAATCGGTACCCTCGAAGCTTTGCTTAAAAAGCCAGGGTACCGATCGATTGGTGCCTTCAGAGACAATGGGTTAATTAATGTTAATAACACAGATGTGAGAGCAATATTTTCAATAAATATCGTATTAAATAATACAAATGTTTTAATCCCAATCATCACTTTATTTATTTCCCCCAAACACATTTATGTAGCTAAAATTAGTTTTAACTAATGTTAAAAGTTAAAAAGTTAATGTTTAATTTTAGTTTTATCTAAAATCAAAACATGTACAGCAGTAAATTCTAGTTTTAACTAGACAAAACAAGTTATAACAATGACATCCAGTAAAAACTAGTTTCAACTAGTTAAAACGGGTTTTTACTGTAACATATATATTTTTTTTTAAATTCATTATAACAAAAACTTTTTTATTTTCAAACAGATGCTTTATGCATTATTTACTATTTGATTTCCTTATATAATATTTAAAAAACTGCTTTAATGCAATTTTCTGTTTATCTACCATTCAAAATATTTAACAAAACATATTCATCACAAGTTCTTTTAATACAAAAAATGGTGTTTTCATTAATAAAGTAAACTATTTATAAATTTAACCAAATTTAAAGTTACTGAGAACTTTAAAATTATGCACGTTCTTAATATTAAAATTCAAAGTGTAAAAATTGTAACAATTGGTAGAAGTAAAATCTATTTTAAATGTTGATAATAGTACTATGGAGACTATCTCTAGACAAATTAATTACTTTCTAATCATTAATTTAGCCATATAATAGCCTGATAATTTGGCACTTCATTTGGTTTAATACTATGGAGTATGGATATCTAAATCTGGACAAAGGGTATAAATGAGTTTTACAATTTAAGAATGAAAGTGGTCTAGTTTATTCAAAATTAGTCCAATATTTAAAATGATTTTTAAAAAGTTATATGAGTTACATAAATATATATACCGTATATCTCGACGGATAAGACGATAGTTGAACCATAAAAAATGGCCCTGAAAATCCGGGGTTGTCTTATAGGACAGATACAAAAAAAATTAGATTGAAATTTATATAAATTAAAACCATTATAAAAAGACAGACAAACCGTAATTATTTACTAGAAGAGAGTAGAGTATGTGCACAAAATAGAATATCCCATACAATGTTTTTGTGACTAGTCAAGGTCATTACCCGAATGCCAGAATTAGTGCGAATGTTTGCAAAAATTGCCAGATAAAAGAAAATAAAATTTGTTCATTCAAAAAATTACAAATAGGACATAAATACACTATACAGTATTATTATTCAGATAATGATTGCTGATCTAAACTAAATTCATAGGCCGTTGATAGTTTGGGGGTCGTCTTATAGGACAGATATATGCTAAAACTATAAAACTTTGACCAAAATTTATACATCGTCTTATCTGAAGGTCGTCTTATCCGCCAAGATATACGATATATATAATATAAAGGTTTGAATAAAAAGATGACTAGAATATTCTAAAATGAGTAATGTAGTTTTTTCCATTTTCAGGAATTTCAATACAAAATTACTGTTATTTCAAGAATTAATTTTGATTAAGTTACCAGTAATAATTACAAAACTTGAAAAAGGATAACTTATTTTAAGAAACATGAAATTCTTCTATGCAAAAATATGGAACACTTATTAAGATACAAGTAATTTACAGAACTTAACACCATGGAAATAAAAAGTAAATCAGAGAATTTAAAAGTTTATTAACAACCAAATTTAATTAATAAATGTCAAGTGGTCAACCAAATTATCAGGCTATTGTTTACATTATGTTAATAATTAGTAACTAATAACTATTTGACTAAGCCCAAAAATGACCAATTGACATTTATTAATTAAATCAACTTATGATTGAAAATTAAATTTTCTTTGTTACCTCATGTTTTTGAATAATTTTATACTGTTAAAACAGAACATTGAGCAAGCTATCTAAAATATATATGCACACCAGACAAAAAATTAGTTATCCCTGTCAGAATGTATCTAAAAAAAAGCAATGATGCTTCTTGCACTGTCAGATGATTTTCAGTTGACTACAAACTATACCACTGTTGACCTGCTAAACAATATGCTTTGAAATACAAATGAATCGAATGACTTCATTCACTTTGTGTCTGTGGGAACAGCCAAACACAATGGTTCCTTTTTGCCACTTCATAATATCTGTCAAACGACCCATATTCTTGCAAACCCAATTCAACACTCACGCTGCCCTTCACCAATTCACGAAAAAGAAATTACTTTGTAAATCACATCTGTGCTATTTATCTCCTAGCAATTCTCTAATGGCACCCTCTGTGTAACTGGTAACTGTTTACTGTCATTTTTGTTTAAGAATGATAAATTTTGTCTAGTGTGCTTATACATACATATGTGTGTTATATATCATTCTTTCATACATAAAATGAAAAAATATCAACAGTTACATGTATATATATATATAAAATTTAATAATTACTATTTTTTATGAATAAAAAAATATTTTTATATATAATTATGTTACTATTAATATTCTATAAAATTTACATCAATGTAAATTATAATTTCATTACTAAAAATGTTACTTTCTTACCTTAATTAAGTTTCTGTTCTTTTTTTTCATAACTGGTTTTTTCTTAACTTTTTGTTGGGCAGGAGGTAATGGAGGTAGTTTCTTTAATTCCTCTAACATTCTTTCAGCTGCACGTTTTTTAGATACTTTTTTCCCATTTCCTTCTCCCTCTGTGATTATATCCCCAACTGTACATCTAGTTATAAATGTACGCATATGTGGAGGCCCACTTTCCCTAATCACTTCAAAATTAACAGGTAACACTCGTTTAAGAGCAATTTCATGAACTAGACTTATTGGGGATTTTAAATCAGCACTGGCATCAATTTCAGGTGTATCTCCGTTTGTTTTTATTGTTTCATTGCGTTTCTTAACATGGTCGGGCAAAGGAAGGGAACGAAGAATCCTTAAAGCTTCTTCAGCAGCAGCATGTCTGGCTGCTTGTGAAGTATGTCCTTTTCCAAAAAACTGACGGTTACCAACTTTTAACGAAACATAGTATGTAGGTGGTAATTTGGGATAATGATAACGTTGATGATACATCCCTCTGAAATTTAGACTTGGGATATATTGAGGTCTTTGAGGTTCTATCACTTGATACACAGCAGGTTCTCCTCTTTTCATTGCTAGAGCATTAAGTTCAACAGTTGGTGTTATAGGATCTAATGCCTTCCTTTGATTTTTTGGAGGTGGATGTTTTAATGCTGTTTGTTCAAGGGCAATATCTGCAGCTGCATGCTGAGCTTTTTTTATACTCGGTCCTGAGGCTGTGTATTCTTCTTTGTCCAACTTCAGTACAACCGTAAACGTCTTCTTATGGGGAGGGCCCGACTCATCCACCAGGTGGTACTGATGCTGGACCTAAATTTGAATTTATTTTATTAAAAGTCAATTTTTAAAACAAAAATTATATACAAGCTATAATGGATTAAAATTATTATTATTTTATAATTTCATAATTTTTAAAATACTGAACATTTGTAAAGAGATTAACAGATGATATGTCAAAAGTAAACACTGTAAAACATATATGTCATAAGTAATGTTTAATCCAAGATAACAGATTTTACAAATCTCAAAATATACAGTAGACCCCCTATAACACGGGTTCATATAACACGGCAAATAACATGCTAAAAAGACTCATATAACACAGTAAAATGTCATCACAGACTCGTGTCGTGACAAGATTGGTCGAATCTGGACCAATAATGGACTAGCAGCTGAACTACTTGCCGCCGTCCAGCGCCACGCGTATATACGGAGAGTTTAGGTGGGAATGTATTGATAAATTTTTATACAGTTCTTGTGAAAACAACATTTACAGTATTATTCAACGGCCGTAAAAATTATGTTTCTATTAATGATGTCTCCAAAGTTTTCAGCAAATTCTTTGCAGAAAGAATAATTTATCAGGAAACGCATCCACCGTTCGATGAGTTGCTCTGCAACGAAAACAAGCTTAGGCAATGGCGTCTTCGAACAGTGCACACTCGGTAAGTGATCCAATAATTTTTTGTTTATAGCATAATTTAGATGGATTATTCCCAAAAAATTATACGTGATTTGGAAATGTTGAGTCAAATTATTCTAGAATCGATTAATTTTATGAAAGAAAACCTTTCAAACAGCCAGAGCCCCTAAACTGCACACGTGCCGGGCTGTGACTGGCTCATATATTTAAGGGACTCAAACAACACCGATTCATATAACACGGAACGTATCTACCATGTTATAGGGGGGTCTACTGTATTTTCAAGATTAGTTATTTAACATGTTTAAGAATGTAACTATTTTAACTATTTAAAATCACTAGCTATGAAAGATGTCAATAGCTAAATCACTAGAAAATCACTAGCTAGCTAATAAAATTATCGTTTTAAAACTTGTTGCTACTAATTTCTTTCAATTCCTTTATTATTCAAAACTAGAATATGTTAAGAGTAAACAATACATGGTAAACAAATTATCAGTACAATGGTAAGAAATTAAAATTTAAATACAGTAATCTCCTCATTTATGCAAGTAATTGCTTCCACAAAAAATGTGTGAATAAAAACCATGTAAATGGAGCCATGGAAATCTATTTAAATAGGGAGTTTTTCCATAGTCCCAAATACAGTATTTTACTTATATTGGGTAGAAAAATTTTAACTAAAGTTTTTTTTTTCACCTAAACTAATCAGACTGTTTTCATAAATTATTCAGATTTGTTGATGTGTGTTCCCTCCTGTCCATGGCGTTGTTCTGGCGTAAGCCATTCAACACTTTCTGTTTATCATTGAAGTTCAATTTGCACTCTCCTTCCCACTACGCTCTGTGTGTGTCGTGAGATGCTGCAAGGCCTCTTCTCCAAACACTATCACACTGACCGTCACATTTTAAGCACAGTCTCTGCATCGCATATCCTCCACACTCCGAACAATCTAGAGACACATGGTCCTCATACCAGCTGACACCTGTGGGTGCCGGGAGGTGGACGGAGTCTTGTTCCTCCTTTTTCTCGGCTAACAGGTCCGTGAGACCTGCCCACATCAAGATGGCGGTTCGGATGAGTTACGCGTTACGCGTTCTGCGCGAGTGGAGGAAGTTGATGGGTCCGACGATTGAGCGGCGGCAGCGATACTCGAATAAAGGACATGACCAACGAATAAAAACAACAACAATTATTTATTAATGCTAAAGCTACAGATACCGTTAGGGCGAGCTACTGTCGCCTAAGTTCGGATACGCGGAGGGAGAGTTTACACGACTTTGGGGAAGTCATACCTCGTAATCCTTTCGTTCTCGTGACGGGGTTGAGATATCCTCGGGTATCCTTTCGTGGACGTCGGGATGCGCACACACTAGTCAAGGGACACTACGTAACCGACCCCTTTTTCCTCTCTCGTTGCCCTTTTATCGTCTCGGTCACGTTTCTCGGTTTCACCAACCAGCATTATTCGAATGTTGTTCCTCATGATTCATGTTTTCTCCGTGGGAACCAAACAATAAAATATTTTATTATTAGCGGTTTGGTTCTGGCGGGTTCGAATTTTCACACACCGCAACTGAAACAAGAGTTGAAGTGACTCCTCAGGCCTTCAATGGTGAGCATATTTGTGTCAAGGTTAGTCTGTCTGTTCAAATCTTCTAAACTATGATAGAATTCTTGATCCCAACTATGCGATACCTGCTGGTGCCAACTAGGGGACAACAACAACTGCTGTTGTAGGTTTTGGTTATCGAGCCCATTCTGACGGTGGCAGATGGTGGATGGCAAGAGCAAAATTGGATCAGATTTAGATTGACGAATGTGTAATTCTAATGAATTGCGATTGTTCGAGTTTGATATATCGGGATTGTCAAAATCAAATATTAAACTATCGTTATCATAACCAGGATAACACCTTTCAAATATGATACTCGTCACCTTCTCAAGTGTCAAATTAATGACTAAACTTCCTCCAAGTGACAGACGAAACTGTAAGTCACGTTGCGATACCAAACGATAAAGTTATGGCAACCTTAACTAAAGTTTTTTTAAATATACAGTATATCTATATAAAAGAATTACTGATAACAGAAAACAAACTTTCTGATATAACTATCATTTATTTCTGTAAAGTTGATAATTCAAAAAGTTTTTAATCATGTTAAAGTGAATTTGCATAAATAGAAAGATTACTGTAATTAGAAGCACAAGAAATATTAATAAACAAAGTATCTCTCTTTAGTGCCATTTTTAATGTCAAAATCCAAACCAAGTCATTTCAGCATTTGATCATATATGAACATCCCAAAGCCAGATGTATTAATACTAAACCAAAGAATTGCTATAATTAATCAGGTTATATTTTTGCTAAAATTAACAATTAAAAATTAAGTAATTTGGTACTAAAGGTAAATGTTAGGCACCATCTCTTATTGAAATTATTAATTATAATAATTTAATGAATTCAGAAAACAAATAAATTTAATATTTATTAAATAATTTAGAACAGTCTGGAAGAAAACAATCAGCCCAGAGTGGGAGTTGAACACAAATTACTTAATTTCTAATTATTAATTTGTGGCAAAAAATAGCCCAATTAATTATGGCAATAGTTTGGTTTAGCATTTGATCAACTTGGCACCTATTCATTTCAACAATAATCTATTTCAAACACAGATATCTTGCTGTTGTATGGTAGATAAAAGTAAATTAATAAATTAATATTAACTATATTAAAATAATTTTCAATATATTTTAACTGATGTTATGAATAGAAAAGTTGTTTATGATAAGTGGCAGAAAAATTACCATTGTAGGGTATAGAACTCTACAAATGCAGCTTTTACTAGATTTACACTAATCCAGACAGTAATAGTAATAACTAGGGTTGGAAAGTTAGGGCATTGCACCTTCACAGTTCTCAAGTTGAACAAACAAACCTATTAGCATAAAATGCTATGTAAATTACTAATAGAAATTGGAACAAGTCAATGTACATGTTTTTCCAATACATGGCATTTTATAAACTGAAATTTACTACCCTAGTGATTTTTGATCATGTTATGTATTAAGTTTCATGGATCTTAACCAAACATAGTGACAGAACTGAGGAAGTGACATTTATGAGGAATGATAGATAAGGGTATTTTTATTTTTAACACAAAGTTTAACCCTTTCACTGTTTATGCATCACCCGATATACTTTCACTAGAGACTTTCAAACAAATTTTTAAAAATGAAACTTATGACTTATCGTGTATTTTAAGTTTCTAGATATATGAGAAATATCCATTTTTTATTATAAACATTGTTCCCTGAAGTTTTCTAATTTTTTAGTGTTTTTATGACAATGTTCTTATGGCAAGATAAACTTTTTAACAGATGTATTTCTATGCAAAAAAAAAAAAATTATAAAATGGTAAATTTGAAGGTACAAACAGTGAGTATTTAATTTATTATTTGTTTTTATAAACAAAAGTAGAAATTTAAGAGGGTTATAATATAATTAAAAAAAGTTAAACTGCTATCAATTGTTTATAAAAAAGAAAATGTTAGTTTAGAAATAAAAATGTATTAAAATAAATACAGTAGAGCGTCGTTTATCCGAATCAATTCGGGACTGGGGTTGTTCGGATAACTTATTTTTCGGATAACCGATCATGCACGAAAAAATACATTAACCTATCCCATGTTGAAATTTTTCTCCATTGTGTGTCACTTCGCGTTGAATTTTCGTCAATGTTAAGCCTAACGAAAATTTTTATAATAATAATAGTGGCTATTGTATCATTAAAAATTATTTCTTTACTTTGTACAAACAAAATAAATATATTGAAAAATATAAAAACAAAAAAATTATACTTTAGAAGTTAATCTAGTATCAAAAACGTTTGATTCAACACCACACAGTCTGACTGGAAAGCTTTCGGTTAACTGACATTTTGGTTGATCGGCTTTCGGATAAACAACACTCTACTGTATAATTTTTTTATTCTTAGAGAATATTTTATTTTTTAGATTGATGGCAAACATTAAAACACACATGACAATATGCCTTAGTGCAGCTGAGACAATGGGTTGAAACTTGGTTTTCTGTTTTTCTTGCTTGGTTGGCATCTTTTAATTCTATCTTCTTGTAGCAAGGAGGACATCTCTTTCACACTATTTTTCTTGCAGTGCTTCTTAGTACAAGTGTCAATAGGAATACGAAGCACTTTTCATAAACTAAAATTACTAAGTAAAGATACTGCTACAACTTTTGTAATGTCTTGGAGTGAATACTTTTTGGTTGTGTTGCACATTTTGTGAATTATCCAGCTGTTCAAAACTCCCATACTGAGAAGATAAATGCAATTTTTCAATATCAATTTGATTTGAGAAAATCCAAACTCCGATTTATATTTGTAGTATTTATATGTTGTTTTTTTGATGCTTTCAGTGGCAGTTTGTGATCGAATGTTATCTTTTAAATAAGAGGATATCCATCAATATACCTTTGCAAGATGTGTTAAAACGATATTCATCTTCAGAATCACTATTAGTGTTATCATTTTCAAAATTATTTTCATCACTATTATTTCTATAATTGTCCAACATCCAAACTAAATCCTCTGACAAACTTTCTGCCAGCCATTTTGAGAGCCTCTTTCATTCATAAAAAATTAAAAACTCAACTTATAAATACAGGCACATATGCAACTTTTCTTCATACTTGCACAACATTACAAAAAGTTATGCAATCTGAATTTGCACAATCATAAGTAAATAAACAACAGTGTATCAAATATGATGCATACAGTGTTTTATAAAAAAATTTTCTCCGTATGTGAATGCATCAATATGATATATTACATTTTTATTGAAGAAAAATAATCACTTCCCCTTAATCTATAACACATTAGATAATAGAAAAAATTTTATTCAATAGAATTTCATTTTTGTTAAAAGTGTGTAGGGAATACTGCAGAAAATTGGTTAGACAGTGAAGTTAAGAAGTCTCCCTCTCAAAAGTTCCATTTTTCCACTTGTTATTTCACTTATTTTTAAATTGTAATTATGAACTGCTGCTAACAAAAGTGAAACAAAAGAAACAGAGGAAAAAAACAATGTTTGAAATGATACCTTCTAAACTGTAAATTAGAATCAGTTTTTCAATAGAAATTTCAGAGAATAATATATAGGTGGTTTGAATTATAAAATGGTCTTATTTCCATTCTAGCAATCTTTTCAGAGTATGATTAAAACTCAAGTTTTAAACATATCTTGAGCAATGTGTTGCATAGCGCATCCAATATATGTACAGTACATCAATATCTATAAGAAGCATATACAATATTCCTTTATTTGACTTGAAATAGCCAAGAGCAAGTTAAGCATATTAGGAAATTGTGTGATTTACATTCCTTTATGACTGATGCTTCAAATATCTTTGCAAACCAGAATATTTATGCAGCAGGCTACAGCTTGAGCACTACTTAAATGATGTTCCTATAGTTACATGTTGCTAAAGATAACCTTTTCTTACAAAATTTATTTTTTATATATGGAGTGGTTATAAATAAACATGAGGTATTTAGAGCTAAGTGTAGAAATAACTATTGAAGCAAATACAATAAAATCAACACATACTTCTGTGAACATGAAAGTTTGATTTTGAAAATTTTCCCAAAAGGGAGAAAGTTGTCACTAATGTTGCTACTATTTGCATATAACACAGGTTGTAAAGGAAATTCAGGAAATACAGAGAAGTTGACATACAAAATGTAATGTTTTATTGAGATTTAGTGTGACAATTACAGATTCCATGAGTTATAACTCAGATATATATATATATACAGTATCATATACAATAATTTGAATTCTACACATATCAAATTGTGCACACAGAAATGTTCAAGTAACCAATAAATCTAACTAACAGTTTCACTGTATGTATCCTCCATCTTTCCATTCTAAAGCTGCATTTGATGTACAGTACAATGCACATGACAGCAAAATGTAACTGACTTACGTGCACTGTCTTGTGTAGTAAAATTGGCTTTTAAGATAGCTAAGAACATTGCCCTGATAAACAAGGCTCTTCAAGTATTCCAATAACCAAAAATCACAGAGTTTGGTCAAGTCTGGTGATCATGGTGGCCATGCTGTTGGAAATGATCAGCTAATCACTCTCATTTGTAAAGTACTGATGCAATAATCTTTGCACATTAACATCAATATGTGAGAGTGCTCAATCTTGCCTGAAGACTATGGTATCCAAACAATTTCATTGTTAAAGTGCAGGGTTGACAATGTTTTGAACCATGTCTTCTTACCTAGTAGCATTGACAGAACATGTCACTGACCAAATTTAGTGTTTTCTTAAAAAAAAAAAAAAAAAAAAAACAAATACAGTCAAATGATGAAGGATGCTGCAAACTTGTACCAGATTGATTTTTGATTGATGTAAATTCCTTTACTCAACTAAAATAAGTGTGTGGGTTTCTCTAGACAGGGATCACCAAACTACGGCCTGCCGCCACACTGTGCCACAAATGAGGTAAAATGTAATTATTTATATGGAAATATCATAGGTTGTAGATGAACTTACTGTACTATGTAGAAAAAAAAATAAGTGTAAGTAAAAATGCCCGAATTGATTCAATCTGATTTTTGCATCTGACAATAATATAATTTTTAGGGAAAATTAGTGAAATAAAAAATTTGTCAACTTTTTGCGACTTTGGCTATCAGAGCACTTTTTGTGTAAGTACTTGCAACGAAGTTTCTAAAAAAAGAGATTACAAGCTTGTTGCAGCAATCGTCTTTGTGTATTGGTAAATAAATATGTCATTATCTTTATTTTTTGTGTATTCACTGTACTGTATTAAACAAAATGGTTATGTGGTCTGCACTTGTCATTCTCTCAGTTATCTGACCCACTATAAAAGTTTGGTGATCCCTGCTCTACACCAAACACAAGTTGTCTGTTTCCTGCACATTCAAGTAAAAATGAGTTTCATTTGTTCATAGAATTTGCCAGTACTACAAATCATTAATCACCAGAGCTATGAATGACCTGGCAAATGATAACTGCTTAGCATAATCACCAGGAAGTAATTTGTGACTATGAGATATCCCATAGAGGTAAAAACTGTGATTATTGACAGAAAATTTCTGTATTATAGAACACTGATAAGGAAAGTTGAATTGCACACACACTACAGCTGCTTTAAGAATATTCGATTTGTGTACACTCAATCAAATTTTTGGATTTTTTCCTTTTTACCATGCAATGAAATATTTATTATTCAATATTTTTATATATACAAAAAACTATTGATGATAAAGTAAATAGTTTTTTTTAATATATATATTAAACAGAATATATTTGTTATTATATATAATTAATATATATAATAACAGAAAATAATTTTTAAGCATTTATGAGTAATGTTTAGAAATTTTTTTTGTTGATATAAATATATATATATATATATACAGGTATACCTCGTCTTACGTCGGTAATTGGTTCCAGGAGAGGCGACGTAAGTCGAATTTACTTGTGTAGTTACGACGTAAGTCGTAGTTTCGACTTACATAGTAACTAAATGCCAATAATGAGCACTTAAAGACCGCTAAATAAGACGACAACACAGCAACACAGATGTTTTCATGTTTCGTTCTCTAGGATTTATGATGATTGTATTAACATTTACTGTAAATATACATATTTTAATATGATTTTATGTGCTTTTAATGCTTTTCTAGTGATATTTCGACTTCAATGTTTGTGGCGGACAGATTTAAAGTCGAATAAACTGATTTAAACTTGATTTTTATTTTTCCATATACTTTTTTGACAAACGACGTATAATCAGGAACGACGTAACTCGAGGTATACCTGTATATATATATTTTCTTAGTTTCATGCTTTCGTTGATATATACAGGGTGTTTTTTATCTTGAGACAATGAAATAACTTACTTGGATCTCATTATTTTGGGAAAAAGGTATAGACAAAAGTTGTAGGGTTTCAGAGGCCCAATCAATTGGTGACCTTGACCTTCAAGGTCATTTGAAGGTCAAGTCTGTTTTTTCAATGGGAACACATACTTTTGACCCGGCAATAGAAAAAGTGGAAAATTTCACAACCAGATATACCTTTGACCTTATGGTCTAGGTCAAAGGTCACGATTATTTTAAGGTTTAAATTATAAGCTTTTTCTAAAGGGAAACCATACTTTTTATTACTGGAATGGGCAGGGAGGTAAAAGTTACATTTACATGGAAAGAGCAGGAAATTTCACAATCAGCCATGACCTTTGAGTGCCCCAAATTTGACCTCTAAAGGCCATCTCAAGCATGATAATTTTAAGCACAGCTCAACAAATGCATCGAAGTGGAAGGGCATTATTTTGAACATTTGTTATAAAATTTTTCCCGAAACCAACATCTCAAGCAATGGCAAGAAGTAAGGTGACTCACAAAAAACAAGTACCATGATAGTGAGATGCAAAGGGACTCGCCGAAAATAAGCATCTCAATGGGAGCAGAAAACTACTACTTTCACATTGTTACTGCCTGGATAGTGCTAAAAGTAGTGAATGCTTTTAAAGTTCAAAGTAATAAGGTCATGAAAAAATGTAACTTTTACTCTCCTGCCCATTCCAGTAATAAAAAGTATGGTTTTCCATTAGAAAAAGCTTATAATTTAAACCTTAAAATAACTGTGACCTTTGACCTAGACCAAGGGTCAGAAAGTGCGGCTCGTGAGCCGTGTGCGGCTCTTTGCATAAACGTTTGCAGCTCTTCGGACATAAACTCCAATCTCACCTCATCTCAAGCAGCCTTATAACTTATGAGTTTGTGAGATAGAGCCACCGAACACACTTCAACTCGTACGGCATACTCTCTACCATTCTTTAGCCCGTCTGCACACGACCACTTGCGTTGATCAATATGAATCGCATGCAAGTGGTAGCATTTAAAGCATATCTATATATATAACCTATTGAACGAGTGTCTGTCCATCCGTGTAACGTTATGCCGAAAACAGCCACTAGAGGTGCCCCTGTCATGTGTCGTATTTCACACATTTAAATTAACAATATAAATTATTATTTACATTAACAGTATAAATTGTTATTATTCATTTAGCCAATAGCCAATAACAATATAAATAATTCAGTATATTTGTAATAGGAATTTATTATTGTCACGGAACACCTGTAATGCACACTAGGGAGCATCCTTCAACACAGTTGGCCAGCAATTGGCCGAGCAGTTAAGCCTCGATGCGGCTCTCTGGTACTTTTGGTATCTTGTTTCCAATGACCTTGAAGGTCATTTGAGGTCAAGTCATATCCAAGGTCACAAATTGATTGGGCCTTCGAAACCCTACAACTTTTGTCTATACCTTTTTCTCAAAATAATGAGATCCAAGTAAGTTATTTCATTGTCTCAAGATATATATACAGGGTGTTTTTTTTTTATCTTGTAAAGAAACAAAATAAAGCTAATAAATTTCAAGGAGTCAATTTCTTATTTGATGAAACATTTTTAGACTATTTATGTTTCTTTATCAAATCTAATTTCAATAATGACACGCCCAAATTAAATATAAAACAGAGAACACATTTCAAAAACGAAAAAAATTTCTAAACATTACTCATAAATGCTTAAAAATTATTTTCTGTTATTTGAATGGTAGTCATCCTGTTTTACATTCAGTTTAGCAATGTGATTACTGAAATTAAAATTGAAGTTAGTTAGCATTTATATCTTATTGGCAATATAAGATAGAGACATTTGCCAACAAAGAATTTTTCTTTAAATGCATTCTAATAATTTCACAGAGCTTTTTATTAATACTTACTTTATTGTAACGAGCTAATTCATTGATCAAGCACATGGGGGTTTTCTCTTTTGTGTTTGCCACGGTCACGGTGGACTGGTTACTGCCGCCACCAGCAGAGGGGGCTGTGCTGCTGGGGGCAGTGCCCGAATTGGGAGTTTGATTCTGAGGAGTTATTGTAGCAGATAGACCTGACCCAGGTACTCCACTAAGTGGGGGACCCTGCAATGTTAAAGTGCAGTCTCCCATACCTCCCACAGATGGGGCATGACCAGGGACATGTCCTGGAGTGGGCATAGTAGAAGTTGGACCAGTAGCTCCTGCCTGTGGTAAAGTCACTCCAACTATCATGCTGCTGCCTATAAAATAAAAATGTTATATATATATATATATATATTAAATACGTTTAGAAATTTACATTTATCATTTACCTGTTATAAAGAAAACTAAGCACTATCACTAAAAGTAAGTGTAGTGATATTGTATAAATATAGTGATAAAAAATATTGTCTTCTATCATCATATAGAGTCAAATATAAATAAATATGTAATATTTCAACGTAGACTGAAAACATTAAAATTTTAAAACCAGGCCTTGCATACAAGTGTTTAGAGGTTTGACTCCCCATTTGAAAATAATTTTAAAAAATTAAATAAAAAAATAAAGTTTTAGCCTAAATTGTAAAACTTAATTATTTTTTAAATCCAACCTTTTAAAAATCCTTCACACATGCCTGATTCATAATATTTGATATAAATCAAGGGATTTTCTAAAAAATTCACATATATGAAATTTTCAAAGCTGTATTCCTAAAAAACACACTTTTACATTTTGCAATATTTTCTAAACTATTTAATATCATAAAGAAAATAAAAATTGATACAAATATAAAAATTATCAAAAGTTTCAACAGAGTATCTGGTAAAAAAATAACTTAAAAACATAGACTGGATGTCACACCAACAATCTTACTGATTCAAGAGAAAAATTCACTTAAAAAGGTGTTAAAGAACAATCAACCAATGCCGAATTATTGGGCTAGCAAATGGCTACAGTAATATTAATAATTTAAGATAATTTGGTACTAGAGTTAGGCGTTAGGTGCCATCTCTTGCTAAATTTAATAATTAGAATTTAATTAAATAATTTAAATAAATTTAGGCCTAACTAAAAGAAAAGAAACGGCCCAAAGCGGGACTCAAACCCGCAACTTCTGCTATCTGTGCAGACACGTTACCAGTTACGCTACCCGGACCTCCGATCCGCTCTCCTCTTCCAGTTGATATAAGATTACCGTACGACCGACGGTCATTACAATGCCGGCTGGGGACACATTAATTGCCCACATCCTCCCAAAGGCACTCAACCGGCCATCGAATTAGTTCATTTGCTAGCCCGATAATTCGGCATTAATTGATCGTTATCTATGACGGGCTAGTAGTTGTTTGTTTATATATATACGCCTTGCCGGGGTTGCGATGGCCGGTTTTTTTCGGAACGTTTTTGAAACTAGACGTCGCTAGTTTTGTTATAATTTTTATATTAAAACTAACTGCCAAAATATAATTTTTTTTGTGTTTACATTTATTAATATATCTATTTTGTTTGTGCAAAATAAAAAAATAATTTCGGATGATACAATAGCCATGATTATGTATGTGTAATTTTCGTTAGACTTAACATTGACAAAAATTCAACAAGGTGCAACACACAACAGAGAAAAATTTCAACATGGGATAGGTTAAACAATTTGTTCTGAAATACTTAGTACTAGTTAGTTACTAACTATCCTGTAAAAAGAAAATTCACAGCACTCTGTTATGTTATTCTCATTTTTTCAATGAATTACATTTATTCCTTGTCCTCAAGAACTTGGTTCTCAGAAACTCATTTGATTCTGAAAAGTATTCAATTCTAATTCTAAACCTCTGGTTAATTCTAACAAAGATGTACAGGTATACCTCAGGTTACATCGTTTCAAGTTAAGTCGTTCTCGATTATATGTTGTTTGTCAGAAAAATATATGAAAAAATAAAATAAATTTAAAGCAACAACTGTAGTGCCTTTGACCGGTGTGCTTCTCTCCTCTTTCTCTGTAAAACGCAAACGTTTTCAAACCTCGTTGGTTCTTCCTCAGGCGTAACGGAATTCTGTTCTACAAAATTTAAATATCCCGTCGAAGTTTTTCTAATTTTTCTAAATCAACGGTCAACTTCGACGGGATATTTAAATTTTGTAGAACAGAATTCCGTTACGCCTGAGGAAGAACCAACGAGGTTCGAAAACGTTTGCGTTTTACAGAGAAAGAGGAGAGAAGCACACCGGTCAAAGGCACTACAGTTGTTGCTTTTAATTTATTTTCACTCCGGTGTTGTTCCTTTATATATTTTGAAAAAATAAAAATTAAGTTTAAATCACTTCATTCGACTTTACATCTATCCGCCACAAATACTGAAGTCGTAATATCACTAGAAAAGCATTAGAAGCACATAAAATCATTTTACTATACAATAAATAAAAATAAAAGTATATAAAATCATATTAAAATACATACATTTAAAGTAAATGTTAATACTGTACATCATAAATCCCAGAGAACGAAATATGAAAACATCTGTGACTCTATGTTGTCATCTTATTTAGCAGTCTTTATTGGTAAATTTAACGTAAATTAGTTTATTTTCTACTATCGCAAAATATTTTTAATAACTGTATTTGTTATTTAACCTTACAAAATAATTTTATTTTATAATGTCTTAGAGCAAACCATGTTAACAAATAAAGAGTCTGCGATGTACTGTAAACATCGCCAAATTGTAAACATGTACAGTACATTTACAAGTATGTACATACTGTACACGTACATGTATTTGTAAATTTAGATAAATTTTAGTTTTTAATATAGTACAGAAAAAAAGTAATTTGTTTGTAAGCTTAAAATAGATTCTTATTAACCATATATTATTAAAAATGCATTAATAAATAAAATACAGAACTGGGAATGGTTATTTGTGGTTTAGCCTAGTGACAAGTAAATTCAACTTAAGTTGCCTCTCCTAAAACCAATTACTGACGTAAGATGAGGTATACCTGTATCTGTATGTTTCCTTAACAAACACATTTGAGTTGTTTATTAAAAATGCTTAATTTAGTAGTTAAAGTTGTTTTAGATAAAGAATAGAATAATTCATATTAAACATTGAATAATTTTCAATTTTTTTTAATAAAATATTTTGTTACAGTAGCTTTTAGACTACTGTAAATCAAAATTTTAATCATGTCAGGTAGATATATAAAATTATTATGATTTTGGATTTTACACACATTGAAATTTTAATCTGTTGGATTTTTAACACAATCAGACTTGGAACCAGACTTCCCTAAAGTATCTATAATTTATTTCATAGTTATACCAAAATTAAAGTTGACATTTACCTAAAGATAGATAAAGTTATGGATAAGCTCAGCATTAACATAAGCTACTACACTTAATATCTAAAAAATCTATTATTTCAATAATAAGGCAAAAATTCTATGAAATTATTATGCCTGCTTAACAGAAAAACTAACACAACAAATTTTAATACATTCTATTAATAAGAAACTATAGTACACACAAATTGCTTTTTGCATATACAGTAATCTGTCCAAATTCTGATTACATATATGTATATATATATACACACATACATACATACATACATACAAACAGAATATGTCAAAAGTCCCTTGCACCTTTTCCATTCCAAAAACTACTAAAGATATACAAAGGGCACACTTTTTTATGCAGCGAAATGACATCACGAACAGTGTTGGCCATTTAGAAATGAGTTTCAGAGTATTAGCAGTAAAGCGCTTCTCAAGTGCTACATGAAAAAATGCACCCAAATTTTGTTAATGTAGTTACATGGAAAATAATGTATGGAGAATCAAATAGGCCCCTTTTGTTAACAACAATTGTATGAGTTATTTAATTTTGGGAAAACGAAATCACTTTTATTACTCATAAATTTAAATTTGAAAATTATGCAGTCCTAAATATATTTATTTGAATCCAAAAATTGTTTTAGGCTAGTTAAATGTCATTCTTTCAATTTGACATCAAAACTTTTACAACATAAGTGATCTTCAAAATTATTTTCAAGGTCCCATCCAATTCTCCACAAATGACTTTCTACGTAACTACATTAACTAAAATTATTTTATCTTCAGTACTTCTGAAATGAAAGGATGCAAGGGACTTTTGACTCTCCCTATAATATATATACAGGGTGGGCCAACGAAAACGAAACGGCAGAATTATCGTGTTCGTCCAAGCAAATCGCTCAGACAGGTCAATTTTATTCTCAAGGGAAACATCTTTTCAAATAAAGTTTTTGCGATTCTGAATACAACAGACAACAACAAATTTTAAAAACTCATTTATTTTTTATTAACTAAACAAACATTTATTTCAAATAAAGTAACAAACATAAGAAAGAGTTATCAAGTATTCAATAAATGTTCGAATTGAGCACCACTAGTCTCCATACAATAATACGAATTGTACACAAAACAGTTTCTTACAATTCGGAAAGTTTTGGGTGTTATTTGACAACACTCGTCTATAATTATTTGTCGTAATTCTTCAAGAGATCCTGGTTCGTTGCATAGATCTTACTTTTTAAATGTCCCCAAAGAAAAAAATCAAGAGGACTAAGATCTGGGGATCTAGCCGGCCATTCTAAAGGACCTCTACGTCCGATCCAATGCCCAGAAAAAGCCATGTTCAAAAACTGTAACTGGTCTCGCATAATGGGGGGCTCCATCTTGTTGGAAAGTAAGGCAGTCTTCTAAGTATCGGTCGTTGTGTTCGATGATATCAACAAGTAATGGATGTACAGTACAGTACAACACTTTCAAGTAAATCTAAATAACTTTCTCCCATTTGATTACCATCTAGGAAAATGGGGCTAAGTAGTCAATCTCCAAAGATTCCGGTCCACACATTTAGCCTTTGCGAAGTTTGGCTATGAACTTCATGAAATATGCTTGGGTTATTATCTGATTAATATCGACAATTGTGATGATTAACCGTTGAGTTTAAAAAAACTATTATTAATTTTTTTTGTTGCATATGCGGTCTAGCTTAAAAGATATTTTTTATGTTTGTTAAAGGTTTGTGTTACTTTTTTTCTGAAATAAATGTTTGTTTAGTTAATAAAAAATAAATGAGTTTTTAAAATTTTTTGTTGTCTGTTGTATTCAGAATCGCAAAAACTTTATTTGAAAAGATGTCCCCCTTGAGAATAAAATCGACCTGTCCGAGCAATTTGCTTGGACGAACATGATAACTCTGCTGTTCATTTTCGTTGGCCCACCCTGTATATATATATATATATATGTGTGTGTGTGTGTGAGTGTGTGTATAAATAAACACAGATTTTGTTTCTTATGATATTATGTCAAACATGATACTGATTACATCTAAATGTTACTTATTGCTTACTGCATGCATACATATCTATACATAACACTAAACATATAGCAGAATTACATTTATCATATTATCATTATTTACAAATTTCAAGGGTTAATACTAATATAAAAGTTAAAAGACAATAGCAAGGTTGAGGCCAAAGTTTTAAACGCAAAAACGCATACGTTGGATGTTTGGCGTTGTTTTCCTGTAAGCCCAGAAGTTTGACAATGGCGTTTTGAATGTTAAGCATGATTCCACTGACTTTCTAAACACCATTGTCAAACTTCTAGGCTTACAGGAAAACGACGCCGAACGTCCAATGTACATGTTTTTGTGTTTAAAACTTCGGCCTCAACCTCGCTATTATATTAAATAACATATAAATAATTCTTTACAATGTTATTTGTATAACACTGTAATATATAATTTTAACTGTAAGTAAAACATTCAACAAAGCATAAAAAGCATACTCACCTGGATTTTTACTAATGCTTTGTGGAGGCAGCAACGCTGTAGTCATAGTGTTTGGATTCATGATTAAAACCTACAATATAAAATACTTAGATATATTATATAAATATTGTATTTTTTACAAATAATTTCATAGAACATTTGTAAAGAAAGTATGATGATTTTATTTATTAGTAACTAGTTTTCTAATGGATTATCTATTTTATAAAAATTTTTTTTTGGAAATGTCACAATTTATTAGAAAACTAACTTAAAGCTTAACACTAGTTTTAGTTAATGACATACATGTTTTTATTTAATTAAAATACATATGAATATATAATAATATACACATGCTGTCAGTTATTCTAAATATTTCATACTAACACCAAAAACAATTTAGTAAATGAGTATTTTAAATAAAAATTTTTGAATTTGAATTCCTGTTAATTGAAATTATGATATAAACATACTATATATATATATATATATATATATATATAGTATGTTTCACATTCTAGAAAAGCAGCTTTTATATATATATATATATATATAGTTTCTAGAATGTGTTTTTAACTGCAATTTTTGTTTTTGAAAGATAAGATAACTGAAAGATATTATGAAAATAGTGAAGTAATTTTTTGGAATTCTGATTTAAAAAAAATCTATATTTAAGGTTGCTTTATAATTTTACAATATAGTTTTGATATTTAGATTTATTATTATCTATATTTTTAAAAACATAATTCAAAAAAAAAAAAAACCAACAGTAATTTATAGTTTTATATTAGTATTAAGTTTTAAGTATACTGTTTCAACACTAAAAACAATTTTAGTGTTGAAACAATGTACTTAATTATGGCTTACTATAAAAACCATATATGAAAAATTGATTTTAAATTTAATATCATATTCTGATTTAAAAGTTTACATAGATCTATTGTATACTTTTTGATAAACCTGATAGAAAATAAAAATACTATGATTTATAAAATTTCTATTTTCTATTATTAATTTAATTATTTTCAATCATTATTTTTTTTTTCTACCTATCAGAGAGAATTTAAAATTACCTTGTTTTATCAAGTTTCAGATTTTACTTATTGTATTTTTCACTGTATTTCTATTTTTATATCAATTCAACTAATTCATTTTTTGTTGGTGATATCTCAAAATAAAAATAAAAACCTGCATACATTCAGATGAAAATATTCTGGATAAGTAAAAAGTCATATCTAATCATGTCCAAACTTTCTGCATAAAAATTTTAAGTCAATGAATTAAGAAAGGTTGTAGTATCGATGATCGAGGTGAAAAAGGAACTTATTGCAAAGCATGATAGCAGTACACATGGGCTGATCTGGCAGTCATGCTTAATTACTATGCAGCTTGCTTGGCTTTCTCACAAATAATCCTCTTGGAGATGATATCATCAGCCCCAAGAGGATTATTTGTGAGAAAGTATGGATAAATGAGAAGCATTGAGGCTCTTGGGGATGATATCATCAGCCCCAAGAGCCTCAATGCTTCTCATTTATCCATACTAGGAGGAATTTTCCATCTTCTCAATAACATGCAATCTCCTGGAGGTCAATGGTGTCACATCGTTAGCCAAATTTGCTGCTTTTATTGTTTCCTTGTTCTTAAGAATGATCACTATTGACTCTGGCATATTAAATAACCTTAAGAAAGGGGGAAATCACTCCTTTAAATAGATTACTATAGGGTAGATGTACCAGTTTTGGCCAGTGTACCAGTTCTGGCCAGAAAACAAATTTAACTAAAAAATATAATTACCACATATTCAAATCTGTCCAATGAAACAAACTTTTATTGTTAATTGTTCACACAGTTAACAGTAAAAGTTTGTTTCATTTGTGATTATATTTTTAAGTTAAATTTGTTTTCTGGCCAGAACTGGTACTACACTGGCCAAAACTGGTACATCTACCCTAAATGCAATTTTCATTTTATTATACAGTATTTACATATTTATTGTTTTCATAATTTAATTCATTATTTAGGACATTTAATTGTGTTATTTTTACCTTAAATAGCATAAATAAATAAGATCTAACCAGAGAATAAAAAACAGTAATAAACAGATCACCTTGTGACTCAAACAATAGAGTTAATAAATCATAATGTTTTTGATCTAATACTATAAACCTTCCTCAGTGAATTACCATTTAAAATAAAAAAACATAAGAATATCGAATTCAACGAAAATAATTTTTATATTTGTTGAATTTGATATTCTTATGTTTTTTTAGTTTAGATGGTAATTCACTAAGGAAGGCCTATTGTATTAGGTTAAAAACATTATGATATATTAAATCTACAGCTGGAGTCACAAGGAGATCTGTTTCTTACTTAGTGTATTTGCAGTTTGAGTTTATTAAATGGGTATTGTTTAGGGTCTGGGAATATATTAATTCAGTTTCCATTATTTATAATGAGGAAAATTGCTTCAGACTTCAAACAATTCAGAGTTCAAACAGCCTCCTGGAACAAATAAAATCCAAAGTACAAGGCACCACTGAACTTTCAATAAACAGTATCAAATAAAAACTAATAAATCCAGAGTTCAAATTCAAAATTGAAAAACTGAATATTTCTATTTATTCTTTCAAATTGTATTGAAAGATTTTGACCTTGATTAAAAAAATCTACCTGAAGAAAAAACTTTAAAAAGAAAATGTTCGAATTCAAATAAGTCAGAATCTTCTACTCATTCCAAGCACACCAAAGAGGTTCAAGTTTTTAAAGAAATCTACCTGAACAAGATCCTAGGTGTGGACTGAAAACATTTGTAACAGTTTTTAAATTAAATGCAAGGCCCATGTAAGGTTAGAGAGTTTTATTTACAGTTATTATTCTTCAAAACCTTACCCGTTACCATTTTACTATTATACCAGTATAATACATTAATTTGAAACGAAAAAGAATATTCCTCACTTAGATATGATTTTCAATCACTGTGTGCCATTAACAAAACTAATCAGGATAACTTTAAAAGTTCCTGAAGTTCAGCCAATAATAATTTTCATGAAAATAAAAATTAGTTTTAATGATGATAAAATGATAGATCTATAAAATATGTTTTTAAAGGTGTTTTCTGATGTATCTTAAATTTTTCTTCAATAAAATATTGTACTTATTGTTAGTTTCACTTTACTAATCATTATATAATTTGTTCTTTTTGATGGGAAAATTTACTAGCATGGTTACTAGATAATATGATTGGAAAGCTGCTATTGTCTTACCCTTCATTTTTGTTCTAGAAACAACTGCTCCCGATAGGGCAACATTTTGATTGTCTGGTAGGTGAAATTGACAAGAGTCGTGCTAGCATGTATGTATTTTTTTAAGGTGTTTTTGTACTGTTTCTAGTTATTTCAGTTTTACTTTTTTGAGTTTTTTATAATATAAGATTGTTGATTTGGCTTTGTATTAGGGTTTCTCTAAGATCCCGGCTGTTTTTTAACCCGGGAAATTCCACAAATTTCTTAAAAGTTCTTTTTTTCTTATTGTGTGTTAATATTCAGGAAATTTTGCAAATAAAGTATAATTAACTCAAATTGTCAGAATACATTTGTATTTATTAATTTTAAGCCTGCTTATTAGTTTTTTAAATTTTTGCTTGGTAAGGGATGTCACAGATTGTTTAATAATCAATATGTAGCCTATTTGTGGCAGGACTCTGAAAATTCTTTACTTGTCAGAACCTGTAATATCTGGAATAATTGTGCATATGCTGCCTTAATTTTTAACCATGCCCAGTAGCTTCAATAACTGCATTATTCCAGATTGTGCAAATTGGGCAAGGATACGAACAAGTACAAAGTGTGCAAGTACAGTAGAGCATCAATTATCCGACTCAATTGGGGACTGGGGTTGGTCGGATAACTGAAAAGTATGAAAAAATACATTATTAGTATAGTGTATTAGGCCTGGTTTAAATACTAGCCTCCCTTTCATGGTCGAGCCAGTGCTGCCAGCTAAAACATGCAAAAATTTAACAAAAATAATATTAAAGTAGCCAAGACATAACCAAATATTGTAGCGCCACATCACTAGCGGACATTTGAATTTGCCGACTATAACGCGGTCGGTTAACCGATAAGTCGGTTAATCGGGGGTCGGATAATCGATGCTCTACTGCAGGGGTGGCCAACTTTTGTGTACGTAAGATCTACTTTTTATCTTAAAAATGTGTCGCGATCAACTTGTTGTCATAGGCATACTCTAAGTGGGAAGGGGGAGGTGTGAAATACATACTATGTTTATACACTGTGTTTCAGTACGAGGTGCACTGCTTATGAGTCGAGTCATAACTGCATGCACACTGTTGCGTTCGGTTAAAAAATATAATACATTAAGTCACGACATCGCGAGCGATCGACCAAAATTGGCTTGGCGATCGACCGGTCGATCGCGATCGACTTGTTGGCCACCCCTGCTCTACTGTATGAAATTTTTCTTCATAAACCTGGTTATTAAAGCCAAACAAATTGCCGAATTATCAGGCTATAAGCTTGATGACACTATTAAAGCAGCCCAGGTAGACAAATCAAGAATACTAGAGAGCAAAAGTACTGCAACACATCTCAAAAATAAACTAGAAATCTTCAAGGCTATAGGTGAAAAAACACATAACACCTGTCTTCTCTTAAGTGCATTAAAGATGCATTTAGTTCTACTCTCATCAGTTGAATTGGAAAGGACATTCTCGGTAGCAGGACTTTTCATTACTAAAATAAAAACCAGATTGAGTGATCAGAGTATTGACCATCTTTGCTTTTTTAAATCTTATTATAAAAATTTACAATATTATTTTGTATTATGTTTTATTTAAAAAACGAAAATTACCTTCTAAGTTAGAAGTTTAATCTAAGTTCATTTTTTTCTTTAAATTTTCAACTCAATTTTTTGCAGTAAGCAGTTTCCAACAAACTTCAATAAATTTTTTTTCTATTTCTGAAAATTTCTACGTAGTTCAAAAGGTATTGTCTAATACATTTTTTACACAGCATTATTATTATTATTTTGAAGGTTGTAGGACACATTAAATTACTTAAAAAATGAAAAATAATTATATCATTTGATTCAAGACTTATTTTATATTTTAAAAATAATTAATTATATCCCTGGATTTCCCAAGATCCCGGGAAACAGATAATTTTTTCTTGAAATCCTGGGACAGGCAGAGGACCAAGAAATAATAAACCCTACTTTATGTCATCTGTTTTTAAAGAAACAAGACAAAAATCATAGGTTTTTATGAAGAGCCATGTGAGTTTAGAATCGGTAAATTTCTAGCAAGTGGAATTTGAAAATTTCTGGCACAGAATTGCTATAAGAACAAGAATTGTACATTTTTACATCACTTACAGGCCGCACTTTTTTGCAAGGTGGAAAAACAAGCTATTTGCTTCAAAACATAACACTAAATCAGGAAGAAAGTTGTCCTACTTACAATAAATTCATAACTAAAACAATTTTGGATAATTTTATGTAAATATTCTAATAAACTGGGTATTGAACTACCGTATATTTCCACAGATAAGACAAGGTATAAATTTTCGTCAAAGTTTTATAGTTTTAGCATATATCTGTCCTATAAGACGACCTCCAAACTATCAACGGCCTATAAATTTAGTTTAGATCAACGATCATCATCTGGATAATACTGTATAGCGTAAACAGAATTATGTCCTATTTGTAATTTTTCGAATAAACAAATTTTATTTTTTTGCATCTAGCAGCACTGCCTTGCAATTGTTGCAAACATTCGCACTGATTCAGCATTAGGATAATGACCTTGACTATTCACAAAAATGTCGTATGGACTATTCTATTTTGTGCACATACCCTACTCTCTACTAGTAAATAATTACGGTTTGTTCATTTTTTTATAATGGTTTTAATTTATACTAAATTTTAATCTAATTTTTTTTGTATCTGTCCTATAAGACGACCTCGGATTTTGGGGGCCTTTTTTTATGATTCAACTATCGTCTTATCTGTGGAAATAACTAAATATAGTATATACCGTATATTTATTTATTTTTCACTGTTCTACACTGGAACAGTTTTATTTTAAAAAAATCATTTCTAACTTTTGATTTTCTATCCATTTCTAACTCATCAGTTAATCATTTTTCTCTTTAACCAACTATCGCACAGTCAAAAAAATTGGGAGGGTTGTGTACAGAGCACAATCGAATTTGTTTAAGGCATAAATCTGTCTTTAGGAAAGGATAAGATGTAAATGAATAGTCTTGGTGGTTATCACATTCCAAGTCAATATCTATATGTTTGAGAAGCGATGCATTCGAAATATTTGCATTGGAGTTGATGCACTAGGTTTTTTCTTACACTTTCTATACGATATGCATCATTTGGTATTAGTTATTTTGGGCTTTCCTGATTTCTTTTAAATTTTTCTTTCCAATGATATACATTTCTTACATTTCTGTTCATATTTCCTTTGCAATTTCTTCAACATTATAAAAAGTTTCTTCAATTCAGACACTTATCAGCTTATAACTTTACAAATTCTATTTTATCAGTTATTATTGCCAAATAATATTGTAGATCCTGTCATTCATACAAATCAATACAGATTTCAATGTCCTATCTCTTCATGATCCAGTTTCACTGCCCAAACACATCACATCACCATTTTTGATGTTCACGTGCAACCACTACCCCTTCCCACACAGCTGCATATCCCCCACTATCCACCATTTTAAATATGGCCTTAAACCTTCTATTCAAATTTAAATCATTAGATTATCATTTATGGTTTGTGAGATATAAGTGCAACAAATCTTGCCATTTGTTTGGTCACTCTGGTTTTCGTACACCTCCCTGTACCAACCCGATTTTAAATATGTGTTTGGATCAAAAAGAGTGAGAGCAACAGATGGATTCTGTGGTATTTGTGGATTCCCTGACTTTTCAGGTTTGTACACACCCTGTCAATATCACTATAAACTGGTCAGAGATTTGCACCTCAGTATTTCACAAGCCGTGTTCGATGTCTTCATAGATCCCGACGGGATCCTCACAATTACAAGACTGCAGCCTACAAAGCATTGGTTAGGAGAGCTTTCATCTACTCTTCTATTCCCAAACACTTGATGCTGAAGAATCAGCACAAATAGAAAAATTAGCCATTGCTCATGGTTACTGAGCAGTTGTACATTGCTTAGTGCAGGGGTGGCCAACAAGTCGATCGCGATCGACCGGTCGATCACCAAGCCAATTTTGGTCGATCGCTAGCGATGTCTTGACTTAATGTATTATATTTGTAACCGAACGCAACTGTATGCATGCAGTTATGACTCGACTCATAAGCAGTGAGTGCACTTCGTACTGAAAACAGTGTATAAACATAGTATGTATTTCACACTTCCCCCTCCCCACTTAGACTATGCCTATGACAACAAGTCGATCGCGACACATTTTTATGATAAAAAGTAGATCTTATGTGCACAAAAGTTGGCCACCCCTGGCTTAGTGGATCAATTCCATCAGATGCTTCCAGAGTCCATGCCCAAGGTAGATACTTCTATTACAGACCATGGTGGAAAGGTGGAAGTAGTGTGTGTTGCCTTCAACTCCTCCCTAAGTTCATTATATGCAAAAATCCCCAGGAAACATGCAATTCTTATCGCTTTTCAGAGGTGCCTGTCTATTTTCACTATACTTCAAAATGGAAAGGACTTCCCAACCCTAGCAGACTTCCTGGCATAGTGTCCCTATCAGAGACATCAAACGCAACAGGGACCTTCTGTACATCGGGTCCACTAAATATTCTATGAGAAGGAGAATACAAGAGTATATCTCTGATGTGCAAAATGCCAGAACATCCACAGCCCCCTCTACATATACAGCAGAACCGGAAATAATTGCTGACTTTATACGGGCCAAACTACTGCTCACATCACAGAGCATCTCAAATAGTTGGAGGCCATAGAAATGTTTAATGCTAATTTTGGGTAATCTTGTGTAAATTTTAAGGAGGAAACAGTGTTATTGATGGCCTGGCAGACCCTGTTTGACACAACATTATAGTTGTTAATTGAATGATTGTTATGCCCATGATAACACTTACATAGCATTAAATTTATATTTATAGTTTCAAAAGGTCATTTCAATTATGTTGTTTTAAAAACTTTTACAAATAGATGTTAGTACTGATAACATTCCATTGAGTAACCTTTCTGTTGCACTTAAAGAAGAACTTGGAAGAAGTTGAAAAATGTTTGTGTGGTGTTCATTTTTTTTGTTTTATACCCATTATAGTCTGTGTGTATTGTTACATATATCCAAGTACGAAATGGAATATATATATGATATTTCTCCTACTATCTGCAAAGAAATCAGTAATAAACAACTTAGATTTGAATGATTCATTCATGGTTTATGGATTGAAAAATGTAATGAGTAAATGAATAGGGAAATCAATCAAATATGTCACTAAAGGTACTGAAACTAAGAACTATACCGCACAGCTGAAATATACATCATTCCCAAATGTAGAAAATCAAATATATATACTTTCATTCACAAAATATCCAAACTGACTTATAGATCTGATAGATTATAACTGTCAATCCATCCAATAGGCTATCAAAATTCTGTTTAATTCTTCCAATTATTGCTTAACACTTTATGGTTAAGATATGAGAAAAACCTTTGACCCAGAAATATACCTGTAATTTCTCGTAACCTTTGGTCTAAATGTGTGCTTGTATTTCCTACAATTGTCCTTTTGTAAGTAGTATACTTCTAGCTTCATCTATTGACAAAATTTTAAGATCAGAATTTGAAATCAATATCACAATTTTGCAACTTTTATTGAATGTTTTTTTTACAACAAAAAGTTTTCCTGCCACTTTTACATTGATGTTATTACTATTATTATTAAATAATTTAATGTTTTGATCTTTTAAAATGTAAATACAAATAATGAAATAAGTACAAACATCAAATTATTGCTGATTAATGCACTATTTTTATAATATGCAAATTTGCATGTTTACCAAAATGGCATATAAATAAAACACAAACTAAAATTTTGTTGAACATATCCTCATATATCTTTGTCAAAGGACAGAAAGCAATAAATAGAATGAATATAAACAATTACCCAATCAGAATTGAGTGCACATTTTTCAAATGGTGCAATTATAAATAAAGGCTGAAAAAATTGGTTTTTGCAATTGTATACATTACATTTATATTATGAACAATCAAATATGTATCAATAAATACTTAATAATTAAATATCAAATTAAACATGAAGAAAAAATCTTTAATATAGACTAGTCAGAAAAACCATAAAGTTATTCATTTTCAAGATTTAAAGAAAGATCAACAAAGGTTAGTCCACAAAATCATGACACCTAAAAGATCAGACCTGAAAGTGTTAATTAAAAAGCATTGTTTGAAGATTTATATATTACTATCTTCTAACTCAAAAGTTACTTCAAAACATTTTAAATTTTATATGAATGTTACTTAAATTAGTATAAAACAGATTTCTCTACTACAGAATTCAAACTGAAGCATATAAAGGAAAATGATAGTCACCTTTAGTTTTGACTTTGACAGCAAAATGGCAGAAAATAATACTGTTGTATTTAAATAAAGTGAAACAGAAGTTTCACTTTGTTTAAACACAATAGCATTATCTTCTGCCATTGCACAATGATGCTAGGGCTAATATCATTTTAAATATATATAATTATTGCATTCATCAATATTTACTTTATTTTTATTGAAAATGCCAAAAACACAGTGAGTTATAGCCTATTAATGTGACAATTATTGCATTATTGTTAAATAAAAATTTTTTTTTTTTTATATTTATTTTCAGACATTTTTGCTTGTGGTTACATACTATGATATCACAGGCAAATAAGCTCCAGACATTACTGCACATGGATGAAAAAGACAAGTCGGGTGTACTATAGATTACCACCTATGGAATTTCAGGACTTTTTTTATATATTTGAACTCAGGGGACCGAGACGAGTTCAATGGTACCCCACTTTTGGACCAGAGATGAAAAATAAAAAAAGTTATTATACTTTTTAAGTTACCATACTTTTTTAATGCTATCATGAAGACAGCACCATAGTTGCTAGTACTGCCATCTTGCGGTAAAGTCTGCAAACCATGACGTCGGACTACGGTCATCTCCAGTAGGATTAAACCGCGATATGAGAGTGGAGAGAGTGACGCGACTTCCGATCATCGTGTGATCGCCATTTCAGTTAATGTTACTTATGGCAGCAAACATGGCGGCCATTCCCACTGTTCGTGCTCTCGACTGACCTCCCGGAGGGGAGCCGCCGGCAGGCCGCCATGTGATAAATGTCACTAGTTATTGATTCATGGTAGTTCTTGAACAAAGTAAAAAAAATGGGAAAACGTCTACTAAAGGCAATTTTAACGACAAGCGATGTGACTCCCGATCGCGATAGCGAGGCCGACTTAGCAGAGAGAGTGACGTGACTCCCTAACATCGCGCAATCGCTGGAAAAAAGTATGATAACTTTTTTATTTTTCGTCTCCGGTCCAAAAGTAGGGTATCGTTGAACTCGTCTCGGTCTCCTGAGTTCAGATATATACCCAAAGACCTGAAATTCCATAGGTGGTAATCTATAGTATCCCCGACAAGTCTAATATGAAAATAGGATAGCTAGTTGTAGCATTTTTCTTTTAATTGTTAATGTTATTGACAACTCCTTCATGCACTCATGTTTGTTACACTTCAAATAAAACAATACCACCATATCTAAAAATAAATATGAAGAAATAAAAATTTTATTTAATGACATAGAGTTAAATCTACAGAAACTTTGTTTTTGCTGGAGGTCACAATCTTTAATTTTGTTTTATAAGCTTTAAACATGAGGAATAAGAAATGTAATAACAATGCTAATGATACAGTAAGATAATAAAATAACTATGTTATACATTAAAAAAATTATAATCATGAAGAATTGAACCTATACTGAGTAGCAACAGAATCTAAGATCTTATCCACTCTGCTACTGCCATTCCTAGCAAAGTTAGAACTTCTAGACTTATAGACTTCTAGACTTCTAGCTAAATACTCAATTCTCACATGCCCATTTTTCAAAAATGCTTGAGAAGTGAGTCCTATTATTTGAAAAAGGAACTATTTGTGTTTAGGGCTATAGGCTCACCAAGTTTTGTTTGAATCAGAAATGCAGATGTCTGGCTGTCTCCTTGTAAGTTATCACTGTCATCTTGAATAAAAACATTTAGAACTTTAAGTAAATAGCTCTTCATACAGCCATCACTCTTCACCAGTAGGACACATCAATAAGCATGTTTTTGATGCTTCCTTCTGGTGAAGAATAATGGCTATATGAAGAGCCTAAAGTATTTAAAAAAATAAAATAATACTACTGGTAAAGCCTTATTTAGGAAAGTTTTTGCACAAATTTATGAATTGTATATGGTCAACTTGCATTAATATAAATTTGTAAGGAAACAGTAGTTAATACAAATTTTTGATAAAATGAACTATTTTCAGGGTCAAGGTTAAGGTTGTATAATTTATGGAATTAAGGGATTAACAGGTAATAAAAATTTCTAAATTATATTTTAAACTTATTTACTAAATAAATTAATGATCTAAATGATTTTCAAATCAAAATGAGAAGATGGTATTTGCCATTTAAGTGTGGAGCAGTATATCAGAGTAGTTAAACAAAACAAAGCTAAAAAAAATCCAAGATTCTTTTTCTGTTGAAGATTGTTTTCAAAAAATAGAAAATATTTTCTGGGGGCCAAAAAAGTAACAAAATAGTCAACCTGGCATCATTGTATGCACCCCTCCGATATGCAAATTAACGTGTGTTTGAATGGGACTGCATCCTTTAAAGCAGGGGTGTCAAACTCAAACTGCTTAAGTTCCAATTTTTTGTCTCAAGTATGATAGCACGCTAGATGTTTTTAGCTTTTGTTGCCAAAAATTTTCTAAAAAGTACCCCAAAAGTAGCCAACTCAAAAAATTCCTTTTTAATAACCCGAGATTTCACAATAAAATAAAAAAAAACCATTTTTACTTTCCCAGCAATAACTTTAATCATAGAACAAACATTTTTGGCAAATTTACAGGCCTGAAGCAGGTCTGTAAACTAATCCAGAAATAAAGATCGCAAGAATCAAAATACAAGCATAAACTGTAATTTACTAATATATCAAAAACATGCATTTTATATGCAAAATAGTGAGAATTATGTAATAAATGATCTTGCCAAGATGGACTTTAATTTGAAATTCAAAAGATGAAATAGAGAAAACATAATGTAAACAAGAAATTAAACACAAAAATAAATAAAATAAAATAAATATCACTAAGTAATAAAAATAAATAAAAATAAAAACAATAATAATTGAGTTCAACAATTTTGTTTATTAAATATTATTTGCTTAAATACAAAATATCACATTTTCTTTGGTATAAAGATAATAAAAAATAAACAAATTGCATTATTGAATTTATGTCGCAGCTGCAACTAATTGTCTTGCAGGCCCTATTTTTGACATGCCTGCTTTAAAGGATCCTTTAAAAAGGGATTAACATCTTTAACCTTTAACCACCTATCTTCTGAGTATAGTAGAATGGTCCACTAAAACCAGATGTTTGAATTACTCTTCAATTGGGGATTAAATCCATCTTTGCTTACTAGAAAAAAATCTATTCTACTCAAAATAAAGCACTTATTACACTACCACTTAGCTTTTTACACCTTTCAAAGTAAATAATAAAATCATTATTGGAAATAGGATTATTTCTTGGGGATTGTAAATGTAATTTATAGTTTGGTTTAACAAATTCTAATAATTTTCATGCGATAAGGCAAAAAAAACCTTTTAACATTGGCTGCATTCAGCAGACTCAACAGTTCTGGAGTTGTTGAGTATTTTTATGCCGAACACCCTCTACAGTAGTGCTCTTTCTGAACATGTTTGGTGTTTTGACATCACATTTGATAGCGTCTTTCATTTACGCTACATATCACTACCCGAACTTTAAGTAAATAGTTCTTAGAACTTTAAGTAGTCCTTCATACAGTTTTTTGTTCCAATGCAATATCATTCATTGTTCAGCAGATCCAGGACGCTACATAACAGGTACCGATTTGCTCAGTTACAACTTTTGAGTCTACTGAATGCAGCCATTGTGACAATGGTGTTTTGCCAGGGCAAAGACAAAATTTTTGAGAATTTACTTTATCAGCGTTCCTTTTAAGGCAAGTGGACAGTATAACTTAAAAGTTCTAAACGTTTTATTTTTAAAATAAGAAAAATTTTTAAAAATATTTTAAAATATAAATTTTTTTCAGTTGTAAAGTATTAATAAGATTAAAATGATAATTTATTTTAAAAAATCATTAAAAAGTTTTGACATTGTAAGTTTTTGTTGATAAAAGACTAATTAACATTTTGAAAAATCAAACACAATGTGTTGTGTATGTATGTATATACAGTATATAGTATTCAGCCATGCACATGCTTTTTTGAATTAATCTATAAACACACACATTTACACGAAATTATACTATTTATTTTTGTACTATTAAATATAATAATGTAAATGTCATTAATAATTGTTTTCACGCCGTCTTTTATTTTTATTTACTTACTCATGTGGGAAAATTGTTCAATTTCAAACTCTGATCAACGTTACACGCGGAAATTTCTTTTATTTTAAAATAAATTTAAATGCGGACATATCAAGTGCAAAGTCATAAAATGATATTAAATAAACAAGTAATTACAGGCAATTTCAATGAGTCACATTCAACAGTAATTTCCGTTGAAACGTTGAATTATTATAATATTTACGACTCACCTTTTCTTTAAATAAATAATGTAATAGGCAGTGACTTTAATTATTATTATTTTCATTTACTAATGTACTTTCGTTTAAAACAATCAGACCACTGTACAATGGCAAACAAGAAAGAAAATCTTAATTTTTAGGTTCCTCTTCTTCTATTAAGCGGCCTCCATGTTGGTGTCTGCACCCAAGATGATAAATAATAAAAGGCGATACGACATAAACTTATACATAAAACTTCGTTCTTCGAAAATTTAAAAACACAAAAATAACCTAATATGTTGTTACATTTTTATTATCAAAAAAATATTAAAATAAATTAAAAATAGCATGTTCATTTTTATTTAATATATTACTGTTCGTTTTTCCGTATCTTAATTCCTACTACGCTTCACTTCGTCCCTCTCGTTTTCAATTTATAAAGTTTTACATTAAATATTATTATTATTATTATTATCATATACGAGATTTCTTAAATTCGTATTTATTAATGCAAAGTATATAATACTACGTCAAATATAATATAATATACATATTTATATATTTACAACTAATTCATAATGCTTAGCAAAATAGAAAATAAACGAAAATAATAAATATAAGAAAACCCGAAAAATATTTACAATACATTAATAAATTTAATATTTTCAGTCGTCTTATTCTTTTATTTTATTATTCTCATCTTATAGGGTCCCTGATGAGATGATCCTCTTCTAGGTCCATAAACACAGTACGCTAATTAAGGCTGCGCGATATCTAAAAATTTCTGCATAGATGATAAACATCAAACATCGATGGCTGTACTATGTCTAAAACTTAACGTCAAAATATGATTTTATCTCAACACCACACCCGTTTATAAAAGGGCAGCCGGATAGTCAAGTTGTTAAAGCTACCAGCTACCACTCTGGGTTCCGGGATAAAATCCAGGCGGATCAAAAAACTCCAGGAATTTTTCGGGAGTGATCCATCCGGATATATCAGGCCCCATCCCTCATCACTCGGCCGCCCCATTGTGGGCCTGATCGAACTCATAATCGGTTTCACTCTTTAGTGTCCACAGGACGGAGTGAAAAAAAACCAGAAAAAAAAACACGTAGTAAGTATGGTTGCTGTATATTCTAATCCTGTATGTACGTCCTAGTAATCCAAAAAAAAAAAAAAAATGATTCTGGTAGACGATCATACAGCAATGGTTAGGAAATTTACGGTTTATTTACAGAGTTTTTTATTCAAATGCATTTCGGGTTGGCTTATGTTCCCAACCCCTCCAGTGCTGTCAAAGAATACAAATTATGGTAAGTTTTCCGACAATATTAAATAACATGCAAGGTGGAATACAATAATATAAAACTTACATATTATACGATGGTACATTTTAAAATTATGTTTCTATATTTTAACACAGGTGTATAACCATTCTCTATAACATAAAAAAAATTTTATAGAAAAAGAAAACAATAATAAAATTAATTACCTAGACACAACAATAATGAATACATTTAATAAATTTTCTTCTTCTTATAGCATACAAAAAACCCTGTAATGTTAACAAAACCATCAACTACTATTCATATCATCCGGAAAATATAAAAAAAGAATGGAGTTTCAGAGGTTTTGTTGGATGAATTATATTTCCTCCAGTATTCGATGGGACGTTCATTTGTTGTTTAACTGGAAAATTAAATTAAGAGAGTTAGAAACTAAATTTTTACTTAATGACTATCCCAAATCGAAATTAAAACGCATGGCAAAAACAATACTGGAACACAGGTATAATACGAAATACAAATCAGACAAAAAATAAAGTCCTTCCCATATATAAAAAACATTTTTGAAAACTATAATAAGATCCTAAAAAAGACAACATCAATTTGGCACCATATTTGACCAACAAGATATCCCACTCTATCCATAATAGTGTTAATAAACAATACAACAAAACAAACATCCTTAAAAATGTTGGAACAGTTTACAGACTAGAATGCAACTGCCATAACCCGAAAACTTACATTGGCGAAACAGGCCAATTATTAGAAACCAGAATTAAAGAACATGAAGCTGCTATTCACCTAAAACATAACATTTCCTCTTGGTACAACCACACAATAGATGATAATTGTCAAATTAATAAAAACAATATCAAAGTTTTACATTCTGAAAAGGACCCATACAAAAGGAAATTTAAAAGATATTGAAATTAGGAAACACCCTAAAGAGCATCTAATTAATATTTCTGATGTTATGTCAATAGACCCCCCCAATGGTACCAATTAATAGAGGGCGCCTCCATACGTTAAACATTGTTTAAAGCACACCCCAATGAACGGAATGCCAAGAATGAATTGAATAACATTACAGCACTTGTCGGTATACCGTAACTCGGTTAAGACCGGATAAACGCCTGTAGTTAGTTTTTACTCTACTTTACCTTTGGAAATAATACAGATTTACTACAAATGTAAGTTTTTATATTAAAGATCTAAATTGAATAACTGTACATACATATTTTATCAAATTGTATTAATCGCAATAAAATTAAATTTTTTTTATGATATAGAGAATGGTTATACACCTGTGTTAAAATATAGAAACATAATTTTAAAATGTACCATCGTATAATATGTAAGTTTTATATTATTGTATTCCACCTTGCATGTTATTTAATATTGTCGGAAAACTTACCATAATTTGTATTCTTTGACAGCACTGGAGGGGTTGGGAACATAAGCCAACCCGAAATGCATTTGAATAAAAAACTCTGTAAATAAACCGTAAATTTCCTAACCATTGCTGTATGATCGTCTACCAGAATCATTTTTTTGGATTATGTTGTGTCTGTAAAACAAACGATTTCTGTTAACGTATATAAACAACTTTATTATAATAGAAATGTAACTGTGTAATAATACAACGTAACGTTTGTGCCTCCAGGTCTAAGTGCTACTACAGCTGACGCACGACTGCCCGAAGACAAAGGAACACGACAAAGACAAAGGTCAGAGGTGCGGGGTCGCCTAACTAGGTCAAGGGACAATTCGGTGTGGGTTATCCCCTGGAGGTTTACATACATAACAAATACATAACAATTCTCCCACGCTTAATAAAATGTTTAAAATTTGTTCGTTTACAGATTTAGGCGTTGTACTGGCCTTCGTATTCGCGTTGATCATCGAGGCTCCGATTCATTTGAGTTTGTCATCGTTCGGCTAGACTCTCCCTCCTCCTTCTCTAGGGCTGTCCGGAAGTTGTTTTCGTCATTGTTTCCTTTTTGTTGGGTAAAGTCGTTACAGTTCTTTCGTCGTAGCTAATTGTGCTTGGGTGTGGACTAGCACTAGCTGGGGATGAGTCTCTATTGTTTACTATGTCGTTACACCTGTCAATTTTCTTTTTGTTGAAGTCGAATCCTATCTGAATAGGATTTGTCTGTTTGTTAATTTCACACAGGCATAGTTGATCGTAATGCCTTTTTATTACGTATCCATCGTCGAGTTCAATTAAGTAATGTGCACAACCTAGTCGTTCAGCAACAATACCATATTTTCAAGGACCGGAAGTTGTGTAATTTCGGGATTGTTCACATCTCTCACACGATAAAATTTATAGAATTTCGGTTGTTCGGTTATGTTCCTTTGGGAAGCTTGTGCCTGGGGTTTGAGCAGATCTAATTTTGTTCTTATTGTGTGTCCTAATAAGTTTTCTGCTGGACTTTTCCCGTTAGATAAGGGAGTCGCTCTATACCGGAATAGTAGTTCATGGAGCTTCTGATGTAGAGTACCACTTTCATACTTCATACATTTCAGGTGTGTTTTTAAGGTGTGACAGTATCTTTCAGCCTGACCATTTGTGGCTGGGTGTCCCGGTGCTATTAAGTTTTGACGGATTCCGTTTCTCGAACAAAACTCTTGAAATTCTTGTGACTTAAAAATACTTGCATTATCACTTACTAAAATCTCAGGTAGACCAAATCGACCAAAGACTTCACGTAGAAAATGAATTGTGATGGATGTGTCTGGTGCTTTCTTTGCATAGAATATTTCTGGCCACTTTGATTTGGCATCAACAACAATAAAGAAATAATGATTCATAAAGGGTCCTGCAAAATCGATGCGTATACGTTGCCAGTTTTTTGTAGGCGTTTCCCATTTGTGTATTGGGGCTTTTGTTGGGTTTTTCTTAATGTCACAGCACTCTTTGCAACTTTTAACCATATTCTCGATATCAGAGTCAATATTACGCCAGTAACAGTAATTTCGGGCTAGGGCCTTCATTCGAACGATTCCTACGTGTGTAGAGTGTAGCTCTTGTAGGACTGCTGGCTGTAAACTTCTTGGGACGATTACGCGGTGTCTTCTAAACAGAATTCCGTTGTGTGTGGATATTTCTGGGTCGTACATATGGCCATTGACAATGTCATTTTTGATCTGTGATAGTTCCTTATCAATTGACGATTCTCTTCGAATTTCCTTGGCGGTGATAGTTCCAGTTGAGATATGTTTAATAACGGTGTCGTGATAAGCATCATCGTGGTTTTTTGTCAGGGCTTCTTTCCTTGTTAAGGGTATATGAATCCGTGACAGGTAATCGGCATTTGTATGTTCAATCGACTTCCTATGTTTGATGGTATAATCGAAGTTGGAAAGGAAGTGCGCGTATCGTAGCATTCTTGTAGCTGTCAAAACAGGTAGCTTCTTGTCAGGATGTAGTATCGTCATGATGGGTTTATTGTCGACTATAAGAGTAAATTTCCTTCCATAGATATAATCAAAAAATTTCTTACATGCCTAGTACACAGCAGTAGCCTCTTTCAGTGGCGGGGCAAGAGCTAAATTTGATGTGGGCAAGCTACATTTCGCGAGGCCCTCTGGTGGCGCAAGAAGACAGATTTTATAAAATAAAAAGCAGTTGAAACTCAAGGTCCTATATTCTAGGACCTTGGTTGAAACTGTCAAATTTTTATTCATAAAAATATAAACATTTGACTAACATTAAAGAAAAATTTAAAAAAAAAAATAGAATTAAAGAAACAGAAATTTCCTGCTTTTAGCCTTACTGAACTCCTTACTAATTGTATCGTAATTGAACTTAGATGCTATATAATATATATGTTTCAATAGATAAAACTGCCAAAGCTGAAAGTCTTTCCTGACCCATTGTACGAGGGTTATCCAGAAAGTAACGACCGTTTGGTTTTAATAAATGAAAGAAATATACAGTACTTTACACTCTTCTAAGACTGCGTTAATTTACAGCACAGACTCTTATACACCTTTTTACCAGCCGTTTTTTGCTATCATTCAAACGTTTTCGGTTATTTTTAATAACCTTTTTCAAGAATCGTTACAGTCGAATGCGGTCGCAATTTGAACAAACGTCGCCAATCGTAATGGAACTTTTTTGAAATGCTTCTATTCGCGGTCTATGGTTTGTATGATACGCGATCTCCCGTTAGGAGATCGCGTACCATACAAACCATAGACCGCAAAGTCCGGACTGTGGGTGGATGATCAAAGATTTCCTATCCAAATCGATCCAGCAAGCCTGTGGTTGCAGCAGCAGTGTGAGAGCGGGCATTATCGTGAAGAAGCACAATACCGCGAGAAAGCATTCCACGCCTACGATTTTGGATTGCTCGCCGTAGTTTTCTTAGGGTGTCACAATATCTGTCTGTATTGATTGTAGTGCCTTTTGGCATGAAATCCACCAAGAGAACACCCTTACGATCCCAAAACAGTGTTTTGGGATCAGTGTAAGGGTGTTCTCTTGGTGGATTTTCGCTGGTCGGCACGAAAACTGGGATCCCAAAACACTGTTTTGGGATCCCAGTTTTCGTGCCGACAGAGTGTTTGAATTTTCGCGGTTTTTTGGGTAATGAGGGATGATGCCACTCGAGTGATTGGCGCTTGGTCTCTGGGGTGAAGTGAGACACCCATGTTTCATCACCAGTAACAATTTGATCAAGAAAGGCATTTCCGTCTGCGTGATACCGCGTTAAAAATGTCAGTGCTGCACCCATTCTGTGTGTTCTGTGCTGGTCACTCAGTTGCCGCGGAAACCATCGTGCACAACTTTTGCTATAGCCAAGATGTTCAGAGACAATTTCACCAAGCAAAGAACGAGGTTTCAACTTCCGAGCATTCAAAAATCCAATAACACCTCTGACTTCACAGTCGGCGGGATTTTGTATCGCACAGTTCATTGCTGACAATCACAGAATGCACAATAACAACTTGTTTCGACAAGCACTCGTACAAAACTGAGAAAGGATGTCAAGGAAACTATTCGACCTTGGATAGTAGCCCGAGATCAAACTGCGCAGCCAGAATGCGCAATAGGTCGTTACTTTCTGTATGACCCTCGTATTTCTTAAATAATTTTTTATTAGTTTTAATTTTGAAAAGCTCCTTTCAGCCAAGGCAGTACTTACCGGTATTATTAACAAAATTCGAATGACAATGTAAATATTTGAGTAAATTTCTTTCAAGTTATTTTCTGTTATGTATTGGAGAAGCTGTTTCACATCTTTAATGAAGTTGGTTAAATTTGGAACCATTGTTTGTAATTCTTCATATAATTCGTAAGGTTGAAAGTCACTGCTTTCACCCACTCGCAGGACTGAGTGTACATTTTGACAGTTTTTTAATATTTGCTCTTTTGGAATATTTTTTAACTTGCTTAGATCATAGAGAAAACCAAAATTTTCAAAATGTTGATTTAAAGATATAAATCTCGAATCCATATTGCTTATTATAGAATCAATCATGGTGTTAAAAAATCTGTTTCATACTGGCTTTTGGGAGACTGTATAGGTTGATCGCTGCCTTCATAATTGAACATCTTTTTCTTTTCGGCTACCCTTCATTTTTAAAGTCTTTTGGCAGTTCATAACTACTATTCTCAATAAATTGACGAGCGTCAGACAAGCATTTTTCGAATCCAGCGTGATAGTAACGTAAACAAACAGAATGGGAAATCCCCAGCTCCGGCTGGCGGAGATTCCCCGCGATAGCAACGCAACGCCAGCAAATGTTGCTAGACTAAATAAAAACAAATTTGATATGTCAATATATTTATCGTTTTATGACGAGTAAATTTTTTTCGTTGCGTCCACGGCTTTTAAGTAATGCATAAACCTTCGAGGCGCGAGGCCGTAGGCGGTGGCCCACGTCGCCCACGCCTTACGCCGCCTCTGTCTGTAAGAAGAGGCTTCCCCTTAGTTAGTCTTTTATTAATGTGATCTCATTTTTATAATGCTACAATAGTTTGATAAGTCCCGTATATCTCTACCAATTAATTGTTTAAAATAATTATGTAGTACATGTACAGTACATACAATAGTTCATGGACCCTTGAAATTAAAATGACCAGAAAATATTTGCAAAACTTATCAGTTTTAAAATTTATTCACATGACTAGTAAGCAAGCTTATAAAAACAAATTCATATACTACTAACATAGGATGACCATAACATTTATAATCCAACCAGGAACATATTTCAGAACAGTGAAAATAGGTAAAACTGGGTGTAAAACTGATTGAACTGTGGTTATTTTTTTAAAATTTACTTATTTATTGATCTATAGTTTGGTGATATCATATTGATGTGTTAATAAAATTTTTCCATTCAAAAATTGATTCTACAACCAAATATTAAAAATAGGCAAAATCACAAATATTTGGTCATCCTAATACCACTAAAAATGTTCACAGACAATGCCTTAAATCCCTCTCTCCCCATCAAGTACAATAATATAGTTTTCATCAGTCCTTTTAATTTATAGTACAGTACTGTATGTACATGTAATGGATGGCTCTCTTCTTAATATTAAACATTTCAGTACTTATTTTTCTTCTATTATTAAATATTGGTAAGTAATTGCATGCACGGAAAACTAGAACTTCTTAAACTAAGTTTCACAAAACCTTTCACACTTATTTTTCTAGCAGTTTTAATCCATAAGATAGGAGAACAAACGTTTTAGGTCGTTTTAAATGGCCTTCTTCAGGTTGAATAACATTGAAACGTCCGTTGGCAAATATTTATAACAAAGGTTTAAAAAATACAGACATAAACAATGACGTCATAAGAAAGAAGAAACTTCTATAAACAATGACGTCATCCGAATATTTGCCAACGGACGTTCCAATGTTATTCAGCCTGAAGGAAGCCATTTAAAACGGCCGAAAACGTTTTCCTATCTTATGGATTAAAACTGCTAGAAAAATAAGCGTGAAAAATTTGTGAAACTTAGTTATTGGTAAGTTCTTATTTTAATAATAAATGTAATAAATTAATTAGCGAAAAATTAAAATATCATAAAATCTTATTGCTGTCAGGATTAACAGAAATTAGAAAACAGAATTTTTGAAAATTTTTAATGAAATACATATTTTTTAAATTTTGATTTTAATACTGGTAGTACTATCAAGTGATTGGTAGTACTTGGCCTCCCCCATAAGTTACAAAAATACTGGAAATTTTTCAAATATATGATAATTTTTTGTTCAAAAATTATCATATATTTGAAAAATTTCCAGCATAGAGTTGCTTATCTTTCTTGGCAATACAGTAGACTCCCCTATAACACGGTAGATACGTTCCGTGTTATAGGGGGGTCTACTGTATTTAAAATTGCATGTGGCACCATCTGTTATATTTCATTAAAAAAACTTTTTTATATTTTTAATTATTGTAAAATGCAGGGCTGTGAAGTCGGAGTCGTCAAAAATCCCCCGACTCCGACTCCTTTTTACTTTCCCAACTTGTTATGTATATGAAAAACAAAAAAGTATTTCAATCGTGTCACATTTGACCCTCAGAGTTTTTTTGCAAATCTATACGTTTGGAGATCCTTAGACCCAAAAAATGCCAAATAAAGGGAAAATTTCGCGCGCCCACGCGCGTATGTTGGCGGATAATTTGTTTAATTTCTTTATTCTGTTCTGAACTATTAAACAATATCTCGGAATGAGTAAAGTTTAAGAAACAAAATTTGGCACAGTAGCGTGTGTATAAAGGGCATTAATGCTATTAAATTTTGGTTCTTTATTAAAGGTCGACAGGGTAGAGACATAGAAGGGGTCATGTCATATCTCCAGTGTGGTCGGACTTACCGTATTTTACGGACTATAAGACGCACCTTAATTTTTAAGCAATTTTTTTTTTAAATACCTATAAGACGGAGTATAAGACGCACCTGAATTTTGAAGGCAATTTTTCGAAGAAAAAAGTGCGTCTTATAGTCCATAAAATACGGCAATATTTTACTCGTTATTAGCATTCACGATTTTATAATATAATCGAGATTGGTTAATAATAATAATAATACTGTAATAATAATAATGATAAGCTCGGAGTTAAAACGATTAAGAGTTGAAATTTGATACAGTTAGGATACATTATAAGAATGTACACTAAGAAGGGATTTTTCGAAATTCCTCTCGCGATAGGGGAAGAGGGAGACGGTTAATTAAGGATTACCCTGAAGAACTCCGTTTCTACCGTACTATTTTAGATGCGGTATTTTGCGTTTTTGTGAAAAATCGAACATACTTTTAGACCCATCTAAAAATTCTCTAATTAGTCTCGGAAGAGAGGGGACCTAATTCTTGCACCCAGTGAAAACGGGAAAAATCGGCTATAATATAAATATCTTAATCTTCATTATCGTTACTTTTTGCGTGAGCAACATCTGGCCCATCTATTAGTTTTTTTTTTTTAAATAAAACTCGTCCCTACCCTCAAAATTAAGCTTGAGTTCTAATATGAGAACAGACAGAAAAGGAAATCTTACAAAATTTGATGATGATATTTATTATGCACTGGAAAAAATAAATCACATTGACCACTCTTCAAGTTTGGATGTTAAAACGGCAATACTGCACTATCCAGACATTATCCAAAATACAACATTGATTGTCACAGCATTGCCACCAACCAAGTTTCAGTAGAGCGTTTATTTTCCGCTCTTAAAATTATTAAATATGATTTAAGAGCTTTAGTGAATGCTGATTTAATAGAAGTGATTTTTTTTGTAAGGAGTAATTCAGTTTATAACAGAGATGAAAAATAATAAATTAATCAACATGGCAAAATAAACAACGTTTTTCTTTGCCAGTCTAAATGTTATATTTCTCATTCTTGACTTAGTTTAATGTATCTGTATACTTATATATTACCCAATATACTCGTATATTATGTACAACGTTTTTTATTAAACTAATTTGTTTGTATAAGAATGTATTTACTATTTTTATTCACACATGCTTACCAAATACCAATGCTATCATCAAACGAGTCAATAAATGTGAATTTATATATTCAGATGTGTCAAATTTTAATGTTTAATTAATTTTTTAAAATCGTTTTATTTTGTATTTTTTTAAAAAATAATCAGAATCGTCGTCATTAATACTTTCCCGACTGTTATACAGTATAGGCCTATAACAAAGGAAAAGAATGACGATCGGTCAAAATATGACTTTCTCAGATTTTTACAGTGGCGTGCCGTGACATTTGATGATAGGGAAGCTGTGTTTCTGTGAGAAGCCGACTTCCAGGGGAAATCAGTTAATTGCGCGTCAGTGATGATCTTGGTTCCATTCCGGCTCTTTCGGCAGGGTTTTATTTATGTCCCCAATTCCCTAATCTCTTAATTATTTAACTATTGTACTTCTTAAGTAGAAATAAGTTGAAACCGGTTACTTTGTACTTGAATATTTGTAGTCTAAATTTTTATGACAACGGATACATAAATCGTAAATTTAAGGAAAATAAATTCTAGAGCTTTTTTTGTACTTTATGCATCTTTCATTAAATTTAGTTGTAAATGATGCTGCCAAAGTAATAGTTAATTTTTTAACATCGTACAAGATTTGTACACGTTTTTTAACATTTCCTTATAGATGGGACATACGAATCGTAATATCACTGGTTTAACATTGAAATCCGTAAGTAATATAAGATAGGAGAGCAGAATAAAAATATCAAATATTTTAATGGATTTTTTAAAACTCCTGTCAACTATACAGAACTATCCTAAAAACATCTTACCAGTAAATTCTTATCGGTCGGGTTAAGTTATAAATCTACTCATGATTCACATAATCGGGCGAGGGCGGCTAACAGCCTAGGACCGGTCCTGGATAGAATTGGAAGCGTTATATGTGTGTAACTTCCACCAGCTAAACCTGGTAAGGTTGGTGCTCTGTAAAGCGCATGCGCGAATGAGTATCATCTGGCTGTTTGGAAGCTGACACTACAGCGCTTCCATTCCTCCACTAATATTCGAATATACAATAGCAATCTTATCGTTTTTTCACATGTAGTATAGAAATTTGTAATAAGATACATAATGCGGTTATAATAAAATATTAATTTTAATTATATGAAAATACTCGCACAATCTATTTATTTTTTAGAAAATACAAGGGAAGCGGCGCTTCCACCGCTTCCAATGACGGCACGCCACTGGATTTTTACTGTTTTGGACTCTGGAAGCCTCGAAACGTAGAGAAGTGCAAACAGATGTTAGAATGTGTACCAACCGATTTAGTTCAACCATTTTCAAGCTTAATAACTCCTTTTTCAATGTAAATCCGTCTCTGTAAACCAAATAAGTCTGGTAGACGTATCTCAAAGCAAATTTTGGTTAGCAAAATGTTTCTATTTACGATAGAACTACATAAGCATTTCGGGTTGGTATAATGTAATCACAACCCCTCCTCAGTGTGATACGTCTACCAGACTTATTTGGTTTACAGAGACGGATTTACATTGAAATCTACAATACAGCAAGCCGATTATATACTAATATACTCAGTGGTGATATTCAGCGGATTCGCACAGGTTCGCTCGAACCCGTTGGTAAAATTTTCAGTTTCCCGAACCTTGTTAAACACACGGAACAATTCTCAGTGGTTTTTTTTAAAAAAATATATTAAAATATACGTATTATACTCTGTAATAGTACTAAACTAGAGCCTTATACCCCGTTCGCACCGAGCATTTCAATCTAGATTGTGAGCAAGGTCGGGGACTATGTCTTGGTGCGATCTCTCTCGACCGAAACGAGGTTTAATCGCGATCGATTCAAGAGAGTTCTTGAAACTAGATCCAGTCATAAGAGAGATCCCACAATCCCACTCGCGCGAGATAATACAAGATGGCCGTGGAACACGTGTCGGGCTATGGACAGCGAAATAAAAAGGATATTGTATTTCGAGAGATGATGACATCTGTCTATTATCAGTGCCATTCGGGGTGAAAAATTTCTCTGCTAAAAAAAAAAAGGTCGACACCACTAATATACTATTGTTACCTGGTCTTCGCCCAGGGCTCGTTACGTTCCAAATACGCCACTGATTATTAGATATATCGGAAGAAAAGGTATTGTATTTATTTCTAGCCAAAACTTCCATTTCGTTTGTCGGTGATTGTCAAGAAAAAATTTTCTGCTAGCAAACCCTTTGTTAAATATTTCGAATATCACCACTGAATATACATAATAGAATGGTTGGGGCCGAAGTTTTAAACGCGAAAACGTGTACGTCGGACGTTTGGCGCCGCTTTCCTGTAAGCCTAGAAGTTTGGCAATGGCCTTAGAAATGTCGAGCATGATCCCACTGACTTTCCAAACACTAGTGGCGTAGCGAACATAACTGGCGCCCAACACTTTATTGGCGCCCCTCTCCCCCTCCAGAAACACACACAGTTTGTCTTGGAGACCATTTGGGCACCCCTCTGTGAGTGGCACCCAGTGCATGATACACCCCCTTGCTACTGCCAAACACCATTGTCAAGCTTCTAGGCTTACAGGAAAGCGGTGCTGAACGTCCGGCGTACACGTTTTCGTGTTTAAAACTTCGGCCTCAACCTCGCTAATAACTCCTGTGTTAAACCATCGAACTACGATTCAAAATCGTGCCTCCCATACATTCTAACATTCGTACATACAGAAAAAAACCCGAATCTTTTGCATATCTCGACATTTTGAGGTGCCGAGTTCAAAAATGCAAAAATTTGGTGGGGGATCATTTTTTGACCGATCGCTACACTTTTCCTCTGTTATATATAACAGCCAGAAAAGTAAAAATTATCCTATTGACTCATTACTTAGAAGAATATTTTAGCTTTGGAATAAAAATGTTTCTATGTTCTATCTTTATTAGAACTATATTTATTGATGCTAATATTCTGAGGTCATGTAATGACGCCAGAATTTTCAGGCCTACTTTGTTAACAAATCTGTCTCTGGTCGGAGTTGGAGTTAAATCATAAGAAAAAGTCGGAGTTGTGAAAAATCTACCAACTCCACAGCCCTGATAAAATGGCAAAAAGCTTAATTTTGAGGATAGGGGGGTGGTTTTATAAAAAATTGTAAATGTTAATAACGACACCACTAATATACTATTGTTAAATCATCATTAAGTCCAACCCTATTTTAGATATGATACACACCCCTCTATCTCCCCACCCCTTACACATTTAACCATCAAGATTTAATAGCATCAATCCCTGTAAAACAAAAATTTCAGAAAATTTTGACAAAAGGTACAGAAGTCCGACAAAAATCTTCAAAGAGGGTAAACAAAATCATGCCCCCCCACAATCACCCCCCAAAAAATAAACAACCCAAATTCTTTTGTATTTCTCAATGTTTCAAGTCCAAGTTCTGCCAAGTCCAAAAATGTAAAAATCTTTGTGAGTTCGTTTTTGGCTGATCTCATACTTTTCCTCTGTTATATATAACAGAGCTGGAAAAGTAGAAATCACTTGTAAATAAAGTTCTAATTTACATAAATATATATCTTTAATAAACTTCAAATACAAATGTTGTCTAATTCTTATAGATTATGAGATACATTAAAAAAATTGTGTGACAGATGAATGAGCTTGAAGAACAAAAACATAATTAATGATACATAAATCTTAAAAAGGTACCTGTATCTGCAACAGCTCAAAATCAACAAAACCATCACAGTATTTATAATATAGAATTCTGCAAAAATGTATTACTCTTGTATGAAAATATTCTAAATGTGTGTGCCAGTAAATGAGTAAATAAAGAGACAACAAAAAGTTTCAAACAAAATCAATTTATGAAAAGCTCAACTTCTATACATAGGTATATCATAAATATCCTAACAGGCTATGTACATGAATAAGGCTTATACAACAAAAATTTTTGTGAATACAGTGCTGATGAGTTGTATCAAATTTAATCCACTGTAAAAAAGCCAAATATACAGTAGTTCATATATATATATATAATCATCTTTATTATATATATATATATATATATATATGTATGTATTTTTGAAACAAATGAACATTTTTGGACAGTATATGTTGAGAAGACACAAGACGACACTATGAAATATAACTCATCAAGATACATTATGCTTTTATATATGTACAAAAACATCAGTTGCATATGAAATGACATTTGTGTGTGTCATATACAATGTAATTTCATTGATCTCTCACTGACAGTCTTAATTAAAACTAGGAATATTGTACAATCAAAAATAATTTTAACAAAATCAGTATTATATACAAATTAATACAGTAAATAAATTAGTATCAAATTATTATACAAATAATGCATGTTTAATGTTTTAACAGAACAAACATTTTTACTTTCATCAAATTATCAGAAATAATGACTCAATGGTCCCAGTCAGTTAAACAGCACACATTAAAATATCACAGCATACACTTATATGTATATGTATATTTACATATTAATAAAATGTATGTGTATTTGTGTATATGAGCATATGAATAATATATATATAACACACACACACAATACACATGTATGAAATACATTATTTTGTTTTTGTAAGAAATAAGATTATTATCCAAAAAATTAATCTTATAAACAAAAATAAATATAGTAATACTTCCATTTACAAGATTTACATTTATGCAAATTCACTTTAACATTGAAAAATTTATAAATTTTAAATAATCAACTTCATGGAAATAAATGATATCAAAAAGTATGCTTGTTTTTTTGTTATCAGTAACTTCTTATATGGATGTATGTTTAAAAAAACTTCAGTTAAAACTTTTCCACTCTAGTAACAGTAAAATACTATATTTGAGAATATGGAGCAGATCCCTGTTTTAAACAGCATTCCATAGTTCCGTTTATCCATTTATGCACTGTACTTGTGAAACCAATTATTTGCATAAATGGATGGTTTACTGTAATTGTCGTTACTTATTGATAATATCCAAATTAAATTAGTATGGTTAATTTTTATATAACTTATTCTGCATAGTTTTCATCAAAATTACATGACAATAAATCAAAAGAAAATTTAATTAACTAAAAGATATACATGAAAGCTTTCTATTATTTAATTTATTTTTACTAGCAATTATTCTTTATTAATTTAAAAAATTAGCATTATTACATTATTATTTATTTTAACATATATATATATATATATATATACACACATATATATGCTACTTGTTTATTATTCAAAGAATACATATCCTTTATCAAATCCATACAGATTTATTGTATAAATTTTTATTTTTTTGCCATTGGTAAAAATGCATACTACAAAAATTAAGTATGTTCTTACAGCATTTTCCACAGAAATTTACACATATTTAATCAGGAAGAAATTTTTTAAAATAAGATTTAATGTAAGACTTTAAAAACATATCAATAATGTATTTAAATTTTTTCTGCCTAAAATTTTAAAACTTGTTTTTCTAAATCAATTTAAATAAAATATTCCTAAACTAAATTATAAGGTAAAATCTCAAATATTAAAGCATCTTCAATGTTTCAAATTTTAATATTTATATTCAATATTTACATTATGAAATAATACCAAGATTTCATAATACCTTATGAAAGATACCAATGAAAATTTCAACTTTCTAACCAATGGAAGCATTCACAATTTTTTGCCTAAAACCAGTAGTTAAATGAAAATACCATTTCAGAAATATTCAATATTTAAGCAATGTAAATATTTATTTAAGTTAAAAAGAACATCAAGTTTACTTTCAAAATAATAATTGAAAATTGTGTTTCAAATCTAAATTTAATAGATTACTAGTAATTGATAATTTGGATAGATTTTCAATAATATTTCGGTACTTTCTGGTTAGCAGGATGCCAGTCAATAGATGCAATCAAAATCGCAAATTCGTGTGAAATTTTTCTAAGTTACAACAGATTGGTTGTTTTAATCAAAAATGGAAGTAAACTTACTATTTCTGTTAATAGGATTTAAAAATTTATGAAAGATGATTTTGAATTTAACAAGCGTGCTTATCTTTACACAAAGTTCAATAAAACGATTAGCATATTTACATGTTTATGTCAGTTTTCAAGTGAAAATTCATTTTATTATACTTCATTTGTTGTAAATGTTTATAAATGTGAAATACATGATTAATATTGATATTGTAATATATTTTATGGGTTTTTTAAAAAAATTTTTACGAATCTGACAATGAGACGTCATCAATATTATGTGATTAATTTCATGCGATTATGCAAAGTGGTTTTGCGCATTGGTGAGAAGTGTGGTAATTTAGACAACTTTTATAGTGAGTACTGTTTGTGTCTTTTCTAGTACTTTCTTAAAAATTATTGAAAATGGAATTTACATTGTGAGATATTCCTCACAACAAAGCAGGTATTACTTTATTCCAAAAACAAGGAATATTGCATACTGAGAGACTGTGCATGAATAAACACCAAATGTCTTTGTATTTTTGTTCATCAGAAAGTCCAAAATGGAGATGTCACATAAGAATGTGTCGTGAAAAGAATGGAATTAGAACAGACAACTGGTTTGTAGAATCACGCATATCATTTTAAAATGCTATATGTTTTATCTTTTACAGTCGATGGAATTATCATCCTGTAAATTTTGTCAAATGCAACTAGGCCTAAATCGAAATACTACCATGGACTAGAACAGTTATGTGAGTAGTTTGTACTCATTCCCAAATAAATCGTTCTAAATTAAAGATTGGCAGTGTAAATAAAATTGTTGAAACATTGTACACATGCAAGAAGCAAAATGTCGGCTGCAACAGTTGGTGTTTGGTGGTTTATGTAGGGAGTCGAAAGAATGTTTTCTCATTCCAGTTCCAGACCATTCAGCAAAAACCTTAATGAAGGAAGTAAAAAATCATGTGCTTGAAAGAACTACTATATATTCAGACAGATGGAAAGCATACAGTACAAAGGAATTAGAAGCAGCTGGATACTGTCATTTTCAGGTCAATCATAAATTCAATTTTGTGGATCCCGAAATGGGGTGTCATACACAAAACATTGAGAGATTATGGGGAATATCTAAATGGAGAAATAAAGTACAATGTGGTACATCTCGACACCACTTACAGTCCTATCTTATCGAGTTTATGTGGAAAAGACAACATTCTAAACAGGAAGCCTTTACAGCTATGCTACGCGACATCTCAAAATTTATGCCACCTAAATGATACGCCACAGTTATAAAAAATGAAAAGTTATGTTATTCTAATGTTAGTTGAAAAAATTCTTCATATTTATTTAATTTATGTTTATAATTAGATTTATTTAAAAATTGCAAAATAAAAGTTCATTATTGCAAAAAAATAGTATGAATTTCAATGGCATCTTGCTAACCAGAAAGTACCAATATTTCTTCTAAACAGATGACTGAAAGAGAAGATAGAAAAAACAAAATAAAAATTAATATTGAAACAAAATAGCTAATTATGACATATCATATCATATAACCACATTGAATTGAATGACCTTATGTAATAATAAATTATCAATTTAAGTCACAGTAGTTTGCTTTTGATATAAGATGCAATGGCAAACACTTAAACACATTTGTTCTCAAGACATCATTGAAGTTAAGCAGTTTGGGGTTCACTTAGAACTATGGAACTAATAAAGAAGGAAACAAGCAATAATTCTGTGTACTCTGAAATAAAGCAAACAGTAAGTTTGTATTGTATATAATAAATAGCAGTTTTATTAAATGAAATAAATCTTTTTTAATAATAAAAAATACTACAAAGACAATTTTATATAGAATTTAAATCTCTTTAAATAGAATTAAGAAAACTATACTTTATATAACTAAAATATATAGTTTGAAATATATAAAATATAGTTATTTTTTTGGTAAAAATAAATAATTTGTTTATAGATATGTTTCAATTTTTTCTTTCATAATAACCATCTTTTCTGACTTAACTAGATATTTGAATATTTATCAAAAAATATATTTAAATTTTCAATATATCCATTTAATACTGATACCATAATTGTATTTCAACAGTTTTAGAATTATTATACTATACTATCCTCATTTTTTGATCCATAATTATGTGAAATACTGTATTAAATAGAAAGAGAAGAAAATTTATAAATATTTTTGTTAAAGAAAATAATTCATTTTTATAACAGTACTCATAATTCAAGCAATCTACAACATTACTGTATTAAATATAAAATATTGTAATCAATAGTATAACTATTTTTCTCATTTAAATAAACATTTCTAATTTACTCACAGTTTTCCTATAATTAACAAAGATAACCCACAGTATAAAATTTTCATAGTATATTCATATCATGCAAGAGCCTTCTGCATAATTTCAATTTTTAATATGATCTACATCATATTTGAATGTTCCATTTTATACATAAAATAATGAATGTTCAATTAAAATAAATTTAATAGCTAAAAGTCTATCATAAATGGAAATAAAAATATGAAAATGTTTGATATTTATTCAAATAGTAATCATTGAAACTTCGTTGTACTTATTCAAATGTCCTATTAGCATTTAGCATGCAACAATCTCTATTCTTAAAAAGGATGTTTTTATATATAATCCAAAAGTAATAATTTTTTTTCAATTTTAATTGTAAGCAGAACTCATTACAAAAATACAATCCATCTAGTATGATTGCTTGTCTTGTCTTATATTTATATTGGTGACAACTGACAAATTATTAGCAAAAGTGATGATGATGCTACTATACTTCGTATCCATATCCCAATAAAACAAAAATGACCACTTTTATTGTTACTATCATGTTTAAAAGTAAGCTAGATGTAAATTATTAACTAATAGTTTTCTCATAGTAACAAATAGAAAAAAAGAATGACATAAATAATCATTTAGTATGGGCAAAACAAAATGAGATGACTATATCAAGTGGTTTTCTTCAAGCTGATGTAACTGAATTTATTCTATTACTACACTATTTCAACTGTATTATAATTTTAACTCACTTCTGCTTTACATATTTTTCTGATGTTTAACATTAGAAAATTCTATGAAGTACGAGGAACATTCATAGAAGCAAGTCAAAATCAATTTTATATGCAAGAATTATTTTCATTTGTTTTCTTTATATTATAATTTATAACCATATATGCATTTCATTCTGATATGCTGATAACTAACCATTCTTCATCTATCTCAATCTGATAATCTTATTAAACTGATATTAATATATTGGGAATAATACCTAGGAACATGAAATATAAATTAAATAAATATAAAGATGTTATATTTATTTCATTTACACTAACTGCTTATTATTATATATCAAGTATAATGTAAAATAGCATTTTTTAAATTTTATTTTATTAAGCATAAATATATAAACATACTATACTAATGAAAATCACTTTTTGGAAATCATTTTAATGGTTTCACAAATACCATATATTTTAAACTTACAATTTTATTTAAAATTGTAAGTTTAAAATATATGGTATTGTTTTAAAATTGTTTAATTAAAATTATTACTCACTTTTTAAAACTATTTCTACTAATTGGGATGCAATTTGAAAAAACTGTAGACCTACAAATTCCCACTGTCATCTGTCCGACTTTCTTTAATCTTGAGAATGAAGTTAGATAGATGAAATCTAAGACCAGATATGGAAACCTTAGTGGCAGGAAGCCCCGATTAACTATATACAAACTTCTGATGAAAACTGCAAGTCATGTTATTTTAAATTTAAAAATTTTCCCCTGAAAGGTGTTAGATAGCTGACAGACACAACTATTGATAAAGGAAAAGTATAATGTAGAGGGGCAAGCCACTACTAATTTGAGGTGAAAAGCATAGATTTTAAATGAAATAAATTAAAAATTGCAGCCTGGCATTGTGATGATGTCACAATAAATAATTGCTCATAATATATTTCAACAAAAATAAAACCAAATAAAAATCTTCAAGTTTTATTTATATATTATTTAATTAAAAAAAAGGGTAAATAATATATCGCATTTAAAAATTTTTCAACTTTATTAGTCTAATTAAAAAAATGTATTAAGAAATTTAAATAAACCAAACTTTATAATTATTAATACATCAACAATAGTTTGATCATCATAAGAGAGAAAATGTTTGGAACTTTAAATATATTCATAATGCAATTCAGAATATTTATGTGCAGTATAGGAAAATAAATATGAATTTTTTTTTTAGTAAATTAGTATGTTTACTTTAATTGAAGAAAATTATCTTCATTATTGAGTCATTTAAAGACAAACAATTAACTAAAGCATAGAAGATGAAAAGAAATTTCATAATTCCATTAAAAAACTGTAATTGAAGAACATTAACACCAATGACATGAGGTTAAACAAGCTAAGTGTAATTGTCTATGCCATAGTGAATATTAATAAAAAAATTATCAATATATCTAATTCCATCTTAATCCCTAAAATGTTATAATTAATATTAAGACATCTATATTTTTAAATCAATCTGCTGGATTAACATTTTTAATACTCCAAATTTCATGGTTATGATCTTCAAATAACATGTAAAAACTTTCTTCTAGATGAATTAATTTCTATAAGAGCTGAATATCAAATTTTAAATATTTGTACATTGATGTCAATAAAATTCTAAACTAATATTTATTCATAGAAAACATTACTAATGCAATTTAACAATATATAAACATGATATATGAGATTTAAGTTTGGAAAATTACTAATTTTGCAATTTTTTTTAGTAAGTCAGGTTTACACAAATTACATACTATTTATTTATATTAATCTTTGTTAATAGAGTTTCAATGTTGCTTTATGTTATATTTAAAAAAGTTTAGCTTTAATTATTGCTTCATAACAACCAACAAAAATAAATATGTTTAAACAAACTTGAAGCTTTTTAAAATTAATATTATCATAATTTGTTGCATCATTGTTTTATTGCATTTTTTTAAAACTTTTGTTTGCAAATGATAGAATATATAAAATATAGTAGATATGAAATTAAAGAATTTACAATAATTATTAAAACTATTATTAGAAATTGCCTAACAACATATTTTAAAAAATATCAACACAGAAATATATCATACATCATATTATTATTATTACTTTTTCAAATTACTGATGTAATATTAAACATTCAGTACTCAAAACAACTTTATTATGAATAACTTGGATACTATTTGACTAATATCTATGACAATTCCTAAATGTCTTAATTTTTGAATTAAATAAAGAAAAATGACATAATACATTGTTATTCTAAAACTTTATAAAAAAATTATTTTTTCTTTAATATTGAAAAATTAAATCACTATTTAATAAAATAATGCTTATCTTCTGAGTTAAAATTTAATACTCCAGCTAAATTTGATCTGGAGTAAATTATTTATTATAAAAAATTTTAAATTTATTTATGATGCAGTTTTTATATACACACACAATTATATTAATAACTACACTATTATAAATAATATATATATATTTTAATTTCCAGTCAGCAATTCAAATTAAAGTTCAATATATGCAAGAATTATTCAGTTACTAAATTTTCTATTATAGGAAGGTTTCCACCTCATAAATTCTTATAAATTACAATTTTTTTTTCTTCAAAGATCAAGAGGAAATATTTTGAATTTTAAAAATATATACAAACTAATTATTTGCATAGTTAAAAGGCAACTATTTTACTTCTTAACAAACTACAGTCCACTGCACTTGATACTATAGATATTTAATAATTTATAAGACATTATCAGAAAATGACATGAAAACATTAATTTTAATAATAAAAAGGGTATTATTCAATAAGGATTATAAAAAAAAAACATGATGAGTGTCTAGTCTAAATAATATATATATATATATATGAAAATATTAAAATTATATTTTTTAATATTTTACTAATAATGATAATAATAATAATAAAGTAAATATATTGTTAATGAATCCTCTATAGTCAATTCTTAATGATATAAATAAACACATGTACAAAAGTAAAAAAAAGATATTTTTAAAATTGCAGTTAATTGAATTTTTAAAAGGATTAATCAATCTATTTTAATCAAGAAAACCATTTAACAAACAAAGTCAGTTATGTTATTTAATAAAAACAGAACATTTATTAATTTAGATGGACAGAATATATCAAAACAATAAACATAATTTATGAAAGAACTAAGCAAATTCATGAATTTATAAGTTATAACTATAAATTTACTATTACATTTAACTATAATTAACTACTAAATTTTTGGTTGAATATGATAATTCAAAATAATGTAGCAGAATAAAAACATTAATAATTGTCTTAAAATCAATATTACATTATTTGCAAATAAGAAAAAAACACAAGAACTTTTACATAACATGGATATGGATTCTCTTTTTTTTAATTTTTGGTTTTATTAATTATATTTGTATTAAAATCAGTTTTAAACATATAAAAAATAGATATTGAGATTCTTCAAACAGAATAAAAAGTTTTTAGATTAGTCTATTAAATTTCAGGATGCATTTATATTGTAAATAATTATATGCATTTCATTCAGTACAGAGATTAAACTCCAACATGCAAATATATTTAGATATAGAAATACATATATATTAATCCTATATTAACTCATGTTATAAAGTAAATACAATTAGAAAAAGGATACAATTATTATTTTAAATATTGTCAATTGAAAACAATTGCTACAAAATTAATGAATAACCTTTTTAATTTTACAGAAAAATTGTATTATCTGATAATATGATGAAAGTTGTTATTAAACAGTAAAAATGTAAACTGTAATACTTTTATAATTAGATTTCAGTGCGAGATCAATGTTTCACTGTTTGCACAAAAAAATGATAGTTTTACAAATGCATAATTACTACTTATATGCCCAGATGTGATCACAGCAAAATAAGGAAATAAATGCTGGGCATATCTTTCTTTAATTCAATATGAAACTGTGCTTGACTCTTATTCTATAAAATGTTTCTGTTGAACATTTTAAGAAAATACAAAAAATGCATATTCATTTAAACATAATTTTAAATGTGGGAAAAACATGCATTAAATCTTATATACATTTTTGGAATGAGTATTAATCATCACAAAACATTCAAATCAACATTTATATCATCATCAGACTAGCATTATATTGGGAGTAGTATATTCTTTTTATATAGGAAAACACTGTGATATAAAGTCTCAAAATATATAAAAAAGATTTTTTCCAATTTGTACTGATAAAATATGGTTACTGAAAAGGGAGATAACTTATTTCTCTCAACTGATATTCATTATCAATAAAAAACATAATGTGAATTCATATCAGTGGTGCAAAATGCACAATTATCTAATAGAATAGAGCAGAAATTCTCATTTATAAAATCTGCAATATGAAAAAAGCAGATTATCAACTAATAAACCCAGAGATAGATTACAACCTGGAAAATGGATAATGACTAGGTAATCCAGGTTATGACAATTGGATGATGTATTTCTCCCACTTAACAAATACAGCATTTTTTTTTTCTTTAATGGAAATTTACATAGGTGAATTTATAGTACAAGTTCTCCAATTAAAGAGAATTCTAATCTTTTTAATTGTGGTTTATTCCAGTCATATCTTACTGGTCTAAATATCTTTCCATCAAATTTAATTGCAGAAATTTTTCTGTATTAAAATATAATTTCCATAAAATAAATTCAATTTAAATTAAAAGTATAATCTATACTACAAAAGTTATAACATCTAAAATTATAAATTTACATTGATATTTTATAATGTCTAATTTCTTAGTTTTTAAGGAAGAAAATTTGGATAGAAAATAAAGCAGTTACCATTTCATATTTGTAATTGAATATAAAAATTTTAATCTGCAAAAACATTTTATACTTAAATTAATTTATGATTAAACACAACATATTCTTATACCCTATTCACAATGTAAAATTTAAGTAAGATTAAATTAAGTAAAATTACTAAAAACACGATTAACTATTTGTTCACACTATGAAATTAAAGTGACTTATTTTGTATCACCCAGATTTTTTTGAGTCATACATAAATGGCTTTATTATAAGTCCAATACAAATCCTCAATCTTCTCTTTTCAAATATCAAATACATATATTTCTATTCCAACCAATTTTCCATACAGTTTTTCTCCTCCTTATTCATATTTACTTAGGCCATATTTTGAATATAAGAGTACTCTTTGAATGAACCAATTTGTTCCTGGCCTATGATGCCAGAAATCAATTTAAGCTTGTTTGGGAAAGCAAATTAAGCTGATCTATTTTTTCAAATTAAAATTAAATCAACATTTAACTCAATTTCATTCACATTGTATTGCTTAAACTGGCTTAAAATGTACAATGTGAATAGGGTATTAGGTAACTTCATTAATGGATTAAATAAATCATGTTATTGTGTAACTGAACCAAATGAAACTTTAATTTAAAATTATATAAAAGTTATAGAGCATTATTATTCAATTAGAAATTAAAACATTCATACATACATATTTTAAAAGGTAATAAGAAAGGTTAAATAAATCTTATCTATACTATAAGCAGAACTGTAATTACATCTCACAATTATTATTTAATCATTTGAATTGTTGTTGTTGCTGTTGTAGTAATGACATAGATGGAAGACCTTTACACTGACCAGAGTTTTATGAAATTATAAATTCTATATTTCAGGCTATTTCATTCTTTTAATATATGAACAAAACTAGATGGGAATACACCTCGTCTTTCAGGAAATCCTTCAATGAATCCTTCCATCCAATCTTCATCATCTGTTATTTCACTTATAATAATGATAATTTCACCTTCTTTGAAAGAGAGTTCATCTTCTCGATCAGCTTCACAATCATACAATGCTCTACAACGTCTTGGTCTAAAACTATCATGGCGCTGAAAAATAAAGTTAAATTTAACTTTTATCTATAAATTTACTTCTACAAAAAATATGAATAGCAAATTAACTATAATTTTTTACTTAATTTATGATGATAGTTTACTGAATGAAGTGATCTAATACAATCCTTGCATAAGTTTCCATTATTCTATCATTTAGGTTCAAATGCTTATAAGATAGCATGGAATTTATAACTTCTGTTATAAATACAGTATATAAAAATACACATAGCATTTAGATTTATTTATATAATTAATGCATCATTTGCATAAATTCTTCTGACTTTCTCATTTCAGAAACACAGATTTTCATTAAATACATAGATTTTCCTTTATTTTTTTTTTGTGGTTATTTTTGCTTATTGATTTTACTGTTTCTTTTCAACCAAGGGTTTTGTTTGGAGAATGACAGTTTCTTACTCATCGAACATTGTAAGGAATCAAGTCCAAATGTTGTTTTCTATTTTCAGGGCTTTTATTTAGTTATCATTACTTATTATTTTGTTTAAAGGACAAAAACTCCAGACAAAATTCTAAAATAATAATATTCTAACTGTTCACATAATTGACGATTGTAACACTGACGTTGCCAATCTAACAAGACATCTTGGTTTGAGCAATCTCCAAGTGAAGTTAAAGAATTTTCTCTTAATCCTTTTGTTACTGATTTTTAAAAAATCAGAGAATTGTTTGGACAGATTGGAAAGACTAGTATAACCAAAAGATTGCAAAGAAAAAAAGTGTTAGTGAATAAGTATGTAAATGAGTTAGAGTGGCATAGCTAATTGCAACATCTTGCCAAGGCATATAAAAATGCAGGCAACAATGAATATGACAAGGTAAAGCTTTTGAGAACAAGTAACAGAGTTCCAAAATGAATGCTGAAAAAATTTGTTGCCATTTTTTTGATGTGACAATTAGGTGGTTTAGATTGCAAGAGTTTTCTTTTGTTGTTATTAATCGAGTTCTGGTTTACTTAGTTGGGTTTTTGTAGAGAGCGAAATTTTAAGTTAGAGTTAAGTACCTCAATTGTTGGGAAAGCTTTGTGAATGTTTGTTTTGATTACATTTCTGATTTAAATTATAGTTATGAATTTTATACTTTTTGTGTACTTTATTACTATTAATGCATTTTTGTGGTTTTTACTAATCTCCTGTAAATAGTTCATTCACTTGTAATAAATTTATGTTTTTTGTTATATATTATCAACATCCCGAAACCCAACGTATTGATACTAAGCCAAATGATTGCCATAATTAATTGAGTTAATATTATGCTGCAAAGTCGGTAGTCAGCACCTGAACTGAATGCGAGATGACTGTGGTTGTGTCAGGAAAACAGAGGTAGTCTGGTGCTGAAAGCTTTAGATTGACATGAGGGCACATCTAAACAAAAGCACAAGTTGGGTTTATTTCACTAAAAACCACTTACACTCAGTAGTACTAATACACAAAAACAAACTTGTATGCAAACAGTCCCCAAGACACAGGTAGTGGAATATCAGCTATCTCCACAACAAATGGAGAAGTTGCTTATCTTACAAACACAACTCCCACTACTGATCCTTTTTTTGTCACTGGTCACCGTCAATTGTAGTATCATCTCCCTGATACTAGTTTTTGTCAGGTTTATATCCCTCCTGGTAATGATGTCATTTCAGTCCCACACTTCTAGTGTATTTACCTTTCACAGCATGTACATATTTTGCTCATGTGGAGTTGTAACGACTGATGAAATTTAGGTTCCTTACAATGCTATAATTAATAATTATAAACTAAGTAATTTGGTACTAGAGGTAAACATTAGGTGCCATCTCCATCTTACTCTGGAATAGTTCTTTTCTTCCAGAATGTTCTAAATTATTATTATTTTAGATAAGAGATGGTGCCTAATGTCTACCTCTAGTATCAAATTACTTTGTTTATAATTATTAATTATAGCATAATATTAGTCCAATTAATTATGGTGATCATTTGGCTTAGTTTCTCGTTACTGACCCATAGTCAATTATTTCAGATATTTTTCCTCTAATTGTTTCAAACTAATCTGTTCATGTTATTTTTACCCATTTCCAAAGTCTAGGTCGGGCAACCGACTGATCTTAAGTATTTCATTCTTTATGTAACATTGTTATGTTAGGTTATTTCTGGGCCATTGAACAGTGTGTTACAGCATTACCAGATAAAAAAGTATTTTACAAAAACATGCAAATAGTTTAATTATATTTTTAATTAAATAACATAAAATTATATTAAATAAATTTAAAAAGTAACACATTAATGAATATAACAATATATGATTTTTTTTTTATAAGATTATCTAATAAAGAAAATTCATATCTTTCTCACTCTTTCAGCAGTAACTGTTTAATAAACAAATGTTTTCAGCCACATTCAGGTGCTTGTGTCAGATTAAGCTTATAGGAAATCGAACATCTATAGTGAGTTCCTCTTAGACATTTGATTTTTAGAACTCACTACAGATGTTTGATTTCCTATAAGCTTAATCTGACGCAGGTCCCTAAATATGGTTGAAAACATCTATTTATTACACAGTTACTGCTGAAAGAGTGAGAAAGATATGAAGTTTCTTCATTATACAATAGTTCCAGCCTACAGATTCAGAAAGTTTAATTATCTAACATTATATGGTAATAATATTTTGCTTTATTTACCTTACGTGGTGGAGGAATAGGTGTTTGAGTTTGATTGCTATCACTGTCAGAAATAATAGAAAGCAAACTTTCAGTAGACTGGCCATTATTTAATTTTTCAGAACTACAAGAGATACCTGTAAAAATCAATATTAAATATATTGATATTTATGTATATCTTTTAATTATTATGTTAATTAAATTCTAATTAATTTATATTCTATTCCTAAAATAAAACATAAGTATTTACTATTTAATCATGTTTAAAGACAATGTTAAGAACAATTTGTCCTTATAAACAAACTATTTAAAATTTAAAACAAACTATTTATTTTATTGGATTTTCTGATCAATAATAAACCACACTTTTAATTTTTCACACTCATCTTCATGAGTATAAAAGTTAAATTCTAAATATAAATGAGCAATTATTTATTGTGACATTGTCACAATGCTGGGCTGCAATTTTTCGTCACAATGTTCTCAAGTTTTTTAGTTGTGTCTTGCTAATGTACAGTACATCATACTTTTCCTGTTAGCAATAGTCATGCCAGTCATCTAAGTAACTTAAACTTAGTTTGAGGGAAAATTTTTTAAGTGAAATACAGTGAATTCCAATGCAAACTGGAAGTTTGTGTATAGTTAGGCTACGTCCTACATGGCAGCATCCAATGACTGCAGGTGTGAACGCACTTCCAAGCAGAGCAGACAAACCGATTCAAGCAAATGTCAGCATCCAAAGTAACCACGTTTAGCATGCAGCAACCATCAGATGATGCTTCTACATGTACAGTATGTGCAGGAAGCAGCTACCAAGCAAGTTTGATTGCCGCTTCCAAAAAAAGAAAATGGCTGATTTTGTAGATAAACAAAAACAGAATGACAAATAAATTGTGTATATATGTTATATGTATGTTAATTAATAATCTTTTATGTAATTTAATAATTTCTGATTTTGTATAAATGTAACGTTTTAAAAATAAAACTTTTTTTTTCAACTTATTATTCTATAAAGATTTTTTATATTTGTTGTGTATCTAGTTAGTGATAACAATTACCTATCAAATTTACTGTTTTAATGCTTGTCATATTTTCCATAGTAGCATTTGACAAAGTCTTTTCACCGCCATCTTGTAAACAACACGCGTCCACTTTGGACAGATGTTGCTCGTGAGTTAGAAGCTCGTACAAAGATTCTTTCCACCCGTGGTCGCTGGATGCTGCAATGTAGGATATAGCCTTAATCAGGGTCTCCTGCCCCTAAGCTTTCCACATCTCAACTTTTATCTATCTAACTCCATTCTCAATATTAAGGATATGACAGACAGATGGACGACAGTTGGAATTTATAGATCTACAATTTTTTCAAATTGCAGCCAATAAAAATTCAAATTTCAAGGACTATTTATAATAATATAATATGAAACAGATCTTTAAACAAAGTTTAAAGCAGGCCTTCCAACTGAGTCATTCTTAATGGATTTGTAGCTTTCTCTGAAAACAAGCATGCCACTTTAAACTTATGTGCACAATAAACAATCACCACCATAGACAACTTTAAGATCATTGATTATCTCTGTTGAAAATTTTTCCAAGTGGCTGTAAAACTTAATCATGACATAAGGTTTGGAGATACGTTTTTAAATTTTAACAGAGTAAAACACAGTTTTGAAGTTTATTATGTTTAATAAAATAAACTATCATCAATTCTTATTTAATTTTTATTTCCTATTTATAATTTATTGCTGTTATATATCAGTATAGAGAGAAGTCAGCAAATTAAACAAATGTTTGAAAAGGTGTCGACAAGCAAAAAAATTGAAACTTTCTGCTCTATTTGAATTTTGAAACTGTGCACTTAGTTTGTACATAATAATTCATGTAGCTATGTCTTGATGCATTTAATCAAATCAGAGAACTTCTAATACAGTCAAATTTGCTTTAAAGCAAACACTGATAAAGTAAATTCTTGCATTAAAGAGAATTTTGCCATCGCCCTGGCAAAATGCCATTGTCCAAAGTTAATTTTTATGCAATAAAGCAAACAAAAATTTTTCTAGAATTTGTTAAACTGAACTATAAATTAACTCCACAACCCTGAAGAAATAATCCTACTTCCAGTTATGGTTGCTTTTTACACTTTTTGACATAAACAATAAAAATTAGTACTGTAATAAATGTTCTATTTTGAGTAGAACAGAATTTTTTCCTAGTAAACAAAGACTGGTTTGACCTCTAATTGTAAAACAATTCAAACATCTGGTTTTAGCAGATCATTCTACTATACTCAGAAGATAAAAGTTAAAGTTTAAGGACACCAACTCCTTTAAATGAATGCTGTCCCATGCAAACGTGCTAATTTGCATATCGAGGAGTGGATATGGTGATGCCAGGTTTGTCTACTCTGCATCAAATTTGGCTTTTTTTTTTTAGTTTTTTACTCTTTTGTCACCAAAAATATTCTATACTTTTGAACATAATCTTCAACAGAAAAAAAATTATGAATTTCTTTTAGCTTTGTTTTATCTAAGCACTCTGATACACTATATACTATTCCACACTTAAACAGCAAATATCACCTCCTCATTTTGTTTGATTTGAAAAATCATTTAGAATTTGTTTTTGTTAATTTAATTTATGTGAGAACCTGGGCTAAATAAAAAAAATTTTTTGCTTAATTTACAAAAAAACTTCTGCAAAATTTTCTCTTGCACGAGAGCAGCAAGTGATTCCATTTTCCCCATGGACTTGCTTCCTTGTCCAGAGATGACACATTGGACTGATTGTATCAAGAACATAACAAAAAATTGTTATTGGTCTAACTCGTCAACATTGCCTAAAAAAGACAAAGAGAAAAGGGGAGGACCCCCAAATAAAAGAAAAAAGATCGATGACGACAGTTCATTCGTCCATCATCTAGAGTTGGTCAACATTAAGTGCTCGTTCCAGTCTTGGATTACCACCACCACCACCACCACCACCAATTAAGGCCTAGGCCAACCTGTTGTCTATCTTACCTGCCCTTAGAGGATCTTACATCAAACTATCTAACATCCAGATGAACTTACAGGCAGTCTACATAATCAAGGAACCAGCCTATCAAGTGCTACCAGCTTATCAAGCGTATAATGACTACAGGTATTTATCATCACGTGCATAACTGTAAACTCTCTCTCTTGGTTAAGAATCTGATAGTTTAATTGAGATGCTATTTGATTACTATACAATCAACCCTATGTATAATTTGATGTGTAAATTAACAAGTATTATTTTTGATAATAGAGCTGTAGTGTGCACTTCTTTTGGACATGTGCTGTCTCACGGTCTCCTCCAACTGCCTACAGACATAACCTCTCACATGTAAAATGAATATAACCGCCATTGTGATTTCTGTGTCTCTCCAGACACAGTGGTGTCAGTCCCGATGTAGCATTGTGATGTAGTGCCAACCCTTCAATCACATTTAACTTTATTTAGTAAATTAATTAAAATACCGTATTGTATTCTAAACCTTTTGATTGTCTGTTAAGCCTAAACTCCCTAAATTATACAACCAAGGCCATTACCCTAAAACTCTTAATACAAACTTTCAATAAAGTGAACTAATTACTGTTCCCCTTGCAATCTGTATTAACGTGAGTTGACTGTATAGCTGTCTCCGGTTCAGTTTTAGAGTTTGTAATATAATGTTAGCTTAGGTCAGTGAATACAAAAAGTAAAATAATTTTAATTCAGAGTTACAAGTTCACAATCTTAAATTATATAATTCTTGATTTAAAATATTATTGAAAAATACAGCTGAAAGGAACTTTTTCTTTAATTGTTTCCATATTTTTATGTTAGAGAATGAAATAAAACATTCTCTGAATATTAAGAAAATTTTGCAACACATTTAAGATTAATTCAAAGAACATAACTACACTGTGATTTATAAATTAAAAAGTATTGATATGGTAAAATATGAAAAAAATTGTAAATACTAGGTAGCTTCAAAAAGTTCCCAGAATTGGTTTATTACTCTAAAGTATGTATACATTTTTGACAAATCAAGAAATGTGTCCTTCAAAGTATTGTCCTTCGGCAACCACACACTTTTGCCAATGTTGGTACCGCTGCTAAAAACATTCTTGGAAACTGTCTCACAACAGCACCTGCAACACTGTGTAACCTCATCTGCATTCTTGAAGTGGCATCTTTCAACTGGGAAAAGAGATAGAAATCACATGAAGTCAGCCATGAGCATTTGTGGCACCGTGTGTTGGCAAACACAGTGCATGTTCAATTAATCATGCAGGATGGAATGACAACTTCCAACCAAAATTACTGCTATTTTGGCAATCTGCTAAATTGACTGCTGTCTGTCTGACTTCACAATCTCATGTACAACCAATACTTTCTCCTCAGACGTTGTCGACAGACTACCACTTTGCAAATTATCAGTGATACTTTTTCATCCCCCACAAAAGCATTTTTGCCAATCAAACTTGAGAATGCTTTGTGACAGATTCAACATAGGCATCCTGAAGCATATTCAATGTCTCAGAAGGTATTTTCCTCAATAACACACAAAATTTGATATTTGCACATTGTTCTTCCACAGGCATTTTTGCCAGACTGTTTCACAACATCTCACCAACATGATCTTCAGTGAATGGTAACTGTTGTTATCTTCGCAACAAGTACAGATTTATTTGAACACAATTCTCTATTCCTGACATGTTTAGCTAAGACATGAATCACATGCTCCCTTTTTTATTGCCTTTAATTGACTAACCCAGCATAATTCTGGGAACTTTTTGAAGATACCTTGTATAACCATGAACGTATGAGTTGGGTTATCCCCAACTTGTACATTAAAGGTTATACAAGGAGGAGAAAACTGCCTTCCCAAATTAGAGCAAAGCAAAAACAAAAAAACAGACAAAGTGAAAAAGTTAAGTTATCAGTGATAACAAAAAATTAGTACATGTGTTTTTGTGTAAAATTTTGGGTGAACCAACCCTCTCTGCCCCATAACCAAAGTGTCCCATAAGCCCACAAGTATAATTATAACAAACAATTATAAGGACTACAAGTTTATTTTTTAGAAATTATTCAGCTTTACTTCAATCTTCAAAAGTTATTTTGAATTTTTCTCCTAAAATTAAGAACATAAACTTTCCAAATATTCTTAATATAACAATATGCTCAAATATTCTTCACAGATATAACTAAAACCAATAATAACTACTTTCAGAATAATTTTTAAATAATAAAATTGTTTTAATAAAATTATAATAAAGATAATTACAATGGTTGTTATTTTTCAAAATACATACCCAAAGGTGTTGGAGGTGGAGGACATCTTGGCCTTTGTAAAGTACCATATACCTTGTCAACAGAACTATATTTGAAACATAATTATAGATTAAAATCTAAAATACATTATTATTCAAATAATAAATTTATTAAATGTTTTTACATTTTTCTATTCATAATTTTTTTCTACTGACCTTTTTAATGCAGGAAATTCAATTGATTTTGGTAAAACCAGTTTGCCACCTAATTTGAAAATATAAAAATTAAGTTAGGAATTATTATAATAAATCTTATTATATTCATTATAGTTGAATATGTTATTTACCCAAAGGTATATTGCCAGGACTTTGAGACCGCTGAGAAGCACCATTACTATTAGGTTCATAGGAACTACTACCTATACTAATACCACTTGAAGAACTACAGTTGTTGTTAGAAATAAGATCAGTAGAACGATTCCTCCGATGTATTACCCCAGAAGGAGACTGAGTAAGACCTGGATCAGAGGGGGTTCGACTATGTCCACTCCCAGAACCTGGGATACTTTGAACCATTGTGGGAGGTGGTGGTGCTGCACGTTTTTTAATACTCCCATGAGAATTTAGACCAACAACTATTAAAAACACATTTAAATATATTTATATATAAAATTATTATTCCAATTTTCTGGAAAGGACAAAATTCTCTTAGAGAAAAACCATGCATATCTCATCAGTGACCGAGATTTTATTTTATATAATTTGAATCATAACATTTAATTATTAAACAAACTCGCTATAAAATTAAATCTTTCCAAAATTTCAATGTTTTTTTTTAATAGTAAAAAAAAGTTACTTTAGAAAAATAGCCGTACTTGATGGTATTGTTATAATAATTGTCTTCTTCAGTCCAATCTGGGATAATTTTTATTTTTAAAAACCAGTGAAATAAAGCAAGCAGAACAGACCTCCCAGTTATTGCTATTTTTGATTTCAAATGTATTGATATAATATAAACTATTAATCTCATTTTTGCAATTACTTATTTACATGTAATGAAACAAATTTCTAAAAAAGTTATTCTAATAAAAATATTTAATTCTTAATTTTAAATTAATTTAATTGTTACTTTCAAGAACTCATTAAAATTTTAATATGACATTTATACAGTAGTTTTTATGGCAACAATAATTATTTTTTATACCTATGCATTTAGTAGTAGTATTGAAAAGCATAAGTATTATATTGCACTAACATTAATACATTATAATTTTAAAAATACTAAATTATATTATATCAAATAAATTTCCAATAAAATGTTAGAAATAATTATTCAAAAAATTTCTCAATTTAAATTTAACAAAGGTTGAATTGTTATATAAAACTATAAACTAAAAGACTATTCATTCAGTACTGGTAATGTTAACATTCAGTTTCTGATCAGACAAAGATGTGAAATGATTTTAAATGGAAGTGTTTATACATAGTGGAGCAGTTCTATTCAGACAAGGAGATTCTGACAATCTTTGCTAGAATGTTTTTTCTAGAATAATACATGTATGAAGCTTTAAACTTGTTGGAACAAGAGATGGTTGGATAGTGTGAATTACATTCAGACAACTTTTGGCTTGCAGTGAACAATTTCATCTGAGGCACACTGGTATTATAAAATAAGTAAGGACATTTGAAAAGTTATGTCTTATTTTTTAAGGAAATTTTCTATCTTCCTCATTGAAACATTGAAATCATACTGAGGCAGTCTAAAGGACTGAAAAAATTTTATATGAAGAAAGTCCAGTATAATATGTAAATCTTTTTTTTTCCATACTAACAAACACCGTAATAACGTTTTACTTTCTCAACAACTTCATCCAAAAGTAATGCTGTTACATATAAATCTTCAAAAGAAATGGTCAAACACTGAGAAATAGTCACAGTCTAAAAGTCTGAGTATACTGTCCATATGGAAACTGTCAGTGTCTGAAAGAATGGTGCAATTATATATATGGCCAACAATAAGGCATAAATATACCTTAGTCCAGCAATACTTAAAACTGATTATTGTATTATATTCCATGATATTATTAATAAGTAATTTTTTTTCTAACTGTTCTTTATGGATTACATTAAAGTAATTAATAAAATTATTGTTGGCACTAGAGAAAGTTCCCTTCCTAATAAATGAGAAATACAGAATAACTAATGTAGTACAATGAAAAAATATTTTATCTATTTATTTTTATTTATAATAAGATATGTCAGTATTGTACGGTACATACAAATTTAAAAAATATTAGTAGTAAAGATTAATGAGTTCATGAATTTCTTTATTCCATTACTGTAAATTGTGACAGAATTTTTAAACTCAAAAAAATTAATGTATGATTAATAGCATCACATCCTCATTTCAATTCTAGCTTATCATGAATTTGGGGGGGGGCCAACTTATATCACAAGCATAAGCCTAAATAAGAATTTTGAGCTGAAAATCTTGAGTGACTTATATGCCACAATTTATAATAAGTGTAATAGTAAGAGTATAGGTGTAATAAGTATAATTCACTATAGTTATTGTAGATAGTTATCTTTACATAATAAGGATAATTATGTAAAGATAATTTAATGGGACAACAGCAAGGACAAAGCAGTCTGTATGGTACATAATCAGCAAAGTATTGTTAATGAGATTTCAGAGATTATCTCCAAATGCTAAGAAATTGAGTTGTTCTTTTAAAATTTTTTTTAGTCTTTAGCTGTTGTCAGTTCATTTAATAGAATAGAAACTCTAAAATAAATAAAATTGTGCTAAATAATCTCTGAGCATTTATCACCTTTTTAAAAAGAAATCAGAAAATTTTTTACAATCATCATTAATTTGTTTTTCTTTCAACTATATAAACCCAAAATTCATAATTTAGATAATTATTTACCTAACATTGCTGAAAATCAATAGATTAAATTGGGCTAATTAAATTATTTAATAATTATAGAATTTAAACTATAGATAGTCATGTTGCCATCTGTTAAAAACTAACAAGTTTGAATTAATTAAACTTATGATCCAAATCATATTGCTTTTTCCTGAAAGTGTGAGTTTTTGAAAATTTTTCATCTGGAAAATGCAATTTGAATTGGATTTCCTTTTCAGAAATTTCTTTAACATGTATTTTTTAAAATTCATGTTTCATAATTAACAGATTCTTATTCAGACTAAGTTTAAAAAAATTTAAAAAAATAAATTTTGACCACACACACAGAAGTGGACAACTATCTGAACAACAGAAATTATGTAACTCAAATCCCTGACACATGTTCTAGTAAGATTTAGCTTAAAGACATGAGATTGAATGTTAACCTTCAAATATCACATTCAATACCAAAACTCCCCCCTTCTTCAGATACATTTCACATCTGAAAGTAAGTCAATCATACAAAATGATATACATGTGGGTGGGCAAATTGTTAATAATAGTTATCAAATACATCTCTAAATGACAGCAAAAATGTAAGCAATAATATATGCCTCTTCATTTTACATCCTACAAACTTTGATGTCTATCTTTATTGAGTCCGTGTCAATCTCGTCAAATGTGATTTCTCCAATATAATGAATAGTCAAGGCTTTCTTCCGTTATTTTTCTCTATCATCATCCATGTAATCAGTTCTTTATGTGCCTCACTAACCCTGCCAGGAGCATTTCTACTTTCTCAGGAAGAATATTGTAAGTATAAGATCATGAATGGAAGATAACTTCTTTTGAAAACTATTGACTAAAGTAGTGTTACCAGTACAATCACCAGACATATATAAATTTTTGGTTTTATGATTTTTATTGATGTAACTTTTGTTATTGATCTAATGCATCCTTTTACATAATTACATTTATGATCAAACTATGTCATCTGAGAATCATCTGGAGTTTTGCCACCAGACAGTAACTGACAACTTTGAATTTAAACCTCTTTAATAAGAGTTCTATAAAAAGCTATTCCAGAAATATCATATGACAGTATTAATACAAGTTTCTGTTGTCAGTAGATAGGAAAAGACCCTGCAGATTTTTCTGTTATTACATGTGGCCAATAACTATGTTGCAATTTCTAGATGCTGGCAGTAGAATGATTATAAAAAATGAATTCATCAAGTATAATGTATTTAATCACAGAGTGTGTATGAGGAAGATATGAAGATATATTTAATCACAGAATTTTTAAAATAAAAATTCCTTAAGTGACCAATAACTATACCATTTACTCTATATCTGTCTAAACAAATGGAAATAATCATGATACTGCTTGTTAAATACATTTGTCCATGGTATAAGCTTGTAAAGTATGCTGGAAAAAACTTTCATCATTCTAACATCTCATTTGTTTGAGACCCAGTAAAATGATATTAAATGGTAAGTAATTCTATAATGTTTAAGATAATCACTGAATTCCATTGACAATTATCTTAAACAGCAGATTATCTCAAGTGTAGAGAGAGGCATTAATTATTACTACTACATAATAATCATATCTTCAATATGCTAAACTTGTCTGACTAAACAGTATGTTTTTTAAGTTTTTTAATAGCTATGTTTTTCTCTCTTGATCCAAGATCATATGATATCTCTCAACTCTTAACAATTCTGAAATAATAGCAGAATTACATGTCATCTAATGAATTTTCTGCAAAATTTCAGCATAGACAAAGTCAGTTTTTAAAGATTTTTAATTGAATGTATTTTCATTTACATTTATGATATTTCTTTCATTGTAAATAACTTGTAAATTCAATTGTTGACAATCAATCTAAAAGAGTATCTTTCTCTACTTAAAGTGAAAATTTCCTCTTTTTAATACTTATAGAAGTTGTTATTTTTCTTAACTAGGCCAAATTAAATATATATCGTTGACTAACAAACTTGTGAGAAACTTGAAATAGTCTGATTATGATGTTTAAAACTTTTGAATAGGAAACTGTTCCAAAAAGTATTTTGTAGTAATAAACACCTAATTCTACAAAGAAAATCTGGTTACAAATTGTATGGATTGTAACACCTTGGCCCATTCAAGCTGATAAAATCCTATAATAAAACTGCATTTTTAAAAAATCGTATCCTCCATATTTTGTATTGTATTGTTGAAATTAATGCATTTCATAGCCTGATTTGTAAGACATACATAAATGCAATCATATAGATCTCCATTGGATTTTTATAGAAGACAGAGTGGCTTTAACAAAACATAAGATATACAGTCAAACCTATCTCAAATCTCACCAAAATGAAAAAAATAATAATTTTGAGATATAGAGGTTTGTACATAATAAACAGTAATAGGTTTGATTGGAAGTGCAGTAATTAATTAATACAATAGCAAGTACAGAACATATCTGTATTAGGTATTAATAAAAGATTTTTGACAATACCTTAACAGAAACAGTTTGTCAATAGTTTCTGATGTCTGACTTTCTTAAACTAATAAGACGAAAGCCAAATTTGTAGCCAATCAGAAAAAGAAACAGAATTAATTGCAACTATGTACTGTATTGCAATTGATGCTTCTCAGCTGCAATTTGTGCAATCAAAGTGTAGTTACTGAGCATTGAAACTGTAATTGACACTTCAGAACATAATTTAAGATAGAGGTTTTGGAGAAAATTACTTGGAGATAACCATAGGAAATATCATATATTGAATTTATGCAAAAATGCAGGGAGAAAAATAAATTGAGATGCAGAGGTTTGAGATAGATAGGCTCAACTGTATTACATTTTACAATTAAAGTGAGTGTCCAGGGCTACAATCATATATCATATCATGTCTGGAATTAAATAAACTCTTCATGAAGTAATGAAGTATTTCTTCTCTAAAATGCAAAAGTATATCCTATGTACTGCATCTTGACTTTCTTAGATACATAACAGATGATCCTGGCAAATCAATAATAGATAAGAATGTTGATTTAAACTAAAACAGTTAAGCTAGACAGCCTTCTACATTATTTTGTTTAATGATATAAAAAATTATGTAATTAAGAAACTGTTGTTTACATTGAATTAAATAAAACAATTTTAATATATTTTCATTTAACATCAGAAAAGGATAATTGATTAGACTGAAGGACTTGAATAATACAGAACTGATCAAATTCAACAATAATTCTCAATTAATTTATCATTAAATAACTCTATCAGGGCTTCAAATTTAGGCATTAAATGTAATTAATAATTTCATCAAAAATTCTCTGTCCATGTTCCAATTATCTGATTGAATATTTTGAATATTCCTAGAACTATAAAAAGAATGAATTTTGTCTTTCATATAACAAAATAAAAAATATGTCTAATGATTGTTAAACATATTTCACTTTCAAATCAGTACTAATTTTTTATACTTAAATCATTTACTAAATATCTTTACTGCTTTTTAACTTTGATAAATACTGATATTTCAATAATACCAGTTTGTATGAATAAATCTGTTATTTTAGTTTTGACTGTTTTTTCATTGTAGTGAATACTTTAAATATTTACTGTATATAGAAAGTTTTCATTTTGTGCAATTTTTTTACTTCAATTTTAAAATATCATTATATATATTAAAAATGATAATGAATATAATGATTGTCAATTCTCTTTCAGTAAATAGTATCTTATAAACATACAATTACAGCAGTGAAAAATATTTATCTGCATACTGCAAATCTGATTTATTTTTACTAAAATTGATTAATATTCTTTTCCTTTTTTGTTCTCATGACAACATAACATTTAGTTACCACAAAAACATCATTTTATTCATTTGTTCTTGTCAGTGAGATCAGATGAACTTGGATGTAATTTTCCTGTTTCTTTTAGCCTGAAAATAAAGCAGTTTCAGAAAGATTTCTAGTAGTTATTTAGAGCTCAAAAATACAGTAAAATTTTGCATTGTTTTAGGGGAATAAAACACAGTAGTAATAAAAGAGGGAAAAAACAATAGTTCTGAATAGTTCTGGAAAACATTAAAATTATAGATAAGATCAATTTAATGATGACTCTATTTTGTGATTTAGGATATAACATTGCAATATATTTAAAATATTAATTCTTACTGAAGAAATTTTTGACTGATATCAGTTTTGTGCAAACTTTATGCCTCAATTTGAAGTGCAAATTTTCAAGGCTTAGAATGCTTTCACAATTACAGTCACTCATACTGTGCCCATAATAAATACTTATTTTTATCAGTACTTCATGCATTTTTAACAAAGTTCAACACAACTTTTGGTTTGCACATTTTTCTCCTCTGTATTCTCATTGCCAGATGTTAGGAGACTCTCACATATCTCTGCATAAAAATGTACATATATCTTGTGGAAAACTAAAAATGACAGAAATTAAAACAACTTTCTCATTCTGGTATTTGTTTATGAGTTAAATATATTTCCAATAGTATGGTGGAGAGGCTGCAAATGACATCTTGATTTTTCAACACTCAGCAGGCACTTCAAGCAGCACTAAGAAAGCACGACATGCATGGGTAGTGCTTTCTTTTTTAAAATTTGCTCAAGATTATCCCACATTTGTTCCCAAGCTACTAAATCATTGTTTCTAATTTTAAAAAAACTATCAATGTGGGAAAATGCAGGATGTGATTTTTCAATGCTCGATGCAACAAAACAGTAGTTCAAAAAATGATAAAAGTGGGAAAAATAGTGTTATTTGTATGAAGCTAATTCTGGGACCATATATGTAGGAAAACAAAGGTAACAGAAATGATGCAATAAGGTTCCACTGTATTAATTAAATCTTTTAACTGAAACTGTTTTAAATGCTCACTAAAGTATTGATACTACTTTGATAATCCGTTTTATTAAATTTAATAATTACTTTGAATATTTTGAAGTCATACTGGGAGGTCTGAACTTATTAATTGATGAAATATATAACTTCCATATTAGCAAGCATGGCATAAGAGATAATCTGCAAATAAATTTAAAACATCTGAGACTTTTATACAGGAAGATAAATTAGACATATAGAATAGCCATAAGCTGAAATCTCGTTCATCATGCACAAGATATGCAAGTTTAATAGCAAAGATAACATTTAAATACAATATCACAAAAAAAAAAAATAATAATAAAATTTATAAAAGAGCAGAAGCTAGAGAGAAGAGAAATGCAAATAACTTCAATCCAGCATTTTTAAAATGAATTAATGATGTTTATTTAATTTAGTAATATATTCTAATAATTTACTTCAAATTATAAAATAATTTGAAGTAAATTAAACAATAGAAAAGTATATATTAAATATATAATTATCATTTTTTATTGCTTTTTTCTGTTATAAAAAAATTAAAAATATAAGTTTTTTCTTCTTACAGAAGAAAATTGTAACATTTTTAAAAGTTTCAACAGGAAAAAAATAATACAAAAATATAAAATATCAACTTATTCACCACTATTAACTTATTAATACCTTTGAGACTTCCTTTTTAATATTAACTTATTAATTTTCATTTGTAAAATTTACAAATTTACACTTAATATATTGATTTGTATTTCTACTATCAGTTGATTTTCTTTGAAAACTTCAAATCATTTTTTTATTCTATCTGATTATTACTGTTTCAGAAACCATAAAAAGAATTACTTTACAATCAAAAAAATTTATAATAAATTTGTGATTTATTTTACACACACATCCACATCGCATATAATTTATATATATATATGTTCACATTAAATTTTTCCAGAAATTTTGAAAATTTCATAATGAATCAATGCTCAAATTTGTTTATGAATTTTGTCTGTCTGTTTTCTTTTCTTTTGCTTTTTCCTTTAACAAAAGTTTTTAAATTGTTTCATCATTTTAAAGGAGAGAATAATTCTTTTAAAGTAAACAGCATCCTAGATATCCCTTCTTTAACAGGAACACTCGAGATTAAAAGTGTTTTACACAGAAATCTCTTTTGATTCATGTTAAAAACATAAACATGTGATGTCTTGGTGGCTTCTGATTTCAGAGATAAATAATATTTATCTTTCAGTAGTCTCTAATCCATTAAATTTTTTAAAAAAATATAGTGACTGGCAATGATTACAGCTGTATAGATTTGATTCTAAAATAAAGCTACAATCACCACTGAAAATATCTTTCATTGTTACATTAAAAAAAGTTTACCAAGTTTAAAATAAAACAGACTATCCATGTTTACAATTTTTTCAATCAAATAAATAAAATGCACCAACAAAAACTGCTATAAAGTCAAACAATCAGCATTTTTATTTACAAGTTTTATGATACAAAGAAATATGATTGTCTAATAATTGGCTAATGTTGGCATGGTAATGATTCTACATGTTCAGATCAGTTCAGTTTTTATTTGGTAAAAACTTCTAACCAAGTTTCATGACTGTAATGACTATTGTTTTCATCATATGTTTTGTGTGAGTTTTTCTGATTTCCCACATAAAAAAAGCAGTAAAAAAAATTTCACAATGTGGAACTATAAAAATAAGATAGTGATGATTTATTCAATTTCTAAAAATCATTGCTAAGTGTGTTTTCAGTAGTGCATAACGGGGCATCTGCCTAAAGTTTATGCAAAATTCAATTTCATAAAATATAATAAATTTTCTCCTTTTTATTTTCTTATAAAAACAAAAAATTATTTAAATTTCTGGAAATCTAAACCAACCATAACATGCATATTTGATGTTATATCATATCTTCACCTTTTTTTAAACAAGCAGATAGCAGATTATAAATAGCTTCAAAGCATCAGCAAACAATCATTTCATGAGCATTATTCAACTAATGTAATGTGTTATATTTAGTGTAAACTCAAAATCTTTTTATTTCAAATATTTTACCATATATAAAATATATAATAATAATAGACAGTCAATTATTTATTGTGATGTCATCACAATACCAAGCTGCACTTTTTAATCATATTCTTAATTTATTCAATTTAAAATATATGTTCTCCATCTCAAAATGTTAGTGTCTTGCCTCTGTACATCATACTTTTCCCGATAACAACAGTCACGCTGGTCAGCTATGTAACTCCATTCAGGGGAAAATTTTTGAATTGAATTCATGTGATCTCCAGTCTAGACTGGAAGTTTATATATATAGTTAATGAAGGCGTCCTGCACCTAAGATTTCCATATCTGGTCTTGAATTTCATCTATCTTACACTGTTCTTGAGATTAAGGAAGGACACACAAATGACAATGAAAATTTATAGGACTACAATTTTTTGAAATTGGAGCCCAAAAATTTATTTTACCACTAGTATTCATCTAAAGTAAAATAATTTTATTGATATATTAATGGTATGAAAGTTATGATTTCTAGAGTCATGAAAATAAGTCATCTTAGGCTTATCACTATCAACTGATTCCATAACACTCATGGAGAGCCTGATAGTTGTCAAGAAAAATATATAAAAGCTTAACTGATTGCAAAATTACAGTTAAGTCACCTGAAAAACACATCTATGCATGTGTCTCTCATATTTAATTAAATTATTTTTATTTTTAAATAAACCATAAATAAACAAATGATTTTAATATTGATGTTATGCTACTGATATTAGCTTAAGCTGGAAAATGAAAGACAACTCTACTCTGCTATTTAATTTATTAATACCTTTAACATTACATCGGTTGCTTTATACAATTTCTTTGGTTTTTATATTATTATTATTTGACAGCAGTGAAAAAAACTTTATGAAAACTACACAGCTGAAAAAGATCTTTAATGTCAATAGCTAAAGCTGAGATCTTTATGAAAGCTGAACTTTTCAACAATTTATAAATGAAGAAAAGTTTGCAATTATAATGATGAAAATTTTAGACAACACTTAAAAACAACTTAATTATTAGTTTGTAATCTTGTCAAATTATGTTAATTTCATAAATACTTCCCTAAGGTATATTTCTAATCACAAATATGAAAATTTAATGATGACGACAGCAGACAAGCACTCAAGTAAAATTCACTGGCAAATAATTTGCATTGTAATAGCTTTACACAGAAATTTTAAAATTGTTTTCTTAAAATTTTAAGTCACTATTATTGTTTTTTAATAGGTAATGATTAAAGTTTGATGTTAGTGAATTAACTAAATTACATCATCACAATAAGCCAATCAAAATATTGTTTGAAATACAGTGGAACCTCACTTAACGAGCATAATTCATTCCAAAATCTTACTCGTAATGTGAAACACTCATTAAGCAAAACAATTTTTCCCATATAAATTAATGTAAAATACGATAATGTGTTCCATACCAAAAAAAAAAAAAAAAAATACTCAAATATTTTATAAAGTTTATTCAAAGAAAATTTTACAATATACATTGTTAAGGAGTGTGAATCATCATCATCATTTCTTCTAGAGTGGAATGAACCAACCTGGAATGTGAATTCAATTTGTAGAAAACAAAAAAATGAATCTAAATTTAATTTGGAATTGGTCATTAAATTTAATACGAGATGGCAGCATAACTGCCTACCTCCAGTCAAATTATTTAATTTCTAACATTTAATTATAGCTTTTACATAGCCCAAGAATTTGGCATATTGTTTGGCGAGTTTATTATATAACGAGCTTTGGTTGTTGATGTTTATATGTAATATGTCTGAACACAAGTTTGGAAAAATATGTGATTACAAGCAACACTAAGATGCTAGTGGAACGACTGCTAAATACAGACTGATGTAGCATTCCCCTCTTCTCGTCACTCATTATGTGAAATGTTGCTTGTTAAGCAAGTCCTTTTTTTTTTTTTAATTTGTTTCGCTCGTTATGAGAGGTTTCACTGTAGTTCAAATGTAACATAAGTAGATTTAAATATAATACTTCAAACAAAAATAAATGTGTACACACAGTTACATAAAAGTTTCTAAAATTAATTATGGATTAAAAATATAATTTATGACACAAATAGACAAATGTTTTTTAAATATGTAAAGATTATAGATTTAATTGAAGAAATAATTTTTTTTTTCTTTACACAAAAAATATTGAAATAATAGACATTTATCCACAATTTCAATGCTTATCTCTTACTTGGGAAAATGGATTATTTGATTTTACATTTATTTTCATAAATTATATTACTGCATAGATTAGAATAGAAAATGGTTTTCATAATAATTTTAAAAACTCTTGGAAGTTATGAAAAAAGTTGGAGATGCCACATTAATTACAATTATTATTTTTTATTATATTTGTATGTTTTTTGTTCAAAAATATTTCAAAAATTTAGTTACAGCACTAGGGTAGTAACACATGTACATTACAAATCATGCTATAGGCCATTGTTCATCCCAGCCAACTCTGTGGACCCTTTCTCCTAGAAGATTGCTGCCTTCCATACCCTAACAAAAAGGGCATTCACACACCACACCAGATCTGAAGATACCGAGGTGGAGTTGAAACGCATTCAGAACATAACTGTACAGCACAGATATAGTAGGAACCTGATACACAACCTTTCCTGCGCTTACTCCACACAAACAGCCGCATGCAACACTTCTAACACACATGCAGCAACCCATGGAACACACAACTTAAATAGCACACAGTCTCCTGCAGTGGTAGAGTACAACCACCACCTCAAATCCATTTACAGAGAGATTGTTTCCCGTACCGACACTAAGATTGCATACAAGAGGCCCAGCACTGTATATGGGCTACTCCGCAGTGGCCAGGACAAGATCAATAAAAAGCAAGCACCGGGTGTATACATGGTTCCTCTCTGAGACAACAGGTTTCAAAGGGAGTTGGTTTATATCAGGTCCACAAAATGCTCTCTGAATAAAAGATTGCAAAAACACAAATACGATATCGATAAAAAAAGGCACACCACCACCCTATCCACCTATACCACAGACCCCAGCATAAGAGCTGACCTACATGAGACCAAACTGTCTCACCATGTTGAACACCTTCAGAATCTGGAGGCACTTGAAATTTACAAAGCCGGGTTACATGACTATTGTATTAACTCTAATGATGCCATCAATGTCTCTCTTGCATGGAAGGACTGCTATGAAGGAACAGGCAACACCCATACCAACACTTAGGAACCACACCCCACCCTCATTTGTTTATTTAAATGTATTTATATCTGTGTTTGTATTACATATACTATTCCATTGCCATGGTAATGCACACAGGTAACTGTTTATACACATGCCTGGAGTGTTCCATTGTTTTAAAATCTGTTTGTGCTGTTCCATTTTTTAAAAATAATTTCATAATTTTTGTTGTCCATATTCACTTGTTCGAATCTCACTGGTTTTTTTAAACCTGAAGAAGACCGAAAGTACAGTCGAAAACATTTGTTTTCTATTAAATATTTACTACTGGACTTTTAAGGTTTGAGTGTTAATTTATTTAGTTATTATGGCAAAGTAAATGTGTTCACTTAAGACACAACAATCACTAAAAACCCATACCATTATCTACTTTTTAACAGAATAAACTTCAAATACAGACTAAGTGCAAACAGTTAACAAATACAGACTAAGTGCTTTCAGACATTTTTCATTCATCTTCAGAGTCGACTTAAAAACACAATTCACTAGTTTTAAAAACAAAATATTTTTGAACCTCTGAGGAATGAAAAGGACAAGATTAGAGAAGGAGATAGAACAGGTTTATATCAGGTACTTCTGATAGAAATTGGACAGATTGCCAGTATGAAAAGTATTATATAGATAGAAGTGATAAGACAGAGTTTAACAATAAGATCTTACTGATGTTTTCTTACACCAGGAAGTATAACTTAATGTATGATACAAAACAACATACTAACTTTTTATATCAAAAATATTTTTGCCTATCTTATTGAAGGCTTCTTCAGTTAGAAGATATTCAAACAGAATAATCAAAACAAATTTCTCTAAATTATATACATGTTTAGAGGTAAAGATTAACTTTAGAGCCTAGAAAAAGTATTCAATATAAATCACAATCTAGATAAATCTATTCAAATATTATAGTATTAATGAAATTATTAAAAAATTACAAGATGGCAACATCACCTATTTCAAGATCAGATAGTATTCTAAATTAATTACATTATAACTGAAAAGGAAAATTGGGAAAATTCAGCAATAGTTTGGTTCTAAATAATATTACAGAAAAATGATGAAAGCATACTTCAGAACATTTCTTCTTGAGAAATATTTCAGAGAAGCACCACAATCATTGTTCATCTTACACATCATGTTGAATTGCTGTTTTAAGTTATTTTCTAGCATATTTTGAAATTATGATTCAAAACAAAAAAGTTGTATCTAATATTAATAAAAAATGTAAAAATCACAATAACTGATAAAAATTAATCATGACATTCAAATATTTAAATCATAATTCATTTCATAATATAAATAAAAATAGCAATGCTGGCTAAGCCACACAACTAAAGTAGAATAATACTAAAATATTTATCATATTCATTTGAAGTGTTAAAGAAAATGACAAACAGCAAGGATCAGAAAATTAACTAAATGTTAAATTGAAGTATTAATTTAATTTAAAAAAACCAATTTTAGTAACCACTTTTCTAGTACTATCATAAATGGAATTATTCAGATGCTTTTTAAAGTTTTGTGACACTCCATTAGCTAGGCCAGTATTATCCAACATTTTCATATTACAGAAATCATTTTTACGAAATAAGGATAGATCATAAAATAATAAATGTATTATCTAGTTTAATATCTATAAATGAATAATTCATAGATAAGTAACAGTCAACTAAATTATCATTATAATCATGTAATATCATTTCATACTTAACAATAGTTAGTGAAGCGAACTAAAATTTTTAATTACCTTCACAATCAAATAACATTGAAAAAAAGATTATATTATATGTTTTATTAAAGTTATAACAGAGAGGTTGCAGCTGATGTTTTCAGCCCAAAACATGAACGTCAGATGTCGAGTGCCGCCATCTGACAATTCTAGAAGGTTGATAATGGCGTTCGCTACATCTAGCATGGCAAGTAAAAGTTCAGCCTAAACTTCTTCATTTTTTTGTGTTTGGGGTTAAAATTATGACACATTTTTTAAAAATAATGATTACTTAAGCATTTATGAATAATATTGTAAAGAAACAGACAATTTTAATCCAGAAATTATTTAATTATTCAACTTTTTTGCAAGTGATGTGAAATGCCTATAGAATTCACAAATATTTCTGTTCATAATAGCTTATCATAATTCTGTAGGTATAGGTTTGTTCTTTCACAGCATCTTCTACCATCAACAGCGTAATACATTTGTAAATTTTCTAAAAATAATTTTCTGAGCTGCTTTCGGATTTACATAAGCCACTACTTCTCTCAACAAAAGTATGAGATAGTCCTATTGTCTTATCATACAGTAGGAGACACAACACTAATTAAAAATAATTATTTAGTGTTATTAAACATCTTATAAATAATTTTAAACAGTTTAATTTGTTTGTTTATCTTCGCAAGTAACATTTGTCGTCGTTAAACATGTTCTGCCATTTTCAACAATATCCCATGAGTCAGTGCACGATATGATGTGTGGCGCGACATGTTTTACTTGGAGTTCAAACATCAAATGTGTACCTCTGCTTGCCGTACAAGTTTGACATTTGAACTTCAGCTGCAATCTCTCTAATAAATTTCAAACACTTTGCAATAAAGTTTAATGTAATGCTAAAATGAATAAAAACATTAATACTAAGTAACATTACAATTAGAGGAGTAATGTTGCCATTGTATAAAAATTCAGTTCTACATCAATCCCATAATAAATATTTCCAATGGTTTAAAATGATTCAGTGCTCTTACTGTTTTTCATTTGTAGATCTGCTATTTTTTTTTTTTTTTTTGCAAATTTTGCATGTAAAAAGATGTTTTATTTCTTTAATATTAGTAGCACTACTCCACATGATTTGAAACTCTAGATAGGTACCAATGCAGTAATAAAATTTTTGCATTGCATATCTGTGATATTTGTGTAATATAGTTGTTTGTACATTTCAGTGTTTAGATGTATAGCCCCTAAACAAGATATTTTTATATTTTTTTAGATATATTTATATTTAAATATCATTATATTTTATATTTAAATTAGAAGTAAAGGACTAAAAACCATCCACATATTGGAAGTTTATACTGGACCCACAAGTTTATGGAAGTAGCTTTTCTTCGAAAATAAAACAAAGACAATACCTTTACAAGGAAGAAAGTACTTTAATTTTGTATAAAATGTATAAATTTTATATTAAATATAAGGATAAAACAAAAATATTTTACATCTGTTGAATGAGGAATTTTAACTTGTTGAATGCATCTAAAATATCAAAATGGTGTATGTTGGTATATACAAATGGCCTGAAAGTTAATAAAGTAATATCCTGAGTTACGTAAGTTGAATTTGTAAATTTCTTAAATGTAACTATGTAATTAATAACTCAATACTGTATTTATTATTATATATGTACTGCATATATTATTTATTATTTTTTTTGTATAAAAAAAATATAGAAATACAAAGTGTGTATGTATATACCTTTCCATGCGGAAAACCTTTAGCATTAAGTAAATAGGTGGAATTCGTTATGCGGCGCATTTTTGCGTTTTTTGGGTAATTTTTTAAATCGCGATATTTCGCTTCAATATCGCGCTATATTCAATCTGTTTTTTTGTGTTTGATTAAAAACATATTACAGTTTACGATTGTATAATTTTTAGTTTTATACATATTTAAAATAATATGAAGTTTACGAACAAATTTGAAGGTTACGAACAAAAAAAAAAAAAATTAATTTACAGAGAATCGCTGAACTTTGTACATCTGTTAGATAGAAACATCTGTCCTCTATTAAACAAAACAAACCGCAGCTTTCTACCTAGAGCGGGGGAGAAGTTATTGCCATTATTCACACTATGTCTCTAATTACTTAGCTGGGAGAGAAGTCGATTGTTATCGTGAAGCGACACCGATTAGTCAGCTGTACGACTGTGTCAGTCCTAGAGCTTTGCTCTTACTTTTGTAAAATAATTAAATGTATTCAAAATATATATGAATTCATTTGACAAAAATTTTAAAGCCAAATTAACAGCGCGAACACCTTCCATAGACTTACTATAGGAAGGTGGAGTTTCCCGGGAATATTTATCGCTAGATAGTTTTAAAAACATATTTACTCGCCTAAATATTGTCGAATTAGCTAATTTAATGTCTAAGTGCATTAAATTAGTTAATTAGAATTAAAAATCGATTTAAAAAGCGAATTTACAGTGATTGTTTACATTTTACTTCGAAGGTTGGAGGCGGGGCTTTTCGCGGCAATTTTTTCGTTTCATAAGTCTGTGATTAGTTAAAGTAACGTCAACAAAGACAGAAGAGACTCAATAAAACTGTAGAAGGAGTTTCCCTTTGATTGTTTTCAGCCAACTGTGTAGTTAACTGCGAAGATTTACTGTAGAATAGTAGGGGATGTATTTACCAAAATATTTATGGCCCAGGAGTGGTAACAAAACGTTTATTGGCTTAAACAAAGTGAATCGACATACAGAAGAGCGAATCAAAGCTAAGATCTCTGGAAAACTCGAATATAGCGCAAATTAATCGAATTTTTTAATTGTTACCGATCGGTAAGTTTCGCATCACCGATAAACGAAGAAGTCACGTGATACATACCGATCGGTACCTAACTGCATGGAAAAGGATATGTATATGTATATGTATATACATATATATATATATACATACACACAGTCAACTCCGCATAAGTCGACACCCCAAGGGGAAGCGGAAATGTGTCGAGTTATCCGATGTGTCGACTAAAGCAAAGTTGGAAAAAAAACCACAAAACTCAATTAAGAAAATACAGTAGTGCTTTATACAGTAACATAGACTTACAAAACATTGTGTTCTCCATTTACAATTATTCTGTAGATGATAAACTGAAAAATTCGTTTAGTGTTGTTTGTTTTGAGCACTTAACTATCTCGACTTTCTTTTTCAATCGAATCATGAATGCCTTGAAAACATCATCTTCGCAATTGTCACTTGTTGGCAAGTAACGTCTAAGGATTCTTAATGCCTCTGGCATGAGAAAATGCAAAATTGGATTCTGGTGTGACGTTGATGTAGATTGTATATTTTCTTTTTGTTTATCTGTTATTATTTTATACATAAAAATACATAAATTTTAAGGCATTTTTTATTAATATGTATATATATTAATAAATAAATCGACTCCCCCTCCTGAAAAAAATGAGTTCGCACCACGTGCAAAGTGAATTCATTTTTTCAGGACTGGGTGTTGACTTATCGGAGTGTGGGACAGCAGAAGTATGTCAACTTATCCAGTAGTGACAAGTTAAACGGTGTCAAGTAAACCGGAGTTTTTTTTACATTAATGCCTATGTAAGTCGGCCGGGACCACAGAAAACTGACTACTTAACTGAGGGTGTCGAGTTATCCAGGTGTTGACTTATCGTGATTCAACTGTATATATATACATATATACATATATATATATATATAAACAATGAAAGAAAGAAAAATAATCTGAAATATTAAATTTTGAAAAGATTTTCTTCTAGTCACCTGCTTCCTTTCATTGTAGATTGCCTTGTAGACGACATACTGCATCAGAATTAATGGGGTAGTTTATATTTTCTAACCACTCAGTATTTGAATCCATCAATTCTAATTTGAATAATGCCATATCTATTAGGTTAAAAACCTCAGCTTATCCTTTATTAAAAAATTTCTTTTCATTTGGAGTTGGTAATTCAAATGATTCAGTATTTTCTTCAGAATTTCAGAATGCCTCCAACTGAATAAGACCATCATTGGTTAGTTTTTCATCGTGGCTTAAAAGAAGTTTGTCAGTGTCACTGTTATCCACTTCCAGTTCTAATTACTGTGCCAGATTCACGCACATCTCTGTAGCTTGCTGCATTTGTTGTTCTCCTTCAGTTAAATGCCTAAAATTGTTGACCATTTCTGGGCAGAGTTTCTTCCAAGCAGCACTGTTTGCTTGACTTCATCCCATGCCACCTCAATGTTTTTAATGGTGTTGAGGATGTTGCAGTTCTTCCAGAAATCACATAGTGGGATTCCCTTACCACTATCAATGGCCATGATTGCTTGGGAAAATGTATGTTGCAGATAACAGGCTTTGAAAGTCACAATAATGTCACAAGATCCATTAATTGCAACAGTGAGGTGGTTCTAGGAGGCAGATAAACAACTTCCACATCAGGATGAAAGTCATCTAATTCTTCCGAATGACCAAGAGTGTTGTCCAGTAGCAGGAGAACTTTAAATGGGATTCCTTTTCCGGCACAATATTCCTTTACCTGGGAAACAAAGTGGTCATTAAACCAGTCTCTGAAAAGCACTCGTGTAACCCAAGCCCTGGTATTGACTTCCCAGATTACGGGTAGCATACTCGAGTCAATGTTCTTAAAAGAGTGTGGTTTTTGAGAATGGTACATTGTAAGAAGTTTAATTTTCAAGTCTCCTGATGCGTTTCTGCCAAGCATAACTGTGATCCAATCTTTTGTAACCTTGAATCCAGGCATAGATTTTTTCCTCTTTTGCAATAAATGTCTGTGCGAGCATCCTCTTCCAAAATAGAGCCATCTCATCAACATTAAATATTGGCTCAAGTAAATATTCCCTCATTCTCAATAATTTTGGCCATGAGTTGAGAAAATTCACTTGCAGCATCTGTACAGAGTATCCACACTTGCTGCCTCGCCCTTGATTTTGGTATTATGCAGATTTGAACATTTCTTGAATAGGTCAAACCATTCAGCACTAGCTTTAAATGTGCTCTCTGTATTCGTGATGCCAGCTTTCTCTTGTAAATCCTTGTGTAAAGACCTAGCTTTTTCCTGGATAATCAGAAAACTTAATGGTATTTGCTTTTGTGTCATATCTTTGATCCAATGAAACAACCATTTTTCCCATCTCTGAAATCGGACTCAGTCTCTTCTTGGTAATGATTGTGCCTTTCAACATTGCTACACCTTTCATGCTTTCAACAATGCAAACTTTTGCCTTCACTATTGTATTCACTGTCAAAATAGGTCAATTCATTTCCTCAGCTATTGTTGTTATTGTCTTTCCATCTACATGCATACGAATTATTTTTAATTTTTCTTCTAAAGTAATTGCAAATCTTTGTTTTTTTGGTTTATTACCAACAAATTCAGTTTGGCATTTTGATTGCATTTTAATGGTACAGTACTGTAAATAAACAATGTACACTATGTAAATGTAGTGGTGGTAAACAAGTTATGTATTAAACAAATCACTCAAGGCAAACTACACTAATGATGTGAAACAATACATATAGAAAAACAAGCAATGAAAATGTGCTTGGTTTCGCTGCTTGACCTTCAATGAGTAGAAATCTTGTTTACAAGAAAGAGTATCTGGTACACTTGCATACGTGCTTACAATTAGACCAAAAAGTAAAGGATTAGCAGAGCAATAAAGTAATAAATCAATACAGTGTGAGAGAAAAAAAAAGGAAGACAGAGAATGTAAGTCACGTGTTACGTAACTCAGGGCATTACTGTAATTTAAACCCAAACGAACTTATGCAAGTTGTTAGTCATAAATCATGGCCTGATTTTCTATGTATTTTAATTAAAATGATGCCATGCTTTAAATTGATGATAATGGGCTTAGGATAGCATTCATGTTTTGTAAGAAATACTACATTATAAGGTATATTAATAATATGTTAATTATTCAGTATAATAAACCTTGCCATTCTGATCATTTGGTATTAATAACTTAAAAAGAAGTTTCTTGTTTTGATTCTTTTTCTTTTTTTAAGGATTATGTAAATTAGTATTATGGACTAACACAATTTATACATTCAGAATGGTTGTTGTGTTCCTGTTTCAAATTATCACATTATGCCATTCTAGCTTAGCTATCTTTTTTAAGTACAATGCAATATTGAAAATTATACTGTATTAGTTTCCAATAATGTTAATAAGTATGAAATAAACAATGTTAAAAATAGGAATTAATAAATATTTGTAATTTATTGTCTTATAGATTATTTAATATTTACAATAGATGATTTAAAATTTTAAATTTATAAAAATTATGTAAACAGGAAGGTATCAACACTACATTTTCAAAAAGTATTTAAAATTTAAAACTGTTAATTAATCAAATACAGTAAACTATTGTTAGCTTCAACTCTGTTTAGCATCAGCTATCAGCAGAAATCCTATATTTCAGTGTACACTGAACTCTGCTTACATAAAATCTAATTTATAGTTATCAACAACTGTTTTTCTCGTGTAAAGTATGTACACAGTGTACTGAATAATATTGGTTAACATCAACATTTTTTTCAATTTACCTGTAGAATTCATATTATTCTTTTCATAAAGTTTTAACAAAATATAAGGAAATTCACTTGCTTTTTATATTCAAATATTCTGGCTATCTTTTCAAAAGCTTTAAAAAGTTTCACCTGATAACAGGCATATTATGAAAATACTGCAAGTCCTTTCATTGTACTTTTGTTTAAGAATTTCTATTTTTAAAATATGTACAAGTAATGAAGAACAAAAAGCCATAGTGAATATAACAGTTCCTACTTCAAAAAATGCTCATCTTACTGTCAACTGTCTTCATGCTAAAATCAAACTCAAGAAAATTCTTAATACACACTTACATTGGTAAATTAATCAAATACATTAATTAAACCATATATAAGAAAGTATGTCAATTTTCATAACACATTTCTTTAAAAAAAATTTTTTTTAGTTGTTCTTGTTACATGTATCTAAAGATTATTTTGGTGTTTTTCTACAATTGTATAAATAAAAACTTTATCTAAGAATAGAAATTGTAGTCTTATCTATCATTATAGATTTAGAAAAATATTACCATATCTATGCAGTATAGCATCCTTTGAGACCAGAATTGTAAAATACTCATTAAATTCAGAGAATGACACTAATAAAAATTACTGTGAATACTTCTAATAAACTTAATGAATATGACTGTTGATGATATCAGATTTTGTTGCATAATGTACTTTGTATATTATCATTCTTTCACTTGTTTTAGCAAATTTAGTAAATCTACTTATATAAGCCATTGATCCTACTGTTTGTATATGTCATCTGTCACAAAATGCCTAGAACACACACTAGGGGGCATCCCTAGCGATGATTTTCGGCTATTATTTAATTTAGTATATATAGTCAAACCTGTTTTTATGCGGTCTTTTTTGTGCCATTTTTTTAATGCAATTTTTTATTTGTGCGGTTTTTTATTTGTGCAGTATAGTTGGCGACTAGTCTCATGCGTTTTGTCATGTCTCAATTTGACTTATTATAGCTAAATAAACTTATTATAGCATAAATGAACTTATTATAGTAATATTATTGCATGAATATGCAAAAAATGACATAATTTATTTTTTAAGTCAACAAAACACCACCTGGACAAAAATACGTAAAACAGACGATAGACAAGACGATGCAGTCAAGTGCTGACATCTGTCGTCAATAAATTTTACGTGCGTTTTAATTACGTTAATTAAACCTTCAAAGTGCTTTCACATTCCTGGACCATTAAGATAAGATTTATTTCAAAGCGTTAAATTGAAGGTAAATGTACTGTATTACTTTTCCTATTTAGATATAAAATTTTAGGATTTTTATTTTATCTTTAGACATAATCCCTGAAAATGAATATGGACAAAAACAAAGCGAAGAGGAAGGTAATTTCCTTAGAAACTAAGACTACGATTTTAAAACGTGTTATTTTCTATGTGAGACTTTTTTTATGCGGTCCCTATTCACCGCATAAAAGAAAGGTTTTTTAAATTGTGTTGCAAAAACTTTTTATAGCCACTCGTGAAGTTTTGTGCGATTTTTTTATGCGGTCCCTATCCACCACAATAAAAACAGGTTTGACTGTATTTTATTTATAACAGTATAATTTATTTATTAACAGTATATATTAATTATATTTATTTGTAATAGAAATTTATATGAATTTTATTATTATATACCACGGAATGACACCGTTGCTGCTAGAATGTCCACTAGGGGGCGTCCCGGGTTGTAACTTAGTTTAGAAATTTTTATTGCATCTATCCAACTGATCGAAAAAACAACAACATTATTAATATATTATAGAAACAAATTGGATGCCCTGAAGGTAATATTTTAAAAAATTAATTAAATTAATATATTAATCCAGATGAGAGCAAGTGGTGATGATAATATCATGCAAAAGAGACAGAGATGATGATGATATGATGTAGAAGTGAGAGACAGATGATGATAATATCCAAAAGAGAGAAACCTTTCATGGCACCACCAAAGAAATACGCTACTGAGGAGGAGCGTAAAGCTGCTGCTGCTGCAGACAGAGAGAGAGACATGTGCATGTGCAGGAAGAAACCAACGAGGAGCACAGTGAAAGGCTTCAGAAAGACGTGGATGAAAAATGAATGAGAATTGAAAATGAAGAACATGAGAATGCTGAAAGATTACAGGGGATGGCACAATCAAGACGTGAAAACTTGCAGAATGAACTGAGCAGAGATCTGCAAGGTTGCACAGGGAGGCAGAGGCAGGATGACATAAAAGAGAAAATAAAACTGATGAACAATGATCAGCCAGATTACAGCAGGATGCATAGCCATGCCAACAGCAATAAGCCAATGAAACTGAACAGTAGTGACTTGACAGACGCCAGCTTCAAAGAGATGCAGAGAATGCTGCACACCTGGCATTTAAGAATGCCTCAGCGAATGCTGAAAACAACGAGTCTGATTTCTCACAGAATTATCTTGGGCCAATGGATATTGTTTGTAAACATTGCTTATCACTGAACTTTGAGGGGGAGAAGACATTTAATCATCACGATCAATTCTCAAGATGTTGCCAGAAGGGGCAAGTACAACTGGCTAAGTATAAGCCCTACCCCGAAACATTTCAGCACCTCTTGACTGGTGAAGCTCCTGAAAGCAAATATTTTATGAAGTGTATTCAATCTTACAACAGTTCATTCGCATTCACATCTATGGGTGCCAATGTGAAGCCACCAGCTGGAAATGGACCCTACTGCCTTCGAGTGTGCAGACAGATAATACACCAAATTGGAATCCTTCACCCAAATGAGCAAGAACAGAGGAAGTTCACCCAAATTTACATTCTCGATCTAAATGAAGCAGCACAGCATCGCTTGAGTCGCCCCAAAATTAAAGATTGTAATGAAAATATTGCGAAAATAATTGGAGACGTAATGCAAGACAATTCAATAGCAGAAGCCCTCAAGATGTTACATGAGGATGAGAGAGAAGCAATTGAGAGGGCAGAGAATGAAGGAACTGAACCAACTAAATTAGCATTAGCCATTGTCCATGATGAGAAAAATGACAAGAGAAGATACAATAGTCCAACCGGAAATGAGGTGGCAATCATCTTCCAGACAAAAGATGGAGAGCCTCCATTTGAAAGAAATATAATTATACATCTCAGACCTGATCCTCTAAACCAGGAGTGTCCAATCCGCGGCCCAAGGCAAATGTGGCCCAATAAACGTGAAAACAAAACCGACAAATTTTTATTTATTTCAACGACATAAACTCAAAAAAAGTTTTACAAAGACGTAAACCTTTTTACATATTTTATTTTTGAGTGGAAAAGAAATATTTTCAAATACAGTCGACTCTGCATAAGTCAACATCCCAAGGAAAAGTGAAAATGTGTTGAGTTATCCGATGTGACGACTAAAGCGAAGTTGGAAAAAAAAACCACAAAACTTCAATTACGAAAATACAGTAGTGTGTTAAACAGTAGTACAGGCTTATAATACATTGTGTCCTCCATTTACAATTACTCTGTAGATGAAAAACTGAAAAATTCGTTTAGTGTTGTTTGTTTTGAGCACTTAACTGTCTCGACTTTCTTTTTCAACAATCATGAACGCCTTGAAAACATCATCTTTGCAATTGTCAATTGTTGGCAAGTAACGTCTAAGGATTCTTAATGCCTCTGGCGTGAGAAAATGCAAAACTGGATTCTGTGTGATGTTGATGTAGATTGTATATTTTTATTTTTGTTTATCTGTTATTATTTTATACATAAAAATACATAAAATGTTAAGGCATTTTTATTAATATGTATATATATTAATAATATTAATGTATTATTATATTATTAAATATATTAATAAATAAATCAACTCCCCCTCATGAAAAAAAAATGAGTTTGCATCACACGTGTGAAGTGAATTCATTTTTTCAGAAGGGGGTGACAACTTATCAGTGTGTGGGACAGCAGAAGTATGTCGACTTATCCAGTAGTGACGAGTTAAACGGTGTCAAGTAATATAATTTCTGATAATTAGCACTGAGTTCAGCGTTAACGTAGATTCTTCTTTTTATTGCAAGCACTTTCGACGAAAAAGTGCTTGCAATAAAAAATCCAACAACAGGAGAAATAGAGAAATATATAGGGGCAACAACAAGAATGATCGCCTGCCGTATCGCGGAACACCAGGATGATATAAATAAAGGAAGGCAAACAACAGAGCTGACCAGAAAAGTTCTACAACAAGGTTACACTCCGCTTTGGTCAGAAACAGCGCTCCTAAAAAGCTCCAACAATAGAAAAATAATATTCATCTGGGAAGCGATCCTCACAATAACAGCAGAGGCATGCAACGTCCCCACCCTGGACTTGCCCGAAATTTGGGTCACTCTTTACAAGCGCATAAACACTCAAACACGCCGACAAGCGCACACGTAGCGTGTGTGCTTTTCAGCGCATGCACCGTCAATTCGTGCCGATCTAAAATCTCCTTCGAACCGGCGAAGTTACCGAACGCTAAAAGAATACATTATATTTTTTAAAAATTCGCCAACGAAAATCTTCCGTTATTCGGTTTGGAACGTTCGGCACGTGCCTCTTTCAAATTTGTTCTTTCCACATTCGCCTGAAGACGACGATCGTAATTTTTCGTCGAAAGTGCTTGCAATAAAAAGAAGAATCTACGTTAACGCTGAACTCAGTGCTAATTATCAGAAATTATATGCAACTTTGGCGTGAGTTAACTTTTATTATTTTCTGGTGTCAAGTAAACCGGAGTTTTTTAACATTAATGCCTATGTAAGTCGGCCGGGACCACAGAAAACTGACTACTTACCGATGGTGTCGAGTTATCCGGGTGTCAACTTATGCGAACTCGACTGTACTTGGAAATGTGTGAATGAGGAAGAGATACTAAATAAAGCTGGAGTCGTGACTCAAAGGATTATAGATTCAAATTCAGAGAAAGGAGAGAAAGGCCAAAAGATAAAAAGTAGTGAGAAAAGTTAAATAGACCTTCTGTTATGCAAATATTGACCCTTAATTTTCCAACCTTCCTCACTTCTTTATTTTTTGTCCTTTCTCTCCTTTCCCTACATTTGGGTCTATAACCTATCTGATGTTGAAATTTTTCTCTGCTGCATGTCACTTTGTGTTGAATTTTTCTCCATTGCATGTCGCTTCGTGTTGAATTTTTGTCGATTTTAAGCCTAACGAAAATTTTTATAATAATAATCGAGGCTATTGTATTGTTAAAAATTACTTCTTTATTTCGTACAAACAAAATAAATATATTGAAAAATATAAAAACAAAAAAATTATACTTTAGAAGTTAATCTAGTATCAAAAACGTTTGATTCAGCATGACACAGTCCAACTGGAAAGCTTTCGGATAACCGACATTTCGGTTAACTGGCTTTTGGATAAATGACGCTCTACTGTATTTATAAATATATTAGTTGAATAAAAATGCACTTTAAAATGGTGTTTCAATGATTTTTATTAATTAGAGACCCAAATAAAACAAATATTTGTGTTTTTCAAATGAATTTTTGTTTGTCTCCTTTATAATAAATGAATTTATCTATTTCTAAGTAAAAATTGAAAGTGTCTGTAGAAGTAATTTTTTTAAATATTCTTTTTCCTGATAAAGTTTTAATACTTATTACTATAATCTAGACATGTTAATCCTTAAATATACAAGTATAATTAAGGATTGGGCGAAAACTCCATGACTTCTTCCAATGTGGCCCAAGAAACAAAAAGGTTGGACACCCTTACTCTAAACCCAAATGGAGGGATACAACGATTAAGTATACTACACGAAAAGCTGGATACATTGACATACCCCATACTGTTTCCTGGAGGAGACGACGGATGGACAACCATGATTGCGAGAGTGAAGAAGAATGGGACACAGACATGAGAAAGAGTAAGTATGAAGGTATATTTCTTTACAAATTGTCTCCTCAACATGATGAATTTAATCTGATATTGTGTGTGGGTAAACTGACACAACAATATGTGGTGGATGCTTATGTGAGAGCTGAGGCAAATGACTTGAACTGGGTGAAAAATAATTAGTCAACATTGAGATCAGAGAAATATAATGGTTTAATGGATGCAATAGAACAGGATGAGGAAGTTAATGAGAGTAATGACCTGATTGGAAAAGCAGTTATATTGCCTTCAAATTTCCAGAGTGGACCGCAAAACATGCAGCAGTATTACCAAGATTCTATGGCCATTGTCTCAAAGTATGGAAAGCCTGATTTCTTTGTAACGATGACTTGCAACCCAAAATGGAAAGAAATAACTGAAAACCTCAAACCTTCAGAAAAAGCTAAATTCAGACCTAACTTGGTTGCACAAGTATTTAACCTGAAACTTCAACAACTTCTTGATGACATTACGAATAAGCGTAAGTCATTATTTGGGAAAGTTGTTGTGCACATGCATGTGATTGAGTTCCAGAAGAGATGTCTTCCACATGCACATTTTCTGATCATCTTAGACGAGGACAAAAAAAATTACCAATCCTGAAGATATTGATAAAATTGTGAAGGCTGAGATTCCAGATAAAGATATTTCCCCATGACTTTTTGAAATAGTCACGAAACATATGATCCATGGACCATGTGGGAAGAGAAATCCTTGAAGTCCCTGCATGGTTGACAATGATTGCATGAAGAAGTTCCCAAAGGCCTTCTGTGATGCTACCCTTGAAAATGTGGATGGATATCCGTATTATAGGCGATGGAATCAAGAATCTGTTGAGGTGAATGGGAAGTTGATAGATAATAGCTGAGTTGTTCCTTACAATCCATAATATTACTAACATATGATTGTCACATAAATGTCGAGATCTCGTCATCGGTAAAGAATAAGAAGTAATTATACAAGTACAGTACATATACAAAGGTCATGATTGTGCAAACCTTTGTGTTACCGAGAAGAATGAAAGAGATGAGATGAAGGAGTATGTGGACTCATGATATGTGAGTGCACTAGAATGATTCATTGAATTTTCAGATTTAAGATGCATGATCAGTTGCACACTACCTATAGACTACTGGTACATCTGGAAAATCAACAGATAGTGTGTGTACTTTCAACAAGGAAATGAACAGGTGGCTGCAGATCAAGCTCACAGGAAAGATACAAAAGTGACAAGATGGTTTAAGTTGAATGTAGTAGATGAAACTGCACGAGTTTAGTTATTCTGAAACACCCAAACACTTCATTTGGAAGGATATGACTGCAAAGTGGGAAAGGAAACAAATGGGAGGACAAAGTGATTGGGAGAATGGTGAATGCAAGTATTAAAGACCCAGAAAGATACTACCTTTAATTACTTTTATGCTTTTGAACACTTAAAAACAATTGTGGTGAACAACGAGTCCATTCAGGTAGGTACCTTTCAAGAGGCAGCGGAGCCCAAGGGATAGCTTTTGGATGACACGATTTGGCAAGACAATTCAGGATGCCATTGTTTATGCAATGCCATTCCATCTTAGGCAAATGTTTGCCTATATCTGTGCTTATGGCCTTCCCTCAGAGACTCTTCAGTTATGGAATGATAATTTACAGTACTTGACAGAGGACATTTGCTATGAGCGACATCTCAAACAGGGCGAATGTCAAAGTTGTGCGAGTATGCACTTAAGGAAGTTAAAGATACCCTGGCTATTCTCTCTACAATTTCAATTTATCTGATGTGGGTTACGATTTGCCAAGTATGAATCAGATTGTCTATGATTCAGACATTGAGCAGGAGGCCGCAGATGAGATGTTTAGATCTTTGAATGATGAGCAACAACAAGCATTCACAATGATAATCAATGCTGTGAATGATGAAGCGATCCACCCTAAATGTTTTTTCCCGGATAAACCCAGAGGAAGTACGAAGATATATCTGTACTGAACTCTTCTTCATTACTTTCTAGCAAGGAATGAAATTGTCATTCCCACAGCATCGACCGGAATTGCGGCAAACTTGCTCAGTGGAAATAGAACCTACCATTCCCTGTTCAAGTTACCATTAGAAGTCAATGAAACATCCATTTCAAACCTGGGTTTGAAGTCTAAAGATGCAGGAGATATTAGAGAAGCAAAGTTGCTTATTGTCAATGAATGCACCATGACATCGAGCCATGTTATGAATACCATTGACAGAATTCTAAGAGAGGTAACTGGACATCAAATTACATTTGGTGGGAAGGTAATGTTACTTGGAGGTGACTTCCGGCAATGCTTGAACATTGTCCCGCACTCAATGTGACCAGCAATTGTCCAGTCCGAACTTAAGTATTGCAATTCTTGAAGCTACTTTAAGAAACTCACATTGCATAGCAATATGAGATCACATGACCCTGAATATAGTGAGTGGTTGTTGAAATTGGGAGATGGGGCTTTGGGGAATTCCCTTGAACTTGAAGACACTATCAAGGTTCCCCCTAAATTTATTTGTGAAGATGATTTGGTGAAGGAGGTATTTGGGAGAAAATAACTCCTGATATGATACTGGCAATTAAAAATAGGGCTACACTTTGCCTTAAAAATGTTGACGTCGATAGAATGAATGTCAAAGTTTTGAAACTTTTAGATGAGAATGGGGGAAAGACTTATTACAGCTGTGATGAGCTACAAACTGATGATCACCAGGAATGATTGAATTACCCAATTGAGTGTCTGAACAGCACACATGCATCCAGATTACCCCTTTGAGGGTTTGAACTATCATAATGCTGCTGAGGAATCTTAACACAAAAAGGGGATTGTGTAATGGAACTCGATTAATTCTGGTAAGTTTGAGAAACTATGTGATCAAAGCCGAAGTGCTTACTGGGTCCGGATCGGGACATAGTCCTCATACCACAAATTGATGTGACAAATTATGGGTCTGATTACCCATTCACCCTGAAATGAAGACAGTTTCCTGTGAAGGTTTCATTTGCGATGACCATCAATAAGTCGCAAGGACAAACTCTTGACAAAGTTGGAATTTGTTTGTCTGAACCCGTTTTTGCACATGGACAACTTTACATTGCTTTTTGCACAGTAAGAAGAGCAACCGATGTGAAGATCAAGATAGAAAAAACATCAGAACAGGGCAAATTGATTCAGAATGATAACACTTTTTTTTACCAAAAATGTTGTTTATAGGAAAGTTTTTTGAGGGGAGACATGAAGGAAAGAAGACTAGAATTTTGAAGTATTAACTATATGTATTTTCTATTTACTTAAATTACTTTGAATAAAGAATATCTTCACTTTCTAATATAGAAATCCTGTTTGCTGTTTATGTATTCATTTATTTGAGATTATACTTTTTAAGATGAAGAATTGTATATATTTATAATATATTAAGTGCATCAAACTTTAAAATAATGTGCATCAAACTCTTAAAACTTAAGTGCATACAACTTTTAAATATTACATCCATCAAATTTTTATACATTAAGTGCATAAAACTTTCATATATTAAATGCATCAAATGTGCCTCATAAGAATTTGTAATGCTGCTAGAACACCCACTAGGGAGCGTCCTGGGCTACTAGTATTCTATAAAACAAGAGAAACAAAAACTTACTGATTGGTTTTTTGCTTTGAGGTGGGGGTGGCGGCGGCATAGGTCTTGTTGGAAGATGTGGGCTTTGTTTAACTCCTTCACTTATAGAACTAGATCTGCTTGTAGGAGATTCATTGCCTACTACACTGGATGGTCGTGAACGACAACGCCTTTCAGGTGTAATTTGGCCACCCTAAAATTGAAAACTTTATAAGAAATTTAACAAAAAACGTATATTTATTCAAATAAAAGTTTTTTTTATAAAATTCACAAAATATAACAAAAATAAACTTTATAAAACTGTAGAAATTATTACTATTTTTTTAATAATGATATTTGAGTTTTATTTAAGAAATTTAAACACTTCAATATTTATACTATTTTATAATGTTTAATTACCAGTTAAATTTTAATAAATAAATAATACCTAATTTATCAAATGTTAAAAATGCAAAAACCATTTTAATATAAAATAACAAAGCCCAATTTTCTAACGTCTAAATATCTACAAGTTGAAATTTCAGGCATTTATTAGACCAGCGGTCTGCAACCTTTCTGATCTCACAGACCACTAAACTCACAATTTTGAATCCCGCGGACCACTATCATGAATTTTTTATGATACAAAATCTGTGGAATAATGATCATAAAAGTTCAATTTTACTATATTAATATGATACTCGTTTGTTTAATTATAACAAATTAATGCATTAAAGTTCATTGCTGCTTGTTTGAGATAAGTTTATGAATTCTTAGTGCTTTTCCACAAGGACAAAAATTGCACTCATAATATGGTTTATTGTTCATTGTTTATTGATAGTAACAGTCACTTTGTGTTTGGTTTTAAATTTGAATAAAAAAAAAACCCCCAATCAGTGAAAAAAGCAACTAAGCATTTTGCATTTCTTTCGTAATACTTCGTACAACCTTCAGTTGATAAATGTCTGAATTTCTCCATGGACCACCCAAATTTTCTTGCAGACCATCAATGGTTCATGGACCACTGGTTGCCAACTGCTGTACTGTATTAGACTAATTAATTTAATCAATTAAACTAATTTGATGGGTAAGTTAGGTGGTGAGGATACACTTTATGTTAATATTAATTATAAATTAATTTTTGTCAGTAGTGTGTTAGGCATAAATATATTCAGTTGAATCCTGTTTACACATTTTTCATGGAAACTGAGAAAAATATTATACAAATGAGAAAAAACATACAAGTGAAACTACTTTTGAATTGCCTTAAGAGTGAATATAATTGTCACAAAAGTGTGGTCTGCCATAAATTAATACTGTACAACTGAATATGCACTTCTTCATAGTAATATGAAACTTCTTTGCTAAGAATATGTAATTCTTAAAGAAGTTTCATATTACTATGTTTATAATACATTTGAATAACATATAAAAGGAAAAGCATGACAGTGTAAAATTAAGCTCTTTACTTTGAAAAAAATTGATCAAGTTTTATTTGTTCTTCATGGACTTGTTTCCATCTACCAAAACTCCAGTCACTTGAAGGAATGAAATCATTCTAAAGCCATGATTCCCAAACTTATTATGCCCACAGATCCCTTCTCATAGCAAAAACCCGACCACAAACCCCCAAATAAAATAACTCTACATAACTACATAATAGCAAAATTACAAACTTTACTTTCATGTCTTGAATGGTGATGTAAAAATAAAATATAAATAAAACATTTTGATATTTAAAGTAATATTTATTAAAATTACTAGCTGAAGTTTCCTGTTTTTTGAAAAACAGATATATTATAGCAAAAACAAAAAAAAATGTATAATTTATTTCTAATTGAGTTATAAATTACATTACAAAAATATAAAATTAATGTTTTTTATTTTATCTATTAAATTTTCATAGAAAAACATATTTTTAATCAAAATAAATGTATTACTTACATCTTTTTAGTCATTAATTAATAGTTTTTATAATTAAGACAATTAAGAAAGTAGACTAGAGAAACAATTTAAAATATTAAAACCAGATACATTGTATTTTCCATGATAAATTTAATATGGAAAAGTTAAATCACTTCCCCCCCCTGTTAAAACAAAAAACCCAATTGATGAACTCAAAATGCACATAATTATACAGGGTGTTTTTTTTTATCTTGAGACAATGAAATAACTTAATTGCATCTCATTATTTTGGGAAAAAGGTATAGACAAAAGTTGTAGGGTTTTGAAGGCCAATCAATTGGTGACCTTGGATGTGACCATCATCTTGACCTTCAAGGTCATTTGAGGGTCAAGTCTGTTTTTTTTTTCCCAATGGGAACACACATTTTTGACCCCGGCAATGGAAAGAATGGGAAATTTCTCAACCAGATATACCTTTGACCTTATGGTCTAGGTCAAAGGTCAAGATGATTTTAAGGTTTAAATTATAAGCTTTTTCTAATGGGAAATCATACTTTTTATTACTGGAATAGGCAGGGAAATAAAAGTTAAATTTACATGGAAAGAGTGGAAAAATTCACAATTAGCCATGACTTTGAATACCCCAAATTTGACCTCTGAAGGTCATCTCAAGCATGATAATTTTAAGCATAGCTCAACAATGCATAAAAGTGGAAGGGCATCATTTTGAACATTCATAAAATTTTTCCCCAAAACCAACATCTCAAGCAATGGTGAAAAGTAAAGTGACTCACCGAAAACAAGCATTGCAATAGTGAGAGGCAAGAAGACTCGCCGAAAATAAGCATCTCAATGGGAGCAGAAAACTACTATGTCCACATTGTTACCCCTGAATAGTGCTAAAAGTAGTGAATGCTTTTAAAGTTCAAAGTAATAAGGTCATGAAAAAATGTAACTTTTACCTTCCTGCCCATTCCAGTAATAAAAAGTATGGTTTTCCATTAGAAAAAGCTTATAATTTAAACCTTAAAATCATCTTGACCTTTGACCTAGACCATAAGGTCAAAGGTATATCTGGTTGTGAAATTTCCAGTTCTTTCCATTGCCGGGGTCAAAAATATGTGTTCCCATTGAAAAAAAAACCAGACTTGACCCTCAAATGACCTTGAAGGTCAAGGTCACCAATTAATTGGGCCTTTGAAACTGTACAACTTTTGTCTATACCTTTTCCCCAAAATAATGAGATCCAATTAAGTTATTTCAATGGCTCAAGATAAAAAAAACACCCTGTACATATTAGTTTAATAAAGAAACCTCTTTAGTCAACTTTTAAATTAAATAACTGTGGTTTGATAAGTCCTTTGAAATAGTAGAAAAAATTATATTAATTTTCCTATTATTATTTAAGGATTAACATGTCTACATTATAATAATAAGTATAAAAACTTTTATTTTATACTTATACTTCTACAGACACTTTCAATTTTTACTTTGAAGTAGATAAATTTTTGTTTCTCCCCTTTATAATAAATAATTTATTAAAAATAAAAACAAATATTTGTCTTATTTGGGTCTACACTTAATAAAAAAGGATGAAACAACATTCTAGAGTGCAGTTTTATTCAAATAATATATTTATAAATAAATATGTAGCCAAATCAAATCTATGTACTCCAAAAAGTAGCCAATGTGCCGAATGATCCTTTTAACACCAAACTAAAAAAAAGGCAGTGAAATTTGGCACAAAGTAGCCAAATCTGGTAAGGCTGACCTGCATACATAGATAAGTGGCTGCGGTAAGCCCGGCTCCTACCGTGCAATGCTTGTTCTTACTTGTATTTTATGTACAGTACTTATCTATACTTATATTTTATTCAAGATGTAAAAGTGACTACTAATTTATTTATTACTATTTATTTTTAACTTCCATAATAATGACGATGGGTCACAATCATTTTACTTTATATTAAACCTTTCGCAGACCCCCTGATGTCCATGCACTCCCAAATTAATATTAATTTCCATGGAATACTTCAGTGATTTCAAGGACCCCCAGGGTCCATAGGAACCACTTTGGAAAACATTATTCTAAAGGGTCGTTCACACTGACAGCAAATATTGAAAACAATTGAGAAATTGGAAAGTGACTTTTATTCACTTAGCAAAATTGGTTCCTACTACAAAGTGTGGAAAGCAAAGATTTTCAGCATGTTAGATTGGCAAAGCAATTTGCTAAACAAGAAAATACATTGGAAACAGCATTACAGGTTATATATTATTTGCTCTGCTTATCACATTTGCTACTGATAAGCAGAGCAAATCAAATGGAGAGCAAATAAGCAAATAAAGGAGAAAGTACTGTGTAGAAAATATTTAGTGTATAATTATAAAAAATGTACAACTGAGAAACATATAAATGGTGTTCAGCTAATAAGTTAACTATTCTGCTAGGCAAATAAAATCAAAAACTGTTTTAATGAAATGCAAAAATAAAACACAATAAAAGTGTTTGAACACTTTCAAAATCTTATATAAGCCATCTATGGAAATTCAAACAAAATATGAATAGAAGACAATTGTCCTGGAGACAAATCAAAGCAAAAACATTGTTTTTTTTATTTACAGTACCTTATTGTATAACTTGTTTATAAATTTAAAACAAAAAAAAAATGTTTAAATTATTGAAACAAAATAATAATAATTATAAAAGGGTACAAACAAAAACAAAATAATTGATAAAAATAAGAGAATGGTTTAGGTAAAGGCAAATACACCCATACCTCGCTATACGGCCGCTCTTTATACGGCATTTCGCTATAACGGCCCTCTTCAATTAAGGCACGTTTTCGATTTACGGCCTAAAATGTTTCGCTATAACGGCAAAAAAACTTTTTTTCGATGTCGATATATCTACATGTTGCCAATCTTGCGCAAGCGCAATCTCGATGCACACTCTTTGCTATTTCCTCTTGTTTACGAGCCTTATTCAGTGTGTGCTCATAAAGCGGCTGGTTTAGACTTGTCTGTGAGTGTTTTATATACATATTTATTACTGATTGTTACACATTAACTGGAAAAATTGGAAACAATTAGGGACATTTTTGGTACGTAAGTACTGTACATATGTATGTAAGTACAAATTAAAAATTTTTAATCTAGCACATGATCTCGGCTTTGAAGGTTTGAACGAACGTGATGTGCTTGATCTACTTGAAGCTGATAGGGAACCCCTTTCATATGAGGAACTCATTCAGTTGCAAGCAGAACCGGCATTTGATGAAGAGACAGAGCCTGTTGTATCCAAACAGCTAACATCAAAAAATTTGTCGAAAGCTTTTTCCAGTTTCGAACAAGGAATAAACATCCTCCTTGAAAACGATCCTGACGTCGAACGTAGCGCTAAAGTTTCTCGAGGAATTAATTCAGCCATTAGCTGTTATAAATCACTGAAGAACGAAATAGACAAGAAGGCAAGACAAACAACGTTGGACAATTTTTGTAAGCCAGGCCCATCCTTACCAGCGAAAAATGATGACGACAGTGATCTGCAGGTTACCATTTCTTCATCGTCTTCAGATTAAAGCCATTTTTAAAAAAAATATGTATGTAAACATACACATATTTTATGTAACATGAAGTTGTTTCATTTTTGTTTATAGATTATTGTTGGTTTTTGGAGTCTGTTATTATTTTATGTACAAATGTATGTACTTGTTATGTATGTATTTTTGATTTAAATGAAATAAAAAGATAAAATGCATTTTGAATGATAAACCATGTTATATATTTAACAAATTTGGAACCGATCCCATTGAATTTGTATGAATTTGTATTAGAATAATTGATTCCTTATACGGCTTTTCGCTTTGCGGCCAAGTTTCGTGGAACGTATCTAGGCCGTAAAGCGAGGTATGGGTGTACTAGAACTAGGATGAATATGCATCAAGGAGACCTGAGAGCAGAAAATGTAGCTACAGCACTGAGTCAAGAAGAAATGAAGAAAGAAGTTGAATTAATTTGGGAAGAAGCCAGTATTATTGAGGAGATGAAAGAGAAAAGAATCTAAAAGATATGGGAGGAAAAAAAGTGGATTTATAAGAAAGAGTTGTTAATAATAAAGACTCAAAGTCTCCCAACAGCTTGAAGCCATGTCCTGAATATACAGGAAAAGTATGAAGGGCCAACAAAAGGTGAGAACTGGATTTTGTGTACTGATGATTTGTAGACAGAGTTTTAGGATGATGAATGTTTAAAATCTGTGTTGATGTTAATACAAGTTTGGTTTGTAAGGATTGTGGTTTTAAATTTGTTAAATAATTTTCAAATGTACTGGTACCTTAACATCTTTGTATATTCTTAATTTTAAACAATGTTCTATTCTAATTTGTTTAAAGTTTGAAGAGTTCTGGAACCTTAAAATGTTTTGGCATGTTCTTATTTAATTAAAAAAAAGTTCTAATATTCCTGTTCTAATTTGTTAAATCTCTGAGGATGGACTAAAGTAGACTGAAAGTGCTTGGATGTTTGTATTTTATATATTATACTCCAATTAAAACAGTGCATGTTAATGTAACAAAAACACTTTGTTACATTAACAAATTTTGTTTTATTTTAATATATGTAATATATGGTTTACTTTCTTATATTAATAATTTTAATATTAGAGGTTTGTTAGTCTGTAGAAATATGCCATTATTTCTACAGACAAATTTTAACAAACAAATTTTTAATTTTTTTTATTCATATATTTTGAAATGAATTATTTAATTACATACATTATTGAATACAAAATTAGGTTTTTTTGTGAAATGTAGATTTTCAATAATTTAATAATAATTTTGATTTAATGATAATTCACAAAATACAGTAAAACCTGTGTAAACTGGAATTCTTTTCCATTTTGGCAGTCTTCCATTTTCAATAAGTTTTATTATTTTTTCTTTTTTAATCTTTAAACTATGTCAGGTAAATGTCACACATTTATGTTTACTTTTTTTTTAGTAAAATTCACTTTTACATATGTTAAAGAAATTTTATAAGTTTAATTCAAAGTCATTCCAACTAAAGATAGGAGTATTTGAATGCAAAAATTAACTAGTGTTGGATTCTAAAAAGTTCTTGTTCCTGAGAACTTGTACTAGATATTCAAATACTGTAAAATTCTGTTGACCTGGCACACAGTATGCTGACAAATCCAATAAGCCATCATGTTGAGCTCATCATTGGGAGAGGATAACCAGTGCACTGGGTAGTTAAGATTTTCATGTAAAAGCACTTTAAATGCACAGTTCTTGGAATGGGATGTGGTTCTCCTTTTAGAGATGATAAATGCAAAGATGACATGATGTTGCACTAGGTAAAACCAGTTAGCTCTTGTATAATTTTTCTAAAGACTTTTCCAACAACATTATTGCATGGATTTGATATGAAAAGCAAAAATATTTAGCACATACTCTTCATATACTTTGGTAATTAGTATATGTGTGTATTTATATGCTATAAAAGTGTACAAAACACAAAGTAAGAATAGAAAGTTCTTGTTTCAGGCCAACCAAGGATAGAAATAGCCTGGAAAAATTGTGTCAGTGATATATATAAAAAAGAAAAAAAAAATACTTCCATCATCTGATAAGGCAGCATATTCGGTAATCTGGCACAACACTGGTCCTGATGATGCAAGGTTAATGGAATGTCACTGTACTTCTTAGATGCAATCCTTATGAGCATGTCATCATGCAACAGCAAACAAGCCAATTTGAATACCAAAAATTAGTCTTGCTCAGCCATCAGAAATTCTAATTGCATTATAGTAATACAGAGACTAAATTATTCTGTGATCTCACTTCTACAGAAATTTTATTATTCAAATTAATCATTAACTTCAACCTATAACTAATTTACAACTACCACACATTGAGTTTTCAACCACAAACATTTTTGGCTTCATTCAGAGGCCCACTTCAGGTTAAACAACAAGGAAGAATTACAATTCTACTGAGCTTCTGTATATTCTAAGTTATTCGAATATCCTGTTCTAGGCATTCTAAAATTTTAAAAGTTTCAGTCTTTCAGTTAATAACAATTCAAATAATTTTCAAGGTGTTCCAAAATTTATTTTTAAAAAATTTCTCAGATGTGGATATTAAATCTGGATATTACAATTATAACAAGTGGATGTAGGTATTAAAAATTAATTCATATCTCCTTGTGCAAATTCAGCATAACTTGCCAAGCTTATACTAGATTTCACCTATCCTTGTTATTAATGCAGTCTCCAATATAGATTGTCTCTGTCCTCTGTTTGTAGATTTTGATAGTTTCAGCTGGTTTAAGCTTTATTCTGTAAAACATTTTCCTTAAAAGTATAACTTCAGTCTAGCATAGTATATCCTGATCTGATGCAAATTGGACCAGAGAAATCATGTGGTAGTTGTTATTTATATCATAGATGTGTCCTTTAAGTCTAGATGCTAACAACCGAGAAGTAGAGCTCACATATGACATATGTCAATCATGCATTAAATCTAGTATCTGCTAGCAGTATTTTGTACATTCCAGGCAATCTTTGTATATTTACAAAGATACAGTCAAACCTGTTTTTATGCGGGGGATAGGGACCGCATTAAAAAAAAACGCATTAAAAAAAATCTCACGAAACTTCACGAATGGCTGTAAATAATAGTTTTCGCAACACAATTAAAAAATTAATTTTTTTATGCGGTCAACAGGGACCGCATAAAAAAAGTCTCACATAGAAAATAACTCAAAACCGTACGAAATAGAATTTATTGACAACAGATGTCAGCACTTGACTGCATCGTCTGGTCTATCGTCTGTTTTACATATTTTTGTCCAGGTGGTGTTTTGTTGACTTAAAAAGTAAATTATTTCATTTTTCGCATATTCATGCAATAATATTACTATAATAAGTGCATTTATGCTATAATAAGTTTATTTAGCTATAATAAGTCAACGTAAGACATGACGAATCGCACGAGACTAGTCGCCAACTATACCGCACAAATTAAAAATTCGCATTAAAAAAATCGCACATAAAAGGAGCGCATAAAAACAGGTTTGACTGTATTTGAATAACTTAAAATATACGGAAGCTCAGTAGAACTACAATTCTTTCTTGTTATTTCACCTGAAGAAGGCCTCTCAATGAAGCCAAAAATGTTTGTGGTTGGAAACTGAATGTGCTGAAACTTGTGTGGTAAGCATAAATTAGTTAGTATATAAAGTTCCAGCATCTGTGGTGTTTCTATGAACTTCAACCTCCATAATTACTATGAATGTCAATTAACTTGTTATCGAATACTCTATACTACTTAGTTACTAACTACTCTATACAAGGTAAATTAGAAGCAATATGTTACCTTATTCTCATTGTTTTCAAATCATATTTGTTGTTTTTTCTCGGGAACTCATATGATTCTTGAAAATATTCAATTCTGCCCCTGGTTGATTCCAACAAAAACTAACATTAACAGAGATCTTGTGTTACTATCTCTGTCACAACCTGCATTTCTCTGAAAACGTTCAAACTAATTCTCAGAATACAGTTTGTTATACTCTGCAGTGACCATTATACCTGGAAACAATTTCACTTTTTTTTGTCTACAAGTGTAATCTAAATTTGATGCTTTATTCAGGCTAAAATTATATTATTTGTATCCAAAAACCTCTTTGGTTTCTGTGCTGTAGGTGCATAAAGTCAAAATCTGTCCAATTTTGAAAGGCATATTTGGTATTTTTTTAAAATAAATTTGAGAATTTGCTAGCTAGATTGTTGCTTGGACTCCATAGATTTTAATTCATGTTGTTATGGCAACAAAATTCCAAACATAAAATGGAGCAGCTTAATGATGAACAAAAAAGAATTTTAGTTGAGGAATTTCATAAACATGTGGAAAGGAGAAGCTTCACAATTAACATGCTAACTACTACTGTTAAAAAATTTTGACCCCCTGGGTCATTCCCTTTTTTCTATAGATTTATGTTCTTTTCACAAAAAAATTCTGATTTTGCTCCTTGAAGTGGTTTTTTAAAAATATTTATGCTAATTTTGAAAGTTTTGTTTGAGGTACTGTACAATATATATATGCCTCCAGGCTTAGATGAATGAATTTACATGTACAGGCTGTGAGTCACATATATTGTGCTTCACTTGCAGATTGGTACAAGTTTGTTTTGTGTTATTTTTAATTAAACTACATTTACAGAAATGATCTGTGAAGTATTACTGGTAGTCCACAGAGCATATTGTGTAATCAATCATTTTGGTACAGTACAAACCTTGTATAGTACTTTGAAGCATCAAGAGAAATTTTTAATGAGTAACACAAGTGGTACTTCATGGTGATTAATGTTTTAAGATTTTGTGAATATGGGGATGACAAGGACAGTTTACAGAATCATTCTGTAAACTGTTGGTTGATTCTGTAAACTGTTGGTCCAAGTTGTAAGAGTGTCATTAGATTTCCAAGGATTGGTCAAAAGAAAATTAAAATTACAGATAACAAGACAAAGTCATTAGAAAGAGAAGAAATCAGAAAAGTTGGATAGTCACGAAGAAAACTGAAGAAAGTTCAAAATATCTCATCAATATGTTAAAAATCATATTAATTGACCAAAATATTGCCCTTTGGAAATAAACTACAAACTATACACAAACACAACTCAAACTGCTCCAAACTATACACAAAAACAACTCAAACTGCAAAGGGCTATTCTGCAAAAATGTGCAAGGGCAATTTCAAAGCTTCAAATAAACTAATATATACACCACTTCACACCAGGATATGTGTTAATACAGACACAGAACCAACTTCCAGTGCATTTAATACAAAAAACCTACCTTAGATAACCTATGTTAAACAATGTACTGTACAATAATGTTTTTAAAAGTCCTAAACTGTAAGATAGTGTGTATGTTCATGTTCTACTCAAACTTATTCAAAAGATCCAATTTTAAAAAGTCTGAAGAGTGTCAGAGATATGGATGAAAGTACTTGAAATTTTTTGATAAAAGTAAGTAAAATTTTATTTTTAAAATTACTGTAATTTTTGGAATAATTCATGGATAATTTGGAAAATGATATAAGGCTATACAAATGGAGCAGGTTATATGCCAATTTTAAATTCCAATCACGAGTTAAAGTTGATTCACACCATACAACTGGTGGCACGCAACCAACTCACCAGACAAGCAACTATTTTACTCATACATTCATGAAAAATAATGGTGTTTAACTATACTTCCCACTATCTGTAAAATCATGATCTATTTTAAAGGATTAAAATTTAATTTTTTTAAATAAATACTTGCAATTAAGATACAGATTAATCTTCAATCTAATACAAAATAGAAGTCTAAAAGTATTAAATTTTTATAAAATTAAACAGAATATAATTTTAATGTAGTTATCAGTCATCTTGCATCACCTGTCAAATTCTGATGACACACCACGTTGCATAGCATCATTTTGTGTCAAAGTTGAAAAAGAACAGTATTCAAAAAATTCAAAAACAGTTTTTGTTTAAAAGTAAACAAAATGAGTTTGCTGAATATTACAATGAATTAATATTTGAAATTATCATTACATTGAAACATTTAGTTGTACTTATTACTAATTGAATTATAAGCAATGCAACAAGGCACATGACATGATGTGTGGGAGTTTAAGTAATAAGCACAAAGTGATGATGAAATTATTTTATGTTTAATTTTTCCTGAGTTTATTTATTATTATTACTGGACAAAGGAAATTAGTTGTAAAATAAAAAGAATAAATTCTATTTATTTATATTTGATAATTTTTTGCATCCTGTATTCACTGGTTACCCCCATAATTTGATTGCAAGTGTTTCTGGTCTATTTTAGACCAGAAATACCTGCAATCAAATTATGGGGGTAACCAGTGAGTACAGGAGTAAATTTGACTTATTTAATATTTTAAATTTTATACAAATGTTAGTTTAATTAATATAAAATGGATTTCTATATTAGGGTTTAAAAAAAATAAAGCAAAAAGGAAATGTCATCTTTAGTTTTGATTTTGTTAATTATTATTTTGAATTAAATTTAATAATTATTAAATAAAATTATTGGATTTAATTAAAAAATTATTGTAATTATTAGTTAATGTTAGTATAAAATAGCAGTCTAACTGCTTATCTTTAGAAAAAATTATTTTACATTAGTTATTAATAGGTCAAATAATCCAGAAATTAATATGATTATTACAGAATATTTGAGCAGGTTGTTTATGTATATCTACAATGATTGTTAACAGAAATGAAACAGAAAAAGCAATATTTTTAATTCTTGAAATGGCAATTCCTGAACTGCATACTGGTAATTATCTTGCTTTCAACAGCTACCCTGGAGGTATTATACAGGATATACAGCAGGGCAGGTTATACAAATGTTTTATTTTTGTTCTTGCAATTTTCAGCATGTACTCTATAACAGGTTATCCCCAAAATTATGGTGTATTTAGGAAAATGTGTTAAACAACAACAAAAAAAAAACAAACCCCACTTATCAGAGCTGGAATTAGTTTAGAGTAAACAAGACCTTTAACACTTTTTCCACAAACGTTTTATTTCTTGATACACACTTTTTTTTTTTATATTTTATTTTGTATTAATGTATGTATTTTATGATTTCTTTTATTTTGCATTGAATAATGTATATAATATTTGTAACTTCCTGACAATTAAAATGTGTAGTTTAATTGATTTTTTGAAGTCATATTTCAAATATAAAAAATCTGTAAGAACATTGCTTCATTAGAATTCTCAGTTTGAACAAACAAATTTCATACATTTAAAACATGAAGCAGACCTCTGAAAGGGGTTAAGAACATTTGTTTGAATAAAGTGACGTGTTGCTGGAAAGTGTTATAGATGTTGTTTATTCTATTAATTACACAATGTTACAGAGTAATATTCCTGAACAGCTACAGCTAATACTAATATGTTAAGAAAAAAATTACTTACCATCTCCTTGCATCCTCTTTCATTCCAACTTATTGTATTAACTTATTTTACTTAAAAATACCTTATGTTGTATTGTGTGACTTTTCTCTGATGGCCAAAGCTAAAACATTTTCTTTCCATATACTCTGAAGAATTTATTTCCTAAATTTAACTACAATCTGTTCATTACACTTAATTTCACGTATTTCCAAACAAACAAACTTTAATAATTATAACCACTTATCTAGTATTTATGAATAGCTAAGAACATAATACAGATAAATAAAATAAAATTAACTCATTTTCTTGTAATTTGGTTTAAGAAAAATTGAGTTAATTTGTCATTTTAATTTCAAAACCATTATATAATATGCTATTTTCCTTTATTTTGATTATTAATCTTCATTTTAAATAATTCTAATAGTAATGGAACAAATAAACTGCCAATAATACCAAGTTTTGTAAACGTTCATGCTAAGTCAGTCTTACTTTTAAAAACAATCATTATCATATTTAATAAATTATAACAGCAGAAATTTTAGATTCATTCAATAGTCTATTAGTAATACAATAAACTCCATGTATTATTTAAAATCATTTATTCCACCAATGACTATTAATTATTGAAGAAATTTTAAAACCTAAGTGATACACACTCGTTAAAAAAACATTTCATACTCAGATAGAATGTTCTATTACTGCAAAACCCAGTATATAAATTTTAGTTATATCTCAGAAATGTATATAAATAACTACAGCTGTGAGCCAATTACATGCCAAATACCTTATCAGAACACTTTAAAATCACAACTCCAGTATCCTATAAAGATGCTCACAGAAATTCATTATGTTCACAATTTTCAATTTATCTGTTATTTAAAGACAATTATTTCAGACATTAAATACAATGAGATAAAAACAAGAAACAATGCCACTTATTAATAATAAAAGATAAATCTAAGAAACTGTCTATTGGCATTATGGGTAAATAAGTTTAATTGACAAATAACCTTCAACAGCATATAGGCATTGTCTTCAGGTAATATGGTAGATAGAACATTAGAACTGTAAAGATACAACACATTTTCAAATTGCTCTTCGTGCACAAGCATGGAATGTAAACATTACAGATATAAAAACACAAAATTATATATTATTACAAAATAATATATCATTTTGTATCTCTGTAAATTCCCTCAACAGATTGGAGTTTCCTATAGTTTGAATTTTGTCACAGGCATTTCCCCAGACAGAGGATGCATAGCAGATAATGGGAATGAAAACAATATTGTAAATGAAATTCAGTACTTCATGATTCATGCCCCAGGAACATTTTTCTATCCTGTGCAAAGTATTGAAAATTAAGATGATGTCTGAAATATATTGTATGTAGTGGCTATAAAATAATTCGTAGTCTAAATAGATCCAAAGAAGCTTGGTTTTCATAATGTTGATGCTTTATAATGTAGACATCTCTTATTAAATTTAGTAAGAGATTGTCACTAAAGGCAGGTGTTAGGTGCCAAGTACTTAGAAATTAATTAAAAATAATTGCAGAGAATTAGCCTGATTTAATACAGTAGTCATTTAGCATATTTATAATCCTTGAAAAAACCACTGAACTCCACTCTCAGTTCTGTACCCTTGACTCAACCTGTTCCATTTTTTAGGCTAAACTCCTAACAATTTATAATGCCATCATCTAATGCAATCAATCCTTTACCAATGAGAACATTGCCAAATACACTGACAACACTTCTGTCAGTCATTCGCTATGTAACTCCAACAGTCTGCATCATATCGCCTATATAATTATTGATGCTGTTATAAATAGTTTTAACCACCACTTTATAGAGTGGGTCAAAGGTTATGGCATCCTTGGCAACAAGAAAGTAGATGTCTTAGAATTGCAGCTAATAGCAATGTGACACTGCATGCTTTTACTCATACTCCAGTCTTTACTCTGGCAACATAATTGTGATGACTCAGATGAGAATCCTAACAGCAGGAGATTCATTCCCAGTGTAAAAACCTTACCTGTATTAATAGGCAAGGTACTGTACATCCAAATCATAATATAACACAATTTGTCTGAGTATGATGATTTTCAGTCTTACCCTTCTTTTTTTACTATATTTTCACTGAATGACTGACATGCCGCATAAAAATGACGAGACCAGCATGCCAGAAACCTCGGGTTACCAGCATACCGGTTAAACTGCGAGTAAAATATAAAATTAATCAGATATAACAAAACCAATTGTTAATTAAATATTAAAGAAAACATTCTTCCACGTACAATAAAATAATAACACTGTAATTTGACTGACTTAAAATCAGGAATATTTTAATTAACAATTATTAACATTAGTAGTAGTAGTAGTAATAGTGAGTGTGGGCTACATGGACCATTTACCCTGACCTTAAAAATAACACCTTCCTCTCAAATTTCACACAAAGCAGATGATGTTAATTGTGTAAGCTGAGATAATTTACAGTGAATTTTTTAAGTTAATATGTTTACTTTTGCTTTTCCAAATCAAGTAACAATAAAATACACATTAAAAAAAAAATACTTTCAGAATTTCACAAGTATTTTACATCGTTAGAAAGAAGACAAAATGAATAAATTAAACGTATAGTAGTTTTTGATGTAATGCTGACAGTTTCACAGAGTAATGCTGACAGTAGAATAAAAACTCATTCTTTTTTTAATGCATTCTCTAGAGGGAGATGTATAACCTCACTTAAACAGGTCATTCCGGCTTTTACCATATGGAAAAATCTGATTTCATGGTCTCCCCAGATAGACCAGCATGCCGCTCATTTCACAAAAATACGATAACAATAAACCTACTAATGACATCTGTATTACTTATGGTGACACTGATGGCATGCAGCATTACTTTCTTCATTGTCCTGTGCTCAAAGATAATAGGCTGAGGCTAAACATAAGGTTTAGCCTCAGCCTAATACCTTTGAGCTTTTATTTCTAATTCTCAGCTCCTATAACATTAGTTGGCCTTGCAAATTCCACCTGTCTTGCAATTTCCACCTGATAATGAAGTGTCATACTTCTGAAGAATTCAAACACACAAGATAAAGGGGCAATTCAAGAATATGAGCAATTCTCAGTATGATAAATCATTCATGATTCTGTCCTCATTCACTCTGCATTTCTTTTGTCATATTGTACAGTATTCTTATATATTTTAATTTTTATTTATATCTCTATGACTTATTGTACATTTATCTTTTTATTCATTCTTTTTAACCATTTCACTCTCTATGTTTTCTAATTTTGTATTCTACCTGCATCATGTTCTATGTTATGCATTGTGGAACCAAGTATTTTTTACATATAGACATTATCTTGTAAAACCTGTCCAAAGTAGAATCTGAATAAAATGGAAAAAAATCCTTCAGAATAGAGCAATTTTTTGTTAAAAAGAGACCTATTCAAAATGGAAACTTGTCAAACCAGAAAAAAATATTTAATACCTGGCAATTTTGATTCACACAACTTTTACTGTATATTGATGGACTAGCAGTGTATCAACTTTAGCAACAAATATCAATTCTGTTTGAAAATAACCAACTATTGTTTTAGTATGGAGGAAAACTGATAAATGCTTCAATCATATCTTTATTGTTGAATGGTTCATTGCCCCCACTACTGGACATGCTGGTCTGGGAGCTATCTTATATGACAGTCATCCCAAGTAGTGTTGAGGAGTACATTGACAGCATAGTGATATGTTCAGCAAATACTGTGCCCTCATGTGTTGCCTTTTGTGACAGGGCTGCTGAAATCATCATTTTACAGCAAGATAATGCTTGTTACACACAGCTAAGGGTTTCCCAGAAATGTTTATCATGCTGCCACATTTTCTTGGTGTACCCAGGTGCCTATTTAACTATTTTCTTGACCATTTATTGCCCATTGAGTATTTGTGGGACTAAGTGGGACACCAGCTTCAGACATCTAAGAGTATAAGGGATTTGGAGTTGTAGTTGTAACATCTGTCAGCATAGTATACTATGCCTGTATGCCCAATCATACTGCTACAGGTACCGAGACAAGAGGTGATTCTAAGGTACTAATGATTCATTTAAATTGTTGCACAGGAAACTGTTTCTTTGCTATATTGTAATCACTTCACTATAATTATTACATTCACACTAATAAAGTTTCATTTGACTCCAATGCCTCCTCTATGCATAAATTTTTGTTAATGAATGTATTTATTATATATATAGTAGTAGTAGTAGTGATTTCTTCTAAAATTTGAAAAAAATCTACTTTATTTAAATGAAAAAGAGCAGATCTATTTTTGGATAGAGAGGCATTCACAAAGTTTAAATCTTATAAATTATTCATCTAAAATGAATCTTATATTAACATAAACTTACTTCATCCACTTTCATATTTATTAAAATGTTATATTAATGAAAAGAAATTGAATTTTTATCTATTAACATTTAAATCTAACAAATACATACGAAATCAAATATGATAATTTAAAACAGATGTTAAAAACTCATACAAACATGTGAATAAATGGCTTTAATCAGGCTACATTCACCTGCAACATTGCAAACTTCCTCAGGAAAGTTAAAAATAGAATGGAACAAAGCTCTTTCTTTAAATTTAAAAAAACATTCTATTTGCCTTAGTAAAGCTTTGCTCCACTCTTTTCTCAATATATCCAAAGAAATTTGCTATGTTGCAAATGAAAGTACTCAAACCCCGATTAAACCTGTTCAATCAAGTTTGTGTGAACTTTTAATACCTGTTTCAAATAATGCATTTAGTATTTAATGATTATAGTGTACATTTCTACTAATTTTCCTAACATATACATTTTTATTTTATCCTCTTTACCTATTCTCTCTTTTATCAATTATGAACTTGAATATAAAATTTAACGTTTCAAGAAAAAGAACCCAAACATCAACCATTATTTTTTTCAAATTGCTTGTCCTGCACATGCATAGAAAATTTAAATTACACATTATTTTGAAATGATGGCTTTTTGCATAGAGCTAATGATTTCCTTCTACAATCAGGAAGGGTGTTAATGAAGAAAGATTCAACCCCTTCAGTGCTGAGAAAAGTAAAAAGTTGTCACTATGCCGGGTGTAACATCAGGATTGTCTGGACTTCTAGATCCACTGACAAATGTAACATGTCCCAAACTATTTTTTTTTTTTTGGTAAAAATGTATAAATCTACCCGGCTGCTTTATTTCTTAGTGAATAAGCATTCCCACTCAACGTATTTCCTAAAAAAGCACTTGCTAAGAAAGAAAAAAAAAAAAAAAAAATCGCTGCTCTTGTGACTACCTCCAATCTTGTTATATGTTCTCCTCTTGAAGCAAAGTCCCTTATAGTTAGTAGTGTTGGGATTATACCTCCAAATTCATACTGTTTTTCAAAATAGATGTGGTATCTTTATACCTGTCTGCACTCCATTTTGAAGCAGTCATGCTTGCAAACACCTTACTAATTGAGAATGATTGTCCCATTCCACAAATACTGAGGTTGAGAGAGGTGCTTTTGCTAATTACTGAGAACAAAACTATTTCTGTTTTAATAGTAACATTTACTTGAAACAGAAGGGCATGTCTATGGGCCCGTTTCTATCAGCCATTTTGGCAGAGTTAGTAATGAGAGCTATAGAATTCAAAGTTTTTAGATCCCCTCTTAACATATGTTATTCTCTTCTGTATTTGAAGTACACTCAAACCTGTTTTTGTGCACTCTTTTTTTGTGCAATTTTTTTTTTGTGCGGTATACCAGTTTGATTGAAATTCATATACCGCACAAAAAAAGACTGCACAAAAACAGGTTTGAGTGTATGTTAATGATATTCTACTAACATGGGAAGGTTCAGATAAAGAGTTACTGGAGTTATTACAATTACTGTCAACTATTTTCCTGACTATTTCCTTTACTAAAGAAGAGGAAAAGATGCAAAGAACTCTTTTTTGGATCTGCTTGTATATAGATCTCACAACAGCATCTTGCTTTCTGTATATCATAAATTTGGTGAATCTTCTTATGTCATTTCTTCTATGGCTTTTCAGCCCTCTAGGTACAAAAAATTGGCAATTATAGTGCTGATATGCAGGATGTTCTTATATCCTTGTAGATGATGAGCTTTCCCTTTTTAAATTTGCAGTTTAAGGTACTGGGTATTCTTTAGCCAAGTTTAAACATCTAGTCAACTGGATCAAATGCATGTTATTTCCATCATCCACTTTGTATTGTAAGAAGGAATTAGTTTTTGTAACACTGGCCATTCTATACCTAGGTGTCACTTCATTATGTATTTGTCAAGTTTTCAAGAATTTTGGCTGTATTTTGCCACTAGCACCACAGCCCACCTTACATAGGATACTCTGTAATGATAGAGACAAGGTTACACTCTATGAAAAGTCTGGTGAGTATACTATATCCTTACAAAATCCCATAACTGGGTTGAAACTATTATACATGGAGCCATTACTAGAATGCTCCATCTCTGTCTTGCAGAGCATAGTGATGATGCAATATGTAACAAATGTACAACAGAGCTAGTTAACAAAGCGATAGAGAGTAACTTTGAGCCACTTTAGTCGCAAACTCCCCCCCTAAAATGCTGTGGGGATTGTAACAGGATTCATATAGAAATCCTGTTACATCTCAACAATGGCATCATGCAGCTCTCCCACACTAGATATACCAGAGTTGTGGATAGCACTGTTTAATCTTCTAAAGTTGTGAATCACGTAGTTCCTGATAAAACACCTTGTAGTGGCATTGCTCCACTACATGTTTATTTGCTTGTTGACTGTATAATTTATTATTATTTATGCATTTTATTTTAATCTAATTTTATTCTTGATGTTTTCTTTTACGTATCATTGTATTTTTGTATTATTGTATAATTTCATAAATTGCATATATGTAATTTAAATTTTCCATGCATATGAAGGACAAGGAATTTGAAAAAAAAATTTCAGTTGATGTTTGGGTTCTTTTTCTTGAATTTCAATGTTTTGTTCTCTATGAATGATTTTGCCTGAAGATGACTGTTATATACTGTCAAAAGTACTCACAAAATGAATTATTTTTATGTAAATTTAATATTTATTCTGAAATTTGATATATTTTGAATTGATGAACAGTATCAAATTTCTTTGATCATATTTTAACTATACTTGAAACTGATTTTGATGCTTTTTATATGTGGAAATTCTGAAGAATAAATAAGATGCAATACAATGATTTCAAAAAAGACTGGAACAAAGACTGAATTTTAGAATTTTACAAAATTCCAATAAATATGGAATTTGAATAAAAAATAACTTGACAAAAGTGAAAAAAAATCATCTTTGCAAAAATTTTATTCAAAAAAGCTAAAAATTACTTAATAATTAAATAATTATTTTCAACATACAGAAAATAAAATCATCTATTTAAATTTTCATTAATTATATTTCTTATAATGATCATATAAATTACAATGAATAATTAATTATATATTAATCTCTGAAAAATAATGTGTGATTATATAAAAATATTTAACAAAACATTTGATTTCCTTAAAGTTCAGCAATTTTATCTTGAGAAGCATAAAAAATGATTTTTAATATTTTTTTATAGTTGCCAAAAAATTTTAACAACATGCAAAAAACTTTTTCAAAAAATAAAAAAAATATTTCATTTGAAAATTAATTCTGTAAAAAATCCCAACAGAAAACTTGATAGATATTTTTGGCATGTTTATGACCTTTCAAATAAAATTTTGATCATGCCACCAAGTATTTAAAAATAAACTTATGGTTTCATGCTACATGCTTTTATGGTGGATAATGTTCAGCAGTATGGCAAGCTTAATGCCAATCATGCCAAGGAAGAAGGGACAGGTATTTACCACTGAAATTGAAAACTTCTCCTCCCCCTCTCTCTGATCTATTGAGGAGAGAGAGAGCTTCCTGATGTGTGGCATGATCCTAGTTGTACCATTTATCAAGCCTTTGTATGTACTTGCTCCTAAGACCCAGAACTGGAATAAGAAATAGCCAGAATATGAAAGTTATTTATCAAATATTAAAATTGCTAAACACTTTATTTAAAAACAGGATGAATTTTATTAATTAGAAACTGTATTATTTAGGTTGACATTTTAAAATTGTTATTTTGCCTTCAATTGTAAAATAATTTAATTTATAGAAACATTTACTAAAAGTTCCTAATAAAAAAAAAAATCTATGATTTTTAATTCAACAGCACCAACAAAGTTTTTTGATCTAAAGCAATCAAGAAAAAATTCATATAAAAATTGAAATGATCAAATTACCAATAAGTAATTTAGGGAATTTAGCCAATTAAATAATAAAAGTAACTCTTCTAGACCACATCAAAATTTAAGTAATAAATATCACGTTTCGTTTTTTGTCTTTTAAGATGCACCACTGTATTGGATGCATCTCATTTCTCAAGTCAATATTTTGAGAAAAAATATTCTTTACAGTATAAGATCCATCTTAATTTTGAGATAAATTTTAGGTACAAAAAGGTGCATCTTATAAGGCAAAAACATGGTAAATTAATTCTTTTATAAAGTGGCAGTATTTCTATCTTCAGAGAAACTCTATATGAAAGTATTATTTACTAGCTAAACTCATCTCTAAATTATGTATTAGTAACAGATCAGATAATATATGATTTACTTGAAAGACTACAAGCAATGATCTTATACATTATGAAGTCATTGTTTATTATATGTATTAGAAACATAAATAGAGAAAGCATTTTAAATTATTTATTATTGGCTATAATTTTGTAAAGTTATGTGTAAATAAAGATTCAATTCAAGATTAATTAAAAATCTAAGAATTTCTGAATTAAATTAATACTTTGCAAGGTAAGTTATGTTTACAAAAATCACATCTGACTGAAGTTTCAAAGAAAGATTTTCACTACAAATGTTTTTTGTTTTCATTTAAATATTTTGCTGTTTTATTTGAATGGCTTTGAAGATAACAGTGAATGCTTTCTGTTTTCAGTTAACAGACAAAAAAATCACCATACCTTAGCAGTGAATGTAACTCATATTTAAAATAAAGATTTTCACAAGTTGTTTAATAGATCATCATTAGATTAAATTAGAAATGCATTACAAATGTTCAAATAAAAAGTTTAAATCTTGACATAAATTTAAAATATAAATTTTGAACGCCTGATGAAATTTAAATATACAATGAACAATTATTTATTGTGACATCGTCACAATGCTTTGGTTGCAATTTTTAATCATATTTTTAATTAATTTAATTTAAAATATATGTTCTCCATCTCAAATTAGTACTGTAGTGTCTTAACCCTGTACAGTCATGCCAGTCATCTATCAGTCCTTTCAGGAGAAAATTTTTGAATTGAAATAACATGGCTTCAGGTTTGCATCAGAAGTTCATATATCATTAATCGAACATCCTTCCCCAAAGCTTTCCATATCTGGTCTCAGATTTCATCTATCTAACTCTGTTCTCAAGATTAAGGACAGATAGGCAGAGAAATGACAGTGGGAATTTATAAGTCTACAATTTTTTCGAATTGCAGCCCAAAAAATAAATACATTAATAAATTAAATGGTAATAAATAACATAATGGACACATTCTTATGAGACCTTATATATCTTCTAAAATAATGAAAACAACTCACACTCCCTGGCATGTCAGCAATTTCTTACCAGTTTTCATTCATAAATTTCCCTCCTCATTTACATGTCTTGGAATCCACATTCCTGATGATCTTAGTCTCATCTCAGTGCATGTCAGATTCATCTCTACTTGCAAAGAATGCAGTGCAGTGCCTTTCTCATGAAAACACACTTGTTTGTGCAATCTCCTAAGTAAAGTCTATTGTATACCTAACATAATTCTGTGTCTGCCTATGTATGTATTATGAGTTCTAATTTTTAAATAAATATCCTGTATATAACAGTTATAATTTTCTGCCTCAACAAATGAGAGTCACATATAAACACATTGATATACATATGAACCACTTAAATAGAGTCTTTATTTCTGCTTTACTTTAGTACTCTTTTGTTCTCTTTGTACTTTTTTTAATAAACATTATTCAAAATAAAAACATTACAATAAGAATGTTTTGTAAGGTCAGCCATGTTAATTCAATGCTTTATCTGCTAATTGCCAATTATGATTTGAATTAATTTTTAATTGGTAATCATTGAGACATCACTATGCTTCACTAGCAGTTGTTTTTTCAATGAATTTAGAAATACACTCCAGTGCACTTTTCAAGAGAACTTTGCTTCAAGAGTTCTCATGATAATGGGTTTAGTTTGTTAATTACCATTTTGTTTTTATTAATGTATTTAATTTTTGTCTATTTAAATTTTGTCAGACATTTGAGATTTGTAAACAATTCAGAATTGTAACCTGAGAGGATGGTCCATTTAATAGATTTTAAGTGTTTGTTTTAAATATATTTTTTCATAATTAAGGTATGAATTTGATCGTCAATCTGAAAATGAAATTGTAAAAACTTAAAACATTTAATCAAAATAACTTTTTTGACTCTTGGAAAATATTAAGTGCAATGAAAAGAACTCCAAAAACTGGATGTATTTACAAATAGTATCAAAAAACCTTAAATTCAGTAAAAATGGAATGTTTATTAATGGAACAAATGTTTTTGACCATGTTCAATGGCCCTTTTCAGTTCTAGAATGAAATTTTATACATGTTCTATTATATACCATTCTAGAATATAATGATGGCCATTGTACATGTACTGTACATGGTCAAAAACATTTGTTTCATTAATAAACATTCCATTTTTACTGAATTTAAGGTTTTTTTTAATATTAATTTTATTAAGTGTAATTATTTTAGTGAATTAATAACCAGGTATTTTTTACTAATTCTAAAATTTCATATAAATAGACTTATTAAGAAAAGCTGTAAAATTTAACACTTTTTTTGATATAAGAATTAATAACTTTAATAAGAATCAACAGATTAAAATTTGATCATCATTAGATCAAAAACTTTTCTTTAAATCAACTATTTGCTGACTGTATATTACATATTTTTATTTTATAATGAAATACTTTTCTAATACTTAGTTTCTTTAATTAATTTAACTATACCTTAATAGTGAATTTTAAATATAACAAATGTAAGATATAACATATGTAAATATTAATTATATAACAATAACACATTTTATTAATCATTTATTTGATAAAAATATTAATGAGATTAATTTTAATTTTTTTTACAAATTACTTGTTATTTCAATTAATTCATTACCAATATATATTTAATTTTTCAAAATTAAATGTTAGATAAATTTAGAACTATTAATAACTACAAATAAACCATTGTTTTCTACTTATCATATGATCAATTCTAAAATCATTATGCTAGAGTTATGGAAAATTGTTGCAAATGTAATTTTATTTTAAAAAATTCAGATTAGAATGCATAACTTCCAAATAATAATCAAAATATATTTAAGTAACAGATTATAACCACATTCATTATACAAATAAAATAAAAAGTTGGTTCTTGTTAAACTCAAAATTTGATTCATATATAAAGCATATTCTTTTCCTGCATTATCAGAGTCACTTAAATCTTAAAGGTTTAAGTGACTTGATAAATTACTCCAAAACATATTTAGATAGTCAAGTTCATTATTATAAATACTACAAGTAGATTCAATTCTATTTCTATCAACAGTATCTTATTTTCTATTTTAAATTCTAAAAATGAGAAAATATTCATAAATATATTTACATACATAAATAATGGCAAGGACTGCTTTGTAAATCATTTTTAAAGCTTAACAAAACAGGATGAACAATTTGGTTCTCTTTTAACTAATTAATGTTATTCTCATATGAGTTTTCATTATTAAGTGAATATGCAAGATCCCCCCACCTTGATGCGGTGAGCAGATTTGCATGTCCTCTAGATCATGTGAGTTTTGACAGCAGCAGCTTTGCTACCAACAAGGATACCCATGCTGAATAGGTCAAAGGATAAGGGCAAGACCATGGCAGGGTCACTACTACTCCAGGTTGAGGCTTGTGTGTACAGCTAACACTCCCATCATGTAAAAATTTTCTCTGGTTAGAAGGCAGCAAAAAGAAAAGCAGGATCTGAATGTGGTAGGGATCCTGAACTTTAGAGTTGTCCCCCACCAATCAGGAAGTAAAATGACTGGAATAGGCTAATGAAATATTTTTCTAAAATGCATTTCTATTTTTTTATACACTGTAATTATGCTTTTAATTCTAACTACATTTTTAAAGTAATTATTACATGCATATAAATTTTTTAAAATTGATTTTAAATTAGATGCATTTTTATGTTCTATGTATAAAATAATTATAAAATAGTGTTCAAGCTGTTGATGCATGTGCATTTACAATAGCTAGTTTAATAAAATACAATAATATGAAATTAAACATTCTTTTAGTATCATTTACAAATAATTTAAAATACATTTCAGAAAAAAAATATTATTTTTCATGAATAAAATTCTTCTACTGAAGTAAAATAGTCATTAAAATAATATAAAATATTATTCACTTATTTATCTGTTGAGTTTAGGAACTTTATCCTTAAAAGTACAAATAAATAACAAAAACACATCTGAAAGTAAAAATTAAGTTTTGTATTGAAATTACAGCAATAATACATCAAAGGGAATAAATATTGCATTAATTATAGTTACTAACATGCAAGAAGAATTGCTTTCACAATTAAAAAAATCTAGAGTTTATTCATGATCATGATGATGATATTCAAAGTGACCACTGTTTTGAAAATTCAGAAATCTCATTCAATACAATTTACATTCTGTTGTTATACAGTGTAAGATCTATTCTGAAAGTATCTAATTTGGTAGCCTTAAAGCATACACATCATCAGTGAATACTAATGGGTCTGCAGACACTCCCAATTTCTTTATGCTAGACAACATTGGCTTTGTGATAAGATATTGCAGGGTCCTCACAATAGCATGGAATCCAGATATGCTTCCAAACCTTTTTGTGTTGTTAAAACTTTGTGTCACAATCCCCATATCATCATGTAAATGCCAAAAAATAAACCAACATGTTGAAAAGAAATGAATAACTATATGAGAGCAATAATGACTGAATGTCACCTTACAGGAACTGCCCCTAATTCATTGTGATTAAGATTTTCATGTTGACATTGACAAAATTATAAATATAACTGCAATATTGCATCAAATGAGAATGCAATTAAATGTGTTACAGGCAATTGAAGGTTTTCTTGAAGACATAAAATGTTATTTTTTTTAATATATAAATGCGTTGTTTATTCAACTAGTCCCCTTGGTAATTTTCTGACAAGATGCCTGTTACAGGATAATATTATACAAGTACTAGCTGACCCAGCCACACGTTGTGGCTCAAAATGTATCTATTATAAATGTATAACACTTCCGCCGTGGGGGAATTTCAAAAAATCCCTTTTTAGTGTACATTCTCTTGACGTACCCTATTAAAACGCAATCAAAAACACATCTAAAATAGTATAATAAAAGCCGAGTTCTTCACAGTAAGCCTTAATCCCGTCACTTTTCCCGCTGGGGAATATCGAAAAATCCCTTTTTAGTGTATATTCTGTTGACGTAACGTATTAAAACGCAATTAAAAATGCAAAAAACCGCATGTAAAATAGTATAATAGAAGCCGAGTTCTTCACGGTAAGCCTTAATCCCGTCCATCTCCCCCACTGGGGGGAATTTCGACATGTATATTATATAAAAACACGTGCGTATTCGAATGCAACGTTGTGTCAAAATTTCAAAGGAATCGGTAGGAACAAACGAACGTTATATTTTATTTATATAGATAGATAGAAAATGATCTGCTTCAGTCCATTCTCACAAAAAAGCAGAATGCCTGACAGAAAGCAAACTTAGGTCGTCGGAAGTTAGCGCCATCTGTTGGACATAAAAGCCTTAATCCATATATAAATATATTTTTGAAAGGGGGAAATGGTGTAGGGGTATGAAAAATAGATAGTAGCCGATTCTCAGACCTACTGAATATGCATATCAAATTTGGTAGAAATCGGTAAAGCCGTTTCGGAGGAGTAAGGTAACTAACATTGTGACACGAGAATTTTATATATAAGATAAAACATTCTTTCAGACTTGTCATGCTCTGCTGTTGAGAACACTGTACTAAATGTATTTCTGATCTCTAGAAACAATGGCTACAAAAAACAACATCAACTTAATCATAACTGAACTGAAGTTCTTTAAATTGTGAAAACAATTCTTACATGTCACATAACTGAAATTTAAGTGCTATTCCCATTGATATGTCATTATTAACTGTCATGGATACTTCATTACTATAAATGCAACACAAAGAAATTCATCTTTACTTTCAGATTTATCTTTGTTATTCATTTGTCTGTACCATGTAATGTGTTTCAGCTTACACAGTATAAATTTTCCCCTATCAATAAAACACAGTATAAATTTTCCATCAATAAAACACAGTATAAATTTTCCCCTATCAATAAATTTTTAAATTAAAATATTTTTTGTGAAATCCGTCCAACATGCCTTCAATATATTAACCAAATTTACTATCATCATAACTGTTTGAGAGAGTTCTAAAACATTCTAAAAAAAAACAAACATTTAATTATGTTCATGCTAATACATATGCTTTATGACTAATTTCCCCCCCAAAAATATATTTTGGATATATAGTCTAAGTATATATTTTATTAGCTTACACTTTTAAATATCCTAAAGCCTTGGCTATAGACCACAACCTACACAAGGTAGAAAACTTATTCAAAAATTCATTGTTTCACCAAATTGCTTCAAAAGTAACTGTTCCTTTTCTATTGGTTTTTATTCTAAAATCAATAGAAAAGAAACAGTATTACTTTACCTATATATAAGAGTATAGAGTCTATATATAGAAGAGCATCTTATCGATGAAAAAGTTAATGTTCCTGTATTAGTTTTGCTTCTGCAGCTTATACACAAGGACAGCCTACAGCCAATATTTTAGGTTAGATTAGAGGATGGTAAAGAAAGTCACTTAACATCCTTGCTACAGAATATAGAATGTACCCAAAGTTAATTCATTCATGTCAAAAACACATTACACCAAGAGGAAAACAGATTGATGCATGTTACACCGGGACTGTGGAGCCAGAGTCAGCTGGAATTCCTGGCCAGAGGAGTCGGAGTCGGGAAAAATATGTCAAGTCTGACTCCGGCACTTCAGATTTAATTTAATTTTTTTATTTAAATGAAAGAAAACTTATTTTATATTTATTAATTTTTTAAAATGTTTTTGTATTTTGTTATAATTCATTTATTTTAAATACAAAATGCAGCAATTTAATTTATTAAATATGTAGTTTTCTTTGAAGTATTTATGTTTGGTAGTTAAATTATTTTAACCCAATTGAATTTGAATATTTTTTAAATCATTCTTTATTATCCCTGCTCTAAATGAGTACTCTATTTTTCCGAATAAGCCAGACTAATTGATCAGTGTATATATTTTTCTTTTCTGAACAAGAAGCTGAAGTAGCTAGATTGAACATCTTTTAGTTGGACTAACTTTTCTGGAAGAATGAAATTGAACTACAAATGCTGTAGAATAAAGATATGTAGATGTCGAATTTCATCGCCCTCCTTTCTCCTCTTATTAAAAATTAATTTTTTTATACAAATAAATATTAATGTAAGTTAGATATTAAAAATACTAACTATAAAAGTATTTGTGCAAACAGGGCATTTACACAAATTCAGGGCTCCTTTCAGAGTTCAGAATTGGTACCCCCTATGAGTGCCTCTGCCCCCTATAAGATGACTTAGTATTTAATTTTGCCAGAGTCAGGAGTCAAAGTCAGCCTACTAAAATTATCAGGAGTCAGAGTCGAGTGTTTTTTTACCGACTCCACAGTCCTGTGTTACATGCACAGCCACCATCTTGAATGCAACTCCGAAACTGTAAATGGAAAGGGGATCATGTGACACATCATTTAAGGTCAGAACTTCACAAAGAATTGATTGCTGAAAGATTTATTGACCTATCTCAAATAGTTACAGAATTATTAATGTGTTTCCTTTGTTGTTATAGGTTGAAGAACATAACATAATGTCCCTAACACAGGGAGAATGCATCAAAATCATCCTGATGGCAGAAGAGAGAAGTTCCAGGTTGATTGCACAGGAGTTTAATCAAGGTCATCCACACTGAGGGCTTGTGTCACACGTAGCAGTTGCCAACCTACTCCAGAAATTCAGGGAGATGGATTGGTCCAAGATAAGAAATGTTCAGGCCAGTGCAATCAACCTGGAACTTCCCTTCCTTGTCATCAGGACAATTTCAATGCATTCTACCTGTGTTAGGGACATTGTGTTGTCTGTTCTTCAATCTGTAACAACAAAGGAGAAACATTAATAACTCTAACCATTTGAGGTAGGTCAAGAAATCCATCAGCAATCAATTTCTTGTGAAGTTCTGACTGTAAATGATTTGTCACATGACCCTCTTCCCATTTACAGTCTCGGAGTTGCATTCAAGATGGTGGCTGTGCATGTAACACACATCAATTAAGTTGCCATGTTATGTTAAATTTAATAATGAAAAATAATTAAATTTAATTTAGAATATTTTGAAAGAAAAAACTAGTCTGAAGTGAGACTTGTTTCTAAATTAAATTTATTTATTTCTGATTAAATTTAACACAAAATTGTGGCTATCTGTTGCCAATTGAATAATATCTAGTTAATTAAGTAGTCTTATTATGGCATAATGATAATCCAGTTGTATATTTGTTTAATTTATATGTATTCGGTATTAAGAATACAATGTATAAAAAATGGTAATTTTCAAAATGTAATATAAACTGTAAAATGCATTTTGTTTTCATAACTAGTCAAAATTTTAAAAATTATTACTGTTTTAAATACTATATCATTAAACACATTATTCATACTTACTCGTTCATCTGCAAAATCTTCATCGCTAAAATCAGTTGAACCATCATCTTGAGATAAACCCCAATCTATGCTGACATTTTCAAATAAAGTTTTCTTATTTTGTAATGCATGTTCTAGCTAATAAATTAAAATCAAAATTTGCCTTAATATTTCATGTAAGTTAATTTTATTACACTGAATTAATATTAATTTATAAAAATTTAAAAGTTGACTTTATATTATATAGCATTATTTACCAATTCCATACAAATATGAAATCCTTTTTCTTTTGAAACATCCATTGGAGTTTTTCCTTCGGAATTCTCTATTTGTGGATTTGCTCCACTTCGCAGTAGTAACTTCATACATTCTGACTGATTATATGTAGCACATACATGGAGAGCAGTACTCCCATCTTTTGTCTGTTTATCCAAACTTGGGCTGAAAAAAGTCACTCAATACATTTACTTATTTAATCTGTACACACCGACTACATATAAAAATTATTAATTTTCTTCTTAAAGATATAACATAAAACTAAATTATTAGTGTGTATTAAAACATTAAGCAACATTGATAAAAACATATTGTTTCATAAATTAATCTTAGATATCAATATAATACAGTAGACCCCAATAATCTGAGGTTCCTCATTATCTGAGGCATACCTATAAGTGAATACAAATATAGAGTTGTGATGACCAGACTAATATAATTTAACAGCTAGACATTTAATAATAAAATTAAGCATTACTTTACAGTATAAAAATTTAAACCTTACAAGGAAACTGTTATAGAAAACAAAAAATAAGATATAATAAATAAACCGAAAATTTTATTTTATTGTAAATTCACATAATACACTGAGTAGAATATAAACTAACTGCATTTTTGTCTTTTTAATAAGAAAAAAATTAATGCATTTGTAAAAAACAGACGATCAGTACAAAAATCAAAATTTTATTAAATTTGTTCACTTTTGGATACAAGAATGTAGAAATATGTCTGTTATGTAAATTTGCAATTGCAGCATTACAAGTATCACCTAGTAACACAAAAGCCAAAACAAGTTTCTCATATTTTAAGATTTCTTGTTTAATTTATATGTATTCTCTCTGATAAGAATTCTCTGACAGAACAAAGTCTGAAAATGCATTTATATTTGAATTTCAATATACTTGGTATTGTCAATGTGGTAAATCAAGAATATCCCATGTCTAAGAAAACTGCATTAAAAACATGTCCATCCTGATCTAACTATTCTTTAAAAAAGTAAAATTAAAAATCAACAATCTTTGGCCAAATTATGTGTATAAGTTGAAAGGAAATAAATAAGAAAACCTTTTATATTGTTATATTGCTATTTCTCAAAATGCTGAAAAATTTTAGTAAATTTAACAAAAAATACATATTTCAATATGTATCATTGCATAATTTGCACAATTCTGGTAGTCTTAGTCATAATTAATAAGTTTAATTCTATTCTTGTGAATTTTATCATTTTTATACTTTATCAGGTTGCATTAAGAGTCGTGAAAAGCCTCACAAAACTTGAACATTGCAGATTCCCCACCTCTAATATATAGTCATCAGGAATTTCTTTAGGAACTATCAAAATTCTTTATAAAACAAACATAATCATTACATTTATGATTTTTCCCTCCTCAAATCATCAAAGACACATATCTGTATGCCATGGCCTTTAGTCGTCTCCTGTTCATTTTCTCTGTCAAGCAACACTTTAAATAAATGTTATTACCATATATCTCGGCAGATAAGATGATAGTTGAATCATAAAAAAAGGCCTCCAAAATCCAGGGTTGTCTTATAGGACAGATACAAAAAAAATTAGATTAAAATTTATATAAATTAAAACCATTATAAAAAAACAAACAACCGTAATTATTTACTAATCGAGTGTAGGGTATGTGCACAAAATAGAATAGCCCATACAACATTTTTGTGAATAGTCAAGGTCATTATCCTAATGCCGAATCAGTGCAAATGTTTGCAACAATCACAAGGCAGTGCTGCCAGATGCAAGAAAATAAAATTTGTTCATTTGAAAAATTACAAATAGGACATAATTCCATATATGCTATACAGTATTATTATTCAGATGATGATCGTTGATCTAAACAAAATTCATAGGCCATTGATAGTTTGGGGGTTGTCTTATAGGGCAGATATATGCTAAAACTATAAAACTTTGTTGAAAATTTATACCTCGTCTTATCTGCCAAGATATACAATATATACTCTTACTTGTTTTCTATTAGGCAGATTAAATTTATTCCAGTACGACCCTTACTGAACAGCTGAATTTCTAACTTATAACCTGACAAGTTCCCAATTATTCCCTTTTCTACATAATGACATCCTAGAGAACTGTATAGAAGCTGACTATTTAACTTAATTCTCTACAAATGAACAGGAGTTAAGTCTGTTCACTATTTAAACATGTAAGTGATCTACATGAAATTATGATAAAGTTAACACAATATTTTTCTTATTCTAAAATTTAATAATTTGTCTAAGAATTAATAAAGATATTTGATACCTATTTTGAACAAGAAAGTCAACTATATGTAAAGATGTTCCATCTTCTTGAGCAATTGCTGCATGCAAACTCGTCTCTCCATTCATCTAAATGTGATTAATAAAGATAAAATGCTTAAAATATATTTTATAAAACATGATATTTTCGTTAAACATGTTTTATTATAACTTGTCTTCAAAATTTAACTTTCAATTATCTTAAAAAAATAAGTAAATTATATAATAAAATAAACTTAATATTAGTTTTTACTAAATTTAATCAGGAGACTAAAGAATACTGATAAGAAGTTTCAGCAGGGATGTCTGTACATTGGAACATGTGTCCCCTTTTCTTCTGAGTTGCCTCTTTACTAATCTCCAGGGGAGCCGAAACAACAAAAAATTCTTGATTTCTAGGTTATTCTTCAAATATAAAAGAAACTAATAAACTATATTTGTGCATTGACCTGAGTGCAACTGGCACTATCTTGTGGGAGCACCAATCCAATGTTGAATCATAGGTTGAAGCTCCTTGCATAATGCACGATGCTCTTTTTTTATAGCTCGGCCCCCCCCCGTTTTTCATAGTCTACAGGCACTGCTAAGTGTCAGCAAACTTTAATATGATTAGGATTACCAGAAATCTTATCTATCTTTTCCAAATATTCTTTTCTTCAATCTAAATTCATGTGATATGAATTCAACAAAAATTCACTTTGAAGTTCAAAGTTCAAACTGTGCATGCTGAGAAAAAATGTGCTTGAAGCATAAATACAATTTGTCATGCACCCAACCATCTCTTTCTCTCATGTTATGACTATATTTTCAGAGGTTTTTTTTTCCTTTTTATTTTTAGTTTTATACATATTGTGTATTGTTCATCAATTTTTAACAATTTCTTCCTGCAATTTTATTTCATTGACTGCTTTTGAGCATGCTGAACATTTTGAATCCTTTAGTTCAAAATTTCCTAAACAGAACTTTTTAAACCCTATATCACATAATCAAAGTTTAGGATCATCTTCCTCACAGATTACAAATTTTTTTACAGTTTATACGACATGACTTCATCCTTTCTGAAACTCAAAGCATAATATGTCTGATATATTTTTATCTGAACATATTACAACTTGTTTTTATTCAAAACAAACAAAGTAAAAAATTTAAAGTAAGTTTACAAACAAAGAATACATCACATCACATTAACAATAATGTGTTAAATTTCACAATTGTTATAATTAAATCATACATCTATCTATACATGCAATACATTAAAAGCAAAATGATCCGTCAACACTGAAACTAAAACCAACACTTTACAAAGAATCAGTGATGAATAGGTTACACCAGATCACAAGTGGGGTCTACAATTCATTCCTCAAAAGTACCACCTGTTAACTTCCTCTGTGGACTCAGCATGAATTCGTGAAAGGGGTTAACAAAGAAAAAGGAAGGAATTTGTGTAGAGATATGAGAGACAAAATGTCTTCACTTTTGACTTGGACTTGGAACAATGGCTATTCATTTGCTCCCATAACAACCATTTGGTAAGTTTGAATTTTGAATAAAAAGTTTTGGTTATATACAGAATACAGATATACAGATTTAGTTTTAGTTTTTATATTATTTTTAGTAATTTTTATCTGTATATATATTAGAAACAAAATATTTCATCACCACCACACAAATGTAAATTTAAAAATTAATTTTATTTATATTTTGAAAATTTCAAAACAAATTTTAAATGGTTTTTAAAAACAATTTAATTTTCAATTGATTTGATTTTTAGTAGTTTTGATTTCATTCTTAATTTGGTTTCAGTTTCAAGACCAGAGTTTTAAGAATTATTATTATTATTTTTAGTTTTAATTTATTTAGTATCAATTTAGTTATAGCTTTTATAATTATTTTTTAAAATTATTATTAATTTATTTAACCTGAATTTTTTGAATGTTTTAATTAATTGCAACTCTTTTTTTTCTTTTAACACACAACAATAGAAATTGTTTTAGCATTATTTTGTACAAAAGATAATAAAATTTAAATTTATTTTAATTTTTTTAGTAATTTCCTTAATTTTTGTTTTATAAATTTGCCTGCTTTTAAAAAATTTTAATTTTAAATGCATTAACATTAATTGAACTATTGGGCTACCTAGTGTTAAGTAATGATACCTGTTAAAATTATGTAAAAACTTTCAGTTCAACACAATATAATCTTTACTTATTAATCATGGCATCTGAAAAGTGTGTAGAAGTCATAAAGCGTAAAAAGTAATTTCATTCATTAACATGAGAAAGGAACTTATTGCTAAGTATGAAAGTGACATACATGTGACAGATCTGGCAGCCGTGTTTAAGATGTCAAATTCAACATTGTGCGACTAGTAAATGCAATTTTCATTTTATTATACAGTGTATATTTTAGTTATGGTTTTCATGGTTTAATTTATAATTAGAGCATTTAATTGTGTTAATTTTTTAACCTTAAATTCTGTATTTGCTGATTTAAGTTTATTGAAATAAGTATTATTCAGGGTCTGGGAATAGATTAATTCACTTTCCATTATTTGTAATAACATAAATTGCTTTGGCCTTCAGCCTCCTGAAATAAATTAAATTTGCAGTATAAGGTACCTTGGTATTTGTGTGTGAGCCTTAACATTATTTAGAGAAGTCATATATGAACAATGAATTTTGTTGAATTCATATCCCACAAATTTAGATGAAAGAAGAAAAGAATATTCTAAAAAGATGGATAAGTTTTATAATCTTAATCTTATTAAAGTTTGCTGACACTTCTCAGTCTTCTTTAGTATACTGCTTAAATTTTTCAATAGATAAAGCATGGTCAAGTTATGACAGAAATATAGATGTTTTTAAATAAGTACATTTGTATTTATATTTACATTTTTGTCTAAAATTTTTATACTTTTAAACAAATATTGAAGAATAGTCAAACATATATTCAACTATTTTGACAATTTCTTATTCTATTCTAAAATTGTTTTAATTTTCTATTAGAATCTGCAGTAACTGAAAGAAGCCTTTCTTACACAAAAAAAGAAAAGAAAAACTTGTTTCAACTGTTTTTATAAAAAAAATAACATTGAACACCAAAAAAGATCATGTTTTTTTGTATTATAATTCCTCCATTCCTTGTTCATTCATTAATGATATTTCATACATTTCTATCATATCTTGCTTAAATATATTTCTCTTCTTAACTTGTAGCATGTTAATCATAAAAATTTATTATTCTAATAGCTGTTATTTGACTTGCTAACTACTCACATACTACTGTGATCAGAGTGTCAGGAATGGTTCATTTAAACAATGTGCATGCAAGAGGGCATAGTCATTGCTTGATATGACTTTCATTGACATCTAGCAGCAATCCATGTGTCATTGTTGGTTTTAGTTTGCAAATAAATGCTTGTTTTGCATGTAAAAAGTTTTTGTGCCAACAATTTTTCAAACTGTCAAGCAAAATTGAGCAAAAAACATGCATTAAATTTTCACAATGGAAGTATTGCTACAAAAATGTTGGAAATGTTGCAAAAAGCTGTTAGTGTTGATAGTGTATCAAAAACAAGTTTTCAAGTTGTACAAGATGCAGAAAATGCTTCAAAGATGAATCATGCTCTGATAAACCATCCACTTCAACTAATGAACAACAAGACATCAGTTGATGGTCTACAAGAGTGTGATTCATCTTACAAGTCAGAGATTTGGTGTTCAATCATCATCATTTAACATTTAGAAATATTACTAAACACGTTCCAGTACCATTTGGATATTGTCAAGCAATTTTAAAAAACCATTTGGGCTTGTGGTGCATCACTTCTCGAGTCGTCCTGAAAACATTGAATTTTTCCAAAAACAGCCTGTTTCAGTAACTGAAGAAATGCTTTCTTGAGGTGAATTTTTCTTAAAATGCATCATTATGGGTGATGAAACATGGATCTACACTTTTGACACCAAAACAGCTCAACAATCAAGTGAATGGCACTTGAACCATGTAGCGAAACCAAAAAGACCACATCAATGTCAGTCAAAAATCAAGGTCATATTGACTGTTTTCTTCGATTGCTGTGGTGTTGTGCATCACAAATTCCTTCTGAATGGCCAAACTGTCAACAAAGATTATTATTTGAGTGTTTGATGTTGTTTACTTGAAGCAATTTGCAGAAAATGACCCAATTTGTGACGAGAAAACTGAATTTTGCACCATGATAATGCATCTGCTCACAATGCTCTTGTTGTTCATAATTTTTGGCAAAAAATTCAATGAATACAGTTCCACAAACCCCATATTTACCTAATAGTACACCAAGTGATTTTTTCCTGTTTCCTCATCTAAAATTTCCATTTCAAAGTTATAGTTTTGAGTTAATTGATGTCATAAAACAAAATTCACTCAAGTCCTGAAGGGGTTTCCCAAAAACAACTTCAAAGCAAATTTTGAGAATTAGAAAAAAGGTTGGGATTGGTGCATTGCAGTGGAATGGAATTACTTTGAAAAGGATGAAATAAGTTTTGATAAATGCAAATCTTGCATTTTATTAAACCATTCTTGATACTTTTTGATCACAAGGGTATTTATAGTTAGTGTCTAACACTCAGAAAATTTGTGCACAGATATTCAAAATTATTTTATAATAATTTAAATTATTCAGAAACCATTTAAAATGACATTTCAAAATTATTATTTTATATTATTTACTTTTTTTTTTTTTATAAGACAAGACAGGTTATTAGTGTTATGTCACAATGTGTAAAATTATAAGAAAAATTTATCTAACCTGTAGCCAATCTTGATTTTGTTTTAATATTTTGTTTTGAAAATTAATAAACTTGACCCTTTAAATCTATTTGACTGGTCCTTTGCTGCATTTGAGTTTGAGACCTCTTGTTTTAAACAAAAACAAGTATTGGTTTTTGGACCAAAAAACGACTATAATGACAAATGTTTCTGGAATATCTTCTACACCAATATAAATTATTTTCACGATGACATCATAACTATTTCATATTATCAAATTTTAGTGAAGTTAGTAAGACATCTACTTTATAGTCTGTAACTTTAGTGAGAAGTTCAATTTTATATCATATATATATAAAGCAGCAAATACTCACACTTCCTGGCAAAACTGATGTCAAGTCTACTCCTTCTGCAAATGCTTGTAATAACTGGTGTAAATGTCTTGAAATTATTGCATGTTCTAAATCACTTTTAAGATCAGATTCATCTGAACAAGTCCTTAAGGCAAATTTATGTTCTACATATTTCGACCTTATAAATTCATAACGATCCTCCCTGCAAATTATTTATAAAAATAATTTTCAAATTTCCTGAAAAATTTGCAATAAAACAATGCTTTAACTGCTTAGTTTAATAATAAATTTACCAGTTTAAATATATTATTATTAGAAGATAGCAGTAAATTGTTTGTTTGTTATTAATATTGTTAAATTTGATATTTTCAAATTAAAGCTAAAACTCATTCATAAATTTTGATATAAAGTACCCTCATATATAAAATATATTTTAAACAGTGAATTTATAGAAATTTATTAAACAATCTTTTTCATGTAAGTTAGAAAATAAAAATATAGTACATAATGTAATAAAATATACAGTTTTAATGGAGGAGGAAGTAATAGAACACTTCTAAAAATTCTGTGCATGAACCTAGACCCTTGCTCAGAATTTTTAAGAAGAATATTTTTTAGACACTTTTTCCATAACATAATTTATTAATGTGTAAAATATAGATACCCATATATAGAGTAACACAATATAGGGTAGATGTACCAGTTTTGGCCAGTGTACCAGTTCTGGCCAGAAAACAAATTTAACTTAAAAATATAATCACCACATATTCAAATCTGTCCAATGAAACAAACTTTTATTGTTAACTGTGTGAACAGTTAACAATAAAAGTTTGTTTCATTTGTGATTATATTTTTCAGTTAAATTTGTTTTCTGGCTAGAACTGGTTCATCTACCCTAGTAGACTATGCAAAAAATGAACAAATATAAAATAAATGTAAGTTTTTTCTTTTATTTAATTTTTCCCAGATAGGTAGTTAAATCTCAAAATCCCCTCTGTGTGTGCATGGCCTTAAGTCAAGCACTTTTGAGTATTAATTACTAATCATCAGAAACCATATATTCAAAACAAAACAAAGTTATTTTCTAACAGAATTAACAGAACCCCCTTTTTTATTATCTTCTCCATTAAAGCACTTTTTACTGTATTTTCTTTATTTTTGGAGTATTTAATCTTATAAATTAAAGAATATTTGCAACTAACATACTGATACTTTAAGCAATGTAACATTCAAAGCTGGAACTTATCCTAACAACAATAATCAATCTCACAACTTCCCTACATCTTCCAGCAATACTTTATTAGAAACAAATGTTTTTGGCATAGTTCATAGGCCCGCTTCGGGTTCTACACATTCTAATTGAACAGTTTACTACATGTTCCAATTTTTAAACTGACTTTTAAAAAAAATTGAATAATCTAATGCAGTGTTCCACAACCGGTGTGCCGTCACACAATGAAAGATGTGACGTGAACTTTTACATATTCTGTCAATTTCAAGTTTTATTTATATATTTTTTATCACAGTTGCTGTGTTTCTTATGCTTGTATTTCATTCTCTGCCACAGCACTGATGAAATAAGATGAGGTTTGTTTATTCTTTATTACAAGACATGCATTTTTATATATTCTAAGAAATCATATAAAAATAAATTTGTTCACAGGTGTTGATGTCTGTTTCGTAATAGTAATAATAATAATAATAATAATAATAATAATATAATAACTCTCCCGTGGTCACCACCTGGTCGTGGTGGGAGAGCCCAGTAATTTTACTGATCCATAGGGCAATGCAGGCTGGAGCATAAGCTCCTGGTAGGGACACCCATGCCAGTAAGGTCTATGGGGAGAAATGAAGCTAAGAGTGACCACGCCCACATTCTGTGGAGATATTCATCATGGTAATAACTAGATCAAAGTGTGATACCGGCTCGGACGTCGCCCGGGTTAACAAGGTCCGCGTTCGTGGGTTAGGCAGAGGCTCACGTTCGAAAAATAGGTCACAGTCTCCCTTGGTTACCGGTGGCGAAAGCAGCACCGGCCCAAGCATGGCTACTGCAATGCCCTCAACAGATGTGAGGAACCAACCCAGCCTTGGTGTTTCTGTGGCAATGCATCCACAGACCACAAAGGCTGGAAAACCACGCCAACGGATGAAATGGACAGTAGAAATGAACGAGTTTATCATCCGTACTTATTACACCATCACAAAACTCGAAACAAACATGACAGCATACAGACAACAACTACACCATAGATTCACACAACAGTATCCTCATCTCACTGTCACCGAACAAAGGGTTGTTGATCAAAAAAGAACAATTATACACAACAACCTTATTCCACAAACAACACTTGAACTTATCAAACAACAGGTTGCTGATCAAATACATCAACAGACAGAAACATCTAACATTAATGAAGATCATGTAACCTGTCAGGATAATCCAGCAACAAGCATTGATAATAACACACATACAACAATTACCACTAATGATACTACAGACACTTCCTCATCCATCACTGATAACATAGACATGGATTTAGTTAATACGCTCTCACTTATATTTCAGGAAACACTCACTAAATATACAGGCACAGATCCCACACAACGACCACGAATACCAAAAATCAACACGTCGAAGGAAGTAGGAAAAACACTAAATTATGTAAACACTCACTTACTACCACACTACATTCATTCAATTTCTACACTCGCAGACATTCATACATTAGTTTATGCTGGAGCAGTCACAGTAGTGACACACCATGGACTGAAAGTACAATCACAGACAAACACACAGAAAACACAATTCTATCACAAGCCTGCCTGGCAGAGAAGAATAGAAATACAAATAAATGACATTAGACAGCAATTAGGCAGGCTGACACAATACACTAAAAACAACATAACACCCAAATTAAGGAAACAGCTCAAAAACATTTTCAAGAAAATAAAAACGCACACAAAACATGAACATCACAACACACACATTACAGAATACATTGATACACTAAAACAAAAACTTGCTGCCAAAGCACGTAGACTCAAACGATACAAAACATGTACACTACGAAAACAACAAAATAAATTATTTACAAACAATGAAAAACTCTTTTACAGACAAATTAATAACAAAGCAAACACTGATACACAGCACAGTGGCACACCAACAGAAGAAGAACTCACAACATATTGGTCTTCTCTTTGGTCCAGTGCTGTCACGCACAATGCTGAAGCAGGCTGGATTGAGGAGGAGAACAAAAACTTGCACAACATACCAACTATGCCCTGTGCTGAAATAAACATACATGATTTCCAATACACTGTTAACAGAACACACAACTGGAAGACACCTGGTGTAGACAACATTCACAATTTCTGGTACAAAAAGTTTACATCACTGCACCAGGAACTAGCTAAACACCTAACACACATCATCATCAATCCACAAGACATGCCAAATTTTCTTACTCAGGGCATCACCTACATGAAACCTAAAAACAACAATACCACAGACCCCACACAATACAGACCAATTACATGTCTTCCAACACTCTACAAATTATTGACATCCTGTATCGCAAACAAAATATACAAACATGTTGAAGAACACGACATTCTAACAGAACAACAAAAAGGTTGCCGTAGAAACCACAGGGGATGCAAAGAACAGTTACTCATAGATTCAGTCATTCTACGGCAAGCACACAGACAACACAGAAACATACACATGGCATATATAGACTACAGAAAAGCATTCGACAGTGTTCCACACAGTTGGCTGCTACATATTCTACACATGTACAAAATACATCCATCACTCATTGCATTCTTTCAAAACACTATGCAGCACTGGAGAACAACACTACATCTCAGGGTTCAGTAACACTTCCATACAAACAAACCAAATTTTTATTAGGCGAGGAATTTTTCAAGGAGATTCCTTGAGTCCTCTCTGGTTCTGCTTAGCCCTGAATCCATTATCCAACATGTTAAACAACACGCAATATGGTTACAATATCAGACACGAAAAAACAACACAGTATACACTGTCACATCTCATGTACATGGATGACATAAAACTTTATGCATCCACACAAAAACAACTTCATCAACTCCTACAAATCACACATTCATACACCAAGGACATACAAATGGAATTTGGCCTAGATAAATGCAAAACACTTCACATAGAAAAAGGAATCCTGAAGAAAGAAGATTTTGCACTTGGAAATGGAGACATTATTGAATCCATGGAAGAGGGCGAGTTCTACAAGTATTTAGGATTCCAACAGGCCAAACTAACAGAACATACACAAATAAAGCAAAGATTAATTAAAGAATACCAAAGTAGGTTAAATGCTATTCTCAGAACACAATTAAATGCAAAACACACAGTTAAAGCAATAAACACATATGTCATCCCAGTACTCACATATTCTTTTGGAGTTATACATTGGACTCACACTGATCTTGAGCAACTCCAAAGGAAAACAAGAACAACACTTACTAAGCATAAACAACATCATCCTAAATCCGCCACAGAAAGATTAACCCTTCCACGTAAAGATGGCGGACGTGGCCTGATTGACATAGTTAACCTTCACTACAAACAAATACAGTCACTGCGAGAGTTTTTCTACAAAAAACAAGAAACATCACAATTACATAAAGCAGTAACTCTAGCAGACTCGAATAACACACCATTAAACTTACACTCACATAATATGGACACAACACAACATATAAAAAGCATAGACACCATTAAGCAATCGTGGGCTCGAAAGGCACTCCATGGCAGGCATCCTTACGATCTGGCCCAGGATTTTGTTGACAAAACTGCGTCAAACAGCTGGTTAGCTCGGGGATGCCTCTTTGGGGAGACGGAAGGATTCATGATTGCCATACAGGATCAGGTCATAAATACTAAAAACTACAGAAAACACATACTCAAAGATGCAACACTCACAAATGACACATGCAGAAAATGTCACATCATGCCAGAAACTATACAACACATCACCTCTGGTTGCAAGCTCTTGGCACAGACAGATTATTTACACAGACATAATCAAGTAGCAAATATAATACACCAAGAGCTTGCAAAGAAACACAAATTAGCAGACATCCACGAACCATACTACAAATACATTCCACAGACAGTATTGGAAAACAACACGCACAAAATGTACTACGACAGAGCCATAATCACAGATAAAACAATTTACCACAACAGACCAGACATCACACTCATTGACAAACACAATAAAATCACATACATTATAGACATATCCATTCCAAACACTCACAATATACAAAACGCATGCACTGAAAAAATTAGCAAGTACACAGAACTCGCCCAGGAAATAAGGCATCTGTGGAGGATGGATAGGGTGCTTATTGTACCTGTTGTTCTCTCCTCTACAGGTGTCATACCACACACACTACACAAAAGCCTGGGCACATTAGAATTGAATAGAAACACATACATCACTCTACAGAAGGCCACTATATTGAATACATGTCATATTGTGAGAAAATTCCTGAATACAGACACACACACTGATACACTTCTTTAATTTCTGTTTTGGTTACTATGCCTTGACTTTGGTCCGGCATAGTACACAGCCACCGGTGTTAACCGAGTATATCTAACTTAACCCAACATAATAATAATAATAATAATAATAATAATAATAATAATAATAATAATAACTCTCCCGTGGTCACCACCTGGTCGTGGTGGGAGAGCCCAGTAATTTTACTGATCCATAGGGCAATGCAGGCTGGAGCATAAGCTCCTGGTAGGGACACCCATGCCAGTAAGGTCTATGGGGAGAAATGAAGCTAAGAGTGACCACGCCCACATTCTGTGGAGATATTCATCATGGTAATAACTAGATCAAAGTGTGATACCGGCTCAGACGTCGCCCGGGTTAACAAGGTCCGCGTTAGTGGGTTAGGCAGAGGCTCACGTTCGAAAAATAGGCCACAGTCTCCCTTGGTTACCGGTGGCGAAAGCAGCACCGGCCCAAGCATGGCTACTGCAATGCCCTCAACAGATGTGAGGAACAAACCCAGCCTTGGTGTTTCTATGGCAATGCATCCACAGACCACAAAGGCTGGAAAACCACGCCAACGGATGAAATGGACAGTAGAAATGAACGAGTTTATCATCCATAATTATTACACCATCACAAAACTCGAAACAAACATGACAGCATACAGACAACAACTACACCATAGATTCACACAACAATATCCTCACCTCACTGTTACCGAACAAAGGGTTGTTGATCAAAAAAGAACAATTATACACAACAACCTTATCTCATAAACAACACTTGAACTTATCAAACAACAGGTTGCTGATCAAATACATCAACAGACAGAAACATCTAACATTAATGAAGATCATGTAACCTGTCAGGATAATCCAGCAACAAGCATTGATAATAACACACATACAACAATTACCACTAATGATACTACAGACACTTCCTCATCCATCACTGATAACATAGACTTGGATTTAGTTAATACGCTCTCACTTATATTTCAGGAAACACTCACTAAATATACAGGTACAGATCCCACACAACGACCACGAATACCAAAAGTCAACACGTCAAAGGAAGTAGGAAAAACACTAAATTATGTAAACACTCACTTACTACCACACTACATTCATTCAATTTCTACACTCGCAGACATTCATACATTAGTTTATGCTGGGGCAGCCACAGTAGTGACACATCATGGACTGAAAATACAATCAGAGACAAATACACAGAAAACACAATTCTATCACAAGCCTGCCTGGCAGAGAAGAATAGAAACACAAATAAATGACATTAGACAGCAATTAGGCAGGCTGACACAATACGCTAAAAGCAACATAACACCCAAATTAAGGAAACAGCTCAAAAACATTTTCAAGAAAATAAAAACACACACAAAACACGAACATCACAACACACGCATTACGGAATACATTGATACACTAAAACAGAAACTTGCTGCCAAAGCACGTAGACTCAAACGATACAAAACATGTACACTACGAAAACAACAAAATAAATTATTTACAAACAATGAAAAACTCTTTTACAGACAAATTAATAACAAAGCAAACACTGATACACAGCACAGTGGCACACCAACAGAAGAACAACTCACAACATATTGGTCTTCTCTTTGGCCCAGTGCTGTCACGCATAATGCTGATGCAGGCTGGATCGAGGAGGAGAACAGAAACTTGCACAACATACCAACTATGCCCTGTGTTGAAATAAACATACATGATTTCCAATACACTGTTAACAGAACACACAACTGGAAGACACCTGGTGTAGACAACATTCACAATTTCTGGTACAAAAAGTTTACATCACTGCACCAGGAACTAGCTAAACATCTAACACACATCATCATCAATCCACAAGACATGCCAAATTTTCTTACCCAGGGCATCACCTACATGAAACCTAAAAACAACAATACCACAGACCCCACACAATACAGACCAATTACATGTCTTCCAACACTCTACAAATTATTGACATCATGTATTGCAAACAATATATACAAACATGTTGAAGAACACGACATTCTAACAGAACAACAAAAAGGTTGCCGTAGAAATCACAAGGGATGCAAAGAACAGTTACTCATAGATTCAGTCATTCTACGGCAAGCACACAGACAACACAGAAACATACACATGGCATATATAGACTACAGAAAAGCATTCGACAGTGTTCCACACAGTTGGCTGCTACATATTCTACACATGTACAAAATACATCCATCACTCATTACATTCTTTCAAAACGCTATGCAGCACTGGAGAACAACACTACATCTCAGGGTTAGTAACACTTCCATACAAACAAACCAAATCTTTATTAGGCGAGGAATTTTTCAAGGAGATTCCTTGAGTCCTCTCTGGTTCTGCTTAGCCCTGAACCCATTATCCAACATGTTAAACAACACGCAATATGGTTACAATATCAGACACAAAAAAACAACACAGTTTACACTGTCACATCTCATGTACATGGATGACATAAAACTTTATGCATCCACACAAAAACAACTTCATCAACTCCTACAAATCACACATTCATACACCAAGGACATACAAATGGAATTTGGCCTAGATAAATGCAAAACAGTTCACATAGAAAAAGGAATCCTCAAAAAAGAAGATTTTGCACTTGGAAATGGAGACATTATTGAATCCATGGAAGAGGGTGAGTTCTACAAGTATTTAGGATTCCAACAGGCCAAACTAACAGAACATACACAAATAAAGCAAAGATTAATTAAAGAATACCAAAGTAGGTTAAATGCTATTCTCAGAACACAATTAAATGCAAAACACACAGTTAAAGCAATAAACACATATGTCATCCCAGTATTCACATATTCTTTTGGAGTTATACATTGGACTCACACTGATCTTGAGCAACTCCAAAGGAAAACAAGAACAACACTTACTAAGCATAAACATCATCATCCTAAATCCGCCACAGAAAGATTAACCCTTCCACATAAAGATGGCGGACGTGGCCTGATTGACATAGTTAACCTTCACTACAAACAAATACAGTTACTGCGAGAGTTTTTCTACAAAAAACAAGAAACATCACAATTACATAAAGCAGTAACTCTAGCAGACTCGAATAACACACCATTAAACTTACACTCACATCATATGGACACAACGCAACACATAAAAAGCATAGACACCATTAAGCAATCGTGGGCTCGAAAGGCACTCCATGGCAGGCATCCTTATGATCTGGCCCACAATTTTGTTGACAAAACTGCGTCAAACAGCTGGTTAGCTCAAGGATGCCTCTTTGGGGAGATGGAAGGATTCATGATTGCCATACAGGATCAGATCATAAATACTAAAAACTACAGAAAACACATACTCAAAGATGCAACACTCACAAATGACACATGCAGAAAATGTTATATCATGCCAGAAACTATACAACACATCACCTCTGGTTGCAAGCTCTTGGCACAAACAGATTATTTACACAGACATAATCAAGTAGCAAATATAATACACCAAGAGCTTGCAAGGAAACACAAATTATTAGACATCCACGAACCATATTACAAATACATTCCACAGACAATATTGGAAAACAACACGCACAAAATGTACTACGACAGAGCCATAATCACAGATAAAACAATTTACCACAACAGACCAGACATCACACTCATTGACAAACACAATAAAATCACATACATTATAGACATATCCATTCCAAACACTCACAATATACAAAACGCATGCACTGAAAAAATTAGCAAGTACACAGAACTCGCCCAGGAAATAAGGCATCTGTGGAGGATGGGGTGCTTATTGTACCTGTTGTTCTCTCCTCTACAGGTGTCATACCACACACACACTACACAAAAGTCTGGGCATGTTACAATTGAATAGAAACACATATATCAGACTACAGAAGGCCACTATATTGAATACATGTCATATTGTGAGAAAATTCCTGAATACAGACTCACACACTGATACACTTCTTTAATTTCTGTTTTGGTCACTATGCCTTGACTTTGGTCCGGCATAGTATACAGCCACCGGTGTTAACCGAGTATATCTCACTTAACCCAACATAATAATAATAGGTTAGTGGCATTAGGTAATTCTATTAATGATATGAGCCCGCAGAAAGATCACATCCGATCAGAAAGAGAAAACATAAATCCAAGGCATCGCGATCAGATCAGAAAGAGAAAACAGAAGTCCCAGTCATCGCAAGTCAGCAAAGTAGTCATCGAGCGTTGCATAATAGACTGGTTCAATGCCAACAACGATTGTATAAAAACACCGATCAACTCTGGAAAGGGGGCGATCGTCCAGGAAGGTCTGAATTCAGTGTCTCCAGTCCCGGACATAAGACTGATTCCAGCTTCCATAGTCCAGGAGGTCGTCGCATACTGTCATCGGACCACCTATCAAGGTATATCGACTTTGTAAACTCTCTCCCACTCGAGGTTAGGCACGAGACTAATTTATTGGTTAAATTGCGATTAGCGATAGGGATATTTTACCTGCATTTTAGCAGTAATTATCTGTATATCTTTATTGTATGTGTATCTTTAGTGTATGTTCGCTTTTGTTAGTTAATAAACCTTTATTGTTATTTGTCAAACCTGTCTCCTGTCAAAGTAAGGACGCCTGTCGACTTACTGACGTACCTCCCCACTCACTTTTTGCTCTCCTAGCCATCCAACGACGAGGTCGGGTTTTACCAACCCGTGCAGCGTAAGTGGTCAGCGAGGTTTTCCCCCTGACCCTCTGCTTATCTCACAATAGTATCATATCATACATTTTTGAGGAAAATAACATTTTGGTGTGCCGTGTTGAGTCATGGGTGTGCCAAAAGTAGAAAAAGATTGTGGAACACTGATCTAATGAATTGAATTAAATAAAAATGAACAAATAAACAAATAAAAGTAATTGAATATGCAAATATATAAAGTTATATAAATAATAATCAAAATAAAATATAACTCAAAAACTTACAACAGAAACAATAAATAGAAATAATGAACAACAACAAAAGTTGTGCATTAGGCATTATATAACAGAAAAACAAAAAAACTTTAATCAGATTCTTGTGTGTAATTGTAGGTGTGGCCTTTCTGTAAGGGGTTGGAGACAAAAGATTGTTAGGTGAGTGACAAGATCTCGTTTTTTTTATTGTTAATGCAACTCCCATTTGATTTTAGCTCAAAAGATCGCCACTTTTCTACAGTTCTTAATTTGTAGTCAATCGACACGCAAACACCTTTATAATGCAGCCTTTAATTCAAATTATCAAATGTTTTTGGCCATTTGAAAGACTCATCAGGAAAATAATCGAATGATTCTTATTTTAAACAGATGTTTGTTCTGAAACGTTATAAATTTTTGAATTTTCTTATATGTGCAGGCTCGTATATGAATAAATACAATCTGTAAATATACTTGTACCAATATACACAAGAAAATATATATAAAATACATGAATAAATAAACAACAAAAAATAAATACGTAACTAAATACGTAACTACCATAAATATGTACAAATGCAAAAAATACATAACACAATTGCTAAAATAGAGAAAGGAAACCGAAGTTCCTGCTTCTTTAACTGCTTGTCCCTTTATTTTGTATTATTATATTCAAATTATGCTCGCTCTCCAAGCTACTGATATTTTACTGGATTCTCTAAAATTTATTGCTAACCCTTCGTGGTATGTCTTATATATATGCCATGCTTCTGCATATTTCTGAACTGCTGCAGAAAATGAAAAATATGAAATTAAAAAAAGGAAGTTACATGACAGTACTAGATTTTAAGGCCTTATACCCCTCAAACTACAGCCATGTTTTTGCCACCTGAGAGACTTCCTAATGAGCAAGATAGGAAATGCAATAATTATAAAAAAACAAATACTGGAACTATCACATCTTGCCACATGTTCATCAATCTTTAACTTTAATGGAATTACATACACACAACATAGAGGAGTGGCTATGGGAAGCCCTATTGCAGGGGCATTATGCAAGATGGTCCTAAAAACTTTAGAGAAAGCAATCTTACCAAAATACGCAGCACACATTGTAGTATATGCACACTATGTTGACAATGTCTTGATTATATAAAAAGAAAAACCAGACATTCAACAATTTATCAGAGACGTTAATTCCAACAAGTTTGGCATAGAAGTTGAACTAGAGCAAGAAAACGACAAAACTATGCATTTTATAGACATAGCAATATAAGTTGAGAAAGGAAGAAAAATTGCCACAAAAGTTTACAGAAAGGCGATGTATAACCTGCTGTTTATACCATGGAATTCCCATGACCTGGCCTACTATAAAATAGCAGCGTTCCAAGCACTTATAAAGAGAGCATAAACACACTGCAGCAAACCACAAGACAGAATGAAAGAATTAGATCACATCCAAGAACTAGCTAGGCAGCGCGGTATCCACCAGAATACGATAAAGGCCATTATTAACAAAACAAGAATAGATAATAAAGATGGTAATGAACGGGAAAGAATAAAATAATAAACAGTAATGGAATACATGGCACCTCTAAGTAATATTTACAAAGAAATAGGAGCAGCAACTGAAAAAAGATAATTTTTAAAAGGAATCTCATAGTATACCAAATGCTATGCACAGACAAGGAAGAAATAGACCAGAGCTTGATTCCAGGAGTATATAGAATACATGATGAAAGGAGACAAAAAGAGCTATACCACATCAGAGCCACAAGATCTTTAAAAGAAAGACTAAAAGAACATGAAAGGAATGTGCAGAATGAGCAACCAGCCACTGCACTAGCAACATATGCTATAGCAGACCTGACAGAAGTAACTGTGGATTGGCAAAGGGCTAAAATAATACAAAAGATCCAGGACAAGAGGCACTTGAAATATGCAGAAGCTTGGCAGATACATAAGACACACCCCGAAGGGTTAGCAATAAATTTTAGAGAATCCAGTAAAATATCAGCAGCTTGGAGAGCAAGCATAATTTGAATATAAAATAAAGGGATGAGCAGTTAAAGAAACAGGAACTTCGGTTTCCTTTCTCTATTTTAGCAATTGTGTTATGTAATTTTGTATTTGTACATATTTATGATAGTTACTTATTTATGTTTTTGTTGTTTATTTATTTGTGTATTTTATATATATACATATATATATATACGTGTATGTATATATATATATATATATACATTTTTTGTGTATATTGATACAAGTATCTTTACAGATTGTATTTATATACGAGCCTGTGCATATAAGAAAATTCAAAAATTTATAACATTTCAGAACAAACGTCTGTTTAAAATAAGAATCATTCAATTATTTTCCGGATGAAAACCTTTCAAAATGGCCAAAAACATTTGATAATTTGAATTAAAGACTGCATTATAAAGGTGTTTGTGTGTCGATTAATTAAGTGCAGTTACAGAAGAATATAAATTTGGAGTTATCAAACTCCATTTGTGTAATTTTTGCTTTGTCCACAATATAAATAAATTTTGTTATAGCACTAGCACAATATGCCAGCAAGCCCGGAATGTCAGTGTGTTGACACTGATATTCCAGGCTCGCTGGCATATTGTACTAGTGCTGTAACAAAATTTATTTTTAGCAATGTCATATCTGTGTTCCTTAGATGTTTGGTCAATTATCTGTTTGTTGTTCTAGAATATGTTAGTTTTTATTAAATCTGCTGCCAGTAACTGATCAAGTATACTTCCAGGGTTCTGCTACTATCAATTTTGTTTCTAGTATTTGTTAATAACTTAAATATATAGTATAATTGTGTTTATATGTAATGTGTGTGTTTATGATTCTTTTATATGCAAAGAGTAGTCTGGGGGGTATACTCCCAAGGATTTGTAAAGCAGAATCCCAGGAGTGTACTCAATTCCAGTTATGGAGAGCAGATAACTGGAATTGATAACCAAAATGACAAATTGCTAAAAATAGATTTTGTTACAACACTAGCACAATACACCAGTGAGCTTGGAATGTCAGTGTATTGGGAAAAAGCAAAAATTATACAAATGGAATTTGAAAACTACAAATTAAGAACTGTAGAAAATTAGTGATCCTTCGAGCTAAAATCAAATGGGGGTTGCATTAACAATAAAGAAAACAAGATCTTGTCACTCGCCTAACAATATTTTGTCTCCAACCCCTTACAGCAATGCCACACCTACAAGTACACACAAGAATCTGATTAAAGTTTTTCTGTTATACAGTAAGACCTTGCTTAATGCGAGGGATGCATTCCTAGACAACAAAGTGCTAAACTAAACAGCATTAAACAAGGTCATTTTAACATAGAGTAAATAGGGATAGGGGAATGGAACATGTGACCAAAAATAAACAAGGTTTGACTTCTGTACTGGTGTGAGCAAATAATTCACATTCAACCTTTTAAAAACCAGTAATAAAAATTTGAAAACAAACGTTTTCGACCGTTAACTCGGTCTTCATCAGGTTCTAACTATTGAGATTCAAAACTGTTCCAGAACGTATTCAAATTTTTGAATAGAACCGTTGCGCATTCGTGTTACGTGTTGGCATGCGTAATACGTGTGGCGCAAAACACAACAAAATTACAATCCATATACAAACGAATTAAATGGAGCTATGGGGAACATCCCCTTCGTAACAAAACTTCCAAGCTTGAGAAATGTTACACGCATCTTTAGAATTGATGCAGGTTGTGTGCAGTCCAGCCTTGTATATTTCCAGAGTTTCCAGGGATCGCAGATGGTCCAATCGGTGGGATATTTTAATCAATTCCGCGTTTTGCAGATCAGCACTTATGCCCGGGGTCGAGGCATAAGCAGAGAGGGTAGTGGTGCCTCTGTTGCGGTCGATATCATATTTATGCTCGCGTAGACGCTTGTCGAGCGATCGTTTCGTTGAACCGATGTATACAAGCTCTCTTTGGAATCTGCTATCCCATAATGGAACAGAGTATACCCCCGGTGCCATTCTTTTATCTACGATGTCCTTGGAATTGCGCATGAGGTCATATATAGTGTTACGTCTCTTGTAAGCGATCTTTTTGTTGGTGTATGCGGCAATTTCCCTGTAAATGGAGTCTAGGTGTTTATTATATTCAACTACTACAAGTGCTTGAGTGGTATTGGAGTCGTTAGTGCATGTGTTGGTGTTGTCAGTACGATGCAAATGTGCAGACGCAAGGTTATGAACTAATGTACGGCTATAGCCGTGTCTTGTGGTTATGATCTGGATGCGCTCTAATTCAGATATGGTGTCCTCGATTCTGGAGTGGTGCGTGAAGGCTCTTTTCGTAAGGGCATGGAAGGCAGCTACCTTGTAAGAGAAGGGGTCCTCCGAAACGGCAGGGATGAATAATGGAGTGTAGCATGGTTTGTAATGGACTTTAGTGGATATTGTGTTGCCATCTATTTGCATATGGATGTCTAAGAATGTCTAAAAATAAACAAATTTTACTTTAATTTTAAGTTATTTTTATATTAATTTGTATAATAATATATGTTAAATAACACATAAACATATGCACACAGAAATGTAAGGTTCATTTTTTTGTGATAAAGGTCCCGACTTTTCTGAAATTCTTGTTTCTTTGCAATAAAGTTGTGGAGTTTCATTTGTCGCTTTTTTTCTTTTCTTAAGCAAATGTTGGTAGCAGAAGATCGCATCCAAAACACCTCATTTTGCTTTTGCACTGCTTTCAAAATCTGGATCATTCGCTACAATTTGATCAATGATTTCGGTTATTGTTACCAAACATTTACTAAGGAAATTTGTAGAGAGATTCTTTGGGTTCTTTGTTTTCAGAATCACTATTTTCCAGTTCTACATGAATTCCTTGTTCTGCCAGTTCTAGAAGGTCATCGTTGGTAAGGCTCTCATCAGAAACCTGTGGTAACTCCTCAACATCCTGCTCATCTACATTTACTAGCCTATTGCTGTATTGTTAGATTGAGCTAACGATACAGAAATAGGCTCTTCCCATTGAGAATTCTTGGATACCTTCAGCCATAACTTCTTCCACACTTCGTTCATGCATTTATCAGTTAATTCTTGCCAAGCGAAGCTAATATTGCCTATGGCATCCATGATGTTATATTTTTTCCAAAATTGCACCAAACAAACATAGATTTAAAGAAAGTACACCTTTATGCCACCTTTTTCTGATTGGTCCATATTCATAAATAATCATATTATATACGAATCAATGAAATGCTGCATTAATTTAAATTGGCATATATTTTGTGCTTTTTTTTAGGCTTCGAGCAGACCACATTATATTGAATCAGCATTAAGCGAGGCAGTGTTAAGCGGGGTCTTGCTGTATAATGCCTAATGCACTTTTGTTGTTCATTATTTCTATTTATTGTTTCTGTTTTGTTTTTGAGTTATATTTTATTTTGATTATTATTTATGTAAATATATATTTGCATATTCAATTATTTTTATTTGTTCATTTATATTTAATTCAATGCATTAGATTATTCAATTTTCTTTTTAAAGTCAGTTTAAAAATTGGAACATTTAGTAAACTGTTCAATTAGAATGTATAGAATGTGAATCAGGCCCATAAACTATGCTGAAAATGCTTGTTTCTAATAAAGTGTGAGGGCCAAAATTTGGTGAAGAAATTTTTGTTCGATTTGTTAACGTTGTTTTTCGTGTTAAAAGTGTTGAAGACAATTAAACTGTTTCCCACGGACTTACTTCCCTATTGAAGGTGACACATTGAATGTGTCAACCGGAACCAACAAGTGAACATTTGACTATTGGTCCCAAAATACTAAAAATCTTAGCCAAGTCATAGGAAAAACCCAGGAGGGACCCCCTAATAAAAGGGAATGGGTGATGACAATCCACGGCAGTTGTCATAAACCTTTTCCTAAAGTGTGTCTGTGTCTGTGTGTTCCGACCCACTGTTCCAGCCATCGTCACTCACCACCGCCGAAGAAGACAAAAAGGGATTACTCTCCAAACTGAGTTGTCAAACATTCACACCTACATTGCATTGATACGTATAGGACTTACGAGTATTTTAAGGTATTTATCATCTTGTGAACTTACTGTGAGTTCTCGCTCTCAGACAGGGTCGTGATAGGTTTATTCCTCTCTTTTTAGCAATTGTGCTAAGCATCTATATTAAATTTTTTAGCTATTGTGCTAAGCATCTATATTAAATTTTTTAGCTATTGTGCTAAGCTTCTGAAATGTTGTAGAATTTGTAAATAATATCTATCAATAAACAGGTATTTTTGTTAAGTGTTGTGGAGTGTACTTCCTCTGGTTGTTTCCATCCACCTCCATTCTGGGTCCGGAGGCCCGCGAACACAACTGCTCACATGATAAATAACATAACGGCCATCAAAATTTCCATGTCCAGAAGACACAGTGGTATCAGTCCTGAGAAGGCATCAAAGAGGCGACAACCCTGCGGTCACAAAAGTATTGCTGGAAGATGTAAGGAAGGTGTGAGACTGATTATTATTGATAGATTCAAAACAAATAATTTTGAAATTAAATTTATAATAAGCATCTTTTCTGTTTGAAGTAAACATCTTTTCTGTATTGAAGTAAATCTTTTCTGTTTAAAATAAAAACTGATCTCTTAAATAACTACAGTCTAATAGAAATATAGCTCTAAATCTTTACATAATAAGAGCCAAGTAATAATCAATTAGCCAAAACAAGTCGAATTTCTTCTGGATTATCTGTTAATTATAAATAAATTTAATTTTTGGAGACGGGGAGAGAGGGGAGGAGGAGGGGGAGGGGGAGAGAGAGAAATTTTTGGGATTGCAATTGTCTAATAATTACAACCCTTTTTTAATTTTTAAATTAATTTTAAATACATCTAGAAGAAAAGATACATATGAAGCAAAATTTAAACCAACAACTCCTGCAAAGTTGTTTTTGTTTTTATATACATATATAAAAACAGATTAATTATAATCATATCATATAAATTATGTTCTTATTATACCAACTGTGGTATATAAGGTAGGTAAGGTAAGTATAAGTATATAGGTAGTATAATGAGAACATAAGAACACAAACTCTGGACTAAATATATTTATAAGCTATAAATTAGATTATATGAACTAATTTAAATTTCTGTATTTAGTTTATAGATAGGTGAAGTTGTAATTTTGTAGATCAGTCATTAGCAAACTGCAGTTCTTGGGATTTTAATAGGCAATTGTAAGGGATTTGTCAACAATTTTATTTTCTTGTTTCTGCTTTGTGCCATTATGCAATCTTAATTAAGCTGATATTTGTGATGAATTTTCAAATATTGACAAGCAAAAAGATGAAAATAAGTTACATATTATTAGTTTGCCTATCTTTAGCATATATTATTTTAAACCTAGTGTACTGGCAGTTATGGAGTATGTTGATTATCTCCAAAAGAAAAAATTGCATTATGGCTCACATCCAGAATAGGCCACTCATGACTGTTCTAGATATTTCTAAAACATTTATCTGATAAACATTTTTATCATGTACTTTTGTAGAAAAACTAATATATATATAAATAAACAAATATATTTAGAAGTTTCATAATTAATTACATGGAACTGTCAGGTGTCAACTTCCTTGACTGACCAAGAGTAGCTTCCATAACATCATTGAAATTGGAATTTCCCATTACTCTTGCCAACTAAGAAAAAAAGTAAAACAAAGTTATATTACAGTTCATTAAACAGCTTTCTATAAAAAGTTCTAAACATTTTAAAGATTGTAATCATGTTTTTTATATTATAATATCAACTTTTAATATAACTTCACAGTAATTTACATTCATAAAACCATACAAAACTAAGTATTACAACTAGAGATGCACCACTGTTCAACAACATTAATAATCATAAAACAAGTAATCACTTCTAATAATTATTTATTTGATTTTTTTTCATTAATGATATTAGTTGCAGCATGCTATTAATGTATCAAATTTATGAAGAACAGTCAAAAAGTAAGTTACATTTCTCCCCAAAAACAGCAGCATTGTGCAACAAGAGCAAAGTTTGTACAGAAGAGAGCTTAGCTTCCTATGGTGGCATTTTCATTTGAGTAACAGCAAGTGTTGCTGTATAGTATGAGAACAAAACGGCACATCAGCTGGAAACTTACTCCAACACTGAAGTATGCAGAACGTCTCATAGAGATTCACTGTGAAATATCGGCTGTGTATGAGCCACATGCAATGTCACATCCAGCCATAATGAAATAGTGCCAGCAGTTCAAAGATTGCCACATAGACTTGACTGATGCAGAAGGATAAGGAATGCCAACAACAGTGGGCACAACAGATGTGATACAGTACATGGAAAAATTGATTCTCAGCAATCACACAGTGACCATTGCACAAATCGTACAGGAGTTGAAAATATCTGTTGGCAGTGCTCATTCCATCATATATCACAACTGGATTATTGCGTTTACAAAGGGTTCTTCGCTCATTGACTTCTGAACACAAAGGAGCAAGGTTTGTGATTTTTCTGGACTCCCTTCAACATTACACTGCAGAAGGCAATTATTTCCTAAGCCACATCATTATGGGAGATGAGACATAGGTGCATCATTTCATCCCAGAAATGAAGTGAGTATTGATGGCATGGAGGCATCATCTGTGAGAACAAAATGCAAAGTTGCCCCATCAGTGGGTAAAGTCAGGGTCACTGTCTTCTTCAACTGCGAAGGAGTTGTTGTTGTGTACATTCAGTTTATGCAAAGGGCACAACCATTAATGCTGAGTCGTACTGCAAAACACTGAGGGCTTTGCACAAAACTGTGAAAAACAACAGGCATGGAGTTACACAAAAGCATTGCTCTCTTGCAACAATAACAATAATAATTGCACAACACAGGCTTTGCTTTGTAGTTTTGAATGGGAGGTCTGGCAGCATCCAATCTACAGTCCCAATCTGACACCTTGCAATTTTCACACAAATGTTTCACCTTTGGAAAGCTGAAACATTTATGTGGATGCTGATTTGCCAATGATGACCAGGTTCAGACAGCTGCTCTCTGCTGGCTCCATGACCAAGGAGTGACTTTCTATCATCAGGGCATTGAACAATTAGTGCAATGTTCCAACAAATGTTTACAATGACTGGGTGATTATGTAGAAAAATAGTGTGGTGTAGTGTGTCATTTTATGGTAGTGCTTTCTCAATAAAGTGTTCTTGGCCTACATTGTTCAAGTGTAACTTACTTTTGAATGTTCCTTGAAAAAAGTAACTAAAGATTAGTTTTAAGTAAGATTTTTATAAATGAAAATTAAAGCACAACATTTCTTGATCATTGATAAACAGATTACTGAACTTGGTTTGAAAAGAGGGATAAAAAAACAAGCCCAGTAGCATATGAAATAGCAACAACTTGTGTGTGTTAATGAATTTTGTGAATTATAAAGCCAAGAAAAATGCTTAAAAATTTATTAAAATAACAAGAGTTGAATTAAACCTACAATAACCTTGAATACCTATGAACCATTAATTATTTAAATTCTACAATTTATAAATTATTTAAATCATTAGAAATTGAAACACAATCAACATTCATCTCACTATGTTAATGGCAATTAATATGATGTAACAAATTGTAAATTGATAACACTAAAAAACAAACATTTGTTATTCTTTTATACAGAGTAAACACACAAAGCTGAAAAAGATATTTCATAACAATGAAACGGAGTTCCTTAGAATGATACAATAGCGATTAACCTGCCACTAGTCAAATCATGAAAAATCATTATTTTAAATTTGGAGAGAAGTTTTTCAGATAATTTTTCCAAAAGACAATTGTATATTTCTCAAGAACTATACAGTCTAGTATTCTAATTTTCCAGCACTCTTATTTTACAGTACACCCAATCTGGAAATAAAATAACATCCCATGTTTAATACTCAACATTCACTGTTGGCTGTGCCATAATTATCAGATTTTAACATAACTTTTAAATGATATCTGATAGAATAATTTATTTAACATAATCCATAATTTTAACATAAATCTGCATAATTTACTTTTCACTATACATTTTGTATGTATAGCAAGTCCTTACTTAATGTTGTTTTGTTATAACATGTTGAGAAAAGATACAGATACTGTACATTTGAATCATTTACAATTATTGCTGTTGAATTTAATTATAGACACTAAAACTAATTCTATGAAATGAAAAATAAATGTTGGAGGTTGCAAAAACAATTCAATTAGAATAATATTAACCAAATTTATATCATTTAGCCTATGGTAAAACTGATCTAAATTATCAAATTATGAATTTTCTGATCTAAATTAGTCAAAAGGCTTGAAATACTATGCTTCTAGGTTGTATCCTACATTTCCTTATATAGACTTTTTTCTCTTGCCCTAAATTTGAAGATTATATCACATTGTTTGAAAAATCTAACTTCTTTAGAATACAAATGTGCAAGGAAAGTTAAAAGAAATGTACAAGTATTAACTTAACATTTTATTAAATTATATTGAAAAAATTAAATTTTGTTTTTATACTATAAGACAAATTTTTATTAAATAAATACAAACATTCTGGAAGTTTTTTTTGAAATCGTGTTTTAGGGGTATAACTTTTTAAGGCAGTGTGACTCATCACTGCAAGTAATAACACATCTTTTTGAATAAAAAGAAACTACACACAAAACAAACTTCTGTTTACTTGAAAAATATTAATTGGAATGTCAAATGGTTCATTAATGAAGTTCATATTAATCATTGCTGTATGAAAAACTTGAAAAAAGATAAAAAATAACAATATTCAAGCATACATCAATATCTATATGTATATAATGAAGATGAAATTAATAAAAATGCAAATCATTACTAGTTTGCTTACTTTCATTCTAAACACATCTCACTATAAAATGAACCATATTCTGGAAGGTCTAGATATTTTATAAATTATTTTTTATAACATGATTTTGTAGAAAAACCCAAAAACAGAAAATGTTAATAAATATTTATAAAGCCATAAGATTGGAATTATCTTGAAAAACATTTTACCATAAAATAAAAGTAACTTCTGTTTACAGACATTTACAATGTTGAAGTATTTTTACACAATTCAATCAGATAGACAGGATGTTAAAGTGAAAATTTCAGATAGTTAAAATTAATGATTCAGTTTGCAATAATAATAAGAATGTCACCCATTTTAAATAATCTTCAAAATACATACTTAGGTTCTTTACACATTGTCAGAAAAACTATAGAACTAACATTTCAACCTATATTTTTACTAAAAGCTATAACTATGACCTATTTTGAAGCTACTTAACAAATGACAGATAAATCTATATAAAAGATATAAATAAAAAATTAATATGCACAAAGAAAAGAAACACTGATCTTGATTTTGAGGGAGATCATCTTAAAAATCTCATGTCTGCATTTAATGGAATTGATGAGAAAATGTACATCGTAAGTTCATTAGGTTTGATACAGTTTGGATTTAATCAAACTCTCAATGCAGAATTCTACTGCCAACAGCTACAAAGAGTTTTTGAAAAGCTAAAAATTAAGCATCCATATTTAGTAAGGAAACAATAATGCCATCTTTCATTGTGACAATGCTAAGCCTTATGTTACAATAACAACTCAACAAACAACTAGAGAATTATATTGGAAAATTTTCCTAATCTTGCACCAGCAAATTTTTATTCATTTATGCTATGCCATAACATTTTAAATAACATAACATTTAATAATAAGCACCAAAATGCAATAGCTATCAGCAAATTCATCACATCTATAAACAGAATTATGTCATTAAAAATTAGAAAGATGGGAGAGAGTCTAACAAAATCTAATGTACATTATTGAATACTTCAGTAATAAAATATAAAAGTTTTACTATATTTCATTGATCAAACTGATAATTTTTGTATATCTACCTAATATAATTTCAAATTTGATATTTATAATTCTAGAAATATTTTGTAGAATTAATTTTAAAGCTAGGTTGATGATCAGTAAAATTTTACATATATTTTAAGATTTTTGTGGTTCTCAACACTAAACTCATTTTTGTAATACGAGGCGGGTTTTTAAAGTAAGTACCGTTTTGAAATATAAAAAAAACAAGCAAACATTTTTAACAAAACTTATTTATGTGAAAGCCCATATTTTACACTACTTTTCTACATAATTCCCATTAATATTGAGACACTTATCGTATCGTGAGACCAGCTTTTGTATTCCATCCTCAAAGAATGTTGCCGCCTGATGAGACAACCACTGCAGAACGGTCGTTTTGACTTCGTGCTTGTTATGGTGATGCCCTGCCAGATGTCTGTTCTCTTTCACTAGAGTGAAAGAGAACAGACAATTCACGATTGAAAAAGTGGACTGTAGACAGTCCACTTTTTCAATCAAATCGTTGATAATGACTGAAGGTCGCCCACTTCGTTCCTCATCGTGAATGTTTGTGCGGCCATTACTAAAGGCCCTAACCCATTTTCGTACTATTCCATCACTCATAACACTTTCACCATAAACTTCACTGATTTGGTGATGAATTTCAGGTGCTTTTGAGCCTTTAGCACTGAGAAAACGAATAACGGCACGCACTTCGCAGTCGGCGGAATTCTCAACAAGCGGTGGCATTTCAATAATACGCAAACAACAGTAAACACATTCGACTAACTCCGTAATGGCGTTTGTGGCTTCCCAACAGATGTAGGTACACAGCACGCATACACTAAGTGCCGACTGCAGCGCTCCAGCGGCATTATATTAAAACGGTACTTACTTTAAAAACATGCCTCGTATGTTATGTATTAACTTAAAAGTCAAATTATAGCAGAATTTATTAGAATATAATATTTTTATGTTTATAATGTTCTTCTAGTTGTTACTGTATAAATAATACTATGTAACTGTTATTCAAAGATAAGCATTTACAGTAGAGACTCATTAATCGGAACCCCGGTAATCGGAATCGCCGGTAATTGGAATGATTTTCAGTCGGACTGTGTCGTGCCAAATCGAACGTTTTTGATACTAGATTTACTTCTAAAGTATAATTTTCATGTTTTTATATTCTTCAATATATTTATTTTGTTTGTACAAAATGCAGAAATAATTTTTAACGATACGATAGCCTCGATTATTATTATAAAAATTTTCGTTAGGCTTAAAATCAACGAAAATTCAACACGAAGCGACACGCAATGGAGAAAAATTCAACAGGAAGCGACACGCAACGAAGAAAAATTTGAACATTGGACAGGTTAATGTATTTTTTCGTACATAATCAGTAATCGGAACAAATCACTAATCTGAACAACCCCAGTCCCAATTGATTCCGATTTTCGGTTCTCTACTGTATTTATTTATCAAAATTTAACAAGACAGAAAAGCTGACACAAAGTGATTAACAAAGTAATACTAACATACATAAAACAATTTTTTTTAAACATGATAAATAAAAATTGGTAGATAACTCAGTTAAATAGTTCAAAACTAATAACTGTATGCATTATAAAATAAGAAATTATTAAAATAAACTGTAAAGCAAATAATTATAAATGTTTTTAATAATATCATACTGTAAAGACAAATAAATGGAAATTTATGATTGTTTAATTTCAGCATATTTCACCCAAAAAAGAAAAGTAACACAACTCAAAAAATGCAATTTTTCAGGAAATAGAAAAATTAAAAAACAAAACATGACACTCATTTAACATTGGGAAAAACTTTCCATGTAATAAAGTTAATTATACTCCTCTAAAACATACTACAAATGTTTTGTTGGTTTGGTAAATAATATCCATTTAACTATTGCCAAGTTAATATTTTAAATAATTTATTTAACCTTATTTCATAATTTACAAAATGAACTAATACATACCAACAGTTGTGATGTTCCAATATTATCTAAAGTAAGAGACTGAATTCGAGATATGTGCACACCCATATCCCTATGTATCCCTGAGCATTCAATACATGTTAATATCCCAAAATTTGTTGATAACCACGTTGGATCTGAAATAAATACTCTTATTAAGAAAAAGAATATGCTTTCTGTAATTTTTATTTACTCTACTTAAGAATTAAAAAATAGTAATTTCCTGCAGTAACCTGCACCAGCATATACCTTGCAGAAAATTACAAGAAGAAAAATAAAAGCATTGCCTAAGGCATATTGCCATATACTACAAACTTCGAAATTTTCTATTAACAACGTGTCTTAATCCATATGCAGTTTAAAAGGTATCATCTCAGAAATTCCATTTTTTTTCTTTAGTTCTTTTGTTTTATTTCAGTTAATAATTCATTGTAAATGTCATTAATAAAACAGGCAAAATGGAAAAAATGGAAAAAATGAAATATGAGATAAAATCATCTAAACTTCATTGTGCTAAAACAACAAAATGACTCCAAATGACAAAATTCTTTAATGTTTTATTAATGTTATCAAATAATGTTAATAAAATGATAACTTAACTATTTAATAAACTGGATATGTTAAGAATATTTGCACTAATTTACAAGGCAATGCAAAAAACAGGACTTGTACATGGGCATGAGATACCCTAACAATGGCACTGCCAGCATTACCTGAAAACTGTATGAAGTTGCTGTAATTGGGTAAAATTTTGTTATGGCTTGATAATGGCATATAATGTATAATTTATTTAGGTATATTCTAGTAATAACACAGATAATTTTGTTTGATGACAAAAATCATCTCTCTCCCCTTTAAATAACATTAACTCAAGTTTTGATTTATATCAAGAATTGAATTAATGAAAATTTCACAAAAAATTTTCACATAACATTTTAACAATAAATCCCCTAATTCTTTATTTTCAATAGAGCCTTTGTTTTGGCTACCTTGGTTTATCAAGTATGTCAATTTTGGAAAATAATCATATAATTAGCATGGGATTGTACTGGATTTACAATTTAATTAATTTTTCAACTAAATGCACAAAACATAACTTTTCCAAAAAACAATTTTTTTAACCATATATTTCCTAAATTTTATAAATTCATCCAGCAGCAGAATGATCTATCAACAGATCTAATGCTTCATTTTTAATATAAAAAGAATATAATTCATTATATTTTTGCTTGTTTTGTAAACTAAACTGATTATAAATGAAGAAAAAATTTTTACTCCTTTATGTTCAGAAAATGGGAAATCACCAAAAAACTCACAAAAACCACATAGAAATGTGAATTATAAATATTGTCACCAAGTGAATTTTGTTGGATGGTCCTTTGTCAACTCGAAAAAATGCCATGTTGATCTTTTAAAAAAAACTGTACAAACCAACAAAAGTGACCATGAAACCATTCTGTTCAATGTATTTCTAGAGATAAAACACTTTGGGGTTTTTACAGAAAATACCTAATACTAAAATACCATAACTAAAAATGTGAGTGAAAACATTAGTAATACATTCTGATTGAAATGGCCAAACTGGCTAAAATATATAGAAAACTTTGGGGTTTCTGTATGGTATGTTGTTTCTGATCTGCATTCAACAATTTTAACAATTTAACATTACTTGTCTCTTAAGAATTATTTTTTCTGTTCTTTTTACAAGAATCATCAATTATTATTTGCATTGTAACATTTTTCATGAATGTCAACTATGACAGTAGTATCAAAGGAAAAAAATCTTTGTGAATCTACTAAAATAAAGAAAAAAAGTTATCATTCAGAAATATTAGATCCAAGTTTTATCTACTGTTGATTTCCCAATAACCCCTATTCAATTCAAGAATACCTAAAATAGCTACCAAACCTAGAGATTATCCAAGAAAACAAAGCATAGGATCAAAGCATAGACTTGTTCATCCCAATATGAATTGCAGACAGTGGCTGTTCATCCAAACAATTTATTTTCTGCAATATTGCAAAAATCTCCAATTTACAAGAGCAATTCATCTCATTCTTCTCGTCAATGATGAACATCTTTGGTTATAAAATTTGAGAGTTATCAGATACAAAATATGGAGTGAAATTTAAAAGAAAGATAGGGTCTTATTCTTCCTAAAGGAAATGCTTGATGCTGGTTTATTAACAAGAACTGAATCAGAAAAAATAAACAATATTCTGCAATACTTTTTTCATTTCATTTGGAAAATGTCAATAAACAATGCAAGATTATCTAGAGATCCAAGCTCAGATCTCTAACAATTGAGGATAGTGGATCCTACATCCAGTGTGTCTTCGTCATGTCCTGAAAGTTGACCCTGAATAAATCTAATAATGAATATTAAAATATCTGTTAAAGAGAGTTACTAAAGATTCATTCAATATCTTAAATGCACCTGACATTTATACACACACTCAATTTGTATCACCCTGCCACCAAATTGAAAATTACAGACAGCGTCAACTGAGCCAAGAGTAGGACTTTTTATCAACTTAAAAACATTTCCACTGCAAGTCTAGACAGTGGAAGAAGTAAAATGCTGATTGAAAAAATAACTTGATAGAAATTCAAGACTATGCAGAAAACCTTCCCTAATGGACCTGGGCTGATAGTGACCACTGATTTGGCCAGAGATGTCTTGGACTGGATCAGTTATAAATAGCAACATGACATATGAGCAATATGCTGTGAGGGGAGAGCTTTCTATGGGAAACTGGTCCCTATTTAGGTGTTACAAACATGAAGAAAACCTGGAAAACGGTAGGTGGCCAGCCCATTGACAAAGCACAAACCCACAACCAACTACCAGTGTTCAGTGGTTTTATCCACTTAGCAACTGGTGACCCACAGAAAATAGAACTAATATGATAACTGCCATAAGACTGATGAATTAGCCTGCCAAAACGAAACACAGACATCTGGCACACTGCTATTGAATTCCCATCTGGTAACTGCAGATAAATACAGCATACTCAACACTACTGCCAAAACAAACTCCAGCAAGGATCTCAACCAGTTATTGCACCATAACAATCTATCTACAACTTTCCTTACTACCAGGAGCACTGAAATCTGAACAATTGCCAATCCCAAGAATGTTCCAAAACATATCAAGCATCTCTGTAGTGATAATGCAGTTTCAGCCTGATCTACCATGTATACATTACATCAATTACTATTGAACATCCTGAAGGAATCCATTGACAAATGAATTCTTGATCAGGATTTCCTAGAAAGGACCAGTGCCTTCATAGACAGTAGAAACCAACTTGTCCATTTTGAAGCTGTCAAATTAACATCTCTGTCATCTGTCTCTGCAGTAACCATCTAGTGATATTTGATCTCCAGTGTCCAAAACTGTTGGACAAACTTTTGTTTAGCCAATAGTTTTCTAGTTCTATAATAATAATTTTTCATTTAAGTGTAAATTGTAAATTTTATATTTTCTTTTAATATAAAAATACATTAATTCATAATTTTATTATATATTAAAATGAATAATTAAAAAAAACAGTACCTTTAGTTGAATTACAATCACAGCACCTATCATTTCCAGGTAACCTTTGTATTTGTCGTATTATACTCTGTTGTAATTCTAATAGACTTTGATTAAATTTATCTCCTCCTGACTGTCCAGAATCATCAAACTTTGTTAAAGCTTCTCGTAAAGCACCTTGCTTACAATTTATTAACACAGACATCCACCTAAAATGAAGGAAGTGTTGTTATACTTTTGAAAAAATTTAAAATAATGTTTTACTCTTGAATATAAATTAGTTTAAATTATTAAAATAAATTTTATAAAAAATAGATTGAAAATGTTCTGTAATATTAATATTTGATTTACATTAATAATAAATACAATTATTATAATGATTATATACACAGTATGTCAAAGTTCCAATGTGATTGGTTAAATTAAAAATGATAAAAACATACATTTTTTTGTTTTTTATTCTTTTTAATAAGTTACTTAAGTGTTAATACATTGCTTACAGTGATTATAAAATTTTTCAAAGGACTTCCTGTGTGCTTTTAATAAGATCTCATTTACAATCAATCAGTCAAGGCTTTTTGGATGGCAGGAGTAATTTCAAAATTAATGCCTTTCAACTTAAATTTTAATATAAAAAATACTAAACAGTCAGCTAAAGCCAATACAATGGATACTCAAGTACTCCAATGCCTTTAGATGCCAAAAATTTGACTACTTGTTTTAATCTTTAAAACTGCACATTTTCTAAACAACCATGACCAGCTTCCTAGTTCATGGTACTGAAAACAAATGTGAAAAATACAGACCCATAAACATTGCATAACACCCAAATAATAATTGCTGTTAACAGTATGACCCTTCAGAATGAATTGTGTGTGAATTATTCTTAAAATAAAGATGTTAATAATGCTAAAAAATATTATCCACCTAAAGTACAAGATAACACTGTCTATCAGTGATAAACACTTTTATATACTTATAATATCACTGCAAGCACATTCAACATTTTAGAATTTCAGGCAAAGAAAATAATGTAATTTTGGAAGATTACAATAAAATTTAAATATAGGTATCCCTCATATAATATAGTAGTTACATTCTAAAGAAGTGCAGTGTTATACAAATTTATACTATACAAAACAAAGGACTAATACTGCTTTGCATTGGAAGTTCGTATATAGTTAATCAGGCCTCCAGCCACTAAGGTTTCCATATCTGGTCTCAACGTTCATCTATCTAACTGTTCTTGAGATTAAGGAAACACAGACAGACGCATAAACAGATGACAGTAGGAATTATAGGTCTACAGTTTTTCAAAATGAAACCCAAAAAGTCAATTCAGACTAATACAGATCAAGTCAAATGAAATTTACAAATAATTCAAACTCCAAAACAATTCTGATCTCAAGCATTTCAGATGAAGGATTCTCAACCTGTATTAAGCCCTGGTCACACTATGCGATTTCCAGCCGCACGGGCAACTGCAACTGCGACGGCTGTTCCCGTTAATTGGTAATCCCCCCTCGAAAACCGGCGCGACTGCAACCACAACTAGAAACAAAAAGTTTGTTTTACTGGCGACGGTTGCAAACGCGCATCCAATCAGAAAACGTCTTTGTGCCACTTCATACTGTGTGTTGTATATTTGTCAACATATCTTGATTATAACATTTGTATTAACTCAGTTTCAGTACATTTAAATGCTATATTTGATATAAATCAAATCTGAATTTATAAAAGTTATTTGTTAGATTTATTTTAAAAAGTTTGATTACTTTTAATAATATACAATTGAATAAAATAAATGCTTATATAAAAGAAAAAATATATCAATTATAAATGAATTAAATCATTCAAGCTTTCCTCTAAACAACACTTACCCTCAAATATTCACTTTTATAAGATTGATAAATAGCATCCAAAACTTCTGGGATAATGACTGATATCGAATTATGGGCCACTCTAAATTGATATGCCAAACTACGAAACGTTTCGCCTAAATTATATATAAGTATTGGTATTCATACGGATATATCCCCTATAACCTACAGCATCCGAAAGCCTTAATTCATTCATCAGCTGGTGAAAGCACGATTGTTTAGCCCGCTGATTTTCATTTCGTCAAGTTTTAACCCAGCATGAGCATTTTTTTCTTATTTTTCTCTTTGTATATTCTCGCCAGCTCTAACAAAATTAGCGCCTTTTTTCTTTTATTCATTCCAGAAAAGGAACTGCTTGCTATTTTAATAAAAAAAAGTAGCTAAAATTTCGTAAATACTCTGAAGTAGAATGTAAAAATGTCGGTAAACTTACGAAAGTAGACAAAAACAAGCTGCTGTAATTTTATTGGTTTATTATAGGGTCAGGTGTTCCGAGTTGCAACGTCAACGAACAATGTGTGACCACGAGAAGACGCGCGCGACTCGCGCTTGTTGCAGTCGCGGTCGCCTGCGCGGCTGGAAATCGCATAGTGTGACCAGGGCTTTAAAAAAATACCATCCACCTAATGTATTTTTTGAAGTCTTATGTTTATTTCAAAGTATTATGATTTTACTACATAATTCTAAACTTTTATTGAAAATGTTATGGAAATTTTTAAGTTTGACACAGAACTATAAGATAAAATGTACAAAATATGATTAAGCGAAACCTTATCATTCAATATTCAGTGAAACCACTCAAGCTGGATTCACAAGATTATTGTTAATAATGATATTATCTACTAACAATAAACAACATCATTATTAACAATAATCTTGTCATTAAAAACAATAGTTTAACAACTTGTCATAGATATGATTCACAAAAGGTGTTGTAGAGTGTTATACCACTGACAACAACATAATTAGCATTTTGTACTAAGAAAGTGGAAAAGTCATCAACACTTTTGTTAGCTATGGTCAATAAGAAATTAGAATTGCTTTAAAAAATCAATTCTTTAAATATTTCTTCAAAAAAGTTGATGAGACTTCATAGGTTAAATCCAAAGAAGTTAACCCATGTTTTTTTTGTCTGGACCGCATTTCATCAGAGACAAAAACTTCTGAGTGTTATCTTCGTTATTCTTTATTCACTATGCATTTTGGGTGCAAGATTTTTTTGTGTAACTTGCACCCCTCATCAAATGTTACATTTCTACAAATTGGTATAAATACAATTATTACAGTGATTATTATGGTAAAATTACAACTTTACAAATTACAACTATTATTACAACTTCCATTATTTGGATATATTTACACAATAGTGAACTAACCTGTTTTATGTTTAGACATACAGCTACACAGTGTTGATGCTGTATCCCCTAAGGCATTTATTTAAAACACCAAATAAAAGAAGACATTAAAAAACTAAAAAACAGCACTAAAATAGGGGAGATAATGTTAAGAGATAGGGGGAAAGATTATTCAAAAAAATGTACAATATTGAAAAAAATACTTAAAGAAAAATAATTTAAATATAATCAAAGCAGATAAAACCAATGAAATCATCATCATTGATAAAGAATGGGAAAAAACGAAAAAATCTGAAATAGTGTTAATGAATGATTTTGTTGAACTAACAGAAGAACCAAAAGAAGAAATAAAAAAATGGATGAAGAAAGAAATCACAAAATTATATAAACAAAAAAAGGTAACACCAGCTGAGAAAAAACAAATACTCAACTATAACGACATCAGAAAACCACAACTTAAAATACGTCTAAAAATACACAAAGCAGGGGATATATGCAGACCATTAGTAGATTTTACACACACAATATTATCTAATTTAGAACTGTTTATAAAGAAAAAACTTAAAATAGTCCCATATTCAGACTACTCAATAGAAAACACCGACAAATTAATAAGAAAACTTATGAGTGCAAAAATGAAACCAACATATAGGCTACTAAGTTTGGACATAATTTTTATGTACCAATCAATAAAATGAAAATTAATTGAAAAAAGCCTATACAATCTAGACATACATAGCTGGCTACTATAATTACTAAAATACAGTTTTAAAAATAATTACTTCCATATAGATGAAAAAATATATAGACAGAAAAATGGTATTAGTATGGGAACAATAATTGGACCAAAACTTGCAGAAATATGCATGAAAGAAATAGATACAAAATTAGCAAACCTAAATGAAATAGTATTTATGGCCAGATATGCAGATGATATCATAATAATATATGACAAAGAAATAACTAATGAAAATATAATATTAAACTATGTGAACACACTAAGCAATACTCTAAAGTTTGAAAGTGAAATAGAAAATAAAAATGAAATTAATTATCTAGACATAACTTTAAACTGAGAAAAAAAAAACACTATCAATATAAAACCTTACAAAAAAGCAGCAATGTAGATAAACTTCTTAATTATAAATTGTATAGTCCTATAACAATAAAAAGAAATAATTTTATAACAGCACTATCAAAGATATGGAACAGAACATCTAGGGCTGAAGAAAGAGAAAAACAAAAAAATGAATTAATAAATACTTTTATCTTGAACAATTATCCAAACAGATTACTAAAAAAAATGGATTACTACATTTATAAAAAACAGATTCAATGTTAAAAATAAGAATGAGAATATTACATATACGTTATTCCCCTATATTAATTAAAGGAACATTTGAAAAATATAGAAAAGTTTACAGAAAACATAGTGTTATACTAGCAGCCAAACTAAAACATAAAATTAAAATCATCATCAATAACAATAAAATTAAAAATAACGAAATACTAAATGAAGCAGGAGTGGTATATGAGATAAAATGTACAGTACATGTAAAAAACCAGCAATATACATTGGAGAAACAGGAAGGCAACTCAGAACCAGAATAAAAGAACATGAAGCAGCAATTAGACTTAAATATAACCAATCCTCATGGACAAATCACTGCAGCAGGTTTGAATGCACAATCAATGAAAAATGTGTAAAAATAATCCATAGAGGAAAAGACAGTTATCTACATAAATTCAAAGAACACTTTGCAATTGTTAATAAAAACAAAACCATAAACTTAAATAATGGTATGGAGATTGACAACGTATGGGAGGAAATGGGAGGGGCTAAAAAAACAAGCAAACAGAAAGAAAGACAGTTAAAAAAGCCTTAGGGATACAACATCAACACCGTGTAGCTGTATGTCTAAACATAAAACAGGTTAGTTCACTATTGTGTAAATATATCCAAATAATGGAAGTTGTAATAATAGTTGTAATTTGTAAAGTTGTAATTTTACCATAATAATCACTGTAATAATTGTATTTATACCAATTTGTAGAAATGTAACATTTGATGAGGGGTGCAAGTTACACAAAAAAATCTTGCACCCGAAATGCATAGTGAATAAAGAATAACGAAGATAACACTCAGAAGTTTTTGTCTCTGATGAAATGCAGTCCAGACAAAAACACATGAGTTAACTTCTTTGAATTTAACCTATGAAGTCTCATCAATTTTTTTGAAGAAATATTTAAAGAATTGATTTTTAAATCAATATAGAGAAAACCACACCATTGATATAATACATATCTATTCTTATAGTAAGAAATTAGAAGTTTAACTTTTCATAATTTTAAAATTTGTTAAATAGTCATAAACATAGAATAAAAAACAGCAATATAAAATATTAATTAAAATTTTTACATATTTTTTAACCTTTCATTGCTTGCATTCCCTCAATTAACACCAAGACTTGTGTGGCATCTCACAGATACCACATTACTAAACTATTAAAATCAAATTATCACATTGCAACAAAAACTATGATTAAATTTTCAATTTTTTCATTATCAACAATATAAAATATATATAACTTAAAAAAAAATGCATTTTTTATGTTTATTGAAAAATAATTTGATCCAAAAACACAGAGAAATAAACATTTCAACTTGCTGTAAATTATCTCAAGTTTCACTGATTGACATCAGATTTATTTGTAATTGTAAATTGATAGTCTTTTAAAGTCAGGGTAATAAAATTTTTGGAGGAGGGTGCCAGGAGAGGAGCAAGTCATACCCACTTCTAATGTAAACAAATTAAAATGTTTTATTCAAAATTGCTTTAATTTTTAATTAAAGCATTAAAAATGCTATCATCTCAGTTGGAGATCAGTCAAATTATAATTATTTTGTCTTAATTAGAGAAATGTTGTCTGTAAGATTAAACAGTTACATTTAACATGAGCTGTGAAGACATTTTAGTTTCTTCTATTTAGTTTTTACTGTGTAAATGTTGTCAACCATTTTAATTAAAATCAAACAGTTAGTTTTGTCAACAGTTAGTTAAATAGTTAGTTCAATTATGTTTTTTTTTTATTTTTTCATTGTTTACATTATGGAAATTAGTCATACAATTGTCAAAAATCAACATTGCTCAAAATATTATAGAAAATATCAAAATTTGTGGCTGATTGTCTAAATTGGAATGTTTTATATATGAGAAATAAAGCAATCATAGAAATAATAGGTAAACCATAAAAAATTTGACAAGTTACATATTGATGTCAAATTAAATTTAAAGCTTTATAACTTAAAAAATGAAGAATGAAGTTGTATATATTTGCATATTTATTTTGATGAAATGTCAAATTCAAAAAATAAACTGACCTAACCTATACTTGTAATTTGATTATTGCATGATTATTATTGATTACTCTAATGTGATTATAGACTTATAACATGTAAATTTCCTCCACTGTATTAAAATGGTGAATAATGACACTACTGTTGTTGTAATGATGCAGGTTAATTTCAGTTAACTTGTTTCACAAATATCTTCAAACACTTTTATATCAGTGATGATAAATTCATGAATCCAACCCTCATGAATTTATTTTTATTACAGTTCTTTCTGTTGCTTATAAGAAAAGATTAAATTTAAAATGTAAAATTACAGTAGAGCATCGATTATCCGACCTCCAATCAACCATCACATCGGTTAACTGACCGCGTTCTAGTCGGCAAATTCAAGTGTCCGCTAGTGATGTGGAGCTACAATATTTGGCTATGTCTTGGCTACTTTAATATTATTTTTGTTAAATGTTTGCATGTTTTAGCTGGCAACATTGGCTTGACCATGAAAGGGAGGCCAGTATTTAAACCAGGCTTAATTTTCAATTTTTTGCTTTATTTTTGTATTTATTTTGTGCAAAATAAAGAAATAATTTTTAATGATACAATAGCGACGATTATTATTATAAAAAAAAAATTGTTAGGCTTAACATCAATGAAAATTCAATGCAAAGTAGGTTAATAGCGATATACTAATATACTATACTAATAATGTATTTTTTCATACTTTTCGGATATCCATTTTTTCAGTTGTCCAACCAACCCGTCCCCAATTGAGTTGGATAATCAATGCTCTACTGTATATCCTTTGTTATTAATGTAAAAGTCAGCCTTTATTTATGATTTACTATTCACTAAATAAACACTATTTTTTAATTTAAATAAACAATATAATTAAATCATTTTATAATCTCTATATAAAACTAAAAGGAATATATACTTAAATTAAATTTGTATATCTTTATATTAACATAATACTTACGCTTCCATTTCATTTTCATCATCTGCTTGAAAATGATATGTTCTATTATCTAAAAATAAAATATATTATTCTATAAATTACAAAGATTTGAGTATAATATCTATTTAAAAGTAACAAAACTTTTATAGTATATAATAAAAATATATATAAGAAGAAAATCAACTTAAAATATTTAAAGTAACATATTGTCTTTAAAAGACACAACTTTTTAACATAAAGATGAACATTTTTATTGAGGCAGAGTGTTAGTGAAGTCACTTCTATATGGCTTCCAGAATTGCATTTGTTCTCAAAATTTGATCGATCAATTTTGACTAAAGTTTGCCATTTTCCATTATTTATGATGAAGAATTCAAAAATGTAATGATATTAGGGGTCCATGACATCATTTTCAAAATACAGCAAGATCAAAGTAACAATGACCATCATCCCTGACACAATTGAGCATTCTTAAGAGAATTTAGGGGAAGGAAAAAACAAACAAGAACAAAGCAATCAATGCCAATTGCTTTGTTCATGTTGGCAAGTACAAGGATCTCCTCTTCTGTGTAAGCAAGTGCATGAATCACTTCTTCTGTGGCAAAAAGTTCCAAGGATCCCTTGTCCAGCCCAACACGTACAGTACAAGGATCGAGGTACCTCCTTTGTGCCTACCTCCACCTGAATTCTATTATGATATGACAAAGTCAGGAAATGTCCTAGTTAAATAAATAAATGACAGATAGGATGTTTTAAACATATATTTTGTTTATACATGGTATAAAAAAATAACTATGTATTCCTCATTCCATATATGTTTATACACAGAATGAAGAATGTACACCTCATATTTCATCTCATCTGTATAAGGACATCCCAATACTGCTGATACTGTATCAATCGTACCTTTGATACCAAGTACTTTTTGTACTTGATATTTTTGTTCTGATACTGATATTGATACTTTTCTTCAGTTATCAGATCTGGTATCATTACATTTTTCACAGAGAGGTAAGATCTAATCAAAATTGATTTTGCAGCTGAATCCAAAACCAAAACTTAATTTGGGTTTTAAAGTCAGTTTTGGCAGAAACCAAAATCAAATCTTACATTATTTTTGGTTAAGTTAAACTTGTGTAGTAAATATTAATAACAAAATATCAATAAATTTATTATATCAAATTTTATTTTCAGAATCTATATATAGTATACTTAGAGTTCAGATTACTATTTATAAATAACTTGTCAATTATTTCAAAAACTTAAAAATATATTAAAATCTCAAATCAACTGATATAGCATTGTTAACATTTACTTTATATCTGAAATCAGTTTTTATAATTTGTTAATAGTAAGTAATTAAAATAAAGCATGTTATTTATGTTAAAATTAAAAGTTTCAATTGCACAGCAGGTTTCAAAATCAAACCTAAACAGAAACAGCCAACAAATTTCCAGTTTTGATACCCAATGTCAGCCAATACTGGCTGGTATCAATACTTTAAGATTGATACCAATACTGATATGGATACTTTAATACTACTCATGATACTGGTATCGATACTTTTGTAATATTGGGGCGTTCCTACAGTACATCTATATAAACAGCATTTACAATCATATACTACTTATTCCATGTATAAACAATATATTGGGTTGTCATAAATAATTTCCAATTGAGGGTAAGAATGATTGTTATTCAAATACTTGTGAGATGATATGTTACTGCAACTAAGTTTTATTAGATTTATTATCTTTAAATCTAAAATTTAAAGCTGTATGCAATAAAAATTGCTTTTAAAACCATTTATGATAATGCATTTGTAATATGCCATATTATGTTGCGGGAGTATAAACTCATCAATAATGCTACAGGAATGGCAGAAAAAATTTGCAGTGTTTACAGCAGTGAAGTGATTTCAGATAGAGCAGTTCAAAAGTGGTTTACAAAATTACATTCTGGTGATTTGTCCTTACAAGATGAACAAAGACCAAACCATTTCTCAGGTTTTGATGACAATGTTTAAAGATCTTGAATGAGAAGAACCTATGGCAAACAAGAAAGTTTAGCAGAGATACTGCACAAATTTCAATCAACCATCAATTGTCACCTGAAAAAACTGGGAAAGATGAGCAAGGTGGAAGTTTGGGTTCCTCATAACCTCAGTGAACAGAATAAGGGTAACAGAAGAATGATAGCTGCTGCCTTCTTTCTTGAAATAAAAATCAATCTTTTTTAAAAAAAACTGTTATGTATGATCCACTTTTCATCATAGTGAAAAGTGGATCATACATGAAAATGTCATTCAAAAAAGACTGTGTGTTGACAAGAATCATTGGCCTCAACTAAACCCCAATATTAGGTTGAAAATTTCAAAATACAGATGAACCTGTCAATCTCATATCTCACAAGAACAAGAATAAATACTGAGAGAAACAGGTTGAGATATAGAGGTTCCTACACATTAAACAGTAACAGGTTTGATTAGGAGGTACAGTGTTTTTATTAATACAATAGCAAGTACAGTATATATCTTATTAGGTATAAAAATTTTTGTCATACCTTAATAGAAATAATTTTTCAATAGTTTAATGCCTGACTCTTTAACCAATAAGATGCAAACCAAATTCATAGCCAATCAGAGAAAAGCAGCATTATTGCAAGAGATGTATTTCAAGAGATTTTTCTAAACTAGAATTTATGCTATCAAAATGTAGTGACAGATTTGAAGTTGTAATTGACACTTCAGTGTGTATTTTTAGATATAGAGGTTTTGGGAAAAGATTATTTTAGATAAACATGGAAAATATATTGGATTTAGGCAGAAAATGCATGGAAAAAAATAAATTCTGAAATATAGAGGTTTGAGAAAAACATGTTTAAGAAAGACAAGTTCAACTGTATCTGAAATATAAGAAAAGGCCTGATAATCAGGTACTAATTAATAATTTTAAAAAGTTAACTGTTACATGAAAGATTGAAACCATTAAAATAAGTATCTGAAAAATCAGCATAAGATAAACAAATTAGTATCTTAATTTAAGAATAAATATATTGATATCCCCAACAGCTAATTAACACACAGTTAATGACCATTTCCTGTATTTCAAATGACTGTTTTTATAAAAAAATAAATAAATAATTAAAAAATAAAAGTTAGATTAAAAGCATACAAAACTAAGCAAAAATATGTATCAATTATAGGCAATAAATTAAATAAATTTACAATGTTGTATAAACTATAAAAAAAATTTAAAAATATAACTCTAACAGTATATTAACAACACTGAAAAAATAGTGCAACATATAAAAAATTAAAGAAACAAAAAACATAAAAATAATGGGTATTAATGTGTACCGATCCATAAATGTACTCTTAAATATGATAATAGTTTTAAATAAATTTCAAAACAATAAAACCAAAAATAAAATTTCAGTAAAGGTTTTATTAAGCTATTTCAAATAAATCTGAATAAATAATTTCAACTAAAGTGAGAAACTGCATCATTAATGTAAGTGCTACAGATATGTAAATTAATTTTATAGTATGTGAAAAACATGTATAAAATATTACAATAAAAATGTTTTAATAATGAATTTGTTATTTCAACATTTTAATTTTTATTATTAATATATTATTATTATTATTTTTTTAATTTAAAAGTAAACAAGTTATTTGTTTAAATGATTGAAGTTCACTTAATGTAATTCTTATAAAATTAAAAAGAAAACAAGTTTTTAACTGCTTTCATAATTAGAAGTCACTTGAATTGGGTCAAATTTGTAATCCTAAGAACAGCCTTTAAAACAATCTATATTGTATTCATACACACAAAATTCTATATAAAGGTTAAAAGTTGACAATTAAGTTCCATTGTATAAATTCTTTGTACACACAAGTTCCATTTTAAAATAACACTTGCATTAGCAATAAACAATGCTAATGTGAAAATAAGACTTTATTTTCACATTAATATTCAGAGAACAATAACATTATGTAATCAGGCACATTGATACATATTTCCCTCTCAACAGTTCAAGCAATAGTACTATTACATTCAACAGTGTAAAATATTAACAGTCTCAAAACAATCATCATATATTGTATTTTTTTAAAGTTATTGAATGTCATGTATTATACTGTACTAACACTTAAAATGCATTCAAGAAGCAATTGTTTGTTTATTTTTGATTGTTCAATATCAATAAAAGTAAAAAATATCCTATCAAATAATTGCAATCCAAAATTAAAATTAAAATTAATATATACAAATTTTAAAGCAAGTAAAATATAAAATATTTATTTTAACAATAAAAATTTATTTTATAATACATACATGAAATTAAATCAAAACATTTTTTCTCTTCTGGAATAATCTGTAAACAGATTATAAATTTATATTATTACCTAAGTAAGAAATTACTCAATTGTTTGTTTTTTTGTATAATTATAATATACAGAAATTACTCTAAATAAAATATTACAGTATTTTTTTTTGGACATTACCTAGAATTTTATCATAATAATGTAAAATTAGAATTTGCAAATTAGTTGTTAATCACACAACTGAATGAATATACTGTATCATCATATTAAGTCAGCTTTAATATGAAGCATTAAAATGTAATTTTCAATTTCTAATTAAACTATTCTTTTCTAATTAAACCATTCAATTTCTAATTGAACTATTCTATTCAACTTTCCTAATTAAATTATTCTTTCTTCAATTAGATTATTGCTGTTGTTTTCTATTTAGGCAAACAATATTTTTTTAAAAAATTTCAAAATTTCACAAGTTTAATTTACTGATAAAATATTGTTGCATCTGAAGTGTTAGTCTTAACTTCCCTCACTGCCAATGAAAAAAAAAATTATTTTTAGTTAAAAATAATCTTAAAATTTTAATGAAAATTGATATAGATAGATAGATAAACTCATTATACAGAAATAGAAATTGTTTTTATATTTTAAAATAAAATATTTTCACTACAAATGTAATGAAATACTTTTTTGAAAATTATAGATACTGCAGCAATATTTCATGGCATTTATTGCATGTTTTATTATATTAATCATACTAATTTGTTTTTTGAGAAAAATAAAATGTTTGTGCTAAGAAAAATTTATATTTTAAAATCATTGTTAGACAAAGCCCTAGTAGTAAAATTAAGTTAATTTGCCACTTACTTCTAAACAATAAATTAAATAATTCCTTGTTTTGAATCATATTATATAAGATATCCAAAAAAAAAAATCACTAAAATATTTGTTTTTAAACCACAAAAAATTTACAAAACAACAAAAGTTATTTTTATTTTAAAGACCATTTATTCACATATTCACAGTTATTACTGGCATAGATTATTGCATATAAGATATGGTTCAAGTCAATGAGGACATGTATTATCACTGAATTTATTATTATATATTTTGTTTAAAAATACTTTTTAGATGTAAAATGTTCTATCGCTAAGTATAATTATTACTGGATGCAATTTTTAAACAAAACACTCAACACCTTGAAATCTGATGTTTATTTCAATCACTTAAAATAAACATCACTCTTATATGCCAGGTATACTGACAATATATTCACAATTTGGCACAAGAAACCAAATCTACAACAGCTTTTAACAACTATAAATAACAAAACCCTTGGCTTTCATTTCTGTATTAAACAGACCATCCCACTACCAGTTCATTTCCTAGACATTTTACTCAACATCCATGATCAAAATGTTTATACCTGTTTATTGGAAATAGTCTTATATCCCATTATTTAATCCTGCAGTTCCATATGATCCATACTCTTTCAAAATCTCTGTATTTGAAGTCCTGTCAAGAGAGAGCTTACCCACTCATCCAACAGTAACAACAGGATGAAGAAATTGGATTATACCACTAACAATAATCTGAAAATTGTCAAGGGTTAATTAGGAAGTACACTTCTCCAAACTATTACACCAATTAAGAACATACTTCCTATAAAGTTATAACCTACAATAATTATCTTAAGAGGTACTTTCAAAGAAATACTGAGGGTCAAGAACATAAAAGTTACCAATAAACACAATCTTACCATCTACTCCATACTGCAGAATGATAAAGATATTGTCGATAAGCAACTACTACTTAGAGTGTACTCATTTCCCATCATCAAGAACATGAGAGTGAACCAAAATTCTGAATACACAGCAACAACCAGTCACTCCATACCCCAGCTCCTTTAAACACATACCAAATATGTGTTTGAAGGAGCATGAAGCTGCTATCAAAAAAGGCAATTCTGAAACAGCATTGTCAGCACATGCTACTAACAACAAAGTACAAGTACAATTTGATGACGCACACATCAAACTAGATATAAGACACATCTCAAAGCTTTGGAAAAACTACCAATATATAAGGCCTCAAAGAAATACATCTATAAACTTTAAAAGCAATAACATTCTATTTCAAGCCAGAGATTGTACTTTGAAACTTTTAATTTATTTTCCTTTGTAGAAACCTCTAGTGAAATTGCAGCCTTTATCCAATCAGATTTATTGAATATGATCTAATTTCAAATTTTTATATTAAAATTTCTATTCCATTTTAAAACATCCAGAACCTTATGATGACTACTAAATCTAATTGAAAACATTTCTTTGACAATAAAGTTTTGTTAAATTAGTGCTGAATTTTATAGGTGTTAGTGTTTTGTTCTATCACTAAATTCTAATGTTTTAAAAAATTTTCTATAATTTCTTACAACTAATATTTTGTCAAAACATGCAATAAATACCATGAAATATTGCTGCAGTATCTATAATTTTCAAAAAAGTATTTCATTACATTTGTAGTGAAAATATTTTATGTTAAAATATAAAAACAATTTCTATTTTTGTATAATGAGTTTACCTATCTATATCAATTTTCACTGACATTTTCAAAAATTATTATATGAAGAAATAATGAATATATTCATTATTCTCAACAATAATAATAATTCTTATTATACTAATTTTGAGGGCATTATAATTCCTAATAAATTAGTCTAATATAAATTTTTTAAAAGAAGTTATCAGAAAATCAGTTCTTTCCCTACCAACTCAATAAATTATTATTTTACAAGAATTATTTCATTTCAATGAAATAAAATAATTTTTGTGCTAACAGTAATTTACATACTAAAAAATATATTGAAAAATACAAAATTTCTCTCTTCAGGTTGTATCACAATCACCACTGACAAACCAAAAATGCAAATCTTCATTTGCAGAGACAACCTTTTACGGCTAAGCCTCTGGTAAAAAAGTCTTCTGGCAACAATATCATAAATTAAAACCAATAGTTCATTAACTATTGATTTTAATTTATGGATTGTAAAGACAAAATTTTTTTGTATTCAATATATTTTTTACTATGTAAATTATCATCAGCCATTTATGAACTATTGGTTTTAATTTATGGTAATATCTCCAGAAGAAATTTTTACCAATTTACATTTTTTACAGAGATGTAGCCTTAAATAAAAGGTTGTCTCTAAGTGAATATTTGTTTGTTTGTTTTTTTTTGTCAATGGTAACTGTGAACAAAAATTGTAAAGATAACAACTTATTTATTTTTTAAGAGAAGAGATTTTTATATATACTTAGAACATTTACACACATGCATTTAAAATTTTTAATACATACTTTTACTTGACAAGTAAGAAGATTTACTTTAGTAGGAGGCTTTGTTTCCTAAAAAGAAAAAATAAATTAATTAAAATCAAAATTTTTCAATTTAAACATAAAATCTATTTATTACATACATCAGAATGTGATATATATAAATATCCATCTCTTATTTCACATCGTCGTTTTTGCCAAACTTTTCTCATTTTTCCATCTGACTTCTTATGCAAATGACCAACTTTAGTATAACCATAATGTTTATTACCTTGCAACTGATGGAGACTATATCCTGATTGCAAAGTTGATAAACACTAAATAAATGAAATTTTTTTTATTATTATGCAAAATACTAAAAATTCAATTAATTTTATATTATCTTAAAAGAAAATATAATTGATTTTTCTTCCCACAAAACAGGTTCAGAAAAAATTTTGAAAATAGTTCTGATTTGCTTTTTTCTGAAGTAAGTTTTATTATTCAATTTAGTTCATAAAACTTTATATAAAAAAAATTTACTAAATATCTGAATATATTTTTTTCTGTATATAAATTACTTCACCAATAAATAATTCCTTAACATTCAACAACAACAAAAAGAAAGAAAAAAAGACTTTTCTACAACTTTCTCAGCACTTGAACAAGAAGTTAAGCAGAAAATTGAGTTGTGTCACCTGTTATTAAGATTTTATTAAAAAATAATTTTTTTATAGTATTAATTGTTATAAAACACAAAAAAATCCTTTATTTTTGGAATACGAGTGAGTTTTTAAAAAAAAGTTTTGAATACCAATACAAGTAAATCAAGTAAAATTTTCATTAAGCCTGACCCCACTTGAGATTTCACCCTTACTCCTCCATCTTCTCTTGACTACAATCTCCAAAATTAACAGCATCAATGCCTATATATAAAAGTATTTCTGCTAAATTTCAAAATTTTTGGTTTATAAGAAATAAAGAAAAATACAGGCCAACACACAACACACAGGATCAAAGTTTGTTTGATTATTTAATCAAATATTTAACCAGAAATGAATCAATCAGAGTCAAATATATTTTGGTAACAGAACTGAGCAGTTTGTTTTATCATCATCATCATGATACTAAGTTTCATGAAATTTCATGACAGTTTTTACTCTCAGTAATATCAAAACACTGTTGCCTATTCTTTGCTCTGTTTTAATATATAACCAAAAAAGTTGATCTTGTCAAGAGACCAAGATATGTAAATATAGGAAGAACAGTCATTAATTTGGGAGTCTCAGAATTTAAAAACTTTAGCTGAATACAAAGAGTCTTCCAGAAAGTTCAAGAAAGTTGATAATTCTACTTAAAAAATAACTGACATTTTTCAATTATTTTAAAATTAAGGACTAGTGGTTAAATGACCTTGAAAATATATAATGAAAGGATTCATTATATTTTACCATATTGAGCATATTGAAGCAGATGAGTGCCTTAAGACAAAAGTCAACTCCACAATGAAACTATTATGTTTGAGGGAAAAAAGAATAAACTGTGAAGACACTTTTAATTTATTTTAGTATTTCTTCTATTTTTGTGAATTTTTTTTAAGTATATTTATTGTCCTGGCTCTTTTTTTATAAACTGAAATAATTTAATAAAATAGGATTAATAAATAACATTTTTCAATGATTACATTTTCAGCATGTTTGAAATTTTAAGAATATGAATGTGTGTAGATATTTAAAACAAACTATGTCAGTTTACAGATAACTAAATTATTAGCTAGAAATTGACAAAAGCACACACAGGCACACACACACAGACAATTATTTAAAATTTCTATACTCACCTCTCTTCCATCTAAAGAAGGTGAACTTCGAAGAGTATTTCGAAGTTCAATTAATTTCTTTCTTTCTTCATCTTGTTTCTGTCGAATTTTTTGAAGTTTTGTGGCAAGTTCTGTTATATAGCCACTAAAGTGTTCTATTGTTTTTAGTCCATCTTGAAAATAACTAATTGAACAATTTTTATTAAATGACTTTATAAATTTTGAAAATAAACAATTAAAATATCTTAATAATTTTACAAAACTAATTTTTTTACAAGCAAAAAAAAAACTACACAGCAATTTCTAGTAATTGTTTCATTTGTATTTTTTAAAATTTTCTTTAACAGAAATATAAAATACACTTTTATTAATTATTATTATATTTCGATTTTTCTTTTATAATGTATGTTATATTATAATAATATATCTAGTAATGTATCATTGGTAGAGAACCATAAGCAGCTAACCATAAAACAGTAATTTTTAGAAAATGCAATTTAAAAATTGAACCAACCAAAAATTTGCTATTTTATGTAACCATTTGGAATTTCACATATCTGCTGATGGTCCAAAATAGAATGTGTAATTTTAATAGGAATGATCTCTTATTGAAAAAAAATCTAGCAACAAGTTGTGTAACTTTCCCAGCTGTTATGAGATTTTATTTAAAAACTAACTTTTCTATTATTAATCTATATATATAAAACTACTTGTCCTGACTGACTGACTGACTGATTAATTCATCATCACCCAGAGCAAACTGCTGAACCTAAAGAGGTGAAATTTGGTACACAGTTAGGGTACATTATGGAAACGCATGCAAATTTTCAAAATTCCGCACGGGGGGTATTAAGTCTTAACCGGAAGAATGGCTTCTACTGTACTATTTCAGATGCGATTTTTTTGTTTCTGATGGTAACTTAATTTCCAAACGTACAATATTTACGTATTACGATTTTTAAACCAAATGTTCTAACCGTTTAAATTCAAATTTGTTATTACATATTTGTTTGATTGCAGTGTGGCCGTCTAATCCTTTTGCCCTTGGGTAGGATTATCTTTTCCACAAAAGTAAGTAGAACAAGAGACAGTGTGGGGCCCTAGGGCCAAACAGACAGAGAAAGAGTCACTTTTGGTGAAAACCTCAAAGAAGTAGGGAAGGAAAAAGAGTGCTCCAGACCTCGAGAAAGACAATCTGAGACTGAGAGGTGCCAAAGAAGTTAGAAAGAAAAAATAGACTACGAACAGAAAATATTCAGGACAAACGACAAAGTCAGGAATAGACGAAAGGTCTACGACAAAAAGAGGGTCACGAATAAAAGAGAGTTTCGAAGTGGTGTCCTATCCAAGAGCATGTTGCTACGAAAAACCTGCATATTTCTATTCCTTTCCTATCCCTTTTGCTTTTTTTCCATTTTCCTTAATTGTAAGAAAGTTGTAAGTTAGTATAAGTTAATACAACCTGCATTTAATTGTCACATGTGTGAGAATTTTATATATTTAGATTGTTATAAATTAAATAATTACTATGGTGTCTGAAATAACGTCGGCCATGATTTTACTTTGTTAATTTTTAAAAAGATAATATTGTGACAGTGGCGAAACACCAGAGGACGTTTTACCATTTTTGCATGTTTGTTGCAGAGGCAGTACCCTAAAAGAGAAGGTCGTCTCCGTAATTTTTGTAATTTCCAATGGACTACTGATGGTGTGCAATGACAAAGGTTTTATCTTTGTGAATACTCCATATTTTTACATTTTATTATTTATTTAAATTTAGGAAGTTTCAGATAATGTCATTTATGTTAAAAAAAAAATTAAACTCACATTTATCGTATCTCAAAATCCCATAATATTTGAAACTTGAATTTAGGTGCATTAGCAGTTCATAGTTTGAAACAAACAAAAATCAGTAATATTACCAAATTAGTAACAACTAATGATTGAGAACCTTAGTGAAGTACCGAGAGAGGGTTATTTCTATCAAATTGCAAAATCCGAGCAGGTGAAGCCGTGGGTAACAGCTAGTCATATATAAATAACTAAAATTGTATGTGGTGCCATCTGTTACGAGAATTTGTTATAAAAACTTTCTATATTTTTAATTATTATAAATTTAATTTTCAGGGCAGAGACGAGCTTTATAAAAAAAAAAAAAACTAAATGCTAACAAGAAAAGTTAAGTCTGACCCCACTCAAGATGACACATGCAATCCCCCCCTCTCTCTATGCCCTTGGCCTTTCATAACCAAAATTTAATAGCATTAATGTCCTCTATATACAAGCTACCATGCCAAATTTCATTTACTAATCATTACCCCATCCTGAGATGTTAAAGGAAATAGACTCCAACACACACACACACACACAATGGAATTCCCCCTATTTTTGAACTTTTTTTTGGGTTCAGGAAGTCTTGAAACATGGAAATTTGCAAAAAACCTGAAGGGTCAAATATGACACTTTCCTTTGTTATATAATCATAACAGCAGGAAAAGTAAAACTGCAAAATTTAGAGTTAGCCGCTTTTGGTTCTATGCCCATGATATTTAATTATATTATATATTTATATATATTATATTTCAATTATTTTTATTATTAAATATTAACAGTACAGCAAAATTTTGTTCAAATAACAAAAATTAAACTTCTTCAAATACACAAATTTTGATAAAACAATATGAATTCTGTTTAAATTGTTTCTAACAGAAGTGCTAATACACAACCTGTTGATACAAGAAAAAAGAATGTTTAATTTTTTTTTTTAAATATTTATGACTTCTCAAAAGCTTAAAAGGAAAGTTTCAGAACTCATCAGTTAGAAATGTGAAGTCAAGGTCTTCTTTATAAGATAATAAAGTTAAAGAAAATTTCTTGGCTAAGTTCTTGTTACAGGATTTTGGTATGAAGAGCCAGTTTGGTGTCTTTGACAAAATACATTTTCTAATAAAATTACAAATAGTGACTAACAGTCAGTTTTAATCATTCATTGAATATCTTGATAAATTACAAGCATGAACCAAAAATTTAAATTATGCTTTTGTAAAATTTAAGAATAGATTAAGTGAAGTAGGGAAACTTAATACAGATGAAAATGTTAGTAAGTCTAAAAACTCTTTATTAAATATTAAAAAAGTTTAGCCTCAATTTAATAGAAAAGTTGGCTTACCTAAATGACAAAAGCAAATGATGTCATGTTGTTATTACATCATCTGCTTTTAGATAAGTATATTACTAATTTTGAAGTATCTGGTGATAATTTGATTTGAATTTTTTTTTTTTTAAGATTTTTTTCATAGCTTTGATGATAAACTTGAATACTCATTTTTCAAAAATTAACATAAATTTCATAAGAATATTTCTTTCAAATATAATAATTACAAAATTACTGATATTAATGATTTTGTACTGATTATACAATCAAATGATAATTATATAAAATTGAAATTAGCTATTGTGACATCATCATAATGCCAGGCTGAAATTTTAGATCATATTTCAATTTAAAATATCTACTTTCAGAATAAATCAAAATATAAAAATATATATTGTTTAAATTTTAAAAATATGAGATCACATAAATATTGCACACTTTATAGGATTGAGTGCTACATTATTGATCTCAATTTATCATAAGGATCAATTCTATATCAAATTTATTGCTCTATATAGTAAAGTGAAAATTTTGAGCCCCAATTAACTATATACAAATTTCTAACCCAGACTGAAAGTTTGTATATAGTTAATCAGGGCTTTGGTTCTAAGCTTTCCATATCTGGTTTTCATTTTCATCTCATTCACTTCATTCTTGAAATTAACAAAGGACAAACAGACATTAGGAATACATAGGTCTGCAGTTTGAAAATTGCAGCCTAACGATAATTAGAATTTTGCTTATTTATATCCTAAAATAAAATATTTAAAATAAATAAACTTTTAAAAAACTGATTCTATTTCATAGTAAAACTTCTTTGATTTAAAAAATATCAAAAATAAATCTAATACAGTTGAACCTGTCTATCCCAAATCTCAGTGGAGTAAGAAAAAATTCAAGATAAACATGTTTTGAGATATAGAGGTTCCTATGCAGTAAATAGTAATTGGTTTGATTGGAGGTATGATATTTTATCAATACAATAGCAATTATAGTACATACCTGTATCGGATATAAATAAAACATTTTTGACATATTTAACAGAAATAGTTTCTGATCCCAAACTTTTTTTAACCAATAAGAGGCAAGCCAAACTAGTGGCCAATCAGAGAAAAGCAGTGTTAATTGCAACTATGAACTACAGGATTTCTCAATGAAGTCAATATCAATATCCCCTATAGGTCAATGAGCAAATTAAATACATATTGTATATGTATATATATTTTATTATTGTTATAATATTTTATTATTGTTTAATGATTTAGTAATTATAATCATTTAAAAATTTTTGAAAATATTTACTATCATTTTCAAAATTTTACAAATACAAAAAAACCATATTAAAAAAAAATAAGTGTATATTTATTTAAGGGAGTTGATGGAAAAAAATTTCTTGAAAGGAGTTGATATATGAAAAAGATTGAGAACCCCTGATATTGCAAGAGATGTTTCTCAACTTCAATTTATGCTATCAAAATGTAGTTGCTGAACTTTGAATTTGTCATTGACACTTAAATCCATAAAATGAGATATAGAGGTTTTGGGAGAGAATTATTTGAGATAAACATGGAAAATATATTAAATTTAAACTGAAAATACATGGGAGGAGATGTATTTCAAGATAAAGATGTTTTTGAGATAAACATGTTTGAGATAGATAGATTCAACTGTACATAATATCAAACTTACAAAGAAACATTAATGATTTATTTAATAATACATAAAACTTTCTTACTTGTTTTGAGCATGGTAATATTCTACTAAATGCTGTAATAATTCCACGCCTTTTTTTGTTTTAATTTCATTTACTTTGATCAGGTACTAAATTGAAAAGTCAATATAAAAAGTATACAGGCGAGTGATTTTATTCCTTATTAATTTAAATTTTAAACAATAAATATAAATTATTATTATTATATATATATATAAAACAACTTTCAAAAATCATTTTGAACTTTAAAGTTGTATTCAATTTTGTACATCATTTGTCTGTATCTTTTAAAGATATAATCACAGTATTCAAAGATATTATTATGATAAAAACTATATTAGAATAAAAAGTTTATGATGTTGTTCAAAATAATCTCTTTGAGAAATTATAAATTCATTTAAATGAACTGTTATAGATTTCATTTCCAACTTATATTTAATATCTTATTAACTGTCCTCTTTTTAGCATCAATCTCATTTCCAAAACAAGTGCAAAATAGATAAATCAAAAAAATAAGGAAAACAGTTTAGCACTCCTACTTAGCTAAAGCTTCTTAATTGTCATTGTAGAATGAGACTATACATTGTCATATGACAATATCAACTTTTCTTCTAAAACTGAAGCCTTATTTGATAAACTCTTTTAACATATCCCATGTTGAAATTTTTCTCTGATGCATGTCACTTCACGTTGAATTTTTGTCAATGTTAAGCCTAACAAAAATTACATGTTTAAAAAAAAAATAATCGTAGCTATTGTATGGTCCAAAATTGTTTTTTTATTTGACACAAACAAAATAGACATATTAAAAAATGTAAAAATAAAAAAAATTATATCTCAGAAGTTAGTTTTAATATAAAAATTATGATGACTAGCGGCATCTAGTGTCAAAAACGTTCCAATGCAGAAACGAGATATCTTGGGTTCACCAGTCTGGGTCTTTATGTTTCAGCCCGAATATCTTGGGAATGCCACAAAACAGGTTAACTAATAGCTCAAAATTGTACTTAAAACTTTTCATTCACTTATATATAAATGAACAAGCCCAAACTTTATAATAATCAGTTCAGAAAATGCTAGCCTATTTCAGGCTATAACTTGGTAAACTAGTAATTATTGACATAAAGTAGGGTTTCTCAAGTGGGATCCCGGTTGTTTTTTTAACCCAGGAAATCCCGCAAATTTCTTAAAACTTCACTTTTTTCTCATTTTGTATTAAGGTTGAGGAAATTATTCAAATAGAAAGTATAATTAACTCATAAACTGTCAGAATAATTTTACAAAAATAGACTTTTACCAGAGTAATGACAAATCGGTACCCTTGAAGTTTAGCTTAACAATGGGGGGTACCAATCAATCGGTACTTTCGGGGGAAAAGGGTTAAAGACAAACGAACTGCCAAATTATCGGACTATAAGCTTGATGTTTCTATTAAAGCAGCCAAGGTAGACAAATCAAGAATTGAGATTGTAGCACTACTTTTGCTAGAGAGCAAAAGTAGTACTACAATCTCGAAAACAAACTACAAATCTTCCAAGCTACAGGTGAAAAAACACATAACATCTGTCTTCTATTAAATGCATTAAACACGATTCCACTCATATCAGTTGAATTGGAAAGGACATTCTCAGTGGCAAGACTTTTCATTACTAAAATAAGAATTAGATTGAGTGATCGGAGTATTGACCATCTTTACTTTTTAAAATCTTATAAAAATTTAAAATAATATTTTGTATTATGTTTTATTCAAATAACGAAAATTACCTTTTAAGTTTTAAGTTTGATCTAAGTTCAATTTTTCAAAATTTTCAACTCAATTCAAAGCATTTTTTTTTTTTTTTTGTTGTTTTTCAATGCAGTTTCCAAGGTTTAATAAATTTTTTCTATTTGTAAAAATTTCTATGTAATTCAAAGGTAACTTTTAATATATATCTTACACAGCATTATTAATATGATGTCGGAGGTTGCAGAACCTATTAAATTACTTTAAAAAATGAAAAATAATTACAGTAGAGAGTCGTTAATCGAAATCAATTGGGGACTGGGGTTGTTCAGATTAGTGATTTGTTCGGATTACCAATTATGTACAAAAAAATATATTAACCTGTCCGATGTTCAAATTTTTCTCCATTGCGTGTCGCTTCGTGTTGAATTTTCGTCGATTTTAAGCCTAACGAAAATTTTTATAATAATAATCGAGGCTATCGTATCGTTAAAAATTATTTCTTCATTTTGTACAAACAAAATAAATATATTGAAGAATATAAAAACATGAAAATTATACTTTAGAAATAAATCTAGTATCAAAAACGTTCGATTCAGCATGACACAGCCCGACTGAAAATCGTTCCGATTACCGGGGTTCAGATTAACGACTCTCTAATGTATATCATTTGATTTCAAGATATTTTGTATATCTTACAAATAATTAATTCTATCCCGGAAAACAGTTCACTTTTTCCCCAAAATCCTGGGAAATGAGAAACCCTAATATAAAGTAAGTGATTTATAGATTGGTGGCATTTACTGTTAGTTAGGCATCCTAAGTGCTTACCTTTCTCAAGATACTTTCTATTAATAATTAATGTAAGCCAAGTTACAGCCTGAAATTATCCACTATTTAGTGATATGACTTTTCATTCACTTATCTGATCTTGTGCATTTTCTTACTAACAAAAAACTGTAATATGACAGAAAGAAACCACATACCTCACACATCTGAAGCTGAAACAATTTTCTTTCTTTTTCCATTTCATCAGCAATCTAAAATTAAAGTTTTTAAAACTTTTTACTCAAACAAGTCAAAGGTAGTTCATATGATTAATGCTGCTGAACTGTTTACTTCCTGTGTAATTACTTGCAAAATTTTATTTAAAACTAAAAATATATTCATTAAAATTAAAGAGCTTGAAAAAAACAGATATAGCAACTGTATGTAATTTTACTAATATTACTGTAAATAAAACAACAGGAAAGAGAAGAAAAGAAAAATGTTGAATGAACACACACAAACAAAAGAATTTAACAATTGATATGAGATTTGAAAATCATGAAGAAAACGGCATAATTAAATAGACTTATGGTTGTACAACAAGGAAAAGTTTTTAGAATACGCATACAAACAACCACATGTAATTTTAATAAGAAATTCTTTCATAGTCATTTTTTATTATATTTTTAGATTAACCACGATGTAAAGTGCTCTACAGATTAATAATAATTAAGAAATAGGTGTTCAAGAACTCTTTGCAAAAACAACTATTAAACAAATCTTAACCAAATTTGATATACATACTTCTGAGTATGTGGTTTTGGTTTCTGGGAAAAAATTTATTTCAAAATTCAGCCATTCAGGAAGAAATTTGGTGTTGCTTTCTCCTTAATATGCATATCACATACATTTTCTAACAAATTTTGGGTTTAAAAGGAATCATAGAACATTCTTCACAATTCTTTGACATGTGAACAGTCATTGTGCTCATGTTGCCTGATCATATATTACTTCTTAAATTCTTCTATTAGTGAATAGAAAGGCCAGTTCAGCACTTAAAATTTTCAGAACTTAAAAAATTTATGAAGAAGTCCTTTGACTATTGGAAATCTGAAGAAAATAATTTTGTATTTTGAATTGACTGGAACTTTTGCTGTGAAACCAGGACAAAGTCACAAACCAATTGGACATCTGATAACTGAATATATTGATACTGAAATAGTGGAGAATGAAATGGAAAATTTTCATGGCAAAAATAGTGCAAGTGCAATATAATGGCAATTAGACATGCCCTATATGAGTGTAGAAAGCTCTAACAAAATTCTTGCATTTTTATCCATACAAGATATCCCACCTTCAAGAATATTTCTGGTGATAATGATAAACAGAAAACATTTTCCATGACATTTGTAGCTTGGATGACAGTTTACAATGCATAATCCTGGAAAATTCTGTGAAGCAATAAGACTGATTTGATAATGTAAACACTTACAACTGCTGTATTTAGTCTGATGAAAAATTCACATGTTCACCAACAAATTCCATTGCACTCACCAAAGGTAACAATATGATACAATTTACAGCATTCTTTATCGCTTTCCTTATTTTTTTTTGAAGAAACTCTGCATCTGGGACAGTGACATGTTCTGTTAATGCCTCTAGATATAAAGATATGCTCCAAAACTTCATCATACCTGCACTACAGATAAAAAATTTTCTCAACACCACAATCTTTATGCAAGATGGTGCATCCACACTTCAAATTAAATGCACAAGCATAATTACATTGACATTTTACACACAAGAGAATGATTAGTCAATAATTTCTAATGTCATGGCTACCACAATTACCATAGTCAAATCCCTATGACTTTTGATTATGAAACAAGCTCAACAGCTCAACAGCAATATCAAGGCAATGTTCCCAACATAGCTGTCTTAAAAGACAGAATTTAAGGTGTGTGACAACTCCAAACAGATCAGTGGCATTTTGCCATTGAGTATGCCATTGCCATGCAGTGGAATGCAATTTTTAGAGCATAGAGATGAAAAGCATACAACCATATCATCAATTCCACATCTGTAACTAAAATAAAATTATTGCACTTTGATTCCTAACTCCCAAAATTCATTAGAAAACATATAAAATATAAACATTATGTTCATTATATACATAATATGCACATTAAAGAAACAGCAGTGCCAAATTTCTCCTGAATACTTTCACTAATACCTAATATCTTGCTTTAAAATGAACAGCAGTAAAGAAAATCCTTGCATTAAAACAAATTTTGCTGTTATTCTGGTAAAAAACCATTGTCACAACATCAATTTTCATGTGATAAAGTGAATGAAAATTTTACCAAACTTCATTAAAATGAACTGTAACTTACGTTCACAACCCCAACAAATAACCCTATTTCCAATAATGGTTGCTTTTTACACTTTGATGTAAACAATAAAAAGTGATACTGTAATAAATGTTCTATTTTGAGTATAGATTTTCTTCTAGTAAGTGAAGACAAGTTTGATCTCTGATTGTATGTAAAAAGTTTACCATCATCACTCCTCTTTAATTAAATACTGTAAACAATTCACATACCATTTATCACTGACAAATAAAAAGGATAAGCAGCCTCCAATTGTACAGCAATTCAAACATCTGGTTTTAGCAGATTATTCCACTATACTCAGAAAATATAGATTAAAGTTTAAGGAAACCCATCCATTTAAATGGATGCAGTCTCATTCAAATATATGCTAGTTTGCATATCATTGAGTAAATACCAAGATTTGAAAATCATTTAAAACTCATTTTTTTTTTTTTTAAATAAATTTAATCATATTTAACTTTATTTAGTAAATTAATTCAAAATATTATAATTTAGAGATTTTGATCATCTATTAAGCCTTAACTCCCTAAATTATACCTCAACCCCGTAAATCATTAATATGAATTTTCAATAAAGCTACTGTTCCCCTAGCAATTCATATTATGAGTTGACTATATTTCACAATGAATACATTACTACAGTATTTTAGATTTTATCTCACCATGTTCTTCAATTAAATTGCAACCATGCTTCTATGTTGTACTGTACATGATTATTTATTTGAATACATAGAGACAAGCAATGCAAGTTACAAACATATTTTAGAAATAGCCCATATCTTATGTTATACTTCATTTTTTAAATATAACAACATACATATTCAAAAATAAGATACCAATGGGAAATCCACTTTCAGGGGACTTGAATTATTGATTTGAACTCTTGAAAAGAAAATAGTACCTGAGTTTCTACCAATCATCATTCTATACATGTTATATATAATGATGATATACTCATTGTATGAAATTTCATACCAGATATAAATAAATTATTAGAGATAGTAATGTTCAAAATATAACCACTCAGTCGGTTTGACGAAAACACAAAGTTTATATTTACAGTAAAATGTACAAAATAATACAAATTAGAGTCACAATTAAATATGCACAAACACTAATCCAACGACAACCGACTATTCCCGTACACGTTCGTCGAAAGAAACTCCTTACGACCTCCACAAACAGACTTGTAATTAACAGCACCTCCGAGTCAGGAACAAGTTCGTACTAAAACACTGGAGATTACTTTACCCGGATTTCCGTAGCGTCCGACGAGGGAGTTAGTTAGCACTTCGATAACAACGACCTCTCTGATCTGATCCGATCCTCCCAATACGAACTCCGACACGAACCCCCGTTCCCGCCGAAACTACTGCTTAAATAGTGTCCAACGTTCGAATCGTCCGCCAATCAAATTTGAATGTTTCCGCAACGGCCGCCAACGGTCATTTCCCGCCAGCCAATCGTCCGTCTGTCGTCGACTTGAAACTCAACGATTCTTCTAACGGTCGAGGTTCTAACGGCTTTTCCGTTATGAAAGTTCGTTATAATAAACCAGGGCGGAAATCGCTTCCCTAGGCGATTCCAAACCCTACACCTCCGCAGCCAAGGATCAAACTGCGCTTAGCTCAAGCCTGTTTGATCCAACAACAACACACAGCAATTTTACAAATGTCCTCTAGTGCGGACTGACCCTTAACTTCCGGTACAACCGGGAATGCTCACTCGCACCTACGCACAGAGATGCCTGCGGAACCTGATACGACCCGATCAGTTCGATGTCCACGCACATTTTTACTACGATCTTATGCGTACCTTGGTGCGATTTCCCTAGTCCGATCCATGACAAATATCCCTTGAAACTACTAGTTCGGGCGTCCCACGCCGAGGGCGAGGAATGTAAGGGAAAATCCCCAATTTGTTCGTGTTCCCGGCCACGATCGTACACCTGGCACATAGGCAGAGCCATCGCTACTTTTCCGATGCTTGTGCCCGAGCCAAATCCTATTCTGGCTGTACTAGTCTGTATTCGGCAGACTTCTACTCGGTCACCTCGGCCCGACTGCTTTCGGCCGTTCTCTACCCTTCTCCGGCGGCCACCCTCGCATTCTCTCCTTTCCAGCGCGTCGATTTTGTTGACCCGGTACGCTTTCCTGACCAAGATCGTACCACCGACACTCAGTTCCTCAGCCCCTGCGAGCATCGTAATGCGAGCAGTCGTAATACGAACTGACGCACTGCTCAGGTACTCGTGCCAACTCTGCCAGTACCTTCAGATACCTGCCGCCATTTCCCGATGGTATGAACCACGGTGAATGCCGCTCGTCATCTTATGGCCGCCTGATTGTTCTCTCTGCGGGGTCTCGTAAGCTAGCCCCAACACCCTTTCCTTCCTTTCTGGGAGTTTTACAGCCTGTTTAATGGGTTTGCTGCTACCCCTATTCTGACCTATGCTGTCTTTAAGGACCAGCGTGTCTTCCCCGCCCCCGGCGGCTTCAAACGGTCGGGGGAGAGACTTATTTTGGACTTGGGTGTCCCGTGGACCCGACCCGTTTTCCTCACTGTCGCTAATTTCGCTGTCCGCTGTTTCCGAAAGACGTTCCGGTTTTTCCCCCCTTCCCTGCGTATCTTCGTTCCGGTCAGCCACCTTTCGGTGATCCTCTTCCGATATCGGTACGTCCGAGGTCTGATTTACCGTGCACGCTACCGCACGCGCCACCTGCCCCAGTTCCTGCGATTCTGTGGGACCTTTCTTCCCCAATTCTATCGGGATCGTTACTTTATCAACCCGATGACCGAAGGCTCCAACGAGTTGGCTTTTCTCCTTCGTTCCCGTCACCGCTTTAGGGGCCCATGACTCCCTTAAACCCGACACTTTCGTTCCCGAAACGTCCTTAGCTGGGGGACCACTTCCGTCGCCTACTATCTCAGTTCCCTTCAGCGACCTCCCGACTTCGAGTTGAATATTGCGAACTTCTTCCTCTTGTCTTGCCGCGACTCTACTAAGCTCTCTGACGTCCCCGTCTACCCGTGAGTTGCACCTTCTCTCTACTATTAGCCTGGGGACTTTTGCCACCCTGACACTAGAGGTTTCCGTCCTCGATCCGGCTATGAGCATGGGCCTTCCTTCTCCCCGCATTGCCTTGACCCGATCCCTTGCTTCCCCGCTGCCCGGTGGGCAAGAGAGTTTGGATGCTCTCACCTCCACCCCCACGTGGTCCGCTGCCTTGGGTCGCCTGCGTTCGGCCTCGCCGTCTACCCGCCTATCAGGACACCCTCTTTTCTGCCGGTCAGTTTTCCTTGGTCTATCCCATTCCACCCGCGGCCTGTTTCCTGACGAGCTTGTCCTATCCCCGAAGTCGCAGTTCCCCTCGACTTTAAGTCCTTTGGATCGTGTTTGCCGTTCCTGCCGCCTCGTATCGTCTAATTTTCTGGTGATCCCCAGCCGTAACTTCAACTGTTCTAACTCTATCTCTTCCCTTCTCACCTCTGCCTCGATTTCCGCGAGCTCGGCCCGTAGCCTACGTGCTTCGAGTTCACAACTCAACCCGCTTGTCCTACGCGCTGTTCCCTGCTCGTTGTCCTCCCAATCTCTAGCCTCTAGCCGCCGCGGTTTCGCGTGTCTAGGCATCTCTGTATGCTAGCGAGAAACAAATAATTTACCTGGGTCTAATTGCTGGTGATGCTCTGTACGTCTGCTTCTCTGTTGTAGCTCAGTTCTTCCGATTCTTTGGAGTGTAATCCCAAATTAATTCAACGTAATCCAACGTATCCAAAATATCCTGTCGAGACTGCGCCAGTAATGTTCAAAATATAACCACTCAGTCGGTTTGACGAAAACACAAAGTTTATATTTACAGTAAAATGTACAAAATAATACAAATTAGAGTCACAATTAAATATGCACAAACACTAATCCAACGACAACCGACTATTCCCGTACACGTTCGTCGAAAGAAACTCCTTACGACCTCCACAAACAGACTTGTAATTAACAGCACCTCCGAGTCAGGAACAAGTTCGTACTAAAACACTGGAGATTACTTTACCCGGATTTCCGTAGCGTCCGACGAGGGAGTTAGTTTGCACTTCGATAACGACGATCTCTCTGATCCGATCCGATCCTCCTGATACGAACTCCGATACGAACCCCCGTTCCCGCCGAAACTACTGCTTAAATAGTGTCCAACGTTCGAATCATCCGCCAATCAAATTTGAACGTTTCCGCAACGGCCGCCAACGGTCATTTCCCGCCAGCCAATCGTCCGTCTGTCGTTGACTTGAAACTCAACGGTTCTTCTAACGGTCGTTTCTAACGGCCGATTCTAACGGCTTTTCCGTTATGAAAGTTTGTTATAATAAACCAGGGCGGAAATCGCTTCCCTAAGCGATTCCAAACCCTACAGAGATATTTAACAACTATCCATATGGCCTCAAGTTGAAACTAGACCAATTTGGCAATGCCTCAGTACATTTTCTTGACTTGAATATCACATTCATAGATATTCTACTTACACTTATTAATACTGGAGTGGAAGTATAGATCCAAACCTATGTAGTACCTTCTAAACAATTCTCCAGTAGTTTATTATCTTAATAATGACTAACGTTTTCAATCCTTAAGCTGGATCTTCTTCAGGTTTAAACATTGTGGGGGACATTCATAGATAGGAGTGTTACCACCAAGGACTGTATTCTGTAAGCCAGATTATCATCCATTTTTTATCCTTGCAAACTCTAGTGATGCTTTCCAATAGAAAATCACAGCATTTAGTGCACTGGTACGATGTTTCTTCAAGCACTGCTCTGATATAGAAAACATCAGAAAACAACTTAACTGAATACAAAAACATTGTACTCACAGTTACAAGATAACACTGATTCAAGGCTTCATTCAAAAAAAATAAATAAATAAATAAATAAGCAATTAAAAAAATGATAGCAGACAACCCTCTACTAGAAGCCCTACATCCAACCAATATGAACCCAAATCCATTGGTAGATTTCAATACACATACACTACTAAATTCAAATAAAATTGAATTTAGCAGTGGACAAAACATCTCAACAACATGGTCATAACTTATAATAATATCTGGAAAATATTATAATTATTGCTTTCACAATATGAACTCAGATATGATAGTTCATATTGTGTATCGAGTATCACACAACTCTCTGAGTTAAAAAATACAGAACCCAGTAAAAGTCTGACATTCTACCATTTAAATTTAAAATTTATATAAACAACATGCATAGAACAGTTAACATTCTAATTTGGAACTTTAAATTTTAAACTAGAGACAGACCTGAGATAAGCTTATGAAGTGAGCTGAAAACATTTAATGAAAGACTAAACCAGTGCTGAAATAGTGAGTTAAGATATTATTACTACTGCGTTGAAGCTGTAATAATATCTAAAGATTACATACATCACAGAAAAATTGCAAACAAAGAAAATTATTAAAAACTGATAGAAAGTACTTATCATAATTTAGTCTACACTAACTATTATAGTCTCCGTATTTTTCTTTCAAACTATTTCCACCCTGTAGGCACAAACAGAGAAATAAAACCATCAAACATAAACTTGAACCCTGAAACTTAGGTTAAAAGCCTAATACTTTACTATTTTATGAGAATTTATAAAAATTATAGTACAGAAAATTAGTATCTAATTAAGAAAATATCATTTATGCTAAAAACAAACTTTCTTAGATACCATACATACTTTTCCAACATTCATTTTATGAAAAATGAATATTTTGGTTTAATTAAGAAGCCATCTTCAGGTTTAGCTGCTGAAGAAGGTTTCTTAAAAGATTGTTCATATTTTGTAATACATCATAGAATGCTTGATGCAAATTGAATAGAATCTCTATTCAATTTCAGCAGCAAAACCTGAAGAAGACTTCTTAAGTTGAAAACATTCTTTTTTTTATAAAGCAATTGCTGGAGAAGTATTTATAATGTCTGCTTTATGATGATTCATCTCAGTTCCAGCTTGGACATTTGATTGTTTCTCAAAGTTACAATCTTGAAAGGAAAGCCAGATGTATTATGAAGAGAGAAAAGATTACTTAATAAACTTTTGTAAAATATCATCTATCAATTTAATAATGCATTTAGATGATTCTATTATTATTTTTCCATTTCTGATATTCAAAATGTATTTCAGAAAAAGAATAGCTTTTTCTATATTAAAAAGATATCTGATGATGTAAAGTTATCATACTTTATATCAGATTTCTATTTGATATTTAACTACAGCTCCATATAAATGAATAACTAAAAAATTTTAATTAATACTCACCTCAGCAGGAGATATTTCTGTTCGAATTAATCCAGCTTCTTTGGCTTGTTGCTTTTTTTCTTTTTCAATTTTAGCCCTGAATTAAAAAAGTGTAAAAGTATTTTTTACATAAATAATAACAATCAACATTACTATTAATATTACTAAAATTTTAAAGCATATATTTCATATACTATATTTCTGCACAAATAAGAGCATGCTCTTTTATGTAAAAATCATTTGTCTCCATGTTTTTGAAACATTTTCTGCTTTGTTTATAAAAGTAAATCTCACATATAGATTACAAGAGCACTGCACTGCTGTGTCAATGAAAACTAAATGTAAATATCCTGATACAGTTACTATTAAGTGATATTTCTGTGGTAACTATTATTAAAAATAAAAAGACATAAAAATGCTTCCAACACTATAAAAGTTTTTTAAAAACAATAAGTTTATGTACTTTGAGGAGTATAGTGATGTCTGAAATGCCACAGTACTTTTCTTGCAACATTTTTTATATTTAAAATTTCATAAAACATCTGAAAAATGTCTAGGTAGACATCTGGTTTTAAATTTAGGAGAGTTCCGAACTTTATAACCCAGATGACATGCAGTTGACATGTTTTGCACTGCATGAATAACTTTTGAAAAAAAATCTTTCAAGTATCACAACTCAATTTGCATGTAAAAAAAGTACAAAAAAAATTGCAGGAAAATTGCATGGGAATAACTCTTGCAAGTATGGCACATAATAAGTATGATTTGATACAACAGCAATTTAGAATGAAAATATCTTTATAAAAACACTATTCCTTATATTCTCCACTCTTTCTTCATTTTTGGATCATAAAATTCAATTTCAATTCATTTCAAATAGACTGTTGCATTTGTTTGTGACATGTCTTGTCATGCATCATGTTCTCGTATACGATGTAGCACAACAAAAATATAAAAAATTAATTTTTATAGTACAAACTCTGCAATTTGTAAAGTTTTTCTTTATTTCATAACAATATTATGCAAACATTGTTGCAAATGCATTTGTTTTGATAAAATTCTGAGAATTTTTTTGAGTAAGCTTTTTAATAGAAAGAGCAACTTACACATTCAACATCAAGGCAATAATTGCTGAATTTTTGATGGTGGATACATTACTTCTGTGATTGCTTCATTTCTCATATAGAAAGCTTTTCTGACTAAATAACCAGCAATAAATTTTGATACTTTTTATAATACAGTAGCCTTCATTATATCACACTTGTTGGGAGGAGACAAAGAAATAGCACAGTCTAACTTAGTACTAAAAATTCTGGCTTATACTAAACAGATTATACATGCTATAAAATCTTTATACAGTAATACCTCGACTTACGCTACCCCGTCTTACGCGACTTTCAAATCTCATTGATTCGTCTTTTGTTTGAGTGCCACGCAACTCTTGATTACTCACTCCCCCCACACTATTGTTCAGCTTACATGTTCGGACATGTCGCGTGGAATCAACGCATAGCTACAATTTATTTTGTGTTATTTATTTCTGTGTTTGTTATATCTATGGAGACTTGAGCGACTGTTCAATTGAAGAGAGTTCAATTGAAAAGGGGTTACGAATTTTAGAAAATATAGATTCCAACGAAGAGCGCATTTCTTCTACAAAACGAGAAATAAAAAAATTATTAGCATGCTACGAGGAAGTTTTGCGGGAGAAAAACAATCTTTGAGCCGTCAGACGAATTTGTTCGATTTTATGAAGCCTTCTACATCAAAATAACTTCAGTTTACGATTTTAATAATATAATTTGTTATACATATGTATTATCTAAGATTTTATTAAACATTTTTCTAAATTATTATTTTCTTTAGTCTCCAGCCCCAATTAAAAATAATTTGTATGTATTTATGTGCGGAATTATACCCCGACTTACACGAATTCGACTTACGCGGTTATCACTCGGTCCCACCTATCGCATAAGTTCGGAGTATTACTGTATTGAGTAAATAAGTTTGCACTTGAAAATTGTAAAATTTTGTACAGACAATTTTCTGAATACTTGAACCATATTAGAACAAAACCAGAAACAGTGTTGTACAGAAATATTCCCAATTTTCAAACTGTGTTAGAGCAAAACAATGTTGTAGAAGTCCTGTAGTGCTGTGTTGTATGATGGATACCAATATTGTAAATACACACAAATTAGTTCTACAGAATCTAACTCACATTTTTGTTTCATAATCCCTACAAGCTTTATCAAAAGGCCTTTTCAAATCCTAAAAGAAAGAAAAATATTAATAACAACAACATTAATCCAAGTAAATAATTATAGCAAACAACTTAATATATTATTATCTTTTATAACCTAACAGTAAACATACTTTTGATTAAAACATTACATTAATGATTTCCATGTATTTGTATATTAAATTTTGGCATTATAAATTTTTCAACAATTTTAAATTCTGAATGAAATGTCTAACTCAATATATTCTCTTATGATTTGGACATAAAATAGTTCTAAAATAGTTCTCATGGTTTATCTAATTCAATTCAACTTTAATTGTAAATTTTATACAGCATGATCAAAAAGGTGTTGCAATCCAATCTTCAAATGTCTATATCATCATATACAACATAACCACCAAATATTTTTCTCAACAGGCAGCAACACTTGTGATTTGTGACTCATGTTGCATGTTGACTTCAAAAAGCAGAAATATGAGTGGGTTATAGTAGGTAATTGTTGGTATTGCAAGTAGTATGTTTTTTCCCCAGATTCATCATATATTTGTTGTGAGCAGTAACCCCCACATAGTTGATGAGCTTAAAGTTAGCAATGCTAAATTTAAGCTCAGAATGTGCCAGTGTCAACTCTACGTGAAGTGATGGGGTTAATCTTATTGTGAAAGAAAGTAAAAATGTGATCTCTGTGTGTTAGGACATATTTTGTATTAGATGGCTGTACTTGATGCACTTTGCATTCTTTAAGTCATATATAGGTCACACTTTTTTTATCCACTGCATCTGTGTGGCATGTTGTCTACTCGCATTCAGTCTTTCTTCCTGTTACCTGTAACTGTATCTGTGTACCCAATTAAAATGTCTATACATAGAAGATTTATTTATTTGCTTCATTTCAGACACTTATGGAAAGAGAATGAGATGTATCCAAGAAGAATATGGCCATTTTGAACACATTACCGACAAATTCTGTAACCATCATCTTTAGCACTGAACCCTGTTCTAAAAACATTGTTATTTAACATTATGACAATCCTTGTAAATACAATTTCTGTCCTATTATGTACTACTGTATATGTTGGGTTAATTTATAATGTAAATTTCAAATTGCATCATATTCTGTTTAGAACATTTTTCTGTTTTGAACATTCTATCTGTGAAACAGCTCTTCACTTGAGGAAGGCTTCTCAATGTGGCCAAAAATTTTCAATTGCACTGTATTATTATATAAGGTGTGTGTGTGTGTGTGTGTGTGTGTGAAATGTTTTTTAACTGTTTTACTAAAAATCTAAACAGCTATATACAGAAGTTATTAGCTTTTGACCTTAAAACAGTACCCTCCATTTGTAAGATAATGCTTCCAGAAGTTCTTTCACTTTTGGAAATGCTCCTGGAATTCTTCTATAATAATAATGTAGCCCAACTAACTAATTTGTAATTGACATTGACACATTAAATACCTTATGTACTTATTCCAGTAACATTTAATAGAAATTATAAAAATTATTGGCCACATTGAGAAGCCTTCCTCAAGTGAAGAGCTGTTCCACAGATAGAACGTTCAAAACAGAAAAATGTTCTAAACAGAATATGATGCAATTTGAAATTTACATTATAAATTAACCAACTCAACCAATTGTAAGGTATTACATATGATAATTTATAAAAATTATCAATAAGGTAATTTATAAAATATTACATATGATAATTTATAAAAATTTACATTAATCCATTATATTTACCATATGTAAACCTTATAATGTGTTGAGTCAGTTACCGTATTTACTCACGTATAAGACAAGGTTTTCATTCATTTTTCACTGCTTCAAAAACCTAGGTCATCCTATACATGCAAGCAAAGGATTCTTTGCATTGTGGACAACCTGACAACATTCAAAACAACCCCACATAGTCTTTCTCCCCCTCTCAAGTTCATTCTTACCATGTGTGTTGTACTGGTGCAGTCCTTATACCCCAGTTCCAAATATAATTATTTTATTTTTTTAAGATCTGTGATTATTTGGTCTAAAACCTAAAGTGGTTTTGCAATAATTTCTACGAACCGTGTATATAGTTCATGTTGCCATTATAGGTCTGCAGTCTGCTTATTATAAATTAAGACACACATCCCATTGTTTATTGGTTTAATCCTAGATCCATCAATTAAAACCATGTTGCACCTCATTCGGCCACAGAAAATAGTTCATAGTTATTTCTAAAATCATTAATGAAATACAGGTCACTTAGCAATGATTATGAATGTAGTTATTTCATATTAGTTAAATTGTTATTTTTAATGAATATTAGCACATTCTGAATCATTAAAAATAAACTTTTTCCACTCATGTGCATTATAATGTTTTGGTTTTGTTTTCCATTCATCACATATTAAGGCAAACAACCATGTTTGCCTTAATATGCATTTGATAATATTTTATTTGTGATATAGTTCATGTTGCCATTGTTCATGTTGAATAAAATTAGAATTGTATTAATATATTTAATTTTCTTTATTTTGATCTCTAAATTCACACCTCGTCCTATATGAGATATTATCTTATACACAGTAATATACATGGTTATAACATTAAATACAATAATTTATAATGTAAATTTCAAATTGCTCCATATTCTGTTTGTAATGTTTGTTTTTGAATGGTCTATCTGTGGAACAGCTATTTGCCATAATTTCTATTAAATGTAGGAATAAGTACCTAAGATGTTTTTTGTGTGTCAGTGTCAATTGTGAACTGTTCCAGTGTATCGGTTAATTAGATAACAAATTTGTTTTGATATCCTGAATAGACAAAAAACATTGACCATTCAGTGCACTTTCCAGTTCTATGAACAAAAAATCTGATAGTATAAGTATACAGGTTGCAGAAGGTTTGTGCACATACTTAGCAGATTTGTGAGAAACTCACAAACCAACAATGAGTAATCTGCTATACATTGTCATAAGAAGCTTCCATTTTTTCTGCTTCCAAAATTTGGGTCTCTCTTCATTTCACTGCCTCTTGCAAACTTTTATTACCTCCAGCTATTACTACAGTACCAGACCAAATATTTGAAAAGCTTGAGACTGAAAATAGTCCAAATTTCTGGATTTTCTGGTTTTCTGCAAACAGACTAAATATGTACTTAATGGTAATGGAAAGTAAAGAATAAAAGTGTATTTAAGACATAAATTAATACACTTCTAAACAAAAGTTTGTTTCATCAATATTAATACTCTGAAAATGTAGAATATCATGTATAGTGTAGTATTTAAGATAAAAATTAAAAGAAGAAAAATTCATAAAATAATTTTATGTAACATCTTTATTAATTCACTTAAAGTTCTAATGGCATCATGCAATGCATATACCATGTGAACAAAAACAAAGTTGTTGCATGCAAACTACAGCTGTACTACAGCTTGCAAATTCAAAATTATCTGACTTTTTGGAAGCCAAATATTTGGTATGGTACTGCACTTATTAACAGTCTGCGCAAGTGTAGAAATTCGTAGTATACAATCAAAGTTAACAATTAGCATCTTCATTTTTGACCACACTTGACTTGCTTTTTATATCATCTACAAATTGTTATTGTTGTAGTTTTGATTTTGTTCATGTATTACATATTAACAAAAAGAAACACAATGATCTTTGTGTATTTTTACATATTTTCAATGTATTTACTGTAAAAATATTTTTCTAATTTTTAACAAAAATTTTAGATGAAATATTCCATTTCACTTTCTCTAGCTTGATTAAACTGTTCTTGAAGGTAATGTGTTTAAATATTGAAAATGTTCAATTTACAAGTCGTAGAATTGTGGTATCATCCCAAATTGTGTCTACTATTGAAAAAAGTCCAGTTTTTTAAATGAGAAAGAAATGAAAATAAATTGCTTAAATTTGATATTTGCAATAGTGTTTCTATTACTCAATTGTCTGTCACAATGATTCATATGTTCTTGGTCTTAATAATGAAATATAAACAAAGTAAACAAAATAATTTAAATATTTTCTTATGACAAATAAAATTTAAAACTTAAAAAAACTATCATTTTATAGCAGAGTAATTTTTATATAAATTAGCTCAATTTTAGAAAAGTTTAGTAAGTAATTTTAGTAGATTAATACCAGAAAAGTTTTTGTTCTGGGAACATTACTCAGTAGCAATGGCAGCATGCATACAGGTTAATGCATAATTATGACAGCATCATATACATAATATACATGCATGGACAAAACTGTATATTTTTTAATATTTTTTCTTTATAATATGGAGCAGTATAGTAAAGAAATAATATACAGAGCTATGGAGCACTCCATTGTTCAAGACATTGAAGATATACGAAAATGGGAAAATACAAGCTGGTATACAACAATTTTAAAATTACCCAGTGAATAACAACTATATATTGACAAACCTAGCCTTTAACATCAAAAAAGTTTTTTGTACAGATTAGGCTAAATAAATATGGAATAATTATAAATGACAAATATATAGACTACACCCAATCTAAATGTCCAAATTGTACCAAAAATTTATCTAAATTTCATATTATATGCAAATGCTGTAATGAAAAGGATAAACTACAAAGGCTCCAAATTGGGCCATTGGCTAACTGTACTAGCGAGAAGGAAATGTATAAGATGTTTGATAGTGCTAATACTAACATGATTTATATGTTATATAACTACGTTAGACAATCTACTAAATGATAACTGTGACAAAATATTAATGAAATTCTATAGATCAGCAAATAGAAAATATCAATGTTGTTGAGATGTTATTATATGAGTGTAAATATGCGTTTAAATCAGGGGTGGGCAAATACTTTAAAGCGCGGGCCAAAATGAAATTTTCAAAATGTCTCCCGGGCCGGAGGACTATACCGCGTATGCTTTGCACAAGCGGATGTTTTGGATGGAGTTTTTTCCCTGCCCAATTTTTTTTTTTTTTGACAAAAACACTAAGTATCATTTCAATTTGAATAAAATATGTCACGTAATTTTTAAAGAAATATTATTATAAATAAATGGCTATTAGATAAACCAGTCAATGAAAGATTTTATTTTGTTACTTATTTATGTCTTAACGCAGTGGTTTCCAACCTTTTTGTACCTGAGCCACCCTTTAAAAAAAAAAAAAATTCTTGCGCCCCCTTAATTTTTCTAACAATCTAATTTCATAAATACTCAAAGCGCGCTCGGCTCCAAACGCGAAAGCGAGATGTTCTCGTTCCAGCAAGAGTATGGATGGATGTTTTAGCATTTGTACCCGAAAAATTCGCGGCGAGGATTGTGGTTACGTATACCTATTTTGCTGATTTATTTTTTTGACACCTATTCGACTTTTTTGGTTTGTATTCGAAAATGATATTTTGGAAACAGCTGCATGCCCCCCTTGCAACAGTCTCGGGCCCCCCTAGGGGGGCGCGCCCCACAGGTTGGAAACCACTGTCTTAACGATACAAATTATTTTATATTGACACATAGTTATTACAATTTAACATTTATATTGCATTTCGTAAATATAATAGTAAATAGAATTCAAAAAAGAAAAGAAAAACATCAAACGTTAAAATAAATATTTGAAGTTAATGCGAAACGTGAAATCTCGAATGTTCATCTGACATTATTTCTTCAAAATTGGGTTCCAAATCACTTGTAGCAATCCTTAATACCGAGTGTAGATTTTCGTCAGTAATTTGTGATCGATATTTATTTTTCGTGGAAACCATTAAAGAAAAAGTTCTTTCACAAATATATGTCGAACCAAATAAAACAAGGTATTTTTGAACATAGTTCAAAAAATGTTTGAAATGTTCGTTATTCAAAGCGCCATAGAAAGCACTCAATTCGTTTGAGTGAAAATTTTCTTTTAGTAAATTATTTGATTGTAAGTCAATTAGTTCTAGTTGAATTTCAACAGGAGCTTCTTGCACATCGAAATTGAAAGGTTGGCTAATTAATGATAAAGGTTTTTCAATAGCTTTGAAATCTTGAAATCTTCTTTGGAATTCAGAATGCAGGTCTTGTGTTATTGCACTATATTTAAAAAAATCTGTATTTTTCAATGATTCTCGCCGTGCTTGCAATGAGGGGAAATGATTTAATAATTTATTATTAAAGTTTTCAGCAAATAAATTGAGTTTTGTCATAAATGCTTTGACGTTTGAGTGCATATTGAAAGCGAATTGGTTTTTCCCTTGTAGATTTATATTTAGTTCATTCAAATATTTTACGATATCTACTGAAAACGAGAAATCGTTTAGCCAAGCCTTATTTTGCAATTCAGGAAAATCATGTAGTTTTTCTTTTATCGACAAGAAGGATACTATTTCATCAAGCAAATATTGAAATCTGTCCAAAACTTTACCAATGCTAAGCCATCTCACTTCAGTGTAATAAGGAATTTCGTAGAAGTCACTTTCAATTTCTTTCAAAAATTCAACAAACTGTCGATGATTTACGGCACGTCCTCGGATAAAATTCACAACTTTGGTCACAACAGTAACGACGTGATTCAATTTCAAAACTTTTCTGCATAGCACTTCTTGATGAATAATGCAGTGCAAAAATAATATATCGTGTTCTGGTTGTAACTCTTTTACTTTGTCGCGAATTCGTTTAAGTAAGCCTACATTTTTCCCTGTTAAACTAGGACAACCATCCGTAGTGACGCTTACTATTTTATTCCAAGTTAAACTTACTTTAACTAAACACTCTTCAACAGCGAGAAAGAAGTCTTCACCAGTAGTTGTATCTTTCATTGGATGCACACTAAGAAGTTCCTCGCTAATTTCACATTTCTTGTTAATGCCGCGAATAAATATTAATAATTGACTTGTATCAGTAATATCGCAGGACTCATCTAAAGCCAGAGAACAATAGGTAAAATCAGCAATTTTTGTTCTTAGCTGGTCAAGTAAGTTTCCTGAAATATTTTCAATCCGTCGTACTATTGTTCTTCTCGAAAGGCTGACATTTTCAAAAATATGTTTCTTTTCAGGACAACATATCTCCGACACTTGTACCATGCATTGTTTAACAAATTCTGCTTCAGAAAACGGCTTACAGAACTTAGCAATTTTGTGTGCGACAACATAACTTGCTTTTGTGGTAGATTTCTCTATATTACTTTGTTTGGTAAAAATATTTTGTTTCTTATTCAAGTTTTTTGCTAAGTTTTCTGCTACAGTTTGAAGTTCTTTTAAAGAAAGTGATGCATATTTTGGATGTTTTGTTGTAAAGTACCTGTTTAAATTGTATTCTTTGAAAACAGCAATTGTTTCCTGACAAACTAAACAAATTGCTTTCTTATTAATGTTTGTAAAAAGATATTTTACCGTCCAAGCTTCATTGAAGTTTCTGCATTCCAAATCAACTTTTCTTTTTTTAGATTGACTCATTTTACAAAGGTCTACAAATAAATAATTTAATTAATACAATAAAATAAAACCAATGTTTTAAAATTTTACTTACAAAAAGTCCACTTTTTCAATTTTATATTTGCAAACTAATATTAGACTCGAACAAAAAAGAGTATGCGATCAGTGCTAAATCAAAATTAACAATACGCGTGGTGCGACCTGTCGTCCCTCGAAAAGTGAGAGGAGTGCAGCATATGCCGTCCACACATGCATTTCGAACCTAGCGCGATCTCCTTTGTGTTCGACGAAAAAACCGCCCTGAGAGCGATCGTCGCGACATCGTCCACACTAGTGTAGTCAGCCGACCGCCCATTTTATTACGCCTATTATATATACAGTACGCACACTAATAATGTTGATGTCAACAAAATCTCATAAAAGAGTTTAAAAAAATTTGCGTGCGGAATTTTTCAACGGGCCGGGATCCGGCCCGCGGGCCGGCTTTTGCCCACCCCTGGTTTAAATAAAACGCCCTTGTAACATGTGAAAGCTTTTTACACCAAATAAAGATTATTATTCTTTTTCTTATTTGTATTATATATGTTAGTACACGGAAAATTAATTTCCACTCTTTTCTGACGTACGGAAGCTAGAAATTTTACAGTACTCTAATCTGTTTACTTAATTAAAAATTGTAAGGCAAACAGGTAAATCTTGAGAGAAAAAAAATTTTTTTATTATTCATATTATATTACCCCAAATGCATTTTGCCGTAAACGGCCTCCTCAGTAGGGCTTTTTTCCAAAGAAACTTTGATGCAAGTCATCCAACAGCAACAGAAACATCATCACACAGTGAATACTTCGCATCAAAGTTTCTTTGGAAAAAAGCCCTACTAAGGAGGCCGTTTATGGCGAAATGCATTTGGGGTAATATAATATGAATAATAAAAAAATTTTTTCTCTCTCAAGATTTACCTGTTTGCCTTACAATTTTTAGTTAAGTAAAACAGATTAGAGTACTGTAAAATTTCTAGCCTCCGTACATCAGAAAAGAGTGGAGATTAATTTTCCATGTACTAACATATATAGTACAAATAAGAAAAAAAATAGATTTTATCTAGACTCCATCGATTTTAAATAAGTGTTGTTTCGAAGTAATTTTATCTTTTACATTATTTTATTAAAGATTATTATTATTATTGATATATTATTTTGAAAATTATTCATTGTTGTTTTTAATTAAAATATTGTAAAAATTAAAATATATATATATATATATTTTTCTTTAATATGTAAAACAAATATTTTACTTATTTCTGTAATCAGTATTTTAACACTTAATTTTGATTTGTTCATCTTATACTTTTGCATGATATAAGATTAATTGCCAGTAAATTATACTGTATATCTTCATAACAAAAATTTTATTCTTTCCTACTCATTGTCTATTTCTATAGTTCTAAAATTTCTATTCTGCAATTATACATTCCATTCCAAATTTATGTAGGGTAGATGTACCAGTTTTGGCCAGAAAACAAATTGAACTTAAAAATATAATCACAAATGAAACAAACTTTTATTGTTAACTGTGTGAACAGTTAACAATAAAAGTTTGTTTCATTGGACAGATTTGAATATGTGGTGATTATATTTTTAAGTTAAATTTGTTTTCTGGCCAGAACTGGTAAATCTACCCTATCAACACCACTTTGGAAACCCTCTTGAAAACCTCAATCTTGAACAAAAATAAATTTGAGGACTGCATTTCTCTGAACAATCACTTGGTAACCATTAGCCTAGAAGCAATACAGGAGTGTACAAAATAGCATGTACAAAAGCCTTCTGAAATTTGGAAATGTGAAGGGAAAGGAGGAGGAAATGTTGACGCTGAACAAAGTTGTACAAAACTAATGAGGCAAACTAATGCAATTTAACCTTTCTTTTATGTGCACAACATGAGTGACAGTAATCATAAAAACATTCTAGGTCTTAAAAAACAGTACTTAGAATTGAGATGTAAGATTCAAATCTAAGTACAATTTTTTTAACTTTGTTTGCACAAAACAAATGTAAATCAAAAATTTTTTCCAGCAACAATGTGTGTTTTAAATATATAGGTACTGTAACACTGCATCATATACAGTTCAGCCTGTCTATCTCAAACATGTTTATCTTGAAACTTACTTTTTCCCTTGCACTTTCAGTCTAAATTCAATATATCCTCAATGTTTATCTCAAATAATTTTCTCTCAAAACCTGTATATCCCAAATTATGCATTGAAGTGTCAATTACAAACTCAAAACTCAGTGACTACATTTTGATTGCACAAATTGCAGCTGAGAAACATCAATTGCAATACAGTACATAGTTGCAATTAACACTGTTTTTCTCCAATTGACCCCTAGTTTGTATTGTATCTTATTGGTTGAAGTCAGGCATTAAACTATTGCTGTTAAGATATGTCAAAAAAATCTTTTATTTATACCTAATACAGGTATGTACTGTACTTGCTTATTGTATTAATAAAACACTGTACCTCCAATCAAATCTATTATTGTTTACTGTGTACAAACCTCTGTATCTTTAAACCTGTCTGTCTACAATTTTTTTTTTTTCATTCCCATAAGACTCAAGATAGACAGGTCCAACTGTATTTCAAATAATAATGATCATTAAATTGTCTTATCTATAATTTTAATAGTTTTCCAGTATTATTGTTTCTCCTTATTTTATTGTTTTTGTTTTCTATTCCCCAAAAAAACAATCATCAATGTTGCACTGTACAACTGTTAAGTATATAATTAAAAACTAAAATGATTTAGTAATACAAGTTGAAAAAAATTTGATTTTGATTGAAAAATTCTTACCCCTTTTACACCACGCAAATCACCTTTGAGCAAATTATCCAGAGGAAACATAACAATGTTGTTTAAATTTTGCATCTATAAATTAATTTAAATAAATCATACACTATTTAATAAATAATATATGTTAATTCAAAATAAATATTTTTATCAATATATGTTAAAAACATTAACAATTACGGTTAAATTCTAAATATTAAATTTTACTCATAATATCCTAAAATCAAAATATTTCATTACAAGTTCTTAAAATGTATCAATAGTTCATAATATTAAAAATATTTGGAACAATTTATCAAAAAAAAATTTTAACACAGTAGAAGTTTGTTAACCCAGTACCTGTACGACCAAAGTAGCATTGGATTACCAAACTGCTGGAATGCTTTTGTATTTTCACAAAAATTTAGTAAGTTATATGCAATCCGAACATTGCAGACACTGCTATGTATTTTGTATCAGCATACATTGCTGTAAGCTTCCAATTTGTTTATACATGTTCTTTAATCAATCTGATGATGATACAGTGCAAAACTATACAGTATTAATTGAAAAACCTGCAAAGTTAATGAACATGTGATTGCACAAAATCAACATTTGTACATTTATAATAATTCTTGTGTATATATGGTAATATTTATTTTCCAGACATACCATATACAGTAGAATATCATCTTAACAGACTGCTTGGGCAACCAAAAATCATCAATTGTTCTGAAAATCTGTTATATTACAAACAACAGATTTCCTGCATACCCAAGAAACAATCCAAAAAAAATTTTTCTTTTAACCACTACATATAAAAAATATTGTATTTGAAATCATTTAGTCTCTTGAGTTCTCTATCCTTTATTCCATAGATATACGTATGTTACAAGATTGTATATTATGCCTTACATATGTATGACAAAGCTGACAGACTGTATGCACTGTAAGCCCAAAAAGAGGCAATGTATGCATGTTCATTATTATTTCACTTGACTTCATAAATTGTTAAAAAAAACTCATCCATGTTGGTTTGTTTTGATGCCGCTTTTCTGCCTATTGAATACAACTGTTGCTTGATATTAGCAATGTCATGTACAGCCTGTTTGTTTATGCTGAAACTCTTCAGGAGAGTCTTCACAACTTGAAAAGACTCAATAGCCTTGCTAAATTTTGGTACTACACTGGTGCAGTGCCAATGTTCATTAGGTAGCTGATCCTCACTCATATCAACCTGCTATCTCTCTTTGTACAATTCTTCAATTGTACATATCCCAGATGTAACAAGTAAATTATCAAACTCTACAAATTCTCAGAAACAACCAAATATTAACTAGACATTGAAAAATACAAAGGTTACAAATCCACTAAAAGAAGGTAAAATTACAGTGATTTGGCAGAAGCTGGAGAAAAAATGTTATTTCACAATGCATTGAAACAAGATTCTACCATACATACAATTCAAAAAAAGGTACACATTCTTTGAAAAACTCCAATAACCACCACCTTATAAGTTGCTGAGGGAATTTTTAATTAAAAAAACAAACGTTTTCGATCTATTCCATAGATCATCTTCAGGTTTAAACTGACGAACAAAAATAATTCCAAAGAATGGAACACACAATATTTAAATTCAAAAAACCCGACAACGGAGCAACTAATTAAAATTAGAATTAAAGCGCAAAAAATACCCAAATGTAAATTAACAAACACATAACAATATTAAAGTTATTAGTACACGCTAAAAATCATTTAACAGATAATAAAATATTAAGGATTTCCAAATACGAAACACATCGCAAATCATGAGCCATTTGTAAGTCTCTTAATTGCAAATTTCCAAGCTGACGGTAATCCCTCAGCGTCCCTGGCGTTAATGCATCTATTCTCGAGTCTACTCTTGTAAATTTCTATTTTTTCCGCCGTCTTTGCTAAAGTTGGAGAATATATTTGTTTGACGATTTCCGCCTCTTCCCATCCAACGACGGATCCTTCGGCCTGGGCCATCTGGGCCAGAACAGTTGCGTTAGAACTTTTCCTTACATCATATTTATGCTCTTTGATTCTTAACACCTAGGTTCCTTGTTGTAACCCCTATATACTCGTGTTTTAGTCCTAATTGCTGATTTTCATAAGGGATCCTATAGACCCCAGCTCTATCCTCTTTCTTAATCTTCCCTTTATCAGTTTCTCAGAATTTTGTAGAGGTTCGGGGCTCGTTTGAAGATCAATGTTGATTTTTTTAATGTCCGCTATCTCCTTCATAATGCCCCGTACATTTTTGTTGAAAGTAAACTTGGTATATCCACTAGGTCTTTGTTTAGAGGTTCTTGTGTCACTCTTTTCAAACTTCCTCACGATACCATTAATTACACTTCTTCTGTAGCCCAAGCTCTCTGCTATTCGCATGATCCTGTCGATCTCGTTACACCTGTCCATAACGTCATCGCAATAAGTAAAAGCCCTCCTGACTAAGGTGCGAAAGGCTGCTAATTTATAACGAAATGGATCATTTGACTGTGGCGGGATGTAGAGTGGGCTATGTGTGGGTTTAGTATACACTTTAGTGGATAGATGCCCTCTCTTAAAAGTGATATTGATGTCTAAGAAGTGTACCTCCACTGAACTTTTTTGCTCTAGTTTCAGACGTAGGCCGTCTTCGTTATCGTTAATTCTTTCTATAAAGGTACTAATTCCTCGATTACTTCTCCAAATTATAAGGATATCGTCAACATATCTCTTGTAGTAAACTATACTGTTTCTGAAGCTGTGCAGAACCTTTTCTTCAATTTTCTTAACCACTAATTCACACAGAAGCCCCGACATAGGGCTTCCCATAGGAACTCCCCTATTCTGTTTGTAAGTATGGCCTTCGAAGCCAAAGAAGGATTCACAGCATACCAGGTTAGCCATCTCCAAGACATCGTCCCTGTGGTGTAACAACTCTGGGTTTACTTTAAATAAGGATTCCATTAGCGCTTCCAAACAGGACTCAATTTTTACGGATGGGTACATACTCTCGTAATCTAATATAGTACCCACTTCCTCATCCATCAGAGTTATGTCTTGCAACTCTTTAACTACTACCGTAGGATCCTTTGCAACCAATATACTGTCTTCCAGTAGGGAGGAAAGAGTTGCAAGACATAACTCTGATGGATGAGGAAGTGGGTACTATATTAGATTACGAGAGTATGTACCCATCCGTAAAAATTGAGTCCTGTTTGGAAGCGCTAATGGAATCCTTATTTAAAGTAAACCCAGAGTTGTTACACCACAGGGACGATGTCTTGGAGATGGCTAACCTGGTATGCTGTGAATCCTTCTTTGGCTTCGAAGGCCATACTTACAAACAGAATAGGGGAGTTCCTATGGGAAGCCCTATGTCGGGGCTTCTGTGTGAATTAGTGGTTAAGAAAATTGAAGAAAAGGTTCTGCACAGCTTCAGAAACAGTATAGTTTACTACAAGAGATATGTTGACGATATCCTTATAATTTGGAGAAGTAATCGAGGAATTAGTACCTTTATAGAAAGAATTAACGATAACGAAGACGGCCTACGTCTGAAACTAGAGCAAAAAAGTTCAGTGGAGGTACACTTCTTAGACATCAATATCACTTTTAAGAGAGGGCATCTATCCACTAAAGTGTATACTAAACCCACACATAGCCCACTCTACATCCCGCCACAGTCAAATGATCCATTTCGTTATAAATTGGCAGCCTTTCGCACCTTAGTCAGGAGGGCTTTTACTTATTGCGATAACGTTATGGACAGGGTTAACGAGATCGACAGGATCATGCGAATAGCAGAGAGCTTGGGCTACAGAAGAAGCGTAATTAATGGTATCGTGAGGAAGTTTGAAAAGAGTGACACAAGAACCTCTAAACAAAGACCTAGTGGATATACCAAGTTTACTTTCAACAAAAATGTACGGGGCATTATGAAGGAGATAGCGGACATTAAAAAATCAACATTGATCTTCAAACGAGCCCCGAACCTCTACAAAATTCTGAGAACTGATAAAGGGAAGATTAAGAAAGAGGATAGAGCTGGGGTCTATAGGATCCCTTATGAAAATCAGCAATTAGGACTAAAACAGGAGTATATAGGGGTTACAACAAGGAACCTAGGTGTAAGAATCAAAGAGCATAAATATGATGTAAGGAAAAGTTCTAACGCAACTGTTCTGGCCCAGATGGCCCAGGCCGAAGGATCCGTCGTTGGATGGGAAGAGGCGGAAATCGTCAAACAAATATATTCTCCAACTTTAGCAAAGACGGCGGAAAAAATAGAAATTTACAAGAGTAGACTCGAGAATAGATGCATTAACGCCAGGGACGCTGAGGGATTACCGTCAGCTTGGAAATTTGCAATTAAGAGACTTACAAATGGCTCATGATTTGCGATGTGTTTCGTATTTGGAGAATCCTTAATATTTTATTATCTGTTAAATGATTTTTAGCGTGTACTAATAACTTTAATATTGTTATGTGTTTGTTAATTTACATTTGGGTATTTTTTGCGCTTTAATTCTAATTTTAATTAGTTGCTCCGTTGTCGGGTTTTTTGAATTTAAATATTGTGTGTTCCATTCTTTGGAATTATTTTTGTTCGTCAGTTTAAACCTGAAGATGATCTATGGAATAGATCGAAAACGTTTGTTTTCTTAATTAAAAATTCCCTCAGCAACTTATAAGGTGGTGGTTATTGGAGTTTATGTTTTTTGCTGAGTACGTTTATGTTCAATATCACATTCTTTGATTATAAAAAAACCTGTTTTTAAGAATGCTGTTCTCAAATTGGCCTGTAGGAAAAAATCATACATCATTCATGAATGTTAATGAGCATAAAATTTGGTAGCTGTAATAAATCTATGTTCATTCAATAAAATACAATAAAGACTACATATAGTTTATCAAATTACACTGCATAGAAGTTTGAGGTCCTCCTACCTGCTTTTGAGACATTGATAAAATTGATTCAGTTGTTAGGATTGAGTCATCAATGTCATCATCTTCCTCCCCAAAATGTCCTAACAATATTCATTTTTGAATACTTTCAAACATATCTGTGATGTATAATTGCTTGTAGCCTGCACTTTCTTTGCATAGAAATTGTCTAGCATGATATGGAAATTCGTTACTTTGAATACATTGTAATGCCAACTGCTTTCAGCAAATTTAACAAAATTTATGTATTTAGTTGCCTCATGCCAGGAGGTTCATACACTTCATTATCTTAGTCTTTTTCTGTTTCTTCTGCTCTTTGTGGATTCTTAATGCTTTCAATGATTTCAATACAAGTCAAATCTTCCACAACTGCTTTACTTTTATATACATGTAGCCTCTCATCAGTTTCTCTAAAATGTGCACCATTGAATTATTCTCAGATGTAATTTTGAGAATCATTTCTATGTTGACAGTAAGACTTCATCAACAACAGAAGAGTCATCATCATGGGATAGATAGTCATGATGCATAATAGCAGGCCAACATTTCTGCCATGACTTTTTCCAAATAGACTTGCAAACACTATTCCATGACAGTGCAGTGGCATACACTGCATTTTCAATGTTGAATGCAGATTAAAATTCACTGATTCAATCACAGTTCATCAGCTTTCAAATAAAAATTCCTCTGTAGTTTGTTTTAAAATTCAGTATCAACCCATAACCCAGAATTTTAAAACAATCTACAGAAAATCTTACATTTACAATGATATAACATTTGCTATTAGATAAGTTATGAATATGTTTCCACAAACAAACTTGCAAGCAGGGAATATGCTCAGAAACTGTCATGCTTTGCTGTCTGGGCAAAGTACTTTTTTCAAAATTCTCATTGATGACAAAAATAAACACGTGGAAAAATCATGTTTGCAAATTATAGATGTCATCCATGCATTCAGCTAAGTTTTATTGCATAATGGCAACCTTGTCAAGTTTTTAAATGCCCTTGCCTTCGTGGACTTCCATATAACCAGTTTGAGTACGTGTGAACCTAGAGCATTTCCACATAGGAGCACTGTCTGTCCTTATTTTGTTTAAATCCATTAACAGCTTTCTCAGCATTTCCAGCTAATGTGGAATCTGTTAAGTAATGCTCCAACCCAATTTCACATTTATCTTGTATACTTGAAAAAGCAATAAATTATTACTATCTACAAATTCCTCAAAAACACTATTCCTCTGCAGGAATATGATTGGCAGACCAGACTTTGTTCTCCGCAGACATCGAATTTACAAATGTTATGTCATTATTTGAATCTGACAACCACTGGATAAAGAACATGCCTCAACAATGTTAATTTTGGCATGGAACTGTTTTATTTTTAAATGATCATTGGGCCAGTAATTTGGTATTCCTTCAGAGCATTTTGTATAAAACCATTTGTACAAAGTTGCATGTAATTCAGCCATTTTTGATTGTCCTAAAAACAGCTTTGCCTCCATATGTTTAGTAAATGCTTCACTTTTTCTACAAATGAAAACAACTTTTGTTTGTTTTTTTTAATCATAGTTCTTCAACAAGCTGATATTAAAATTGTTCATAATTTTTGGCCAGATCACATTTTTCTAGTAATCACATGATGATTTCTATTTTCTTTATTACACTCAGTTCTCTTTGTTTTCTTTTCGTGCATTTGCCACTTATCCCACTTTCATCCTCTTCCCATTGCACGATCAAATTACATATGTTACATAAATTCTGACATTATTACTGAATGGAAGTTGATGGGCAATGTATAATTTAATGTATGGGTGTTAAAGCATCTCTTATAGACGTTGCCAAACAGACTTAGTGAGGACTGAATTATTTTTGAAACCTGTAAATATCAAATAATGCTTTAAAGTCCAATCCCAAAAGATGCTTGTACCAACTTTGGTTATTATGATGTAAACATGTATTTGGCAGAGGAAAGCACCAGTAAAAGTGTCTGACCCAATACACACAAGGTATTGTAATAAGTTATGTTTCTTGACCACATTGCCCTCAATTTCATCGTGAACTTCCCAACATGTAGCAATGTGCACAACCACAAGTACCTTTGCCTTAATTTCCACCAGGGTCTTTAGCATGCCAAATGCCCAAACAAATTTAAATTCAAGGAATACTAGCATGCTGAATTTTACTGAACAATTCCAAACTTCTACTGTAAAAGGAAATGGAATTACATAATAAATTTGATCTTACCAAAGTTTTCATAAGAGCTGATAATTCTTTGGTTACAATGGAAAACTTTATAAAAGCAGCACCTTGAAAATATAATAAAAATCAAATATAATTTTCAAATAAAACAATGTATAAAGTAATTTAAATTTTTCTATGAACATTTAAAATTTTCTTTTATCTTTTATTAAAAATATTGATCTAGTGAAAGTTTGGCTTTAAAATATGCAAAAAACAAAATAAAAATTTTTAATAGTAAGTTCAATTATAAATAAATAAATTGAATCATTACTTAGTTCAGCTAGACAATAGTCTTAATAAAAGAAAGAAGCATTTTCAGTCAAATAAATCTGATCATCTTCAGCTTAGAAAAAAAATTATATTAGAAAATAACTCAAATTAAAATATTTACTAACATTTCTTATACTTTCAGCAATGAATATTTATTACCACAAATATTTTTGGCCTCTTTGAGGGGCCTGCTTCATGTTACAAGCATTACTCATCAAACGTTGGCAGAGACTTTTTAAATTTGGAGTGTTCTATTAATTCCATTCTTCCAATGTTATATCATTTAAATAAATTTTTTTGTTGTTGTTCCAAAAACATTAGTATTCAAATTACATGATTCAAGGTGTAATGGAATTTCCATTTTTTACTATATTACATTATCATACTACATGCATTGAACTTAGCTTACTATCAGGAAATTTATAAAAACTTAAAAATAAACTCTGGTAATTTTATTGAGACATTAACATTCACATTCTCAGTAAATCAGAAAAAATTAGAATCAAAGTTAGTAATGAAAATGATGTAAAATTTTCAACTAAAAAGAAAGGAAAAATTGTTTATTTCTCAACAAACAAAGAAGATACAAAATAAAATTTCATTTTTCATCCATTTTATAATGGATAATAAAAAATGGATCCTTGGTCCCTATTCCCCCATTTCATGTGTAAATGTTAGTCTAAATTTACACAATTTTGATTTCATACAGAAGCAATCTACTATATAAATCTAGTATTAAGTGAAATAAATTTTACTAATATGGACTAATAAAAAATACAAACCTAATTAATAAAACAAATTTGTATGATATTTATGTTATGGAATAAATGATATATAAAATTATTCAAAACTTTCTGTTGGCAGTTCATTACAATAATAAATATAAAATTTAAACAAGCAATTATTTATTGTAACTTTGTCACAACACAGGTTACAATTTTTAATCATATTTTTAATTTAACTTAAAATACATGCTTTTCACCTCAAATTAGTATCATAGTGTCTTGCCCTTGTACAGTACATCATTCTTTTCCATTAGCAATGAGTTGTGCTAGTCATCTATCTAACTCCCTTCAGAGGAAAATGTTTGAACTGAAATAACGTGACTTCTGGTTTGCACCTAAGTTCATATATAGTTAACTAAGGCCTAGTGTCCCTAAGATTTCCATATCTGTCATTGATTTTATTTATCTAACACCATTCTAGAGATTAAGAAATGACAAACAGACAATAGTGGGAATTTGTAGCCCATAAAAATACATTTTATTTTTATTTGTTTATACTAAATTACTTAAATCTTTAATAATTTTGATTTTTAGTAAAAAATATTGTTAACTTGAATTCTTTTCATACTAGTTAATACTCATCTTCATAAGCTTCATTTTAAACAAAATATAATTATATATATATATTAATTATATTTTGTATATAAATACAGTAGAGCATCGATTATCTGAATCAATTGGTGACTGGGGTTGTTTGGAAAATTGATTTTTCAGATAACCGATTACGTACAAAAAAATACATTATTAATATAGTATATTAGTATATTCCAATAATAGTATATCAATATATCCCATGTTGAAATTTTTCTCTGTTGCATGTTGCTTCACATTGACTTTTCGTTGATGTTAAGCCGAACAAAAATTTTTATAATAATAATCGTGGCTATTGTATCGTTAAAAATTATTTCTTTATTTTGTACAAACAAAATAAATATATTGAAAATATATAAAAACAGAAAAAAATTATACTTTAAAAGTTAATCTAGTTTCAAAAACGTTTGATTCAGCATGACACACGTCCTGACACAGTCCGACTGGAACACTTTCGGTTAACCGACGTTTTGGTTGATCAGTGTTTAGATAATCAATGCTCTACTGTGTGTGTGTGTGTATGTATATATATATATATTTATTTATTTCATCCAATTTTATGAGAAACACTGAAGAGGAACACAGGAAATAAATATATGACTTCTAGCATTTTACCAATATTCTAAAAATATCTGAATTAAAATAAAGATAATTAAATAAACCTCAAAGCTTTCACCAATCAATTAAAAAACTTAACCAAAGTAGCTTTAAAATGTTTAGATATACTAAAGCAATCTGATTCTAAAAACACACAGTTTCTTGATGTAATATGAAACTAAATCTAATATCCTTCAAGTTCTTTATTCTTATTTTCAATAGATATTGTTTCATAGGTTTTTTTAATTTAATAAAATGTAAAAAAAAACTTATTAACTTGTTAGTAAACATAAATAATATTTTAAACTGAACATAAGTTAAACATTATTATTTACTTTATATAAACTTTTTAATTAAAAACAAGCTTGAAATATTAATGATTTTTACCAATATCAGGTTCCTGGTCCTTTGTCATAGCATTGGCCCCTAAACGGTCCAAAGCTTTAGAGAGGTAGACTTCATTATCAACATGAGCTGTAAAATAATCCATTAATGCATATAAATATTATAACAAAAATAAATTTAATATTCATAATTGTTACTTATACATTATTTTAAAATATAATGATTATTCTCTACAGCAGGCATGTCAAAGATAGAGCCCGCAAGTCAATTAGTTGTGGCCTGCAACATAAATTAAATAATGCTATTTGTTTATTTTTTTATCATCTTTATACCAAAGAAAATATGATATTTTGTACTTAAACAAATAATGTTTAATAAAAAATTGTTGAACTCAATTATTATTGTTTTTATTTTTATTTATTTTTATTACTTAGGGATATTTATTTCATTTGATTTATTTTTATGTTTAATTTCTTCTTTACATTATGTTTTCTCTATTTCATCTTTTGAATTTCAAATTAAAGTCTGTCTTGGCAAGATCATTTATTACATAATTCTCACTATTTTGCATATAAGATGCATGTTTTTGATATATTAGTAAATTACAGTTTATGCTTGTATTTTGAGTCTTGCAATCCTTATTTTCGGATCAGTTTACAGGCCTGCTTCAGGCTTGTAAATTGGCTGAAAATTTTTGTTCTATGATTAAAGTTATTGCTGGAAAAGTACAAATGGTTTCTTTTTTATTTTATTGTAAAATCTCAGGTTATTAAAAAGGAATTTTTTTGAGTCTGATACTTTTGGGCTACTTTTTGGAAAATTTTTGGCTACAAAAGCTAAAATCATCTGGCCCGCTGTCATACTCGAGACATAAAATTGGCACTTAAGCAGTTTGAGTTTGACATCCCTGGCTCTACAGAATAAGTTACACCACAAAGAGTATATTCTAAAATATTTGAAAATTAAAATATTTAGACATTTTGATAATGAATATTACAGTGTTTCTCGTGTAAAATATACCAAAACTGTACATTGTGAAAAGCATAACAAATTGTAAATAAAAATAAATAAAATGTAAGTTTCCTGGAAAAAAATTTAAAATTGTAAAATTGTATGTGACACTATCTTTTATGTTTTATTATAAATTTTTTTATTATTAATTATTATAAAATGGTAAAACGCTTAATTTTGAAAGTAGAAAGGAGTTTTATATAAAAAAATTATAAACGTTAATAACGAGGAAAATTTTCATGTGACCCCTCTCTACCTTTCCACTCCCTTGACTTTTAATCACCAAAATTTAATAGCATCAATCTCCCTAATACACAAACCACTGTAAAATTTTAGAAATTTTCAACAAAACACATCAGAGTCATTAAGCTTCAAAAGTGGTTGAAGAAAATCGTGCCCCCTCAAAAACCAAACCATTCAAGCAATTTCTTTCTATTTTATTCTTATTTATTTTATTGTATTCTATTCTTTTTTACAATAAAATAGCCACTAGGTTTGTCAATTATGATTTTACCTGCATTTAAAAGTACAGAAACTTAAATTAAAAACAGTAAAGACATTGTGAAATATTGTAATGTTTTTGGACCTGAAAGTTTTATTCTGATAGAATGCTGCTAGAATTGTATGCGTGTACAAAGTGGTGACAAAATAGTAGTTTTTCCTATAAAATTATTTTGAATAAGAATAATACAACCATTATGAATTTTATTTGCTAATATATACTAAATTTACAATTATATATTTCCAATAAAATCTAGAAGTTCAGTAATGAGAAATTTATTTACTACATTGAATAAATGTAGTTTACTCACTATGTTGAATTTAATTCATTCAACATAGTAAATAAGTTGGCAAGATGTGTGGAGTTTTAGATTTATTTGTAATATACACATGTAAATTTATGACATAGCACAATTTTAATTTGTATAAAATGTGTATTAAATCAAACATGTGTTAAACTTGGTGCCATCATTCTTTCCACTTCCTTATATTGTGGGGATGGAAGCTATCTCTGCCCTTAATTAAAATAAAGCATCAGTATCAATTAAAAAGTTGTAGAGAATGACAAAGTATGCAATTTCAGTTGTTTTTTTCTTTCCTGTTCCAATATAGGATTCCTGAACAGGCTGTAAGAAATGGTACTTAATGCATCATTGCCTAACAAAGGAGCACTGTGAGAGGGGCTGTATGATCTAGTTGACTAGAAAATACAAAAAGTAATTAAAAAACAAGATTTTATACATATGTCTTTAATTTTACATATCCTTATGTGCAAGTGTAAAAGTGACCTTTTATGCCTGGAAAAGAAATCCCATCAAAACTTATACAGTTCTATGAATGAAATGCAATCCTTTACCATACAGAGTGATAAATAAGTGGAACAGAGTGTTGTCTGACATAAAAGTATCAGTAAACAAGACCTTACAGAGCTGTGATGGACCTGTGTAGACTCCCTATCTTACAGTGAAAGATAGGATTGCTCACCATTCTCACATTTCATCAGGATGACAGGAGAGGATGTAACTGTATATAGGTAATGAAAGCAGAGACTTACACAAGTACAGATTGATAAGCAATTTCATGTTTATTAAGGCAACATATAAATTCTTACATGATATTTGTTGTGTTGTTTGCAGAGACAGAGAATTACAGGTGGCAGAGAAAGTGACAGGTGATCACCCCTGAGGGTGATCAGAGGCGAGAGATAATCTCAGTATTTATCACTGGTGGTCTTCATTTCCCAGACAAGGCCAATCCCATTGTCAGTTGCTCGGGCTAAGTTCGTTTTGGTGAGAAAAGGACTTGTATGTGAGAGCAAAGTCTTGTACTCCTCCATCACTAGCATAGAAAGGGGGAAAGCACCCAGAGATGAGGAACACTGGAGCAGATTCAGGAGACAACAGGAATCACCAGACAAAGAAGACCACATGTCTTTGAGAACACAGGTTTTTATCCAATTTTGTCTCCAAATTCTTATTTCCAATTGGTTTTAATCTATCACTTTTTCCATCCCAATTGGTACTTGGCCTGTTTGGGGCACAATTTAGTTGCACAGGTGATGACCATCCTCATTCACCCTGGCATGGACCTACTCTCACAAAATGTTGAGTTATGTTTCTTTGAGTGATTGCCTGTAAATGAAAGAAAATTATTTTCTTTTCCTCTTGGAGAGAATGCAGCTGTATCCACATGGTTCTCAGTCACATCCCCCTTTGAGGAAAGGTTTGCTTTTTCAATTTTGCTTTTTTCAATATTAAGCAACTGCAAATTTTCTATTAATGTCTCTCTCTCTCTCTCTCTCTCATGTAATCTATGACTGGGAATGTGACAATTTGAATGTGAATTTTACAGTACCCAATTTCTTTGCTTTCCCAATCTCATGCAAAGAATGTATCACCTTTTGTTAATGTTAGTTCAGTGGTATGCTTGTTGTCAGGTGAGATTTAGACCTCACAATTGATGCAAATTGCAGAGATGACCTTTCAATATAATTTAATTTGCATCTAATTAACAAATTTTAAATTTATTAATGCTTTTTAAAATTTTAAATACTTAGAGTTTATAGAACTAACTTCAAAATTTACTTACAGGAAAATTCTCAAATTATGCACTACAACTTTAACAATAGAAGTAAAAACAAAACATTCATTTGAAATGTGAAGTAATAAAATAAAATGCCTTATATTTTGCACACTATAGCCAAAATAATACTTATGTTACCACTATATGTTTATGAATACGTAGTAAACATACAAATACATAAAATATATTTATAATAATGCCTATTTTAAATAACTAAGTAATTAATAATTATTTTTATCACTTGTAATTATTCAAAAATATACATAATAATGTAAAATTAATAAAATATCATACCATTGCCACTATTAAATATGGCTTTTACTGCTTTCTTCATTTTTGTTAAACCATCTCTGTCAAAATCAAGGGTCTGAAAATAAAAAATAATTAAACACTTAAGTATTATTTCTTAAATAGCATTTTAAATATTTAAAATCTATTAATGTTCAATTAAAAATGAAATTAATATTTTCAGTATAAAGGAAATCCAAAAATATCAATAAATTATTATATTAACAACAATCTAAAAATAAATTTAAAAATACAGTGATACCTTGGTTTTCATTGATAATCCGTCTGAAAACAATCGGCGAAATCCAAAACTGACGAAAACCAAGGCAATTATTTCCATATGAATCAATGTAAATCCATGTTAATCCGTTCTGGACACTCCAAAATACATACCAAAAACACATTTTATAGAGAATAAATATAGTGTTCAATACTAAAAACAATAAGAAATTAATGTAAAATAAATATAAAAGACTAATGTAAAGAATAAATGAACATTTAACATGGCATTCGATGGGCTGCTGGCTTCGGAAACTTTCTTTGGTTCCATGATGGAGCTAAAAAGAAAGGAAAGCAATGGAACTGGCTAGATGCACAGGGTAATGCTCACTACACCACACTGAGACGAGAAACAAGAAACAATGCCACACTGAGCAGGCAAATGCATGGATTGCCTTTTGTTTTCGCAAAATTAGCAACGAGGTCACGTGGGCATGCTGACAAAATCCAAGGCAACTGACAAAAACCGAGACAAGTTTGTCACAGAAAAAAAATTGACAAAAACCAAAACCGACAATAACCAAAGTCAACGAAAGCTGAGGTATTACTGTATAATCAAAGAATAATTCTACATCAAGCATATATTAAAAGTGCCAAATTACACCTTAATCCAGTGGAGAACAAAAATTTAATGACAAACTAACATTTTCAACCTTATTCAAAGGCTATCATCAGGGTCTAAGGAATGAAACAAATTCAAATACAACTCAGAATTCAAAGTAATTGGAGAGATATATGTCATGAGAAGTCACATGCACAGATGTTAAACTATAAAATTATTAATTACAAACTAGGTTTGAAGTAAAGATAAATACAAAATAATAATTAAATAAATAAACATCAATAAAATAAGCATTAATAGAAAATTATGAAAAATATACAAAATTTAAATCAATCCATACAAAGTAAACAACTTGTAGTTAGCACTTAATACAAATAAATGATGCCTATCATTTATTGACTTGAAATAAGGCCCTCTATGCATGTGACAAAGATACAGTGTATATTTATTGTGTGTATTTTTCATAATTTTCTACTATTGTTTATTTTTATTGTTAATTAATTGAAAATTATTAAAAATGTTGAATTTAGAACTATCATTTTTCCCAATTCAAAATTAGATGAACTTCAGTTTTATTTAATTGGATGTGGATTTTAAAAATTTGTTCTATGTTCATCCAATAATTCAGTTAAAACATAATAAAAGCATGTTTTAATATGAATTTAATGTTATAAAAATAACCAAAAATTTCATTTTTTATTAATATAAAAAAATAATTTAAATTGAAAACAAACACAAAATCTATACACCCCACAATTTTTATAACAAGTGTAAACGTTTTCGCTCATGTTGAATGGGCATCATCAGGCAAGCGAATGCTGAGACAAATTGAGGATTGCCGAACATGTCATGTCATGTCACATCACAAATGTGTTTGGCAATTCCCTGTTTGTCTTGGCATTTGCTTGCCTGATGATGCCCATCCAACATGGGCGAGAATGTTTGCACTTGTTATAAAAATTGCTGGTGTATAGGTTTTGTGTTTGTTTTTAATTCTAATTTAACCAGTTGTAAGGTAACAGTTATTGTTAAATTAAATTGATACAAAAAATAAAAGCTCTTAAACTTTCAATTATTACAAGAGTGGACGTTCTACTTTTTATCTTAATCAAAGTTTGAAATTAAAATAGTTAAGTAAATCATAATTTATTATTAAAATTTTGAGGTAGATTTCTTATTTCAAAATTCAATATTTCTGCAGTTAATTAACATGAAACTCTTATTCTCATATACACTGTTGTATCAATTTATTATGACCTTTGCCACTGCAAGATGCAAGCATTTTATTTGTGCAATACATTCACATTTAGGGTAGCCATAAGTTCAAGCCCAAAATAAGGACATTGTAAATGAAGTCTCATTGTGGTAAAAATTGATGGACACCCAGCATTATTTGTAGCAGTAGCTACTCTGGAAAACAAGCAAATAATTCTAATTTTATTGAATTTATACCTAGTTTCATAATATCCAGCTTCATAGAAATCACAGCAACCTTTTGTTGTTGCATTGATGCCATGAAGTCCTGGATGGGCATAACACATTAGAAAGACTGCAGCCTACCTCATAATTCCTGGATGTTATGCAGTTGTTGTTCCAGTTGTCTTAATTACTGCTGACTTCTCAACCTGTGCTTTTGAAAAGAGCTGGTATAATAGCCAAAGAAGGCTGACATCCAAAATTTTAATTGAAATATAGTGGTTTTTACAATTTTGATGAAATTTTTAATGTAAGGTATACAAAAATGGTAAATTGTTAAATGTGATATAAGATTATTTTATTACATCTATTTTGTATTTTTGATCATTTTACCCTCATTATACTAACACAGCATAGTGCAGTACAGCAATTCCCCTAAATATAGAATTGAGACTCCCAAGTGGGTCACCAGTTCTTATGAGGTTGCATAAACACTTTTTCATTAAGATTATTCCTCCGCTTAAAAAATCTTCAAAAATGTTTATTTTTTCTTTTGGTTTCTTTGACATACAAAAAAAAAGTATATACAACACTTGATTGAAGAATATTGACAATCAACAACAGCAACAAGAAAAAAAAATTAGTGGATTTGTATATATTAAAAAAATTAGCCAAAAATCACTAATTGTAAAAAATGGAAATTGGAATCATTGTCAGTAAAAGCAGACAAATGCCAAACACAGTGGACATGCGGACAAAAGCAGACTGTTTGTGCAAAACATGGACGGTTCAGAATTCTGCAACTGGTTCAAATGGCCCCATAGATGTTCAGTATGCAACAAATCAGGAGAGTTAGGGAACCAAGATGACACTTGAAAGTCATTATCACATTCATCAAACCATTTTTGGACCACGTGAACTGTGTGACAATAAACATCATCCCGTTAGAAAATGCCATTACCATTTTCAAAGACATTAACCATAAAACAGTAACATTATATCTGCTAGAATGTTAAGGGAATAACTGATAGCATTCAGGAAACCTTCTAAACTAAGAGCCCCAATGTATGCCAGCTCATAATTTCCAAATAGGATATGACCTGAAAACATAGGATTTTTAGTCTTTTGGCTAATTTGGGTCATAAAATCCTAGTCAAATTGATAGTGACTGTACCCTGCATAATCACTGTACTGCTTCCTTCATGAATTGCCAAATGTACTAGTTTAATTTCTATGAAGTGTTGTGTGATAGGGATTCTCTGTAAGACCAGTTACATCAGAAAAATGTTTTTGCTGAAATTATAACAGCATCTGAAGCAGAACACCCACCCAATTAGGAGATTATTAAGGATTTCAATTCAAAAAATGAAAATGTCAAAAAAAGTTATCAAGAGTGAGAAGAAATAAATGTTAGAGAATCTCCACAGTAAAATTAACATCTACTAAATCATTTTATTGTCAGATTGTTGCTACTACTGAAAATGTGTGCACATCCCTTACTTCTACATGGAAAATGTATACTGAAAACTAAATTATGCAAAGTTACATTAAGATCTGATTATTACAGCACAACTGACAACTATGTTGAATAATGGGCAACATTGAATGCTGAGTACTGAGTGTAAAATATTATTTTGTCGTCAAATTCAATCTATGGCAAAATAAGAATGCTGGAAAGTTAGAATACTGGGATGCATATTTCTTGAGAAATAAGTAATTGTTTTTTTGTTAAGATGATCTGAGAAACTTCTTGCTAAATGTAAAATATCAGCTTTTGACAATTTGTCTGTCAGTGAGTTAATTCCTATCCATATCATAACGAATCTTTCTCACCAGCTTTGTGCTATGATTTGGATGTCAGGATGGTACTATACTTTTCAGTTGCTGCATTCCTCACTCACAAGTGCCTGTTAACTTGATGCAATTTATTTGCAACTCTCTTCACTCCTTGATGGTCCAATTGAGGTACTTGCTACCAAACTGAGGCATAGAAGTTGATTTTGGATAGTTAATATGGCAGTCTTTACAGGCTGTTGGGTGCATATATCCATACAAAACAGCATCTGATCAAGAGTTACTGCTGACACTGACTATGAATTATCAGCATTAAATTGCAATGTGAAAGATGCAGCTGGTAGAACATCATCTGCATTTAACAAGGCAGGTCAGGCTCTGCTGGCCTCAAACATTGATGACTCTTGGCTGCCACAAGGCTGTTGCTAAGTGGTTTTGCCATTATTTGAAGACCTTTCTCCACTGCTGCTCTGGAACAACCCACAAAGTTAGCAGTTGAAGAGATGCTTGTAACTTTTTATCTAGCATCTGTAATCATTCTCTTTTATAGCTCCTTCAGATCCTTGCTTTTGCCTTTGTTTCATGCAAAAACATGCAATATTTATTCAGTTATCTACTTATAACCAGTAGCTGTTAATCACATCACTGCTTTTCCCAGAAAGTGAAATTTACTTTATTTGCATAGATGGTCATACTTAAAGCTGGATTTGTGTTTAAAATTGCAATATTTACATATATGTACACACACAAAAATGTGAAATATATGTGTAACTAGGCTATAGGCATATTAAAATGCCTGAAATATCCATTTTGCATGTTAAAAGTGCCAGTAATATACATTAAAATTTACTCTATACCTCTTAAGGACCACAGGTGTGACAGGAACCTGCTTCACATCAGTTCAACCAAGCGATCATTGGGAACAAGAATACGTGAGCACAAGGCAGACATTCTACATGACAGGAACTCTACGGCCCTTGCTGTTTATGCGGCCGACCCAGATATTGAGGCGGCCTTCAACCAAGCAAGGCTCATCATTACTTTGCCTCACTCTTAACACCTGAGGTGGCTGGAGGCTACCTCCATTTACAGATTTAGCTGCGCCACCACCTGCATAAATTATAAAGAGGAACTTAATTTGTCCATTGCCTGGCAGACCCTCATCGACATGGACCTTTAATAGCTGTCTACCCACATCGAATGCGCATGTCCGATACAACGATTTTAACAAGATGTCTGTTCGAATTCCATTTAAACTTCGATGTCCTATTTTTTCTGTGTTCCGTCACTTCTGTTTTTCATCTGAAAAGAACTATTAAGTTCGAAAACATTTACGTTTTTTTTTGTCTTTTCGACAACACCGGTAACAGGTACAGGTGCGTTTTGTTTACATCCCAGTGTTCTGCGGAAGTAGAAGTTTACATTAAAATTTGTAGGTAGAAATGCATAATACTACTATCTGAGCAATTCTTATTAATATCTTATGTCACATATGTTCAAATAAAATTTTATAACTTTCTATGTTATCTGCAATCATTGTCGAATTTATTTCTATACATACAGTTGTTTACAAGATGTTTGAGGATGACGGGGTTAAATTTTACATAATTAAATTAATAAAAATAATATTTACAATAATTTTAATCTAATTAATTCAAAGGACTTTGAGAATTTAAAAAATGACAGGTTTACATAGTAATGCAAATGTGTTTGATTGCGGGGTAATTAAAAGAGTGAAAGTTAGACTGCAAACATTTGAATTTTGCACTTTCATCTATAATTGGATGGTCGGATATTTCTCACGTGAACTATTCATGTGCAAAAAAAGATTCATTGCACAGATAGCAGAAACAGACTATTGATCATCTGAAAAAATTACCACTTTTGTTTTTGTTCTGATGTATGTGGAATCTGATGACAAAAGTATAATCCTGAAAAATGTTTTAATCTGTATAAAATATTTTGGACACCATTGATTCTAGCATTATCTTATTTCTTATAAAATCATGCACTTTTCTTAAAACACCTGCTGAAGATTTTCCAAGTATCTGATTAATGTCGTGGCTATAATTTGGCTATAGGAGGGCGGCGGGCACATCTCTGCGCTGAGAGGGCGCTTTTGTACCATTGACCCACGAGGTGTGCTTGTTACCTTTCATGTAGAACTGGTGAATTCTTTATAGTTGACAATAAAGTTGTTATGTTGTTAAATGACTAGATTAATTGAGAATATAGATATCCTAGCATGCGACATTAACGTAACAAAGGGTTATGGGCCGAGGAAGAAAATTCCAGCGTTGATGCAACTGGATTGAACGACCAGCCACGGTAAGCCTAAATTTGCTATCCTAGAAACCGAACCTTTATAACGAATAGAATGGCCGAAATAGGACATGGTCAGTTACCGAAGTTTACGGGTAACAATTTCACAAGCTGTAAGTACCGTATAATGGCCATCCTAGAAAGTAGAGATCTGGGAAATCTGTTAATAGACGACCCACCTACGGATCCCGCCGAAGAGGCGAAATGGAAAAAAAACGGACTCACAGGCCAGAGGCATTTTAACATGCGCGATGGATGACACACAAGTGGCCCTTATCTTAACGTGTAGAACGGCAAAACAAATTTGGACCCACTTAAGAGAAAGATATGAAGGGGACCTAAGGAAACAAGCGATAGAGGCCAGAAACAATGTGGCGAGATTAGTAATGAATTGTGACAAGACATGGAGAGATTATCTATTAAGAGGAGAAAAACTTCTAGAGAGTGCTAGGATAATGGGAGCTCAAATAGAAGACGACGAATTTATCACCGCACTATTGAAAGGTTTACCGCAAAAGTACAACCTAATAGCCATGCAATTCGACAACTTAAAGGACCCCAAGATCTCCGATGTGAGAAAAACCTTTGAAAGATATGAAGAAAGAAATGGGCCCGAACAGAGGGAAAACCTCGCAGCCTACAGAGCATATCACCCACCGAATTATAAAACTCCAAAAGATAATGCACAAAGAAAATCTCGAACAAGGGAAGTGCTATGCTACATCTGCCGTAAACCAAATCACAAGGCAATTGAATGTTGGTTGAACCCGATTAACAAAGCAAGGAATAGAGACAAACGAGATAACTACTTCGATCTCGATAACCGAAGATCAAATTTCAAAACTTCTAAAATAGCTTGGGAAAACTCAGCTAGAGAGGACGATAACCGACAGAGAAAGGGAAAATCAGCTAACGAGGATAACAACCGACAGAGATTAATGACTTTAAACACAAACGGTGAGCCAGATACATGCTGGATCATAGACAGTGGGGCGACCAGTCACATGACCCCAAATCGCCAATGGTTAGAGAACATGAGTGAAGACAGAAAAACAATCACCATGGCCGATAATAATGTCATATACTCAGAAGGCATAGGAGTCGCAGAAATAAGAGACGAAAACTCTAATAGATTACTTCTTGAAGACGTACTATACACCCCAGATCTGAGCAACAATTTAATTTCTGTAAACAAACTGGCAAAGGAAGGAATCAAGATAATCTTCGACGCCGAGAATTGTAAAATACTTGACGAAAGAGGAAATGTCATCATGTTGGGCAAGAAGTGGAAAGACCTATACACTGTTAGACTCAGGACCCCCAGCCACGAATACAGTATGAAATCCCACCATAATGACTGGGAGACCTGGCATAAGCGTCTCTGCCATATCAACGGAAATTACATGAACATTTTAGCCAAGAACGAGATGGTACACAAATTCCCACTCGTACCACAATCCAACACACCGGTATGCGATACCTGCATTCGAGCGAAGTTCACCAGGAAGCCCTTTAAGCCAGTGATCACAAAACAATCAAAAAATCCTCTCGATCTCCTACATCTTGACTTAGTCGGACCCTTTAGAGATGAATCAATGGGAGGAGCAAAGTACGTACTCACCATTGTGGACGATTACTCAAGAAAACTTTTCACCAAATTCTTAAGAGCCAAATCCGAAACGCCGGAAGAAATCATAGACTTCATAAAAAACGTCGAAAACGCAACTTCGAGAAAGGTCAAACAAATCAGATCTGATAACGGGGGAGAATTCCTTAACGAAAACCTAAGGACATTTTTAAAGGATAAGGGTATTAACCACCAACTGACTAATTACTACTCCCCTGCTCAAAACGGCGTGGCAGAAAAGGCCAACAGAACTCTTATCGAGGGTACCACAGCGCTACTAATAGAAGCGGAACTGCCAAAAAACTTCTGGGCTGAGGCAATGAATTGCTTCACTTATGTACGCAACCGGACACCCACCCAGAACGACATGAAGAGGACCCCCGAGGAATTGTTCTCTGGAAGAAAACCCACTGTAGGACACTTGAAAGTATTCGGCTGTAAAGCATATTATTGGATTCCCAAGATGAAGAGAAGTAAACTTGACTCAAAGGCGGAACTAGGAATCTTTGTGGGATACTCATCCTGTAGGAAAGCCTACCGAATATTCGACCCTACCACTACGACCGTAATCGAGTCACGTGATGTAAAATTTCTAGAAAACCAAAGGGGCAAAGACCTCCAAAAACAAGCGAATCCAACGCAGGACTATACCCTAGTCGATATAGAGAGACAGGGCACCGATTCAACTTCTACAGCTCAGGACATAGAGGATACAGAAGTCACAAATCCTGATAACGAAATCGAGACAGATTACGACCAAAATGAACTTATAGAGGAAACCCACTCTCCAATTGAAGGGAAAAGACCTAGACCACCTCTAAATTTTTACTATGAACCACCTCTAAGTGACTCCGATGTCGAAGAAGACATACCAGAGGACACAAACGATCCAACATATCGACCCAACAACAGAGTCCTGTTATCAGAAAGCAAAGTCATAATCCCGAACAGTTACGAGGAAGCAATGAACCTACCGAGCAAGGACAAATGGATTGAAGCCATGCAAAAAGAGATGCAATCATTAAAGGCTCACAATGTATGGGAAACTGTAACCCTACCAGAGGGAATAAAACCGTTAAAATGCAAATGGGTATACAACATCAAGCTCGACCCCTTGACCTCATGCACAAAATACAAGGCCAGACTAGTAGCCACGGGATGCTCCCAAAAGTACGGAATTGACTTCCACGAGACGTTCTCACCCGTTATGAAAGCGGATAGTCTTAGAGGACTTTTGATATACGCTGCTATGCACAACTATGACGTCAACCACCTAGACATAGAAACGGCATATCTGTACGGAAGGTTAGACGAAACAATATATATGGAACAACCCAAGGGATACGTAGAAAATACGAAAATCCAAAGGCAAGTATGCAAATTGAATCAAGCCATATATGGATTAAAGCAGAGTGGCCGAATCTGGTATCAAACACTCAACAAATATCTAATAGAGATCGGCGCAAAGAACTTTCAAACTGACAAGTGTGTGTACATCTATAAACTAGGCACTAGAAAAGTTATCCTGGGAATACATGTAGATGATATAATAACTATATCTACTGACAGGAAGATCTTACAGGAACTACTAGAAAAACTACGAAGAAAATTCAAGGTCAAAGAAAGTCCAGACACGAAGAATATTCTAGGCATGGAAATAATAAAAGGAAAAGGAGAGGTAGTAATCAAACAACAAAATTACGTAAAGTGCATACTAGAGAAATACTCAATGCAAGACTGCAAGCCAAGAAGTACCCCACTTGATCCAGACGTTAAACTGGAAAAATATAACGACTCAAAACCGTGCGATCAGAAGTTATACCAAGAAATGCTAGGCTCGTTGATGTTCCTGGCAACGCGCACGAGACCCGATATAGCGTGTGCAGTAACCCTGCTCTCAAAATATACCAAAGATCCAAGAAACATTCACCTGACTGCATTAAAGGGCGTACTCAGATATCTAAACGGAACACAATCGACGGGACTGCGCTTCACACCAGACAGACTAGATGTCAAGGGCCTCTCTGACGCCAGCTGGAGAACCCCCCCAGAAAAGAGTATAACGGGATACGTATACTCGATAGGAAAGAACATATTAAGTTGGACTTCGAAGCAGCAACCCGTTACCCCTCTTTCGACTTGCGACGCCGAACTATACGCTTTAGGAAGCTGCGCCAAAAAAGGGATTTGGATTAAATTCTTTCTGGAAGAACTGTTTGGGAAATTGGGAATAATCCAATTGCTATGTGACAACCAATCTGCGATCTCCATAGCAAAGTCAGGCTACACGAGTAACAACTCAAACCATTTAATTAGACTGGCGTCATATCTAAGTCAACAGATAGAAGGAGGAACATTTCAACTTAAACATATAAAGACCGAAGAAAACGTAGCCGACGCCTTCACAAAACCGTTAAGCCGACCGAAGTTAAATCTGTTCGTCAAAGACAATTTTTTGTATATGTGAACGCCGCACCCAATCCATGGCCAAATTAGGCAGGGAATCTGTCGTGGCTATAATTTGGCTATAGGAGGGCGGCGGGCACATCTCTGCGCTGAGAGGGCGCTTTTGTACCATTGACCCACGAGGTGTGCTTGTTACCTTTCATGTAGAGCTGGTGAATTCTTTATAGTTGACAATAAAGTTGTTATGTTGTTAAACGACTAGATTAATTGAGAATATAGATATCCTAGCATGCGACATTAACGTAACAATTAATTCTAAAAATGGAAGATGTTTTTGAATCTCACGAATACTGACATCTTCATAATCAACAACATTGTCTTCTTTTAAATCTACTATAATTGATTAATCATCAAATACATCAATAGTTTTTCCCACTGTGAAAGAATTATCTCAATCTCAATAAATAATAAATCTCAGTAACATGGTGTACATCACAAAGGTTGTTCTGTAATCACACACTTCATGATCATCACAAACAGCTCTCTTAAAAGTTTTTACCTTAGCATTCCATCAGCTACTCACAATCATTTCATATGACAGTTTTATGTTAATGATGATGAATTGGTTTTCGATTTTATTTCATTTTATATCAATGTTTGTAATCACCCTTAGCACTATGCAAGAATGGTATTTTCTCTTAAAGTTCTTGATTATTCACATTTCCAAAGGCTGAAGTACTGATGTAATGTTGGGGTAAAAATGGCACAACTCAGCATTCCTTAATGCCAAATAATCATTGTGATCCCTACAACTGTCAATCAGCAATGCAGTTTTTTTTATTTCCTTATCCAAGAAAAGAAAAACTGAAACTGGAAACAGTTCAAAATATCAATCAGACAACCTTTTCTCTTTCCAGCAATATTTAATGCTTAGACCAGGGGTTTCCAATCTTTTTTATACTGCGACTCCCTTTACAGGCTGTAATTTTTTTGCAATGCCCCTCTAAAAGAAGATACCTGCGTGTAGCTTTAGCAGACATTAAAATTACTTTATTATTCAAAGAAAGCTCCAAAGAATATAGAATCTTAATAATAATTATTTATTAGAAAACATAACAGTACAATTAATGAGAAGGATGAGCTTGCTTTTCTGAGCATAACTTCTCAAATTGGGGCTGAAGTTTTGAAATGGCTACTCTAATTTCTTTTTCTAAATATATTTGCGACCTGTATTTCAACTTGATTACTGCAACTGCAGAAAAGCCAGTTTCACACAAGTACGACGTAGCAAACGGTAAAAGAACCTTTAAAGCTGTAGTACTGATAGTAGGATATTCTTGGGATATATTGCTCCAAAATTCAAATAGTTTTTCTTTATCAAATTGTAGTTTTAGGCTCATATCAGAAGATAGTTCTAACAGCTGTTCTTCATTGACTGTTGAAAGTGTAGATGGGGTGGGGTCGATTGGAATGGGTCTCTATTCCAATCGTATTGATCTAGATTCTTTGAAAAATATGTATCAAAATAGGTGGTTAATGTTAATAAGTGTTGGATAAATATCAATTGCAAACTTGGCTCCAGATTTTGAATAAATTTTTCTTGCAGAAAGCCATTTAAAACAGGAAAACAGTCAGTATTTCCTTGCTCTTCTTCTATTTTTCTTTTCCACAACAGCAACTTCTTTTTAAACGCTGCAATTTTATCAGCCAGTTGCAGTATATGCGTTTTGTTTCCCTGCAACGATTTATTAAGGACATTTAATTTCTCAAATATGTCGCAAAGATACACCAGTTTTATTAAGAAGTCAGTATCTTTAAACTTTTCTGCGTCACAATGTGATTCGATCAATAAATACGTGTACAACTCATTTTTTAATTCATATACATGAGAAAGTATGTTATTTCTCAACAACCAATGAGAGTTACAGTAATAAAGTAAAGATTTATGCTCGGCACCCAAATTTTTACAAAGCTTATGGAAAAATCTTGCCTTTACAAGTCTTGTTTTTATTAAGTTTACCACTTTAATAATTATATCCATCACAAGATTTAATTTGAGTGAAATATTTTTTGTAGCCAGGGCCTCCCTATGTATGACGCAATGTGTCCATTTTGCATTTGGAGCCTTGGTTTTAATGAGAGCTTGAAGTCCTTCATACTACCCTGACATTGTGCAACCTCCATCCAAAAACACACCAACACAGTTATCCCATTGAATGTTATTTTCTTCCATGTATGAATCTATAATCGCAAACAAATCACTAGCCTTCCCAGTATCAGTCATTTCTTTGCTAAATAACAATCCTCACATACATTTGTTTCTTCCATGCACTGCACGTAACGTATTAATTGAGCGTCATTATTACTGTCTGTTGCTTCATCCCGTTGAATGGCAAATAAACCAGAAAGTTTTTCCAGGATTTGCTCATTAATGTCTTCAGCTATGTCATGAATGCGACAACTAATCGTATTGTTAGAAAGAGGAATACAGTATTTTTAATTTCTTTAGCCGCCGATTCTCCAATCATTGCTGATACCATATCAATCGCTGCAGGTAAAATAAGATCTTCAGCAATCGTCTGTGGTTTTTTGCATTTGGCAATATGGTGAACGACCTTGTAAGAGGCGAGCAGTGCTTTGGAGAGAATAGATGCTCTGGAAAACAAGGATGTCAACTGATTTTTCAGTTCTCGCAATGTTCTTAGAAAAAAATCTCACGGTTTTCCTTGTAAATTACTGTGAGTTGTTTCTAAATGACGTTTCAATTTATTAGGAAGCATACTTTTGGCTGCCAGCACCTTATGACAAACAACACGTTGGGATAATTCCACATTTCCTTTGCTAACATAGGTAAATCCAAAATCTAAATATTGGTCATCATATTTTCTGTACTTTTTTCGTAGTTTTACAGTTTTCTTTGTACTCTTTCCTGAGTCTTCGACAGGTTTTCTATTTATTTGAATAAAGTTATCCATTTTACGATGCGTAAATTAAATACAACACACTTGAAATCAAAACACTGATTTATCAATGTTTAAAATCGACGAAAACAAAAGACTGAACAAAAGAACGGGAAAATGGAGGGCGGGGTGATGAGACGCATGCACCGCACACTCACTCATTACGTCGCGTGCAGGCGACCTGTGGGTATCGTCTGTAACTCCCTATAATAGCGCTGCGACGCCCTGGGGCGTCGCAGCGCACAGTTTGGGAAGCCCTGGCTTAGACAGATGTTTTCAGACTGATTTACAGTCCAACTTCAGGTCTACATTCACCTAATGTACAGTACATTGCATTCCAGTTTTGGAAAATTGGAATGTTGTAATATTTTTATTTTTGATGTAAATAGATTTGTCAATATAAGTGAATAAACCAAATTTGAATTTTTATATTACTTTTATTATACTGTCACAGAATTCCCTAAAGTAGTGGTGTCAAGGAAAAAGTGGATATCCTGTGCACAACACCCTGCAAGCGTAAGTCCTCTGAAGTACTTCATATAGGCAAGGCATAGCATACCAAGAACACTCACCTACCTACTCTTTCATCCTGGGGTCTGCTGAAATCATGCATCACATCCATACTTGACAACCTTGTGCCATTTCTGTCTTTCCATACATACCTCTTGCTTCTTCCACATTCATAATTCTTTTCACATACTCTTCGTGCCTTTTTTCACTCAGAATGTCTCTATTTCAGACACTCATCCACTTGCTCAGCCCATCTTTTCCTTGGACTTCCATGCCCTCTCTTTCTCCCCACATAATAGTACAACTTACACATCTCATCTTTCAATATTCTCTCCACATGACCAAACCAATGCAGATATCCTTGATGCACTCCCTCAGTTGCATTCTCTTTCACACTACACTGCAACAACACATCCTTATTACTCACCAGGGCCCTTAGTCTCGAGTTTTTTGTGTTGTACTCGAACTGACGTCATTGAACTCATTCGTGTTACCATGACTCACATAATCGGTAGTCTCGAGTTAGACCCTTCGAGCAAACTTGAAAGACGAGCGGAAGTAGGTCATATTCACTTGTTTACGTGTGTCGTTAAGCATGATGGGATTATTTACAATCCATCTGGGTTTGCAACTATAATGATTCAACCAATCAACTTAACTGTAACAAGTTGTAAAAGAATCAACGTAAATTGAGCAGCTCACTTGCCAAATCGATTAACTTCACAAAACAAAAAGAATAAAAATTGATAATATAAATTATTTTTTAAAATTCCCTTTAAACTTTCAATTTAAATAAACATTGCAGAATATATTTTTATATTGTTATCATTCAACCATCTTCTAGCCTGGTTAATGCACAATTCTTTATCTTGCCTCCTGGAGCATTTTTCAGTTTTGAATGCCGTCTTCCATCTGTAATAGTCCTTATCCACTTCACACATTCCTGTAATTCATATTTTTATATATCGTTATTAAAGCATAGCTTTAATATAACGATATATAAAATTAGTTACGTGAAAAATTTGAAAATAATGACGATTATATTACGGATTTACAAATAGAGTTTTCGATTTGTCCTATAAACGGCTCAATTATTAAAGAATTGTTTTAGCCCTTGATTTAATTAAATTAATTAAATACCTACTAATGTGGGGTAGATAATAAGGACTTATCACACCAGTGATAATAAGCGCACATATTCAGGTATCAATGTAGTAATATACAGTTAATAAAACAAAAGGGGTGTACGTACATTAAAACTCAATTAGATGAAAAATTAATATGAAATAATCAAAATGCATTTCGGACTATCGAAATAGTCCCTGTTCAGTTGATATTAATATAAAAAGGTTATAATACTTAAAATTATACAAATTGCTATAAAGTTTTGATCAGTGAACATTAAATGGATGCAGAGGAGACTCTTAATAATTTATATTACCGTATTATTAAAAATAATAATAATAATATAAATTATATTAAATAATTGGTCGAAAAATTCTTTGCCTTCTTATATAATGTCTTTCAGCTCTTTCTAATGCTTCAATTGCGATCAGAACAGCATATTCGTCAGTCATTTTCACTTTCGTGTAGCGATCTCATATGCTTGACTCAACGTGAGTAGTAACTCACATGGTGAGATGGAAAAGCACAGGAGTTATAACTCGAGACTACCGATTTGATGTCAGTGTGTGAGATGGTACCACATGACACGTTCAACACGTTGGGAGTTGTAACACGAAAAACTCGAGACTAAGGCCCCGGATCTCTCCTTGTCACATCACATATACACCTCAGCTGCAATCACTCTGCTCTTAAGCTTTGTTTCCTACATCCACACTTTACAACCATACAACAGTGTCAGAAGGACCCCACTCTTGTACATACATAATCATGCTGGTCTTCTTCAGAAACAAATTCTTACAAATCAATTACTCCGTGCTCCCAACCACTTTCATACAAGCATTCCCTCATTTTCCAATCTCTCTATCTATTCTGCCATTCCTCTCAAAGGTGCTCCCAAGTAAACAAACTCCTTTACCTGCACTATTGTCACACTGTTCAGCTGTATCTTGCATTCATTCATTTGCTCAGCTCTATCACATACAACCACCTTCATTTTCTCTCCATTTATTCTCAATGCCTATTTTTTGCAGCACACATTCAACCTGTTGAAGTTGAATGAGTGCTTTGTGTCCATCAAAACTTTGCCCCTCAACACAATTTGAATTGTATTGCAATATAATGGACAATATCAAATTGTATGAGGTATAAAGTGAGAATGAAAATTAGGTAAAATATCTTACTTTATTGCCATCATTTACCTTAAAGATATAGCTGTTTATGTAATTAAATGACAGCAAACAAAATGCCAATCAACCAATCATATTATTGGGCTATAATGTTATAGCCCAATAATATGGCTGATCATTTGGCATTCACTCAGTTATTTTACACAGAATTTATTAAGTTAAAATTCAAACATTAACCACACCAAAATAGAAAACTTAAAATGCCATGATATTTTTAATTTTCAAATGTTTTTGATTGTTTTTATCAACCTTCTTCAGGCTAAATGCCAATCAAATGAAGATCAACAAAAAATGACAGAAAACATTCTAAAGTTGAAAATATCACTGCATTTTAAGATTTCTATCATGGTGTGGTTATTTAATACAGATGTGACGGACAAATGGACAAAGGGGTTCAATCAACTTTTTTCGATTGTTTCCCCTCCACCATTTTATCAAAAGATCTGTTGAAAACCATAAAAATTATTTCCCAAGAACTTGCTTCCTCGTTAAGGATGATCCATCTAGTTAGGCGTGTATCACCCAGAACTTTTAGAAGTAATTCACGTATTGGACACCCGACCCTTAACAACGAGATCCTGACCTCATGGAAAAAACCCAAGTGGAAAAATAATATGAGGGAATGATGACAAATCCAGGCAGTCGTCGTTTGGTTAGCCACTGCGAGCCCAACGCTGGAAAAAAAACTTCCCGCAACCTTCCGATCTACGTCCTGCATTACCCCACCTAGAAGACCGGGAATTGATACCATGGAAATATTACCGTGTGGATTGTTTTATACTGTGACCTGTTTTATGCTGTGGATTGTGTGCCTCTGTGGAATATACTGTCTAGGATCGTGGATACCCGGCTGCTCAAGGAACTCTAACATCTCCTCAACCAAGGTATTTATCAACTCGCGGATTGTTTGTAAACTCTCTCTCTCCGTATATCTAAGAATACGTTAAGGTTAGCCATGCATTGTGCTGTAATCTTTTATAAATTTTTATTAAATTTAGTCTTGTTACTTAGCCAGTATCCCGAGTGACTTACTTCCTCGATTCTCCTACCTCCACCTCCACAACGAACGTATCCGCTCACTCGTGATCGCTCGCGTGACGTAAGAACCCTCCGTCGCGATTTCCAAGTCCTGAAAGACTTGGTGGTGTCACATCCTGACGAGGGGTCAAAGAGACTCCGACCCTCCGGTCACACAAGTGCAGTATCCAAAGAAATTCAACAATATCAAAAGTACATTTTAATAACTTTTTTTAATAAATAAAACTAAAAGTAGGCAAAACAAAACATGATAATTTCATCTAATACTAAACATTTATTCATTTATCATCTACATATTAACTAAAATATAATTCATGAGCAATGAATATATAAACACTTATATTATTGGATAACTATTAGATCATTTACTAATTGATTAAACATATCAGAATTATTAAAAATGAATTTAGATTAAAATCCAACATTGCTGTTCATTGGTTTTCAAGTAAATGGTTCATTTGATGTTATGACCTCTAATAATATACAACTTAATGAATTTATGCATTGATACACTACATCCCTGAATGTTAAATAGGATTTCTATATCAACTTAATATATTTGAGTTAGGTAATACAGTAGAAACAATTTTATTAAGAAAATAAAACTATCATAGATGAGAGTAAAATCTAAATACAGTGAAGCATCAAAAATCCTAATTCAGCTGTTAAAAAATAGGAACTAGTTACACATGTAGTATATTTCAAATTCTGGACAAATTGAAAATCCAGATCGAGTCCTGGATTTTCAATGCTTCACTATATATGCAAACAATAAAGTCATCTTTATTAAAATTATTTAAAATGTTTTATTTATATATTTAAACTCACTTAAGAAATTTGTTTTACTAAGTTTATAAATATAATAAGCAATTATTTGTTTTATTATATTTATAAACTTAGTAAAACAAATTTCTTAAGTGAGTTTAAATATATAAATAAAACATTTTTTTTCAAAACTTATATTTTGAAACAAAAATCAATATATATATTTTGAAAATTTATTTATTGAAACATATCCTTTAAAAATCTAAAATTATTATTATTAAAACTACTCAATGGAATAAATGCTTATTAATTTGAAAATCTTAGCATTGTATCAATGTATATTTCATAGTAATTTATATTGTTTGCCAATGTCTTGTACTTATTAAATAGTTCTCAAATGGTGGGAGATTCTACTATTCAAAACAAAAACTGGTAAATTTAAATGTTGCCATTTTATTTAAGGAAGTGACGTAATTAGTTGAATAAATGTTATTACTATCACAACTAACAGATTATTTTGATTGTCATTATAATTGTATTTAATAATGTAAGCATATAATGAAAAACTTTTATGATAATGTAAAGGTGCAAGTTTCTTATAAAATAATAACTATATGTAAGTTACCTGATAAAAAAAATAATAATTTAATGCTTTTTTTAAATAAGAGAATATTGATGGAAACATTATATAGTATATGCATATATATAATAAGTATCACTATTAATAAATTAAAGCTATCTTGAAAGGTAATTATAATTTAATCATTTTATCTGTAACAGGGACAATGTTCTTCAATGTACAGTACTTCAATGTTAACTATACAAATTTTTCAAAATCAAAAATATAAAAATCTAATTAAGTAGACATCCAGAAATAAACTGCATTCTGATTCATAATATGAAATAATTTTTAGATGCTAAACAAAACAGAATTTATTATTACTTTTGCAATATTTATAACAGAACATAAAAATTGATATAAATTGAAACTATTTCTAAATAAAATAAAATAATAAAATTATAATCATTAATCTTTAAACATATCTTTTAAAATTAAATTTTGAATTTAGAAAAATTTATAAAAATTCAAACTATCCAAAAATGTATGAAAGTAAATGAAAGAAGTTATCTAGATATGCAATGCATATACCTGTATGTCAAAATAGTGATTTAATTGTCACAGATATTCAAACTGCCAACTTTTGGTAACAGGTATTACATATATCTGAATCTAATCTAATTCTTTAAATATTCATGTAACAATAATGAAATCATCTGTAAGAATTACACATTTTTCCCATTTCAAATTTTTCAATACTTTGCCTACTATATCATAAAAAATTATATTATTCTAACAACATTATTTAACAAAAAATGATTATATTCATAGCAAATTCACCAAAAATCCCAGATAACACTCAAAAAAATTTTCTGATTTTTCATCCCACTCACAATAATGATCTTCAAATTCATAATCCTGTTGTTTGCTCACATTATTTGTTTCTGAAATTTTATTAGTGTAAATATCCTCAAATTCAAATGAATGAATAGAGTCTCCATAAAACATTTTATGGAATAAAATTTTTGCACTACCATAAAAAATAAGTAAATAATAATAAGAGAAAGTAGAAGTTCCATAAAAGAGGATAAACCCCAAGAAATTTAAGACGTTGCACTTAATTACTTCAAAAAAAATGATATGCACAAAATCATGTTTAGTTAGGAATCAAATAACTAAATGGTGAGATCATATATAATAATAATACTAATATTTGTGAATTTAAACTAAAATAGGATGAAAGTAATGTGATTCAATAGCCATACAAATGTATATCACCAAATAAAAAGCATTCCTTAAAATACGAGAAATGAAACTTTAATTAAACATCTGTTCATATATGTGACTGTATCGTTAATTTTCCTAATCCAACAGGAAAAAGGAAATGCGATTACAGTATCATCTTTACTGTAATTCATAACAATTTGGTAAATGTAAATAGAACAACGAGGAAGATTTTCTATTACTAGATGTGTTTAATGATATATTTGAATTTTTCATTTATTTTTCGGCTATTACATTTTAGTTTAGATTAATTATATTAAAGCACGATTACGCCCCTGTTCGATCGCGACTTATCAAAGTCAGCCAATGACCCCGACTCCCATTTCGGTCTCGTGCGCCAAGACCTCCCTTTGAAGAATCCTCACCTCTTCCAACGATCCGATTGTCTGTCGACATTGTGGCATTTTCGAAACAAATGTCGACGTCGTCGGCGAGTTATAATCTTCTCTTGTCTCCTCCACGAACTCGGCCACGCTCATTAAGCCAGGCATGGCTGAGTTTTTGGTGGAAAACTTATCCAAAGAAAGCGAAATTACTCCTTCTTCGACTACTACTAGTTAATCGTTTGACTGCTTCTCCTCATCTCACTCTACTAGCGATGCCGAATTCCGACTTTAAGCCAAAATATCGCCATATACAATTTAATTCTCTGAAATTATTTTTTAATTTTTTACTTGTTCCTAAAAATTTACAAAATATAAAAATTCAAAATTAAATTTTGATATTAAATTTGAACCATACTGTTCAAAACTTTAAATTTCCGAATATTCTGTTCAATTCAATTCTGTTAATTTTCAAATATATTTTTAGTTTATCTTTTAATCTATACCAGACATGGGCAAATGCGGTTCTTTTTGAGTTACATGCGGCTCTTGATGAAAGTGTTAATTTCTGTTTCTTCTTATTAATTTTACAATTTTATTTTTATAATTTTGTGAAAATATGTATAAAAAAATTCAATATTTGTTTTATATTATATTTATATTATATAATAAAATCGCACGCCTTACCATACTATCCGCCACGACAGTACAGAACTGCGGCTCCCATAAATTTTGCAAAACCTACATTTTGGCTCCCACTGAACTCTTGCTTGCCCACCCCTGATCTATACAATGGTACCGCGTACTTCGAACGTCTCTAATTTCGAACGCTTCAAAGTTCGAGCGCTAATTTTGACAAAAATTCGTCTCGGAGTTCAAACTATGCTTCAAAGTTCAAACTTCGTACGCAGTGAAAAAATGCACTCGAAGCGTAAACACAATCTATTGTGTGCCCAAATCGTTTCTCGTTCTTGCCCTTGCGTTACGCTCACAGGATTTTGTGCTTTTTGCGCTTTATTTTTTATTATATATATAATACATATACGTGTGTGTTTTTCTCGTCGCGATTTTTAACAATTTCTTCCTGCAATTATTCGCCCAAGCTTTTGGGCGCCTCGTACGTTTTGAATGCAGTGTTGTTCCACCTAGTACCTTTTTACTTGTCCCAGTACCAAGATACACAACACCATTTTCCTAATACCATTCATGAAATCCTAATACCTTTCCTTTCAATTTAGTACTTTTCAAAAAATTCATTTTTATTGTATATTTTTATACTCTACTTTGGCAGTAAACAGAATTTTTGAGCTCTAACCTCTAACAGTTCCAATGCTAAACAATTGATAATGTTCAAGGTGATCATTAGAGGTGATTGAACACCGATACGGTCAGTGAACACTGAACATCGATATTAGTGTAATGTTTTGGATCGCACTCCACTGTGGAGTGGAGTCTCCACCTCCAGCCTCCACATGGTAATATATGAATTTCGCATGAGTCAACAGATCATTTTGACTAATGACTTAATGATTCTGACATACTTATGTCATATTATCGATATTAACAGCGCCGGATTAAGCCTCTAGCGGGCCCTAGACAAAATTTAAATTGGGGCCCCATTTAAATAAGTTGCTTCTAAACAAATCTTATATAATGTGACATTAGAGTAGCTAGCATGGATGACACCCGGTGCGTATATCGTGGTGTCACCCCAGGTCACACCGTAGTGTCACCCTTTTTAACTCTTTTATAAAAAACTATTGAATTGTAATATCTTCGCACTCGAGCAACTTGAACGCTATATCGAATATGCGATGTCGCAACGTATAAGTTTAGATTTAGAAAATAAATCATAATCATACATCAGTACTACCACGAGAGGCGGCCCTAGGAATATTTCTAGATGGTGCGAGAGATCCCGTAGCGTACATTACTTCTGACGCACGGGTGGCTGTTGCCTTTTTTTTTTTTTTTTTTTTTTTTTGTTTTTTTTTAGGTAATGGCTAGTCGAGCGGAGCTTAGTAGGAATTGTCAAATACAGCCTTTTCTGTCCTATCGAATTTCTTACGTAATTTTTAACTCGTTTTGAAACAGAGAAATCTTTTGCACTGAAGCCGGGCCCCTCCGAATTACGGGCCCTAGACATTTGTCTACTTTGCCTATTCGATAATCCGGCCCTGGATATTAATATCGATTTTTTAAAAAATACTATCGCACATTACTGATCGATTTGTTTTAGAGTTAACTTAGTACCATTTTTTGTTATCTAGTACACTTTTTAGTACCTTTTATAGAAAGGCTTGAAACAACACTATTTAAATGCTTCAGTTCAAATTTAAGATATCGTATTTTCAATTGGTGTCTACTTGACCAATAAAATTGTGCCACTTCGTACTATCCGAGTATTGGGATAAATATGTTTGTTCGTTAAGTTATGGCAACGCAACACTTGGGCGATCTCTGCCTTAGGGGATGCTTTCCAGGAGATCTTTTTAATTGTAACTGGCACGTATTCAGGCGTTACAGACGTGGACAAAACCAGGAAAACTCCACGTGGCCAGCCCATCCTGGCAAGGCGCGAACCCACGATCGAACTCCTACTGTTTAGGGAACGGAACCTCTTGGCCATTGATGGGCCATCTCGAAGCATAAAAGCGTTATGCATGCGGCAAATCTGGTGGTCATCTTTAAGATGCCGAAGTCGAAATTGCAACCAGTTAATGCAATTTTCATTTTTTTACGCAGTATTTACGTATTTTATTGTTTTCATGTTTTAACTTATTAATAAGACATTTAATTATGTTATTTTTACTTTAAATTATGTGTATTTGCTGCTTTAATTAAAATGAGTATTGTTTAGAATCTGGAAATGAATTAATTCACTTTCCATCATTTCTAATAGGAAAAATTGATTCGGACTTCAAACGACCTCCTGGAAAGAATTACATTCGAGCTATGAGACACCACTGTATTAGATTAGTATAATTTACGTACCAAAAAAAAAAATACCCTGGCTCTTCATAAATAAAGACCTAATATTGCTGACCAATATTTTTTTCATTTTCTTTACCCCTTCCTGCTCTGTGGACACTCAAAAAGGCCTTTCATAATCATCAGTGGCGTGCCGTGACATTTGATGATAGGGAAGCTGTGTTTCTGTAAGAAGCCGACTTACAGGGGCAATCAATTAATTGCGCGTCAGGGCCCGTTCGTAATCGTTTTTTCGATAAGCCAGTAAAAACCGTATACTTCTTTAAATGTATTTTAATAGATTATCTGACGTACTTAATAAATAAGAAAGTTCAATATAATTACCTCCGTTATTAGATTCAATAAATTCCCTATGCCCTCTAAATGCCAATTCTCGCTTTGAGAAAAAACATATAACGTCTATTAATTTAGATATATCTATTAATCGTAATTATCTTGTTATAATTTTCAATATTTATTTTATATTGTCTACCAATGTCAAATTCTATTCTATTTTGATTTCCAAATTGCTTCAATTTTACGAAAGAATCGTCATTCGTCATGAATTTTATCGTCAAAATGTCGAAATGTTTTTGTTGACGTATTTATATTTAATTTAGGCATTGGTCTTTCTTTCTCTTTTAATAATGTTTTATTTTTCATTATATGGTCTCGAGCCAAAACTTTTTTTAAATAAATTTTTGAATCACTAGCCACGATCTAAGGGCTACAATTAAAATTATAAAAAAAGCTTACTTGATAAAACAAAATGTGTGATGAATATACATGCCTAGTACAAAAAATTCTTCAATTGTACGAATATACTTTTAAAGAAACTTATAATAAAATATAACTTTGTGAAGAAACGTACATATAAATAACAAAATATTCTTTACTTTTTAAATCTTAAAACAATCCACTTACCAAGGGAACTGTCGGAGTGTCATCTAATAGATTTTAATAAAATTTAGTTAATAATTACGTTAAAAGTATACAAACTCTATGACAAATTTCTAGTATTCACTAAAAGTGTTAATCAGAGTTATTAGCAATCAAATGTCGTACTATTTTATAGTACTTAAACACAAATATGCAAATTTTTAGAAGTGAAAGGGTCGCGGAGGAAGACGGCGATATTACATTTAGAATAAATTCTGGAATTTTCGAAAATGGGAGAAGAATTAATAAAATTTAGTTTAATTACGTTAAAAGTATACAAACTCTATATTAAATTTGTAATGTTTACTAAAAGTGTTAACACAAATATACAAATTTTTAGTAGTGAAGAGGTCGCGGAGGAAGACGGCGCTATTACATTTATGAATGAATTGTAGTTTTCGAAAATGGGAGAATTAAATGTAAATATTCAAAACATTATAGCAGAATTTAAACGTTTATGTGATAATGTTTGGCCTACAGAAAATATTTGTAGGCCTAATATTTCAGACGTTGATAAACAGGTAGCCAAACTGCTTTTTAATGCATTTAGCGATATTTTAAGTAGTTATGTAAGTAGAGATGACGAAGAGTTTTGTCAGATGGAAAATAATAATTTGATTATAGATAGGCCTATTTCAGATAATAAAATAACACGTCTGCTTCTAGAGAAAGAAACTGATAACGCAGACACTGACTGTGAATCGGGATATTCAGATGATGAAAAATTCGATAAGAATATAATCTCAACAAAACGAAAAGAAGAAATTCTTAACTTGCATAAGAAACACCCAAAATGGAAATTACACACATTACAGCGGAAAGGAGCTAAAGAATTAAAACGTTTTAGTGATTTATATAAATGGGAAAAACAATTTAAATCTCGAAAGCATAGAATTGAAACGTTAAAAATCATTAAAGAACATACTAAACAAATGTTTGACG